>NC_083727.1:5630000-6255000 GCF_028564815.1 Eubalaena glacialis | reverse complement strand
GTCAACTTACCCATCTTTCAGACATTCGACTACTCAACCGAGAAGCAATGCAGTAATGGAGCAGAATATTTTGAAATATTATCTGATAATATTCTTCTCTCACTGTTATCCCTCTCATGCCCTGCAGTACTCTACCTTAAAAGCTAGGCCCTCAGGCAGAGCCTCTGTATGGAATGGAGAACATAAAGAAAATCCCAGGAAAAGAAAGGGTCAAGTGATTGGACTTTGAATTCCTAAGATGTTGTTGGGTCTATAGCAGCCTTAATAGTCTGGTACAGAATTTACTCCATGAAACCTCGGAGGTGGGAAGAATGGAGAATCATATCGAAGCCCTTAAGAGGATCCGTCTGATGTGTTTAACCAAGGTGGATAATTGGAGGGCACGTGGTGAGAGCTTATTCTCTGTGGGTAGATGGGAAGCAGCATCACTGCCTTCCACATACCCACAAGGATCAACTCCCTAGTTAGACACACAGATAGGGAAGGTGGTAAACAGAAACGCCCAGATAGGTTTGGTTAAAGGGAAGTACACTGACGAATGCCTTGATTCCTTCTGGGAACTCCTGGAGGGAAGAGCCTCCAAAGCAACTGCCTTCCCACAGTGGGCAGCAGCACCACAGGTGTGGTCACGTGGAGTGTCTACGCAGACACTCCTGAGGTACCTATGGACCCAAGGGTGCAAGAAAGGAGCTGATAGATGAGCCAGGAGAAGGGCAAACAGGCTGAGAGTCAGCCAGCGTCTCCCAGGGCCCTTGGCTGGAAAAACTAAGAATGTTTAAACCAGGTGCCTGGAAGGCTGGGTGAGATATTCATGAGCTTCAACAACAGATGCACAAGGAAGGAAACTGATCCACAAGATCAGGGCTGCCCACCCTCACTTCAGTGGAGGCCAGTGAGGCAGAGAACCCCAGGAAATCAGACTTCTCTCCTTGAGGTCAGAGCAATATGTGAGGCCCTCTGGCCTCATCATCCCTACGAAAAAGGGGAAAAGGATAAAAAGCGAGAGAGAGCCCTGAATTTAAGAGTATTTAATCAAAAAGGCCAGAGTTTTAATTCATAAGATGAAAAGAATGAGTGTTAAAATTGAAGTTTAAATGAAGACACCAAAATACAAAAAATTAAATTTGGAATTCCAAAGTCAGATCTCCATATTCATAATTTACCAAAGAAATGAAAACATCTGGACAACTCTTGGACCACTCAGCCAAGTCAAAGCTATATAAGGAGACCTAGAGTAAAGGGAGCTATACAAGGAGACCTAGAGTAAAGGGAGCTATATAAGGAGACCTAGAGTAAAGGGAACAGGCGATTTACAAAAATTTATTTATGAAGGACAAGGCTGCTGTCCCACTGAGAGGTTGCACTCTCCTTCCGGCTGTTCTTCCTCTACCGCCAGCCTGGTGGGAACTGGCTCCACACAGGACCAGTCAGAGAGCTGGGGCACGGAGGGCCCGCCTCCCAGCCTGATTCACACCTGAGGAAGCTATCCCAGGCTGTGTCAGCAGGATTCAGGACCGCACTGGGGTGGACCCATATGCCAGGGCTGGGGAAGACACGGGAAGGTTAAGTTATCTGGGGACCAGATGAGGGCCAGGTGGAGAGACAGAGGGATTGATGGAACAGTCTTAGGTCCTTGACATTAGGGCCACCTAGAAGGTGGCAGGAGCCCAGCAGTCAGAGGCCAAACGTCACCTCTTTTGGTAGGTAGGTAAGATCCCAAGTGGCCACCCAGCCAGCCAGATGCTGCCACTGGGAGCCAGGGGAAATGCAGAAGAGAGCTCCCCAGAGGTGCAGATCTCTTGAGAAACCATGAAAAAACCCTGAGAAGGAGAATCAGTTGACACCATCTGTCAAGTTCAAAGAGCCTGAGGCCTAAGTTCTGTCTCACCTCCTCATCTCTCCTCCCTCCTAGACCCCTTTGAGCTTCTTCAAATGCCCTCTAACCCTCAAACTCCTCTGGAGACTGGCCTGAGAGAAGAAAGAGGGTGAACAAAGGGAGAGGGCAGAGGCTGATAACATCACCTTCCTCAAGGTCAGGCAGAGTACGACCTCTGGCCTGAACTGGGCAAGAAATAAAAATTATGGACTTGATTAAAATCTTGGCCTGAATATCACCATTACTAAATTGAGGCTGTGTTTGCTTCTTCAAGTGCCCACAGGACTGTCTATTACCTAAGAGTGAAATAAAGGTCATAGAGTCTGTTGAGATTTCATATAGATGTGCGGGCATGACTTTAACCCCTGAACGAAGTTAGAAGAAACACAAGGTTGTGATTTGATTTTATCGTAAGATGCGCTTGTTCAGTGTAGTTGTTGCATTAAGTTTTCTCTAAAAGCAGTGGAGTAAGAAAAGGAAGAAAGGAAGTACGTAAGCTAGCTGCAGGCGCAGGGAGAAAACCAGTCACATCCTGTCACACCTGCCCTTGTGACTATGGAAGTAGGGAGATCGCTGAGGTGCGTGGAAAGCATTGGACGAGGCCTGGCTGTGCCTGTAGCGCTTTCTCTATCACAAACTGTAGTACGCTCACCTATTCCCTCAAAACCTCTGCCTCTACTTTTAAATTTGTAACACAAGTTTATTAATACACAGTCCTACATAGGATGAGTTAATGTGCAACTAACTGAAATAGAAGCATCGTTAAATTAAGATGAAAACAATATCTTAAACAAGACATGTTAGTTTCCCTCTCTGTGTGAGAATCAGAGAGCAAGCGGCCTCCTATCATGAAGCTATGCCAGTGCATGTGCACCTCAGCATCAGCGAGCTTTTCCAAATCACCCTCTCTACCGGCATCCACGGGGGCATTCTGCCCCCAGATCATGAAGCTTTCCAGACGAAGATACAGGCTGTGTCCACTTAGGGCCAAACTAGTGAATCAGTTCAGTTATTATAATCACACCATTTGTACTGGGTTTGACAGAATTTTAAACACGTTAATCAACTGTCTTGATATCACAGGGTAACTGATATTATTTAGTCTGTATTTATGCAAAAAGCATAACACGGCAGAAAGCGGGTCCTACGATCTGATACATGAAACATACCCATCATCTTCCCCATCAGTGAGATCAGATTTACTGACACCTTCACTGCCCCTCCAGATGGAATGGAACTTATCTGACTTTTGATCTTTTCTCATTTGGTCTAATGCTCTTAACTAACCATCCAACAACTTCGGTTAAATGAAAGGTATAAAGTGCAAATACTATACTAGTCCCACTGGGGCAGCTCCAGGGGGAGGGGCTATGGGCAATCAAATCATTTCCTGCTTTTCCTGCTTTTTTTTCTTGCTCTTCCCATCCCAGGAACGCAGATCCACTAAATCCATATTTTCCTGGAGCAAGGTGGGGCCATTTACCCAACCACATATTTGTCCCTGGATTTAATTCTGACTTCTACACAGATGGATGCCAAAGCAGTTGCCAGAATCTGAAAATCAGGGGCTCCACATAAACATGTTTTCTTTTATCTTACGTTTCCCTGTGAGATGCTCTATGATAAGCAGGAATGATATAGGATGGAGGAGTGAAGTGATAGATTATTACATAGCAGGGCTTTATAATAAGGGTTGGGTACCCATACATTAATTCCCTCATGTCCCAATGCTACTAGACAGAATCATGAATTAAAAGGATATAGCCCATTAAACTACAATTTCAGAAGAATGAAAGACATTGTCAATAGAACAAGCTTCTGTCTGGGATTTTTTATCATTAAAAATAAAATAAAAAACAAAAATAAGTAAAGCAAAACAAAACAAAATAAAAAACCAAGGAGGGGAGACAGAAGGAGTACTTGAGCAAAGGAAAGGAAAAGATGTAAGAAAGAAAGACCAAAAACTGTTAAGGCCTGTAGTGCCCTTAAGACAGAATCAGGCTACCCCTACCCTGTCCATGTCAGCGTCCAGTTCCTAGTTCCCTGCATCTCCTCTGCATCCCAGCCAGTGGCCCACACTCTCCCAGGAAGCGCATGAACAGCACCTTCTAAGGGTGAATGGAGCCAGGCTCCGTTCCTGCTGCTGGGTCCACAGTCTGCTAGTCATACCACACAGCTCCCACCTGGACACTGTGGGCTGTAAGGACCTCTGCCAGCCTCCTTTTGCCCTAACTTCTGAAATCTCTTGGTGCTGTCTGACTGCCCACACTCTAGACCCTTCAGAAAGACTTATGAAGCAGTTGAGGCCTGTTACTTCTTACTGCACAACTGGCTTCAGAACATACATGTATACACATCCTCCTGCAAACCAGGTTATTATGAGCCAATGACACTGAGGCAAAGCAAAACTGAGTTAACTTAAAAGAGATTAAAATGTGTTCAAGTTGCAAACATTTATGCACCTACTGCAACCAGCAGAAAGGCCATTAGTTTATGTATTTTAGAAATTTGTCTAACTTGAGGGCTAAAAGAAAAATTAAAAAGGAGAAGAAAACTAGTATTTTCTTACCTAGAAAAGTAAAAAGTGAAAATTCTCAGAGCATCTTTGACTATCCAAGGATTTACTGTAATTAGGCAGAAAGCATCCTTTACCATCCTGCTTAAACTTTCCAAATCCATTATGCTCACACTTAAAAAACAAACAAACAAAAACTTAATCTGGAAAATAAAGCAGATCTCCAGACCTCGGAAATGACTTGTCTAAACATGCTTTCAACAGGGAAGAAACCGATGGCAAAGGAAGCCATGAGTTAATTGCTGTGACAGTTAACTAGAAAAGGCCCAGTCCAAATTAATCCTCATCGTTTTATATAAACTTCATATCCACAGCTTAATCATCTATGTCAGCTGCAATAGGAACTACTCAGCTCTGTTAGTCATTTGCTTTCTGAGGATTTTTTTAGCATCTTAGTTTCTCATAAGCAGTTGGCCATGTTTGTATTGGCCACTCTCTGCTAACGAATATACATGAGACATAAAATAGATTTGAGTCCTTTTCAATTGCGGCAATTACATCAACATACGTTACAAGATCCTGGCAGTAATATTAATATAACAAAGTACCAACTAAACCATCTGCACGAGGGTATTAATCCAGCTGTGTCTGCATACTTTTCACATCTGGCACCAAGGGGGAAAAAAAATAGATACAATTCTACAGGACCAGATTTTGAAAAAAGCTTCTGTTTGAAAAGCGAGCAGAACAGGATGTGGCATATGAATGAATAAATGAATCGTGAGAATATAATGTAATAACACACAGAAATTAGTGCAAGGCTCATATCTACTAAGGACATTAGAAAATATACCCATATATTTTACACCAGGAGGATATATCAATTCACACTGGTTCTTTGCAGGGTAGCTAGAAAAATTGATTCTTATTGGCTTTTAAGTTCATTTTCAGAAAAAAAAAAAAAACTATATATATAATTTTAAACCACATAATACAGAGAGAGACAACAAAGTTTCCTCAAATCATTTAAAAATAAATTTATCAACATGGTAGTGTTCCAGGTGGGCTCTTTATCCTTCCTGCTTCATTTATTTCACTCTACTGCCCCCTCTGTCTCCAGCCCTACTCCCAAAACTAAATGTCAAGCCTCAGATTCTGGCAGTGTGTTTATGTCAGTGAGTACAACAAACAGCATACAGTACTTGAAATCAGGAGTGTACTTGGGGGAGCTCTAATCATATTCTCTGCCCTGATCGTATTTTCCATTTTCATCCCCTTACCCACCCCATTCATCCCCCAGCCTTCTCTGCCTGTTCTGTGTCCTGGAAGCTGATGCCTAAGGACCACCTCCCTTGGGCTCCCTTGTCATCTGACCTCCAGTTGGGTTTAGACAATGGGAAGTATCAGTAGTAGGTCAGTGGGCCCCGGAAGGGGGTGGGTGGGGCTTCCCTCCGCCCAGAACAGTTTCTATTCCTCTTGCCCCTACAGAAAAAAGGAGAGCAACAGTTTCTCACTAAGACTAGGTCAGGTGTCCTGAAGGCTCCATTGGTTTTCTTCAAGCTATTCTGTAAGCAGTCCCTTCATTCAATCCCTCCAGCCTCCTATCTGAGTACGTTTTCTGTTCCTTTCTGGAACCTGAAGGGACACGCAGAGGGATCACAGGACTATTTTCCCTGTGATGATAAGGGAAATATTAACGGAAATGTTTCCCCCCCACACAATGACCTACGTCCTTGAACCCCATGACCCTCCTCCACTGAGGTCAGCAGGAGGCACCAGAGAACAGACTTGCAATTCTTGGCCTTGAAGCTGGTGACCGCAGAAGTTCGGGTGTGGGGCAGAGCCCTAAGGAAGGACACCCGACGAGCAGGTTGCTCGCACACCAGGCCCACTAGGCTCTCTGAGCTCACGGAAAGGAAACAAGAGCCAGGGCGGGGCTGCGGGGGGTGGCGGGGACAACGCTAGACCCTGCCCCGTTTCTGTCTGGGTGATGCTCACTGAGGGCCTGGAGTGGGGAACAGCAGAAATCGCTACGGGGGGTCAGAGGCGGTGCGGCTGTGATGTCAGCCCCACCCTCCCTGGCCCCCGGCAGGAACCGCCATATCTTCCTGCACAGGGTACAGAGCTGGCCGTAAAAAAAGGCAAGCGGCCCCCAGGGGCTATCCTGGCCACGGTCATGGTCACGGAAGGAATGTTCTTGGGGAAAGCTGTGTGGCCGTGTAAACAGGAAGCAGAACTGATGGATCATATCTCCAAAAATACAGAACTCTGAAGTGAAGACATTGGATAGAAGAGAGAGCACCACGAGACACGTGGTGGACTGCTCCTCAGGACAGATCAGGACTGACAGTAGATGGGGCACCGACACTGCAGCTCCTCCTGCAGCCCCAGAGCTCACGCTGAGCCCAAGAACGAGGGGCAGAGGGGCAAATGCTGAGCTGACAGAGCTTAACATCTGAAATAACAAATTGTAAGTTTGAAAATTGTGGTTTTAAGATCGTGGGTTTTGGGCTTCCCTGGTGGCGCAGTGGTTGAGAATCTGCCTGCTAATGCAGGGAACACGGGTTCGAGCCCTGGTCTGGAAAGATCCCACATGCCGCACAGCAACTGGGCCCGTGAGCCACAACTACTGAGCCTGCGCGTCTGGAGCCTGTGCTCCGCAACAAGAGAGGCCGCGATAGTGAGAGGCCCGCGCACCGCGATGAAGAGTGGCCCCCGCTTGCCACAACTAGAGAAAGCCCTCGCACAGAAACGAAGACCCAACACAGCCAAAAATAAATATAAAAATAAATAAATAAATAAGATTGTGGGTTTTGTCATTGGTGGATGACAATGACAATGACGATGGGATGCACCTGCCAGAAAATTATTCTTTTTTTTTCTCTTTGTGAGCAGCTAGTTAAATAAAAGCGCTTTTTTCAGATGCACCAAACTCTTAATGGCTTGAATTAATCCAAAATCACTGGAAAATATAGGTTCCTTTCTACTTAATTAGATATAACTTTAATTATTTTATTGTGAAATTGGCTCTTAATTATATATATTAGCCGATCCACCACTTCCCTCATTTGTTTTTTCCAACACAGCCGTCTGTATAAGTCTGTGTTCTCATGTCTGCTCAGTGGGCTGAAGGCTACTTGGAGAGAATTCCTCCTGCCTGCCATGCTTAGTCCTTTGCACACAGGTGTTCAAAAGATATCTGTAACAAATAAATAAATACCTACACTTCTATCTTTTTTATTATAAATTTACATACAGCTAGGTAAAGCCCTGGCAGGTATTCTTTTCTAGGATAAGAAGCAAAAATGAAATAAAATCTGCATCAATGTTTCTATGCAGAAAATCTAAACTTTCATTTTAGCTTATTTATTTGAGGTGGGGTTTGCTTGACACATAAAAAAAAAAAAATTCATGGTATTCTTCAGCATATTTAGTGTTGAGTAACATTCATGTTTGTTTTACATTCTCTGCTAGTTCTTTTTTTCTTATACAGACATTTTAAAACCAAAATAAACTGAGCATGTGTACTAGCATTATAGAAACACGTCAGTAGGCAGTAAATGATTTATGAAACTATCTTCTCTGGATAATACAATAGTGTTATACATACACAATTACTTTCATAGAGTTTGGAAGGCAAACATGAGTAGGAATGCCTACTACATTCAATATGCTATGTCAGTTGTTGTTTTTTTTAATATTTCTGTGTACAGTAGTTTTTCTCCCTTTTAAAAACTCCCATTCTATCAGAATCCATCTAAACCATTCCAAAGATGTGAAAAGCTGTCACATTCTTAAAGACCAACAGAGAAAAAATTTGACAGTTATCATTCCAATTCTTTATGTCAGTTAAATATTTTTTAGAGCTAATCTAGATCTCTAAGAATGAAGATCATACAGAAAGCATATTTTAGCTCTCCTTAGTGGAGAGACTGAAGAAGGCTATTCAGCTTTCTTCATGGTGTTTTCTTTTTAAAGCTACATTATTTGACTTCTTTAAACCTTTCACCTGAATATTTTCCAGGTTTTCCACATGCATCTGCAATAGAGGAGCCCTGGAATAAAACCAAACACAGAATAATACCTCACTTCCATAAGGCTAACTTTTGCCCAGGCAGCTAAGCCACTCATGAAACAGTCAATAAGTAGAGACAGCTGCACACACTGGGTACTCTAATCCAGGCTGACACTCCTCAGGCTGCACCTTGGAATCGGCTTACTCTTGTTGTAGACAAAATTCTAACATCCATAACTACCTGGTTTCCAGCCTACACATTAACGTAAAATAAATGGCTGAACAGGATAATACCTGGACAGCAGTAGGAAGTGAGAGCTAATGGTGTGGCTACAAACACAGATGAGCTTAAAAGAAGCAGGATCATTTAATATTGACGTTATCAGAACTCTACAGCTTTATACTTCTGGAGGCCACTAATACTCATGTACATCTACATAGTGCTTCATAGCTTAGGAACGAGCTTTTAGTTGTTTATGTACATATCAAAGTAAATATAGCTACAGAAATATAGAAACTTATTTAAACCTTCCTATAATCAGGGAGATGTACACTATCATGCCCACTTTATGAATCTAGGGCTTTGAGAGCTTAAGAGGTCTGCCCAAAGTTATATAGTGCCATCCACTGCAGAGTGAAGGCTGGATTCCTGATCCTCTGACCCAGGTCACTGACCCTCATAGCTCACCACAATGCAGACTCAGCATTCTCAGACTTCTGGTTGCTTTTCACTCACTCTGCCTCCTCAAAATATGTCTCTTCTTAGAAACTGTACTTGGGCTTTGTATGAGTCAGCTTGGGTAGTCATGATAAAATGCCACAGACTTGGTGGCTTAAACAGCAGACATTTATCTTCCTACAGCTTTGGAGGCTGGACGTCTAAAATAAAAGCGCCCACAGGGCTGGTTTCTCCTGAGGCCTCTCTCCTTGGCTTGCAGACAGCCACTTTCTCACTGTGTCCTCTATTTGCATGCAGCCCTGCTATCTCTTCCTCTTCATATAAGGCATCAGTCCTACTAGACCAGGGCCCCACCCTCATGACCTCATTTAACCTAGTTACCTCTTTAAAGGACCCATCTCCAAACGCAGTCATATTTGGGGGCAGAAGTGGGGGGGCTTCATCATTTGAATTGAGGGAGAGGGGAATACAGTTCAGTCCATAATAGGCTTCTAAGCCATTTTCCTTGAAAAGCATATTTATTCACAAAACTTCAGCTACACCTCTGATGTGACGTATGCCAAATCTGTTTCCACAGGCCTGAGCTCTTGCTTATGCTACAGTAATACATTTATTTACACCTGCCTCATACATGTCCTCTTTCTGATGCCCTGTTAACTGAGACTCACCTTGTCTCAATCCAAACTCAATGGGACCTCCTGGTCAAAGATATTTTCTTTTCTCATGTCTTTGCCTCAATCAATGGCTTGATTTGGTTTGAAATATTTTGACTATTTACCTTTTTCTTCATTCTCAGGTCAATCAGCAAGTCTTATTGACCCTCCATTTAAAGTGTGTTTGCCTCTCTTCCTTTTATGCCCCCTCTCCCTGCACACTCACCTGAATAAAGGCTTCTACAGCCCCAACCCTGGATGAATACAGTAACCTCCTAACTACATCATCTCTGCACCTTGGTGTGGTAGGTAGCATTCTAAGTTGACCCACCAATGACCCACACCCTTCTTTAACTCCCTCCTATGGACTGCAGGAGGAACCTATGAATATGATATGTCACCTCCAGGTGACAGGTAGCCTGTAGGGGCTGAGAGGGGCCCTTGATTGACAGCCAGCATGGAAACAGAGTCCTTAATCCTGCTACTGCTAGGAACTGAATTCTGTTCAGCCACCTTAGCTTGGAGACTGTCCCCAAACTCCGGATGAGACCCCAACCCCAGGCAATACGAGAACCATGAGATCATAAATAATTATAAGCCCCTAAATTTGTGGTAACTTGTTGCATAACAGTAGAAAACTAATATTACTTGTCTGCCCCCTCTAATTCATCTGTCACTGCCAGATTAACAGTCCTGATTCAGTTAGTTCACTATGAACTCACTAAAAACTTATTTTGGTGCCCCTTTGGTAGCTCACTGAGCATCATGATAATGTTGAAGGCCTATGCTCCAGCACACACACACACACACACACACACACACACACACCTCCTAGAGAAAATAAATAGTTAGGTAGCTTTTGGAAACATGACCAAGCTGTCAAGAGTACAAGAAACCAGTTATATATATATTTTGAAAGGTAAGTCAGTTCCATTTATTCTGCTACACTGTAAAAAAAAAAAAAAATAAAATAAAAACAGAAATGGTTAATAACACAGAAAATGTAGAAGCATTTACACCACCTAGGGTTAAGTTCTACCACTATGCCCAAATACTATTTTTTCTCACCCATTTTCATTCATGCCATTGAAACTTAAATCTCAATGAAATGTAACATTGAAACCAGTTTTCAAAGAACTTTAATTTTGGTTCCACCTGAGACAGCAGATCTATTCCCCACCATATGGCAACAAAACATTTCATTTCAGGCAGCTCAGTCTTCTCCACTGTGCATCTCTGCTCAGCATCCTTCCTCTTCAGAACTCTCATTCACTTCCCCTCAATTCAAATTCCACACACCCTTCAATACTCATCTAAAACAGTATCCTATCCATTAGGATGCTGACTTATCAAACATGTATTGAGTACCTTCAAGGTATACTAGAAATGGTGGGATGAGGGAGAATAAAAGTGACGTTTTTCCATAGGAAATTGGTTGAGTAAAGTATAGTAATATGTGCAACACACTATTATGCAGCTACAAAAAGTGCATGAGGAATATCTCTATGACCAATGTGAAGTGATACTGTTCGAAGGTGATCTCTATTGCTACAAAAGGTCTCTATAAACATGAGGGATATATTGTTTAAAAAAAAACCACAAAGTACATATGTATAGCTGGCTGTCTTTTGCTTAAGGAAATAAGAAAGCATACATATCTGCTCATCTTTACAAAACAAACTCAGGAAGGATAAATCAGAAACATGGAGTTGACTGCACACAAGACGTTAACATGGAGGTGGACAACAGGATGAGAGCAATGCGAGGTGAGGGGAAGTGACCCTTTTCTGAGGGTACCTTTTTATTTTATATAGGTTTTACTTTGGGAAATATGTTAATGTTCCACACATTCCCAAAATAAAAGATAATCAGAAAAGATGGGAAGATGGGAAAATTCTGTAACTGAAAGCAAATTAAAACAAATATTCCCAATTGTATTTCAAATGAATGTTACTACCTCATTGAAGGGAGAAAAAGGAGATGTAGTCCAAGGAATCTATAACTACAGTATTTTACTGTAACCCAGTTTGACTGGCCTTTCCCACCTCTAAATTTTGTTTGGGTTCTTGGTATTTAAGTGATTTAGGGTCATTTCTTAAATGATTCTGATCCCCTCAGAACCAACCTAAACAGTTTCCATCTTTAATTAGTTTGTTTTTTCTGCCTAAAGTACCCACTATAGACTTCACTATACTGAACTTTCCCCTCTTAGTTCATGATCACTTGCCTAGTATAAAAATGTCTCCTTTTTTCTTAATGTGGTTGAATATGGTTATTAACGGAAGTTGTTTTAAACTTGGTGTACTACTAGTAATCACAAAATGCATATCTAGAACTCGTTTCTCTCTCTCTGAATGTATACAGAGGTGTCCAGCACACTATGCTAGCTGGGTTTGTGAGTTCTGAGTTAATCAGAACATGGAAAGACAATGATGATGCAGGTGGCTCATCCAGAAAGATATAGGATAGGATGACTTTGTAATTTGATTTCCTCATTCTACCTATTTTTCTCTTAAATTTTCATCACTGCATTTTTTTAGTTGTTAGTATCTGCTTTATATAATGTTTCTGGTCCTTCCTCAATGTCCAGCTGTTTTCACTTCTTACTGGGTCAGCTTTGTAAGCTTCAAGCAAGCTTCACCCTTATTTCAAAGTGGTTTTGAGTCATGGGTCCAAAGGTCATGTTACCTAGAACTTTGTATAAACTAAATATAAGAAAACTATGAGTATATGACACTGTCTTATGAGAAAAAAATCTGTGGTTTTATTTTCCTAATCAGGCTTTGTGAAAACAATGTTGCCTGCTCTAAGATTTTTATTTACTTCTTGATTCTCTGTGTCACTAATATTTGATTGCTGAATAAATGTTATTTTGTGTATTTTCAATTATAACCTATAAAAAAGTATACATAGATCTTCTAAGTATTTCTCAGATTTTCCACTATTTCTAAGTATGTTGAAACACCAAGATCCAAATTCATATTTTATATGTGTATTTACTTCTATATGTTTATATGTTAATATTATATCTTTTCTTGCTTAAATTCTTGAATAGTTCAAAATGGAAATTAAAAAGAAGAGAAATCTAAGATGCTAAGAACCAATTCTTCTAAGACATTATCAAATAATTGGGGTATTTTCATTAGTTTTCAAAAATACATATGGAAAACAACCTTAATAACTCCCCTTACTCCCAAGTGGTTTATTTGAAATATTTTTATACAACTAAATACAGAGGCAGAAAAAGAATTCTGGGACAGGTTATTCTGATGAACCCTAGTCTGGATAACTATGAAATCAGTAAGCTGGTGAGAGATGCTGGCCAAAGCACTCAGGTGGTTTGGAAATTCTTTCTCACAGTGAATGATGGTTCTAGAAGGCTGCAAGGCTGGAGGGAGACCAGAGCCCCCTTCTCTGGAGAGGCCGTGGCACTTTCTAGTAAAAGATTGGCTGGTGCTTACCCCTGTAGGGCAATTTTCAATATAGGTAATTATTTTTTGTGTATCTAAATCTTCCCTGCAAGTTCAATTGGGAATAGTTTCATTAAAGGTTATTTTTTCCACACCATAAATTAATCCCCATACTGTATACCCCTTGTGAATCTCAAAATGGAGTTGTGAAGATTAATCATTTAATTTGTGTGAACTGTTTGGAGACTGTTTTCCCCTAGCTCTTCAGGAAGCTCAATATATGCCTAGCTGCACACAATAGGTATTTTTAACAAATTAATTTATCGAACAACTACTATGTGTCTCTTACTATGCTAGGCAGTGTGAGGATAGAGAAAAAAAATAACAACAATCTCTGGCTTCAAGGAATTTATAACCTAGTTCAGTAAACAAAAATTTGAAAAGGCAAGTTCACACAGACCATGATCTCAAATGTCTACAAGCCTGGGAAGGAAAGTGAAATAAAAGTAAATTGCCTGGAGGGACCCCGGTAACCAGGAGACCCTGCTGCCCATCCAGGGACACGCAGGCCTCAGTTCCAGACAACTGCTAACTCAAGAGACGAGTGCCAGCCTTGCCAGACCCGTTGTTTGACTTGGTTGAAACTGGAAGTGCAGATTTTTATGTGTAATTAACCAGTTTTCAAATATTGGCACCAATTCAAAATTTTTATTTTTAAAACTCTTGGTGAGTCAATACAAACCCATCTGTAGGTCACCTTTAGCTGGTGAGCTGACATTGTGAAACCTCAGATATGAAACAACAACAAAACCAACTAGATATAATTAAGCACCAAAAGAGATGTGACAAATAATATATGCATAAAAGAGAAAAATGAAACTGGGTGTCAGAGTGGAGGATGCCATACGAAATGGAAGCCCTGAACTGAATTCTGAAGGGAAATTCTAAATCTTAAGACTATAGGGAACGTAAAAAATAAAAGTTTGCTGACATGTCAAGGCTAATTGTGTTCTATTTTACGGAAATGTATCCTAAACGATGGTGACATGTCCTTAACAGAAAAATCTAGAAAGTGTTGTAAACATTAAAGGAAACAATGAATAATTTTCAAATAAACTCAGTTGTGAACCACATCCAATATTACTAATGGAATAGTTCTCCATTCCTAATAATAGAAGATGATTATGAAAATGAAAATCCTATTTTCAGAAATAGAGACACAGATGTAGAGAACAAACATATGGACACCAAGGGGGGAAAGGGGGTGGTGCTGGTGGGATGAATTGGGAGATTGGGATTGACATGTATACGCTAATTAATATGTGTAAAATGGATAACTAATAAGAACCTGCTGTATAAAAAAATAAATAAAATTCAAAATTTCAAAAAAAAAGAATTTATGATGAAAAAATTAAAAAAAAAAAAGAAAATCCTTGTTGCCTTCAGCTTTTAAGATATAAAAAGTAGTTATTAGGAGATTCAGGGGGTTATACAGGCAAGAATGATGACCCTACCATTTGCTTTTAGGACATTTTGAAATATTTGTCAAGGTGGAAATTGTGTGCAGGTGACATTTAAGAATTAAACGCTCTTTGGAAGCTCCCTTCTCCTGGAAATGCCTGGATCGGTTATAACAAGAAAGGATGCAGGCTCATTTGTGCAAAACTGCCCACAGCCTTTGCATCAGCTGCTGCTACCAGGAGCCAGGGAATCATTACACACATCTCTGTTGTTTGTAGCCCTGCAGGGTCACGACACATCCTTCAGACTCACTTTTTATTTCTTGATCGATGGAGATGCAGCCACAGTGGAGTGTAAAATAATATTCATGCACCTCTGCTAAGAAAGAAAAGTCAAAAACAGAAGGGGAAAAACAAGTGCTTTTTGTGGGGAGAGAGAAACTGGAACAAGATTGGTTGGAATAAAAGACTGATGAAGAGGTATTCAAAGCTTGCAGGAAAAAAAAATTGTGAAAACAACCGATGTCAGGAAGCTTTTGATAAGACACTCAAAAATTTAATTTTAATATTTATTGCTTGTAGTGAAATTGATCAGTATGTCAGGCATGATGAGGTCATGAAAGAAGAGATGGATGCAGGCAAATTTATTATTTCTGCTTCTGTTCTTTCTATTTTGATATTAGTCTATTTTCCCCCAATAAACTATCCTATTGCATACCTCCCCACATCTGCTATTTTTTGGTAATGTGATTTTCCTGTCATCTTTTATAAAATACTAAGGTACCCGTTTGTTGTAAGGGCAGGGATAAAAATAACCTCCTTTAGAAGAAAGCACTGACTCTAACCAGCTAAGGATCTGCATCGTGAACCGTATGGAAGACAAGTCAGTCCTCTAGTGGACCTTGATCAAATTATATGCTCTGGTGCTGGGGCAACCCACCCTCCTTGACCTTTTTTATTTGTGTGCATGAGACAGACCTGGGAATGTTAATTAACACGGAGATTGACTGTCATACAATAATATTCTGTTGTTTTCCTCTTTTTTTGCATATTTATTTAACTAGGATAGTTTGATAAATACACTTCAATTTCATTTTATTCAAATCAAGAAAATAAATATGAAAAAAATCAGAATAAATGATGCAATTTAGTCAAAGATCTTGAAAGACCTCTTGAAAGACTGAGCCTCATGTCTTAAGAATTGAATACAAACGTGAGCCTGTGCCGTCCTGTGTACCACCTACTGCTAAAACTCAGATCCCTCAACCATAAAGTGAAGATGATAATGATACCTCCTTCCTCACAGAGCATAGTAAATCAGGTCTCTTTATCCAGAAAACGTTTCTGGATCTATACACAGAAGAGTGGAGGCAGTCGTCTCACTGAATGTGGTGAAGGGATCCTCCTCTTGGTGGTTTTCCAAAGAAGCACAGCACTTATTTAGATGGTGCATTGCAGATCTCTAAAGATGTTTGCACTTACACTGTAGGAAAGGCTTGCGAAAACATCCCACACCTGTATTTTAAAAGTTGTTATTGTTGAAATTATTTTTAATGTTATCACGATATTACTATTATTTTGAGAGTTTTGGGTGAAAGCAAATAGAGAATATTGGAAGATAAGAGATAAAGCCTCACCAAAACATTTAAATGTTGCCACTAGTTTAGGATGCACCCTGCATCTCACCATTTCCACCAAAATCACCCTGGTCCAGCCACCACCCTCTCACTCTCATGCTACTGCCACGGCCCCCTTTCTGGACCCCTAGTTTGCCTCTTCCAGTCCAGTCTCCCCACAGCAGCCAGAGGGGTTTTATTGTAATATAAATCAGATTTATAGCCTTACCCATACCAAAACCTCTGGTTACTTCCCATTTCCCTTAGAATAAAATCCAAACTCCATACAGCCATGAAGGCCGGCATGCCTGGCTCCTGCCCGCTTCTTAGGACTCCTCTGGGCTCACCCTCCACATCTTGTACCAACCTCCTGCCCCCACCAGCATTCAGTCTGCTCCTCAGACTAGTCAGTCTCGCTCCTATAGCTACCCCTTCTGCACCTAGGGCATTCACCACTCAGGTGTCTGCAAAGCTGTCTCCTCCTTCTTCTTGACTTCTATGCCTCCTTAGAGAGCCCTCCACCCATGGCCCCTTGCAAAGTAGCTGCCTCTACACCTTCACTCTCTGGCCCATGGCCCTGCTTTACTTTAATCTTTTTACTAATCACCATAAAAGTTTTTTGTTTATTTATTTGATTCCTTCTCTGATTTCCCTCACTCTCATCCTCTTTGAATGAAACATCCATTAAGGCAAGGACTTAGTTGCATGTAACAGACCTCAGTTGCCTAGGTCTGTTCTTAGGTTAGTAGGGAATCCATACCTGTCTTCAGTTGAATGTATGAATATGTGACCAGTAAAGTCCTTGTGATGGGCTGAGTAATGGCTTCCTCAAAGACATCCACATCCTAATCCCTGGAACCTGTGAATATGTGGTTTCATGTGGCAAAGGGACTTTGCAGATACAATTAAGTTAAGTTAAGGATCTTGAGTTGGGAGATTATCTTGGATTTTCTGGGTGGGACCACTGTAATCACAAACATCCTTATAAGAGGAGGCAGGAGGGTCAGGGTCAGGGAAGGCTATGTGATGATGGAAGCAGAGGTCTGAGTGATGCAAGGCCATGAGCCAAGGTGGCCTCTAGAAGTTGGAAAAGGCAAGGAAATGGATTCTCCTCTAGAACCCCCAGAAAGAATGCAGGCCTGTTAACACCTTGATTTTAACTTTCTGAGACTGACTTTGGAATTCTGACTTCCAGAACTGTAAGAGAATAAATTTGTCGTATTTTAAGTCACCAAGTTTGGGGTAATTTTTAAAGCAGCAGTAGGAAACTCTACAGTAATGGATATATGAAAATGTTGTACATAATTCAAAGGTAATAGTGAATTCAAAACACCTGACAGACTTTTATGGTCAATGTAGTTTGAAACATCATAGCAAATATTTTGACTAAATATAGCATCCATAGTATATATTATTATCTATTTATCAATAAAAATAAGTATATCATCCTTAAGTTTTCAGTATTAAAAGAAAAAATTTAAATTGTTGCAATCAGAAAGGTTCTCTGGCAATCATCTAGCTCTTTTTCTGTCTCCTGACAATTTTTTACCTAAAATATGTGAAAACAGAAAATTACAAATGCCACATTTTTCAAAAAAGTCTTGGCTGTAAATGAATAACAAGGTCATAGATGGTAACCTTAAAGTTCATGGTTGAAATGAAGACTATGAAAGAATAAAAGACTCTTAGACCAGAGGCCAAGACAAGAAAAGCTTTCTGCTATCAATTGACTAGCAGGAGTAGGTTGATGGATATTTAATACCAGCTACTAAGTTTAAGTTAAAACTATATTTATTTGGTATCTTATCATAAAGATAGCTTTTATTTAAGTCTCTTTGCTAACAAGGGTGACTAATTTTCCTGTAACACTTGAAATTTTGTTATATTAGTTTGACAGACTATTGATTTAGAATTTTGAGATTTAAAATTTTTATAAAAATAGATTTGTTACAATGTTAGCTGCAGAAACTTTTACTGAAAATTATCAATGATGCTTCATGGGAGATGGTTTGTACCCGGCAACTAATGGTAATTAATTTACAACAACTTCATTGATTTGGATCTAATTAACTGACGTTGTCAAAGGGCTATGAAGAGTCTCCTAAAATCAGGAACATAGCTAATGTACCCTCCTTGTAAAATCTATTTTACACATGAAAATAAAAGTGACTCTAACAATGCATAATTCTAATTTGTTTGGATAATTATTGTATGTAGTGCTATTCTTAAAATTTTCCATTGCTTATGGTGAGAAAACTCCACATGATCTAAACCCTTCCCAAGGGAGGGGAAGGAAGCTCTGTTCCCCTCAGCATGATCACAGGACATAGCCACTTGCCATGCTCTCTTCATCACATCTTCACACATTTATTTTTGATTCGAGATAATTAATTTTCAAATTCCAATATTCCTTTTCCTTTCAATGTCTGCTCTCCTTTCCTGAATACTTTTCCAAAATTTCCCCAAGTATCCTTTCTAAGCATCGGAGACCCAAACAACAAAGCAAACAATCAAGATTCTTGGTAATGCAGACACACACCCCAACCCCCCAAAACAGACGTGCACACACACACATAACACTTATATACTATGCTTATATGTGCAAGTATGTTTGTGTACATTTTGCTTCAAAAATTAGAATAATGTATGCAGATAACTACTTAGAAATAATCAGCATTCAACCAAATAAGGAAATCGCAATTATTCAAGATCACCTCTGAGAAAGAAAGTACCTGTTTCTCTTGTTATGGCTCCTCTGCAGTGGCAGGTTCCATCATAAGAGTTTTACCTTTCTCTTAGCCCTCAGCCTGTAATTCATCATGAGCCTTGGGATTCTCGTTATTTGTCTTTTTCTCAGCCAGTTCTTTCCATTAGACTTCTGGCTTATGTTCCCTCCCTGATTTTTATTATTCTGCTCTTGTTGACCTCATTGTCACTGGCTTGTATTCATTTTTCCAACCTGTCAAGAGCATTTGGAATTCTGATCCTATCCCCCCAGGTTCTGCTACCTCATCTGACTTTACGATATCCTCATACGAGGTAAGCATGCATCTATTCCATCATCCAGTCACTGACGGAGATGTTTAACAGTCCTGGACACAGGTTGACCCTGGCGACATACCACCTGTGTCTGCCAAGTTAATGGCATGCCATTATTAATTACCCCTCAGGAGAAGTGTGGAGGATGACAGGGGATAACATACCTCTAACAGTCCCAAACAGTGAAACAACTATCTCATGGGCTTCTGTGAATTTCATTTACATAAGTGGTTCTTGATCTTTTAGCAGTCACAGAGCCTTTGAGGATCAGAAAAAAGTTATGGATGCTCCTTCCTGATGTACACACACATTTTGCATACAATTTCAGAGGATTCAAGGACTTCCCTTGAAGTGCATCTCTGGAGCTCCTAGAGGTCTGGGATGTTTAGATTAGGAATACTAATTCAGATATCTTTAAATACTGCAGCATCTACATTATCTCGAAAATTAATGTTACATTTCGTAAATGCCAGAAGAAATTACAATTTGAAGGATATTCTTTAGCATGGATACCTTAAAATTCTCTTGATTGACATATACTATCAGACAAAAGAGAGAATTATTCATGCGTTTAAATGAAAATGATTTGTTTGAAATGAGATGAAGTTAATTTTTCTAATTACAGTAAAATACATGTAATATAAAATTGAACATCTTAACACTTTTAAGTATACAGTTCATCATTGCCAAGTATATTCACATTGTTGTGCAACCAATCTCTAGAACCTTTTCATCTTGCAAGGTTGAAACTCTATACCCATTAAACAACAACTTCCCATTTTCCCCTGACCCCAACCCCTAGCAACCACTATTTTACGTTCTCTTTCTACAATTGGCTATTCTAGATACCTCATATAAGTGGAATCACACAGTATTTGTCTTGTTGTGTCTGACTTATTTTACTTAGCATAACCTCCTCCAGGTTCATCCATGTTGCAGCATATGTCAGAATTTCACTCTTTTTTAAGGCTGAATAATATGCCATTGTGTGTATAGACCACATTCTGTTTATCCATTCATCCAACAGTGAACACAAGGGTTGCTTACACTTTTTAGCTACTGCAAATAATGCATGGGTGCTGCAAAATTAAATGTTCAACAAAGAAATCTTACTGCTTAGATAAAGGCTATTGCACTCAGTGTTTTCAGGTTTGTTTTAAGTTTTTAAAATACTCTATTATTTTTATTGCTAAACATAATGGACATGAAGAAAGCTACACAAAAATAACTCAATGGATTATCACAATGCGAACAGTCAAATAACTACCATCCAAATCAAGACACAGAAAAAAGTCCTATGTGGAACTTACTTTCTAAAGTATATCTACTACATGCTAGCTATTTCTCATACACAATTTATTTGGTCTCCCTAAGAATGCCACCAAGTGGGAATGTAAATTGATACAGCCACTATGGAGAACAGTATGGAGGCTCCTAAAAAAACTAAAAATAGCAATCCCACTACTGGGCATATACCCTGAGAAAACCATAATTCAAAAAGACTCATGTACCACAATGTTCATTGCAGCACTATTTACAATAGCCAGGTCATGGAAGCAACCTAAGTGCCCATTGACAGACAAATGGATAAAGAAGATGTGGTACATATAAACAATGGAATATGACTCAGCCATAAAAAGGAACGAAATTGGGTCATTTGTAGAGACGTGGATAGACCTAGAGACTGCCATACAGAGTGAAGTAAGTCAGAAAGAGAAAAACAAATGTCGTATCTTAAAGCATATATGTGGAATCTAGAAAAATGGTACAGATGAACCGGTTTGCAAGGCAGAAAAAGAGACACAGATGCAGAGAACAAACGTATGGACACCAACGGCGGAAAAGCGTGGGGTGAGGTGGTGGGATGAATTGGGAGATTGGGATTGACATGTATACACTAATATGTATAAAATAGATAACTAATAAGAACCTGTTGTATAAAAAAATAAAGTGTTTAGAAAAAAAAAAAGAATGCCGCCAAGTAGGTATTATTATCCCCATTTTTTAAGTTGAGTAAAGGAAAGATGAACAGAGAAAGTACAATGTCACATAGCTAATAAGTGACAGAAGTGGGATTCGAAAGATCAGTCTCTACCACACATCCACATCTGGTTAGACTAGGCAGAGGCCAGTGGGCTCAATTAAACCCATCAACTATATTAAAAATTACCAGAGGAATAAATCTGAGTGATATTTGGTTAATGACCACACTGTTTATCCTTTTGATATTCTTCACAGTAACTTCTACCCACTCTTCTCCTTCTGCCCTCTGGAGTCATTTAAATAGACACATTAACATGTCTACTTAAGAACAAACCCTAAGTAGCTGAGCACATCCCCATGAAAACTCATTCCAGGGATTCTCTGGAGGTTCCCTCACTGAGACCGGGTCTCCAGACCCTTTACTTTCCTGATAGTCCTCTTGTGGTCACTCTCTACTTTGTCAGTGCACCTTGTAAACTGAGGTTCTCTCCAGAACTGACATTGTATTTTAGACATTCACTAACCAATGCAAAGAACAATTCATACATTCACTCATTCAAAAAATATTTATTTAGAGCTTTCCATGTGCCCAGCATTGCTCCAGACTATACCTTCTCTGGCAATACTTTGATTAATGCAGGGAAGGCTGCAGGCACATTTTTATAGTCTTGTCACACTGTTGTCTCATACTGAACTCGGCATCAACTAAAACCCTAGATGCTTTTCACATGAAATACTACCAAGGCAGGTCTTCGTCATCCTATATTTATGTAATTGGTTTTTTGAAACTAAATCTTTATGCTATCTTCACAGTAGATCTCCAGGTTTTACTGTGGTAATCTTCTAAAATTGATGTTTTGGTTTGTTATCAGAATACAATGATATTTTAAAATGCTTTTTGTAGGCTTTAAAGTGTAAAACTTTATCTGTTTAAAGAGAATTGTTTCCTCCTTTATACACCTCTCTTTTTCCTTAAAAGCAATCAAACAAACTCTTTGTAATTGTTCTCTTTTGTCAAGGTTTGCACCTTACAGTCATTATCACGTCTCTGCTTTACAAACCAGAGTACACTGACACCAAGAGAGAGCAAAAAGAAAATGCAAGTAGAGAACAGTGTTTCTTTAAACTGAAATCTTTTATTTCCTATGTGCCAAAAATGGAAATTGATCTGACTGCATTACAATTTTTCAAAACTAAAAATTAGTTCTTAAAGTGGCTAAATGTAGCTAGGAAATGCCTGAACAGTCCATGGGAAGTTTTTATTCCATTAGTTCAATGAATACAGCTAATGACTGAGAAAGTTTAAAGTTTACTTAAGAAGTTTACTACTTTAAACTTTAAAGTAGCTGAGACAAGTTATTATGATTAGGACTTAGGGGAAAGCACCAAGAGCCTCAAGAGTAGGGCAGCCAGATTTGGCAAATAAAAATACAAGGCACTCAATTAAATTTGAATTTCAGATTTGTTGTCCATCTGTAATTCAAATTTAACTGGGTATCCTATATTTTATCTGCCAACCCTGTACAACAGCCTTGGAAAAGGCAATAATTAATTAACAGAAACATTAATACCAGAATTACTTATTTCTTTACCAGAACTCATTACCCACAAAAAAGGGTAGCTAATGTAACTTGGTACATGAGAGCAAATTGTTTCATTCATGAAAAATTATGACAACTCTGTCTCACATTATAAGACATCTGTAAATGGAGAAGTTATTTTTTTGTTTTAAGATGAGAAATATAAACTATTCTCACATAAAGCAATAGAAAAGTAAATAAAATTTGCATTTCTGGTGGCTTAACTATAAAAAATAAATTAGGAATGGCATAGTGACAGTACGTAGAGAAATTAAACATACAGACATTCTATGACTCAGCAACCCTATCGTTAACTATGTGTCAGAGAAATTAATCAGTGGCACAGAGTAGAGGACCACACATATATGGGCAATAGATTTCAGATAAAGGTGAAATGGCAATTCTGTAGAGAAAAAAGAATACTCTTTTCTACAAATGGTGCTGGAACAATTGGACATCTATATGCAAACAAAAAAACACCAATCAAATTTTGATACATACTAATCATCATATACAAAAATTAATTAAAAATGAATCTTCAT
Source organism: Eubalaena glacialis (assembly GCF_028564815.1). Taxonomy (NCBI): domain Eukaryota; kingdom Metazoa; phylum Chordata; class Mammalia; order Artiodactyla; family Balaenidae; genus Eubalaena; species Eubalaena glacialis. The sequence continues at coordinate 6,231,632 of NC_083727.1, read as the reverse complement.
CCTCAATGTAATATGTAAAACAGTAAAATATCTAAAAGAAAATATAGAAGAAATTATTTTTAACCTTGGGATAGGTAAACAGTTCTGAGATATGACATCAAAAGTATTATCCATAAAAGAACAGACATATATTTAATTTAATAAAAAAAAAATTCTTCCCTTTGAAAGATACTATTAAGAGAATGAAAAGATAAAACAGATCTGTAGAAAATACTGTAAAAAATATATCTGATAAAGAACTTGCATCTAGAATATATAAACTCTGAAAAACTCAATAATAAACATGCAAATACCAAAAAATGTGTGCAAAACATTTCAAAAGATATTTCACCAAAGAAGACATATGGATGGCAAGTAGGTACGTGAAAATGTGCACCATCACTAGCCATTAAGAAAATGAAAATTAAAACCATGAGACACCACTACACACATATGAGAATTGCTAAAAATGAATACTGATCATCCCAAGAGTTGGCCAAGATATACTGCTAACTGGAAATGTAAAATTGTATAGACACTTTGCAAAAAGCTTTAGCACTTCTAGGTATTACCCAAGAGAAATCAAAACATATTCTGAAATATTAGGAAACTGAATAATATATCCCTAAATAACCCATGGGTGAAAGAAGAAATCAAAAGGCAAATTCTGAAATGAATGAAAATAAAGACAAAGACATCAAAATCTGTAAGATGCAGCTAAAGCAGTATTTTATATATATATGGGACTTAACATCTATAGAGAAAAGATATGAAGTTTTAAATGAATGACTTCAGTCTCCACTTAAAAAAAAAAAACTAGCAAATGAACAGCAAATGAAAAGCAAAGCAAGAAGGAAAAAGGAAACAATAAAGATCAGAGTGAAAAATCAATGGCTGAGGAAACAGAAAAACAATAGGGAAAAGTCAATGAAACCAGAAGCTTGCTCTTTGAGAAGATCGATAAATGTATACATGTCTTGTAAGACTGATCAAGAAAAAAGAGAGAAGACACAAATTATTGATATCAGGAACATGAGAAGTGACACAACAACAGATTCTACAGATATTAAAAGTATAATAACAGAATATTATGAACAACTTTACACCCATAAATTTGACAACTTAGATGAACAAATTTCTTGAAGGGGGGCTTCCCTGGTGGTGCAGTGGTTAAGAATCTGCCTGCCAATGCAGGGGACATGGGTTCGAGCCCTGGTCTGGGAAGATCCCACATGCCGTGGAGCGACTAAGCCTGTGAGCCAAAACTACTGAGCCTTCGCGTCTGGAGCCTGTGCTCCGCAACGGGAGAGGCCACGACGGTGAGAGGCCCGCGCACCGCGATGAAGAGTGGCCCCCACTCGCTGCAACTGGAGAAAGCCCTCGCACAGAAACGAAGACCCAACACAGCCAAAAATAAATATAAATAAATAAATAAATTTATTAAAAAAAAAAAATTCTTGAAGGACAAAGAAAAACTACTAAATCTCAAGCAACATAAAATAGAAAACCTGAATAGTCATTTCTCTATTGAAAAAAGAAATCCTGAATTTGCAGTAAAAACACACAAAGAAAACTCCAGGTGAATTCAAATACTTAAGGAAGAAACAGTACCAATTCTACAAAAATTCTTGATAAAATTGAAGACAAGAAAATTCTTTGCAACTCATTATTTTCAGTCACTATTACTATGATACAAAAACAAGACAAAGGTATCATAAGAAAATCAATCAATGTAACTCACAATATTAACAGACTGATAAAAGAGAAACCACATGATCATCTCTACAGATTTAAAATAAAAGCATTTGACAAAATCCAACATCCATTCCTCAAAAGACATCCATTCTTAACAGCAAATTAGGAATAATAGAGAAATTTCTCAACCTGATAAAGAACACCTATGAAAACCTGCAGCTAACATCATACTTAATGATGAAAGACTGAGTGCTTCCCTTCTAAGATGCCAATGTTCAGTCCTACCATTTTTATCCAACATGGTACTTGGGGTTATGCACAGTGCTATAAGGCAAGATAAATAAATAAAAGGCATCAAGATTAGAAAGTAAAAAGTAAAACTGCTTCATTCCCAATTGACAAGATTATCTTTATAGAAAGTTCTATAGAATCAACAAAAAGGTACTAGAACTAATAAGTGAATTTAGCAAGAAATCAGGTTACAAAGTCAATATACAAAATATCTAATTTTAAAATAAAAAACAGCATTTACAATAGAATCAAATATGAGATACTCAAGAATAAATTTCACAAATGTTTTGTAAGAACTGTACAGTGAAAAGTACAAAATATTGCTAAATGAAATTAAAGAAGATCTAAATAAATGGAGTGATTTACCATGTTCCAGAATTGGAAGATGTAATATTATTCAAATGTCAATACTTCCCAAAGTAATCTATAGATTCTCAATCAAATCCCAGAAAGATTTTGGTAGAAATTCATAAGGTACTTCTAAGATTCATATGGAAATGCAAAAGACCTAGAATAATCAAAACAACTTTGAAAATGTAGAACGAAGCTGCAGGACTAATACTGCTTGACGTCAAGTCTTATTATAAAACTACAGTAATCATGACAATGTGGTATTAATATGTCAGTGGAACACAAAGACAGTAAACTCACATGTATTTGGAAAACTGGCTTTTGACCAAGGTTCAAAGGCAATTCAATAGATAAAGGATAGTCTTTTCAACACATGGTGCTGGAACAATTGGATATTCATTGTGAAACTATCAACTTTCATCTGTATCTTGCACCATATATAAGAATGAACTCAAAATGGATCATACACATATATGTAAAACCTTAAACTGGAAAAAATGCTTACAAAAAACATGGGAGAAAATCTTTATAATCTTGTTTTAGGTAGAAATTTATTAGCTATAACACCTAAAGCAAGATCCATAAAAGAATAAATTGATTAATTAGACTTCATCAAAATGAAATACTTCTGTTCTTTGAAAGACATAGTTAAGGGAATGAAAAACAAGCCAAATTTGGGATAATATCTTTACAAAGCATATATTTGATGCATGACTTGTATCCAGAATATATAATAATTCTCAAAACTCAATGATAAGAAAACAAGCAACCTACTTAAAAATATTGAGCAGAAGATTTGAAAAAATACTTCACCAAAGAAGATACCTGGGTGGCAAATTAGTACATGAAAATATGTTCAACATCATTAGTCATCAAGGAAATGCAAATTAAAACCACAATGAGATACTCCTACAAACCTATTAAGAATGGCTAAAATTAAAAAGACTAATCATACTAAATATTTACAAGAATATGGAGTAAATCGAACTCTCATGCACTGTTTTTGGGAATATAAAATAGTAACCATTTTGGAAAAGAGTCTGGCAATTTCTTAAATTTAAACATACACCTACCATATGATTCAGCTAATATACTCCTAGAAATGAAAGCATAAGTCTATTCAATGATTTGTACACAAGTATTCATAGTAGTTTGATTTATAATACTGTAAAAGCTGAAAACTTGATAAAAACAAATGTCCATCAACAGGTGAATGAGTAAACAGGGTGTAGTTAATCCACACAACAGAATACACTCAGCTGCAAAAAAGGAAAATACACCAACAACATGAGTGAATCTCAAAATAACTACTTAATAACTAAGCCAGACTACGGGATACATAGTGTATGGTTCCATTTATATACAATTCATGAAAATGAGAACTAATCTTGAGTGACAGAAAGCAAGCAGATCAGCAGTTGCCTGGGGATGAAGGAGGAGGCAGGAAGGAAGAAGCTGCAAAGAGGCACAAGGAAATTTTGAGAGTGATGTATCTATTTACCACCTGTGGTAATGGTTTCCTGGAAATATACATATGTTAAAACTTAAAAACGTGTGTGCTCTAGATATATGCAGTTTATGCATGTCAATTATACCTCAGTTAATCCGTAAAAAAGTAAGCCAAACTAATCAAACATTTTTATGGGTAAGACATTTGTAGTAAAATATAGGCTGACATGGAGGACCTGGAAATCTTTACCAATATCAGCAATGTATAAAATAATACATAGAAAAAATTACTGATCCTTGTACAGAATTAGAATGATCACCAGTGTACAACAACATATGTGTATGTATGTGTATGCATATATGTATGAGAGTATGCATCTGAGATGATGGGAAAAAATAATAAAACAAGAAAAATTCCTGGCACAAACCAACGATAGTACTGTGCCATGAGCTAATAAGTATGATTAATTTGATTCTTTGCATCCGATGTAAAAACAAACAAAATCAATATTGGTTTTTAAGTCCACTGGGTGATTCCCCAGTAGTTTAATATTAAAAACAAAATTAGCATGCAAATCTAAGCAGACCTGGGATATTTTAATTTGGAAAATTTTTATCCTTTTATACATAAGGATCAACAACTTACATTATTTTAAAAGTAAGCGACTGATTTCCGAAGTAAATGTTGTGTTCACCAACTTTATTAGTAACAGCTAAATGATGGGTTAGCCTTCATGACATAGGCACTGAAAAAGTTTAGGCTCTCAATTTAAGCTCCTTGAATGTAAAGAGATCTAGACAAACAGCTTTTCTTCTCTAACATTCTATTTGGCTAGTTAACACAAGTTATCGATTCTGGGATTTAGGGTCGCCAAATACTTTCTTAATTAAGAGCTCTAGGCTGTTGACTATCTCCATTTCCCCTGAGCCTCTTTGCTTAGTCCAGAGTAAGATTAAAAACTCTCTATACCATTTTTCAACTTGTCTCAGGGGAAACAGCCTCAATTTACTATAAAAATGGCAATGACTCACTAGTGACTTCATCTCAAAGGGTCAGGAATCCTGCTCCCTACTTCTCTTTTCTATGTTCTGGGGTTAAGCAATACCTACAACTGGATTTCAAGGCCCACTTTGTAACCCTGTTGGGACCTGGGGATGCTCCTGGTAACACCCGCGGACTGAGCCGGCAACACAATCCTGCAGCTTCTCCGTAAGATCAGCCCTATAAGCCAACCAGGCTGAAACACTGCTCTCAGTTTTCTGATTTTTCTATTCATTCTGAATAACTATAAATGTTAGTAGCTATTTTTAAAGTACACAGGGTTATTTTGAAGAAATCAATCTAGGTATTATTGCTGATTTCTTTATTTAAAAAGTTAATTATTTTGAAAGTTATTCTATATCCTTCAGACCTTTCAAATTGACTTTATGACATTTAAAAATATTTTTAGGGAAAAAGTCATATTTGAGAAGGATAAGCCAAACAAACTGTACATATTTTAAATTGGTCGAAAACCTTATTCTCAGAGATACTAAATCTATGGAGATCTTTTCAAATATCCATAATGATAAAAATAAGGTACATATATAAACCAGTGATGTCTACTTGTGACTGTACAAGGTAATAGCTGTCTGGAGCTCAGTGAAATATAAACAATCAAATCAGAGACCACCGACGGCAGGAAGTCAAATTTCCTTTATTACAGGATGAACAATTTGTAAAATCGAAAGCATAGTAGCACATTTGAATCCTTTGAATGAAGGTTAATGGGGAGTAGACGAGGTTAAGAAGCAAAGCTTACATTATTTGAATTGCGGTATTGTTGAAGATATGCCAAAGTAGGGTAAAAATTCATAGTTATAATAGAAGATGACTGAAATACATGAATCATCATGTAGAAAGATTTTTTAAAAAAACAATATTCAAATGTTTCCAGGGATTACAAGTTAGATAAAATTAAGTTGTGCAGTATTTTTATGTAATATTTTGTATGATACATTTACCTAAAGGCTTATCTTAAAGTAATATGTTTCTGCTTTTATCAGTTGCCTGAGGATGGAAAAATATCAATGATTTTAGAAGTTTTAAACCTCTTTAATATTTGCATGATATTAGATGAGCTATAATCCACATATAAACCTACCTCCTAGAGAGCTTTTGAGAATTGCTTTTGCCTGCGGTCTCTGGCACTAACACTTCAAGAGATTAGAAATATCTTCCTTTTAAAAAGAGTTCTCTTTTGCCCATAGAAATCAAACAAGATTTGTTAAACATTGAGGGAGAAAAGGGGTTGCTATAAATCAGTGATATTCCCCTTAATTGCCCGAGTTTCTTATCACAGATTAAAAACCAATCTCAGAAATGAAAAGGTTACATGGCCACATGTTGTCACAACACTAATTCACTGAACTTGAGGATGAAGTCATGTTAGCGGCTGAGGCAGTTTTGTATGAAAGCCTAATGACTGGATTACTGAGTTGCTTTGGCTCCATGAGGACAGTAGCTGGCTATGAATATAATCCTATGCCAAGAGAGGAGAAGTGGTTAAAAAGCAGCTGACTACATAATTTTCACATTTCCTAGAATAATATTACATGAAAATGTTCCTGTAACTCCATCCCATCATCATAAATTTTCCTTGCATTCCTCTTAGGGATACTATTATTTCTCCACTATAAATAATCTTTCCATGGTAAAGTATTCGACTATTTTATGATCTAACAAGCCACAGGTCTTAAATTATAGTCATCTACCATGAAACACTGCCCTTCCATTCTAGCCTTTATATGCTTTTGTTTCCTTCTTCTTCCTCTGAACATGGAAAATTAGGGCCATTTATATGCTGAATATTGATCATAAGAGAAAAATACATGAGTTATGAGTTATATTCTGACTAGTGATTTTCTATTTACTCAGTATTACGTATTACATCAATCATTTAATCCTGCACCATAAGCTATTTTTTCTTTATGATGAAATTTTTGTTTAAAGAAATAAATAATTTTCTTCAGAGTTCACAAAATCCAAGAAAGAAGACTTACTGTAAGTTCACTGCTTAAAAGTTTTAGGGCTTCAGTAATGGTTTCCTTGCTGGTTTTAATGTTAGGTTTTAGTAAACTCTGAATGTGTACAATGGGAATGGGAACTTTTTTTGGAAGATGAGACAGTTATGAGTTTTGGAATATTTTATATCAAACACAAGGCATGATCTCTAAGGGCATATCTCCTTTCTGATTGGTGGGCGGGGCCAAGAACATCACGCAGCAGAATAGAATTCTGTCCAGGAAGATTACTAGATTCCGCCCTAGAGTTTCTGAATGGAGTGGAGATGCTTGTGGGCCCTTTGAGTTGCCACAATCACTGGGAACGCTCACTGCCATTTTAGTGGGTAGGGCCAAGGATGCTAAACACGCTGCAATGCCCTCAATGATCCCATGTGAAAAATAGAAAAATAGGTGTCCTTCAAATAGCCCCCCTAGGACACATGAGAAGCACTGCTTATTTTATGCACATAGTCCCCTCTGCCCTTCCTTCAAAGTAATTCAAAATATTAATTGAACAACTACAGTGCAGTAGGTCTAGAGAGACATGGGTGAATAAAAACAACTCCTCCCTTCAATTACCTCTCAATCTAGAGGAGGAAAGAAACTGGTGAATAAAGGACTTTGATATGTTGTTTTTTTTTTTTTTTTTTTTTTATTTATTAATTTATTTATGGCTGTGTTGGGTTTTCGTTTCTGTGCGCGGGCTTTCTCCAGTTGCGGCAAGCGGGGGCCACTCTTCATCGCGGTGCGCGGGCCTCTCACCATCGCGGCCTCTCCCATTGCGGAGCACAGGCCCCAGACGCGCAGGCTCAGCAATTGTGGCTCACGGGCCCAGTCGCTCCGCGGCATGTGGGATCTTCCCAGACCAGGGCTCGAACCCGTGTCCCCTGCATTGGCAGGCAGATTCTCGACCACTGCGCCACCTGGGAAGCCCCAGGACTTTGATATGTTTTAAAAGCACTGAGCCAGCAGCAGGAACACAGGAATAAAGGAACATGTGGGAGCTCTGACGTTACATCTGTTAGTTCCCGTTGGGAAGAAAATGGAGCCTGGAAAGAGCTTCACAGAAGAGGTGACAGTTGAACTTGGCCTTGGAGGATGAGAAGAATGCGCCGGGTGGAGGAGGGGGAGTGAGAAATTGGCAGTGGAGGCTAGGTGTGCATCCCAAGCACAGAGAAAAGCATGAACAAAGGCACAGACCATGGACATGCCCAGCCCACCCAGCAAAGAGCAGAGGGCGTATCACAGGACCCCTCCTCTTTGTCGGGAGTTTCTTTTCTCTTTCAGTGCCTTATTCTCCATCCTCTTGTCCATAGCTAATCACACTGCCTACAGGTGGTAGGACCAAGACAATTAAAAGGTCCTGATCAAAAAAGCCAATATCTGGTAAAATGTTACTCCCTCTATTAATATATATGTGTGTATGTATATATCTGTGAACTTGTATAGAATCTGCCATCTCTTACCTTCCAAAGTATGGAGGCTAACTCCTTTGTTATTGGCAAAGTAACTAAATGATTACACTGACACAACCAAACATAATGTGTTTGATTTTCGTAAGGGTAAAACAACTCCAGCTTGGATAAAGCTAATATGTGAGTAAAAATGAGGGTGAGAGGGCTGGCACAGTTGGGACCACAGCAGGCCTTAGGCCAGGCCTGAAAGAGAAGGCCTAGGCGTGAGCCTCAGGTACCGACTCACAAAAGCAGCTGAAGTGGGAGATGAGCTTTGACAGTGAGTGGGCACCACGTATAAAGAGCTCCCGTCTCGTGCCCCAACCCGTCCATACATGTCTCCTTTGAAGACTGCAGAAACTTAAGGAGAGATATACAAATGTTTCACACCAATATGGCACTACCCTGCTGGAAGGGACTCTAAGCAATTCTTGCCTGCTGAGCATCAGCCTGGCCCTGGTGATTTGAAATATTTTTCCAAGGTGATTTGAAATACCTATATTTAAATATTTCCAAGGTGATTTTAAATATTTATATTAAATTTCAAGGTGATTTTAAATATTTATATTAAATTAACTTTACCTATTAAACAGATCTTCATTTACTGTTGCTTTGTCTATTTTTGAGGAGGAATATAAGAGGAGCTAAGAACAAACTTTTACTCTAGATCCTTCTCTGTATAAGAAAGAACCTTAGAGTAACAGTCTCCAAAATTCGAAAGAATCAAAGAAAATTAAAAAGAAAAACTCAGTGATTTGTTTATGTTTTACATATTCCTTGGCAGAATAAAATAAAACAAATGCTGTAAAACAATTTAAAGGTAATTTCAGCACTTGAGAATCTATATCAACATGGCCAAGACACTGGAGGTAAACTCACTTGATCGGAGGCAGCAATAGCTAGAAAAGCTCTCAGGAGTCATCTTGTCCACCTGTCAGATACAGGAATCCCTTCCACAGCACTTAGGCAGGTAGACAACCAGTTCCTTCTTAAACCCTTACAGAGACAGGGACCTTACCATCCTGTAACATAGGCCATCCTATTGTTGAACAGCTCTAGCCCTTAGAAAGGAAATCTGCCTCTATCTATAGCTTCCATCCATCAATCCGAGTTGTGCCTCCTGGAGTCTCAGAACAAGTCAGCTCTTTTAAAATTGATGTGTTTTCCCATATTGAAAATGTTCCTCTATCGTTCTCTTTCTCGCGTTCTGTAACCATATTCCCCACGTGATGTGGGAGGTACCTGGGCTTTATTCTTGGCATTATCTTTGGAAGTGGTACAGTATGAAAATATCCTTTGACGTAGCAGAGTTCAGACCTGAATGGGTGGTGGTAATGTTTCTATACATATACAACGGCTTTATCGCATCTTATATCAGTGCAACAGATTTTTATACAATAAAGAGCTTCACCATTGTCCTTGCTAAATAAACCTGTTTTTTGAGCCCATAATTCCAAGTGCGCAGGTTCATCTGGATTCTAAATACTGAGTCTGTTACTCAGTGGATCCATTGTTCCTCCAATCTCAAAGTCAGGTCTGCTAAGCTTTCTGTCAGTGTTTTCATAAAAGCAGACAGAACATTTGAAACAAAGAATAGCTAAACAGGTAGTCTTCTGACATGCCACTAGAGACTTCCCTCTATTTCAGCTGTGCAGTTGTATTTAAGTGAAGTTCTTCCAGGAGCTATAAACCCACCTAACACTACTCTATTGCTCTGTGAAAGACGGGAAAGAGGGTAAGTGCGTGCTGTCAGCTACTCTCTCATCTAGATAGCCCAAGTAAGGGGTTTTTAATCCCACTTTCCACATAAAGAATCTGGATTGTGGAGGACTTCGGTATCTTACCTAAAGCCACAAAGCCAGGTGGTAAGTAGGGGAGTGACTGCAAGAAAGGCTTGAATAATCTCCAGGTTAATATTCCAGTTCGTGGGTCTTCACTTATTCACCAAACATCAAGATAAAACAAATAGTAAAGCCCAGATACACCACTTCAGGCTTTCTTTTATCACTCTATTAGCATTTAAATTTATTATTTTAATATCCAAATTATTATTAGACAATTGATCATTCTTTCCATTGATCATCACTGCCCCTCTCAGCACTCAAAAACGATTTACTTAATACTTTTACAATTTGCCAGGCAAATTCACCAGTTGATAGCCTCCATGAAAATAGGAACAACATTCATTCATGTCCAGCCTTTAACCATCCTTCTCAACATCTGGGGTGTCATCAAAGAAGACACACAGAAGTGCCCTTTCCCTTCAGCAATCCTCTCAAGACCCTGCTATGTAAACAATTCACTCCTATAGATCTGAGCTCCTTGGGAGACAGTTTAACTTGTCTATGAAACATGTAAGCTCTGAAGAAAGGCTGGAATTCTGGTTTCACAAACCACTAGCCATGCAAACTAGGACCAAGTCTTAGACCTCCTTAAACTTCAATTTTTCTAACTATGAAATGGGACTATTTCTAGTAATTATAGCATAGGTCTATTGTGAAAAATAAATGGGATCATATTTGTGAAACACTTAACCTAGCTCCTGGCACACTGTAAGCACACAGTACAAGTATCAACTATCATTTCAAGCAGCTAAACGTTCTTTTACTATCTCCTGACTTGAATTGAATCTGAAATGTTTGTTTGACTTCAATTTAATTATTTATTCCTCTTTAGAAACAACAAAAACAAAATCAGTTGAATAGCAGTGTTTTTCTTAACTATCCATTAACAGGACACCATCAATCCCAAACAGTGGATCTAATTTCTTTTCAGGTCTCATGAAAAGTGCAAAGAACAATAAAATATGTTTGCTATATCATATCATCCATTTATTCACTCTTTTGTTCACTCATTCATTCATGCTATAAGCAATATAAACCACAGCTCATTTTCTGCTTCAGCTCTATGAAAATATTTTTATAGCTTCCTGTTTTTCTTCATACTTGTCCTTGGCTACTTTCCATCTCCTTCAGCATTTGTACTTCCCTTTCAAAATGTGAACTCAGTAGGCAGCATCTAAGTTGGCTTTGTTAGATATCACACCATCTTTCTTCCCTAATAGTATCACATGTGGGTGAATAGTGAGAATTCTTTCTTCCAGTTCCTTGAATCAAATTTCCTTCCTGGGCCCAACCTTTTCTCTGAACTTGTTCCTGAAAGCCATAGTATGTCTCTGGTTGTCATGGCATTTCCTTTCCCACTGGCTGAGACCTCCATAATGACCAGGTTACTGTTTCTAACACTGCATTCAGTCTAGAACAAGCAGTCCCTTGGAGTTTTCTCTGACTTTTTTTGAAAAGGCATGTCAACAAATTAAGCCAAAAACTTAACTATTTTTAGCAGGAAATGTTCAGACATTTGCTCATTTGGTTAATACTGATTGATCTCCTACAACATCCAAATATTGCTGTGCCAATCTTCTGACCTATGTCAGGAAAGTGTCACTCCAGCCCCCTGTCTACTTAGAAATTCTGCAGTCTGATTTTAAAGGTCACAAATGCTTGTCCAGCCCAGGTCAAATTAACCCAAGGATATGCTTTCTCTGGCCAACACATTGCATTAAAAAAAAAAAAAAAGCCACCTTTCCAAAATTCAAAGACTTCACATAAAAATCCAACTTGAAAACTGATTATAGCAGTTTTGGGATTGCATTTCCATAGGGCAAAAGTCAACTAGAGACAAGTAGATGCTACCCCTTCAGGTGGGTTTAATTTCTTCAATGGAAACGAAGACAACTTTTCCATATTTCCAGCATTCCACCTGGCCTGCTCCACACATTTAACTTCCTGAGTCCTGAGGGCACTCAAGTCGTGTCTCCTGTCCTATACTGTCACTTCAATTTTTCTATCCTTTAGGACTCTGATAAATTATCTCTGCGTGTTCCTGTTCCCTTAGATTTCTAAATTATAATGTAAACCCAGGCCACCACTAGCCCATATGGCCCTTTGTGAAAAATTGGATATCCATCTGTTGGAAAAATGTTGTGAAACTGATTTTATTAAATCAAGATATATGTCTACTTTATGCCAAAAAATTGTCATAAAAAAATCTGTGAAGTCCACTGTGTGAATGGTGTCCCTTTACATGTGACACTGTTGGGCAGGGCCCCGTCTGCACAAACTTCCATGCCCTGCCTTGCACCTACTTGTCATCTACTGCAGCTTCTTCTAACACCTCAACCACCACCAATCCTTACACTGCCAGACACAAAGATTCATGAAGGCTGTTGCGCCTATGAGGTGTTTCTCTTTTCCCTTCTGACTATTATTCCTCTGAGATTTTTTCCCTACTAAAATTAGATCTCTAAATATTCTACCTTGTGTAGGGCTCTGCATGTTGCTATGTGAAAATTAGCAGCCGAAACTTTGCTAACCTCCCAATTGGTTATCTTGAGTTAATACTAAGGGAGTTCATTTCTCTAGTGTAAAAAAATAGTGAGTCCTGTTACCACAGTTTCTCCTTTTTATTCAGTTTCAGGTGGAGAAAGAGATTGGCATGTTCTTGAAGCAAAAGAGGATGAGTGACTTGTTACCCCCAAATCTCCCCTTTCTTTACTACTCTCTTCTTATAAAAAATAGAGCAAATAAAATACCACATTAAAAACACTTCTGAAGAGAAATATGTTTAATAAACTATAACCACTATTTGGTGATGGGGATAGAGGACAGCTCTTGTTCTTCTGGTGGAAGGGTAAAACATCACAGTGTTCCATCTTTTTTACATATAACATACCTCAAAGCACTATATTCATGCAAGTATGTCATCATCATTATTGAGAAAATAAGTCATGAAGTAGTTGTTTACACCAGATCTTCTGACCCTAATTCCAGTGCTCTTTCCTCCCTACTGAGCTCCCCCCACCAACAGCAACAGCTGAGAGTTGGCAGCACAGAAGTTAGTGCCTAAGAAATGGTGAGAAAAATTGCAGACACTCATCTTTTAAGAGCCTAAGTTTTTTTGTGGGTCAAATGGAAAAAGGAGGTCACGGAGCTATGGGGGACAGCCTTGCTGTAGGCCCACGAAAGGTTAGAAAGAGGTGCAGTTTGATCTGCAGCAGCTCCCTAGTTCCATGGGGAAGAGGTCAGTGGTCTTCTCTGTCTCCACTGGGCCCGGCAGGTCCCGCTCCACCAGGACAGTGCCACAGTGAGCAGACGTCTCCCACCCCTAAACAGCTCCCTCAGAAGCCCTCTGCCAAACACATACCAATCCTAGTATAAGCACCACACATGGTGGACAATCTTCAAATTGTAGCTGAAGGAATGACCAGAATCTACACATTGATTCACAGTAAAAGATAAGTTAAACGTTTAACATATTAATCCTCACGATAATGCATGATTAACGGTGTTTTTGTGTTTTCTCCAATTATACATCATATATCAGTAGTTTGTGAATTTTTGAATTTCAAAGACAAATAAAATTACAAAAAAACTAAACAAGAAAAACCCATAAATGGGGGTAACATAATATTACCAGCTTTTATTTTTACCAAATATATATATATTTAAAATCACCATCATTTTATTAAAAAATGATGTTTACACCCACAAAGACGAAAATATACAATCTCAGAATGAGACTGTTTTTATTTAAAACAAGACACCTTTTAAAACTGAATAAATGTAGCATATAATAATTTCATCACATCTATTTTACAACTCACTGGTGGTTTAGATAATACCTTTCTCCTCCTCCTCCAGCATACTTTAAAGCCAGCTCTGGCATCTAGCTGGCTTGCCACTCCTTCAGATGGAGAAAGCTACACAAATGAGAAATTCATGCAAGTGAAGCCTGAGTAACGCAGGACTGCGGGGTCCTGGGACATGGGCTTTGAATGCTAAAACGGAAAGGTCCTAGGTAAACTGCAATGAGGGCAGCTAGACTCAACTAAGGACAGCGATTCAACCACATGTCTTGGTGTTTTCTGAGCAGAGCTGCCTGTCTCACACAGAGATTGTAGATGTACACAGGAGCTGAACAAGGGCAGTAACAACAACAGAATGGTAGCCCCCATTGTGAAATACCTGAGTAGCAAGCAGGAGGATAAGGAGTATTCAAAATAACCTATGAAACCTGATTATACCCTCTCTTAGTATCTAATTTCATGTTTTCATAAAACAACAGAAAATGTACATTAAAACTTTTTAAAAGTATAAAATGTTCTTATTACCCTATCTCCAACATTTTTTTTTTTCTGGAAATATGTCTTCACATGCTCTCAATGCCAATTTCAGTATATATTCTGGCTACAGCTATCCCTCCTCTCTCTGGATGCCTCAGGGGAATGTTTGGGTAATGGAGAATACTGTATCCAAACAGCCTTTACAATTTTAAAAGTTAAAGCCACCCATCTGCTGCTTATGACAGTGCCAACTGCCAACGACTGAACTGATAAAGATTCACACCACGGTGCTAATTCTCTGCAGGAAGGAAGAATAAAAATATGTGTCAAAAATCTGGAAATGACTGATGCCTGCCATCTCATCAAGACTGTCTCTCACACTTAATTTCACTTGATGATTTCAGATTACATGCAGAATGGGCAGGTGTTTGAGATTGCCTAACTAGCCCAACACTTGTTTTCAGCAAAGGTGAAACAGATGAATCTCTATCTCAGAATATTTTCCATGAAGTTCACTAGACCTCGGTGTGCCTAAGAAAGACTCGGGGTGCTCAGACCCATTCCAGAGATACTAAACCCCTAACCATGAGGTATGGCTTAAGAAAGCAGCCCTTTCAAAGGTACTTGTGGGTCCAAGGGACACCAAAGTTTGAGAACCACTGCTCTGGCCATTGCTAAGACATTGAATTGTTTCAAACAGTGATAGAAGAACTTATCCATACTTAGAAAAGATACCAGTGGATTTTCTGTCTGTCTAGTTGAGATTGCTAAAAACTAGGTCAGAGGTTTGTAATTAGAAGAACAACTCTTGGCTTAAATGATTACTTCCAAAGCACACAGTACTTTTTAAACATTGCTCTTGTAAATCTTGTTAGTACAAATATTTAAATTAGTAAAACCTTATCTCTAAAAAGGAACCCCAAATGTTGACTTGAAAATAACCTCTTTCAGCCACAAGACTGTAAAACTCAACCTGGCAAACCATTTAGTATGAACTGACCTTATTAGGCAAGAGCCTTTCTAATATTCAACCAAGTATTTCTATTACAAATACTACTGAACATACCAGTTAGGAAGAGTCACCCGATCTCTCCCGTTCCACCCAAGGTATCTGAAACTGTATTAATGTTTGCATAAATATTTAAAATGTTTCATCTTCAACAGAACAGGTAACTAGACAATCTGTCATCTCTTCGCAGAGTTCGACACATTTGGGTCCATTCCTTAGACAAATAAGCTTACTTATAAAAATGTGCTATTAACGATGCTACATTAGCACATAATGAATAATCCAGGTTATTTTCAGACTTAATTGGCTTCAAATAAACTTTGAGGGATTTAAGAAGAATAGAGAGAGGGCTGGTGGCTCTGCAGCTTCTGCCCAGCACTTAAAATGAGCACGATTTACTGCAGAGCCTCCTGGCCTCACTGGCAGCTGCAGTATCAGCAGGTCTCGATCCGTCATCATTACTCCTCGGCACCACACTGGCTGTTGGGACACACGGGTCTAAGAACAGCGAACTAATAACTTAGCCTTCAGATAAGAAAAAAGACATAGGAACTGAAAGGAAATCAGGGAAAATGAACACAACTGATAGAAAAATACACTAAACAGATTTAAGTTAAAGGGCATGGGATTATAGAATATTTTAAGGAAATGTGGGTGTATTAACTTTTAGAACAAAGTAACAAACCGCCTCTTTTTTTAAGAGAAAATCTTTTAATTTAATGGTGGCTATAAAAGAACAACTAAGTACACACACACACACACACACACACACACACACACCAAACTTCTCAAGTCTTTACAGGGGTTTTGAGCATAGAACATATTTATGTACAATTGACTGAGGGTTTTGATACCACCAGCAGTGAAATTTTATAATATGCATCAAACCAATACTAGTAACAGAATATTGCCATGCAAAAATGCATTATTAATGTACTACATAATACTTTTATATTACTCTCTATATAATTATAGATACATATATATAATATGTATATATAAAATACTGTAAATCCATATACATACTATAAAGTATAAATGCATTTTTAAGCATCTTCTAAGGTTTGGAGAGGGTAAATGTAAAAAGTAATTTTAGTATAAGTTTTGAACATGCAAAGGGCATGGAGATTTATCTGTTATAAATAACAATGTACTGAGACAATGACCTGGAAGACAGAAAAGAAAATAAGGATTTTTCCCTGACTTGGAGGTCCTTGCAACCTTCTAGGAGAGACAAAGGAGCATACATAACCACAACAGGAGACAATAAGGCTAACAGGAAAATCTCGAAAGAAGTGGTCTGTGATTTTTGTAATCCTATAATAATACATGGAACCAAGAACTCACTATTCTGTATTTTTTAATTCAAGTTACTTATATCAATACTTCCTCTATTTCAAGTAATTTAGATAGACAACACAGTGACACTACTTTTGGACCAGGTCATGTATATTGAAATTTGAGACTAGGTGAGCTATCTTTTTTTAAGATTCCTTATATTTGAGCAGACAGCATGTAATTTTATGAATATGAACTTAGTAAGTATAATGCATGAATTGTTTGTATGCATTCATTTTCATGGAAGGTATGTGTGTGGGTGTGTGTGTGTGTGAATGCAGAAGACAGACACTGTAGAGGTTGAATATTAATATTGTGAGACATACACAAAATATAGACGATTGACATTTCAGGAAGTCTAAATGATCTCTAGAGCAGTTGCAAGACGAATACAAAGTTTCTGCTATTAAAACCAACGTATCCAAAACTATTATTTATGAAATATGTCCTTGGAAAACTATTGTAGAGAATTCACCTGTAAACAACACAAGAAAAGGAAAGCTATATTATAAAACTATTAGAAACCTGGTCTTACGGTCACTCACTTTTCTGGCACCTTTACAACAGTTATGACTCAGAACTGTGCGAAGTGAATTTCTGTGCCAGTTCAGCCATCTGCTGCCATCTCACAAATAGAATAATAGTCTAAAAGGAAAGTTTGTTTTGAGGTGCCATTCCCATATGCATACAATCCACAAACTGCCGTGTATAACTGTGGTTCAGCATTACACCAAGCAAGATTTGATTTTTTTGGAAGAGCATATTGCACAGCATTTTCTGGAAATCTCCCAATATTAGATACATGTCACATTTGCATTGAAACATATGGTCTTCAATGTGCTATCTCAAATTGTCTACAGAGACTCAGCAATCAGAGGTTCCTTGTTTTACCTTCCTTTTATGAGTTAATTTTCACTTAGCGAATTATCACACTGGTGATTTGGAGGCATTATCTTAATTCCTAATGTAAATTTATTTTCAACAGATGTTGTTCTATGAATAATACAAAAGTAAATGACATCTTATTAGTTATTAGCTGAAATTATGCCAAGGGGTGCTAGGTTTTAGATGCTAGAGCAAATGAGCAGAGCCAAGCTCATCATCCATCACTGTCTTCCACCCCTGGGTAAGAGGGGGCCATGGCATTTCATCATTCTGAGAGTCAAGAGGGAAGTTGCCTCTTTGTGAGTCCCCTCCCACTGATGCTCACCCTGTTTTAGGCATCCCTGCTCCTAGGAAAACTAGTTCTGATATTAGAGTGAAGGAAAGTATCCAAGCTGATGTCCCAGAGCGTTTTGTTTTTTCTGTTCCTCTACAATGAATGAAGCTTCAGGGAACTTGAGTACAGTGAGTTCACATACAAGTAGGAAAAAAGTGAGTTTGGTCTGGTTTTGGTTTGAGCAGTTGCTTAAACATAATAGAGATAGGAGGAAAGAATTTCACTGGGTTTTAACAAAATGTGTCCATGATAATCAATCTGTCCTTGTAAGTATCTTGAGTAGATTGTTCTGCTAAAATTTTAAACAAAAACACAAAATGGGCATAGAAAGATAAGTTATTTTCCTAGGATAAAACTACAGTTTCATTGAGAATGAAGGGAACTGACTGTTCAGAAACCTCATTCTCCGCGGCGCTTATTCCCCTGGGTTCAATGAAACGGTCCCCAGGTTCCAGAGCCTTCCATTTCAGACTTGGAGAGCAAAGACCAAGCCCATCATGACTCAAAAACAACAAAATACCCCTCACATATCAGCTCCTTCTTTTCCCTGTCCACTACCTAGAAAACAGATAAATCACTGCCTTTTTTTTTTCTAGCAGCAAAAGAGGTCATTTCCAGAATCATAGCAGATGTTGGTTACACACAGAAAGCTGCCTAGGTGGAAGCTTGAACGTTGGTGGTTTACTCAAAGCAAAGAAATTAAGAAAACCACAATGCACTCTGGAGTGGGAGGAAACAAATTATAGCAACAAGTATGCATCCTTTCCAAGTAATGAGATAATGAGTCAACTTACTGATTGCATATTGTGGTTACTGAATGCATTCTGGGATGGTTAACAAGAGGACTGATTGCTCATAATTCAAGGTGTATCTCTCCATTTACTGAGGTTTTATTTAACCTCTAGCAATTTTGTCACATTATTCACAAAGGCCTTATAAATCTTCTGTTGGATAATTCCAAGGTTCAACATATTTTTGACACATGCAATTATAAAGGGTAACTTAGAAAAATCACATTTTCTGTTGGTTGCAATTGATTTCTGTATGTTGAAATTTTATCCAGCGAAGAAACAAATTCTCTTGTGAATTTGTATGACATATCTTTATATTCTTTTAGGCGTTCTGCATAGTCACATCAACTGTGACTAGAGATGGTTTTGTTTCTTTGCATCCAACCATAGTATTTTTTGTTCCTTTTTTCCAGCCTTACTATACTTTATTACATAGATTATATTGATATAGTTGTCTTTTTTCTCAGTCTTAAAGGGAAACTGACTATTTTGCCATATTTGCTACAATTTTTTTCTATAGAACCTTTTTATGAGATTAAGAAAATTCCCTTCTATACCTAGTTTAATAAGTTCTTAAGCATAAATACATGTTTAATCTTATTAAATAATTTTGTAGCATCTATTGAGATCATATAATTGTGTTCTTCTTTTAATACAGTGAATTTCATTATTGATTATCTCATGTTAATCCAAACAAGTATATCTGAAATTAACTCTACTGGGTCATGATACGTTATCCCTTATATATACTCCTAAATTTGGTTTCCTAATATTTTATTTAAGATTTTTATATCTATGGTTGTAAATAAGACTGACGTATAATTTGCTTTTCTTTACTAAGTTTATTAATTTTAAGAATTAAGGAAATCAAAATGCCAGTTGGAGAAGGATGTATCGTTTTTTGGTACTGAGGAAAAATGTACTCTTTTGAAGAAATATTTGGTTAGGAATTAGTTCCTTGACTGGTTGGTAAAACTCACCAATGCCTATAAAACTATCTAGGCCTGATGTTTCTAATATTTCTAATTAAAATGTAATTCCTTTAATGAGTATTCAAGATTTATTGAGTCAGCTTTGATAAGTTATATTTTTCTTGGAAGAATGTATTTTATACAAGTTTTCAGATTTACTGCATGAAATTGGTTATAGATTCTTTAATATCATTTTGATTTCTGAATTATCTTAATTTTATATACTTTTTTTATTCTTAGTATTGTTTACTGTGCCTTTACAATTCTTTTCTAAATCAATCTTCTGAAACTTTTATCCATTTTCTTTGTCTTTATCTTTGTTTTCTTATGCATTAATCTCTGACTTTACCTTTATTATTTTATTTATGTATTTTCTTTGGGTTTATTTGGTTGGTTTTTTCTGACATCTTATACTGAATGCTTAGCTCACTAATTTTCACCCTCTGTTCTTTTTCTAATTAAAAAGAAAACTTAAGGCAATATTTTTTTTTTTTGAAGAGCCATTATAGCCACACATACCTGGATCAAGTTTTAATGTGTAGGATTTTTTTCTATTATTGTTCCATTCTTAACCTCCTGATTTTCTTTGTGATTTCATCTTTGATCCAGTAGTTATTTAGAAGTATATTTCTTAACTGCCAAGCATAGCATTGGCTAGTTGCTATATCATCAATATAGTGTTGATTATTGTAGAAATCAGTATTTCTAACTTAGTTGCACTGTGGTCAGAGAATGCTGCCTATAAGAAACTAATATCTGATTTTGTTTAATCTTGCTTTATGGCTCAAATGTGATGAATTGTCATAAAGACATTTTTAAATGTATTATTTGGTTGCTGATTTTATGTGTCAAAACAGCATTTGTTAATTTTATTACTTAAATTTTATCTTTAGTTCCCTCTCATTTTATTGAGAGAAATAGGTTAATCAACCTTCTTTTAACTAGAGGTTTTAGCTCATTAACATTTTTGGTAATTATTTGACTTGAAACAATAGTTCCCAAGATACTGGCTATCAAGCATTGAAGAGAACAGTGGCCCTTAGGAGATGGAAACAAATGAGGTGAGCCCTATAATCACTCCAGCTTACTGTCTTTAGAGAGTTTTCAGGCTGGGATACAGAGAGAGAAACCTAGGCAAAATCTGAAAGATTCCCTAAATTGAGGAGATGGAACTCAGAGTTGAGGAAGACCGAGACAGCTAAAATTCACAAAGGAAAATGCCAGAGAGAGATGCTCAGCCACAGAGTACCAGAGATCTGCAGAGGCCCCCTTCATGTTCAGCATATGCATGTGAGGAAACTCTCCAAGGTACTGAAAAGAACCACTTGAAAGAACTAGAGATTAACAGTGACCAGGGCCCACATAGGGCCAGGGATAGTGCCTGTCCCCACCGGCTAGATTGGAAAACTTCCTGCCTCACACACAGGTTGCTGGGAAGAGTACATAGAACTTCCCTGCCTCAGTAGTGGGAATAATGAGCCCTAGGCCAAGCAATGTTCTGGTCCTTACCAACAAGTAAACAGGTGGCCTGCAAGGATCAAACTATTCCCAAATAATGTAGCTGTGTCCAAAAACAAAGCTCAAAAATATTTATCGAAAAAAAAAATCCAACACTTAACACAGTATAAGTCACAATATCTGACACCCAGTAAAAAAATTACCAGGTATGCAAAAAAGCAGGAAATTAAGACCCTAATGAGGAGAAAAATCAATCAAGAGAAACTGATCCAGAGCTGACATAGGCAAAGACATTAAAACAGTTACTATAACTCTACTCTGTATGTTCAATAAGTTAAGTAGAAACATAGAAGATATAAAAAAAATCTAACTTTGAGAGTTGAAAATTACAATGTGTGAGATAAAAAGAAAAACATGCACTGGATAGAAGTAAGGGCAGAAGAGCCACTGCAGAAGAAAAGATGGACAAACTTAAAGATGTAACAATAGGAACTCTCCAAAATGAAAGCAACAAAGATAAAATGGATTTTAAAAAATAATTAAACCAAAGGCAGACAAACAGGAAAAGGGAAATTAAAAAAAGAGGAGACAAATAGAAAACAGTATCTAGAGGGAAATTAATTTCAACAAATTACTATATCAGAAAAGACGAGCTCAAATCAGTGGCATTTTCTACAATAAAAAGCTAAATAAAGAAGAGTAAAGTGGTTGAGAGTAAGCAAGCTATAGCAGAAACTCATGAGATAGGCTAAAGATTGGCCAACTTCCCCTGTAAAGAACCAGATAAGAAATATTTTAGCCTTTGTGGCTCAAATATAGTCTCTGTTGCATATTCCTTTTCTTAGTTTGTTTTCAAATAACTCTTTAAAAATGTAAAAGTCATTCATAGACACAAGGCCTTACAAAAACAGGGTTGGATTTGTCTACCAGCTGTAATTTGCTCCACAATGATATAAAAAGCAGAAAAACAACCAAGGAAAATCAGTAATATCAAAAGCTGATTCTTTAAGATCAACAAAATAGATAAACCTCTAGCCAGAGAGACAAGACATAAATTACAATATCAGCAATGACAGAAGTGGCATCACTATAGTCATACAGATATTAAAAAGATAAAAAAGGAATATTATGGACAATTTTATGCCAGTAAATTTGATAACTCAGATGAAATGGGCAAATTCCTTGAAAGACACAGTCTACTAAAGCTCAGCCAAGAAGAAACAGATAACCTGAACAGACCTACTACATTTCATTGGAGAAATTGAATTTGTAGTTAAAAACTTTCTAGCAAATTCTACCAAACATTTAGAGAAAAAAATAGTATGGATTCTATACAAACTTTTCCAGAAAATTGAAAAGGAGTGACTTCTTCCCAACTTAATGAAGTCAGGATTGCTGTAGTACCAAAACCAGATAAAGACATTGCAAGAATCCTGCAGACTAATATCCCTCATAACCACAGATACAAAAGTTATAACAAAACACTAGCAAATGTTCAGAAGTTAAAAACAAAATTGTGTATAAATTCAACAATATATAAAAAGGATAATACATTATGATCAAGTAGAGTTTATCACAGCAATGCAAGATTGATTTTACACTTAACAAATCACTCACTGTTCAACCATACTAACAAAAGAAAAAAGAAAAAAATAATATTTTATATTAATAGACACAAAAAAGGCATTTGACAAGTATCTAACGTCCGCTTCTGATAAAAACTCTCAGCAAACTAGAAATAGAAGTGAACTTCCTCAATCTGATAAAAGGCATGTACAAACAACCTACAATACCATACTTAATGGTGAAAGACTGAAGGGTTTCATCCTAAAAACAGGAGTACTGTGAGGATGGTTGCTCTTGCTACTTCTGTTCAACATTGTACTGAATGTTTTAGCTGATGTGATAAGTCATAATAAAGAAATAAAAGAAATCCAGTTTGGGAAGAAAGAAGAAAACATATCTTTATTCAAAGACGCATGATTATCTCTGTAAAAGATCCTATGGAATCTACAAAAAAGCTACTAGAAGTAATAAGTGAGTTTAACCAAGTCGGAAGATACAAGCTCAATATACAAAATTAATTCTTTCTATATGCTATGAACAAACAGTTGGGAATTAAAATTATTAAAATACCATTTATGGTATCATTAAAAATATTAAATAGGGATAAATTTGACAAAAGATGTGAAAGATCAGTACACTGAAACCAAAAAAACACTGGTGAGAGAAAATAAAGAAGACTCAAATAAATGGAGAGGGATATTTAGTTTATGGGTTAGAAGACTCAGTACTGTTAATTCAAGTCTCTCCAAGTAGCCTATAAATTCACTGCAATCCATATCTAAATCCCAGCAGGACTGACAGATTAGTTGGTGGGTTGATTTTTTTTTTTTTTTTTTTAGAAATTGACCAAGTGATTCTATAATTCGTATGGCAATACAAATGAACTAGAATATCTAAGACAAACTTAGAGAAAAAAATCACCTGATTTCAAGATTAATCAAGTTACAGTAATGAAAAAAGTATGTTATTGGAGTAGAGAAAAACAAACAGATCAATAGAACAGAAGAGTCCAGAAACAGCCACAAACATGTGGACAACTGATCTGGACAAAGGGGCAAAGGCAACTCAGTGGAGAATGGATAGTTTTTTTTCAAGATATCACGCTATAAGCAACTGGAAATCCATATGCAAGAAAACAAACAAACAAACAAATGGCTTTGATGCTTACTTCACACCGTGTCACCATATACAAATATTAACCCACAGGTGATCACAGTCCTAAATGTAAAAGTTATAACTACATAATTTCTGGAAGAAAACAAACTAACATCTTTATGACCTTGAGTTAAGAAAATATTCTCTAGCTATGATCTCAAAAGCATGATCATAAAAAACAAATTTAAAATGTACTATTACATCAAATTTTACAGTATCTGCTTAATGGAAGACATTACTAATTGTTAATTAACTGCTAGTATAACAAGAAGTCACAAACTTTGAGCAAACTTCTGTTAAGTTATATACCTGATGAAGAGTTTTAGTCCAGAATATATAAAGCACAGTCAAAACATAATAGTAAGAAAACAACTCAATAAAAAGTAGGCAAAAGATTTGAACAGACATTGCATCAAAGAAAATATATGGATTTTCTTATATAAGTACATGAAAATTTGAGGTCATTATCTATTAGGAAAATGCAACTTAAAATCACAGTAAGGTATCCCTACACACTTATTAGAACGGCTAAAATTAAAAAGCTTGACCAAACCAAGCGTTGGCAACATTGTAAAACTACTGGAATTCCTCCACATCGTTGGTGCAAATGTAAAATGGTACAACTACCTTGGAGAATTGTTTGGAAGCTTCTTAAAAATTTAAATATACACTTAATCATATTATCAGGCCATTTCACACCTAGTTATTTACACAAGAGAAAGAAAAACATATGACTACACAAAGACTGTGTCTATGAATGTCTGTCACAGCTTTATGTGTAATAGCCAAAACCTGTAAACAACTCAAATATTTATCAACAGGAGAATGGATAAACAAATTGTGGTATATTCATGCAATGGAATATTAGTCAGCAACAAAATGAAGGAACTAGTAATATACACTATAGCATGGATGAATCTCAAACTCATTATACTGTATGAAAGAATCAAGTCAAAATGCATATACTGTATGGCTCTAGAAAATGCAAGACAGAAAGCAAATCAGTGTTTGGGCATAACTGGGGACTGAGGTCATGGGAGAGCTGAGAAAGGGGGATTCTGAAGGGGCCGAGGAAACTTTTTGGGGTGATGGATATGTTATCTTGAAAGTGGTGATGGTTTATTTTATATAAATTACACCAAAATAGAGCTGTTAAAAATGCCATTTCTGTGGGATTTTTCTCTTCTCCTCCTTCTCCTCCTCCTCCTTTATCTTCCCCTAGACATGATTACTGCCAGGTAGTGAAATCCATTAGAGGTAAGTCAAGCGACTTTATAAATTAAACAAAGAACCAAGAGCAATATTTTATTTGAAAAATAGCCATTATATCATGTTTATGATGTAAATATTGTGGGCACATATATATTTTTAATGAATTGCTTATGGTTTCTATATTCTTTCAAAGTTGTACATAAAGTTAATTTTTACTAAACAAACTATATTTTGCCATTGCATCCATGGTCTCTGTGGTGGGAGACTGCTTACATTTCACTTCTGTTCTTGAAACATAACATGTCTAAGGTGAACACAAGTCACTGGAATGTTTCACTGGCCAAGGCACCACTGCCAAGAAGCTAGTCTGCAATGGACCGAGTCATTGACCACATAATACTATGACATAAATTTCCATGACATAAATCCTGGTGCAGTACTGTCCATGGCTGACCCAGGGTTTTATTTCAAATTTAGTTGCTAAAAATGCAGCAGGGACATACAAAAGACATCAGAGTGTCACTAGGATCACCCAGGTGATTTGACATTGAGCAAGAATTAGCAAAAGTATCTTCAATATGATTTTTCAGGTCTAGGGAAAGTGTCAGTGATTCCTAAATTCACTAGATTTTTTTCCTGTGGGATAAAAACAAACGAGAAAATCAAGGCAGTTTTCCTATCACCTTTGAGCTTCTCAACACTAAATGACAAAGCTAGATCCCAAAAAGGTTTTGAGAAACCTCCTGCTGACATGGGAGTCCTCTTTGTTATAGCACACCCCACTGGGCAAGACGCATATGAAAGGGAGATGGCAGATCAGTAATCAGGACGGGGTGATTCAAAAGTATTTGAGACTTGGAATCCACAAACAGCAGCGACGTAAGATCTTCCTAAAACACAACTCCTAAGGAATTTGTATGGATGGGGATATCTGTAAAACCCTTGCACCCAGGTTAAGCCTGCAGGTGGCATTGAGAACCAGAGCTATTCTTTATAAGCAGGCTTTACAAAGACTAAGAAGCAGAAAAGGCAGATTACAGAAAGCAGCCACAGCAAACAAGGTAGAATACTTTTACTTTTACCTACCACAGAAAGGACTGTTCTTCAAGCTTTCTTGACCCATTTATATTTTGTAGACTGCCGAAGAGCTAATGATTTCAGTGTCTCTTAATCTGAACTGCTATTTTAGGAAAAATAGTCTATATAGTAAAAAGTCTGGTCAGGCCAGTGTGAGTATGGATCCTGGTAACATCTTGATCCATGAAAAATTCAACGTTTGGGAGAAGATAGATTTCCAGTCACAGGTGGAAAGTAACACTGTCAAAATGAAGGACATGGATAAAAGGATAATCGTGAAAGTAGGTTAAAACACAACAGTCATATTACTGTAAAAATCATTTTCATCTCATGAATGTCTAATTATTTTCTTTTCCATTGCTCTTCTAAAATTAGTACTTGCTTAGTAATACAAACATCAAGAAAGGACACAGGGGGTATTATAATTCTAGCAACTAAAAGCTAGCCTCCTCATTTTCTAGGCTTGATTTCAGGTCTTGAAAAAATATATACTTTTTTTCCAAATTTAAATGGCACCATTATAGCATAATTTAAAATTTGAGTAGATAAGATAAATAGATGGGCACTGAACACAGCATGTTTAATTTAAAACTAAAATGCTTTATTTTCCTACGAATGAGCAAAATTAAACTTGCTCCATAATTTAGAATGCTCTATTTTATTTTTATTATTTTTAGTTTCATGTTGGGTAAGAAGTTTTTCATACACTAATGTCCACTGTAAATATTTTCAAAAGCCTTTACTAAATAAGTGGTGGTACTAGACCAACACCACCATATCACCAATCCAATAGTTTAGAATATTTTTCCAAAATGTTTATTTTTCACTTGTCATACTAAAAGTCATCCAGCATTATTCTTCCTACTCCTGTAGGCTCTCAAAATATTTTCACAATCTGATTCAATCAGCTTAGTATTTCACTATTGAAAGTCTTAGAATTATTTGCAGATTTAAAGTTTTTGTGTCTCCTTCCTTTTGAAAAATAAAAAAAAATAAAATGTTTAAAAAAGCATTCCTGGCTATGAACTTTTAAGTGCTACAGATTTACATTTCTCTATTCATAAAAGGACCTGTTCATTTTTGGCGGTGGTGGTAGGGGCACCGGGGTTCCTACATTTAAGGCAATTCTTATCCATGATAAAAATATAGTTCTATTGAAATAGTTCCAGTATATACCACTAAAATTCATTAAAACTCTTGAGTGGATGCTATTCAGTTCTCTAAATCTAGAGTACAACATCATCTAAAGTACCCCTCATCCCTGTTTCTCCCTATCTCATAATTTTGGATTTTTTTCATCAAAGTATTGATGACTCTCAGAAATCATCCTGTTTATGTATTTGTATACTTTTTGTCTAAATCATCTCTCCCCATTTCCCACCCCATGGACCCCATACAAACATATAAAGTTACGTGGAAGCTCCATTAAAGAGGATCACCAACAGGCAAATAGAAATTACCCAATAACACTGACTGCTTGAAAAAATTACTTAGATTTAGTTTGTCAAAGATGTTCAGAATATTTGGTACGATTACATTATTTGTTCTAGCTCTATGACCTCTCAGACATCTTTATGTAAATTAGGATTGGTGGGATTTTTGAGAGTCAATTCATTTTACAGAGCTAGAAATTAAGGTCAATGGACGTTCAGTCACTTTGTTCAGAAACTTAGTGATGGGACCAGAATAGAATCCAGTCACTTGACTTCTAATGCAATAATCTTTTTACTGGGTTAATTTGCTAGTGAAACTCCTCAGCATTTCCTCACAACAGAATAAAACCTTGAGCTCCATATCTCTGCCTTTTCTTTGCTATAACTAAGTATACCTTTTTAAATTTAAAAACCATGGTTATAAATGATCTCACTTCCTCCCTTTGAGTTATCTAAAGCAGTATTTCTCAAAACATGTCTACACCAGTTATTTGATGTACTCTAAGGAAAAACAGTGTTCCATGGCCAAACAGGTTTAAGAAGCATTGATTATTATGTGGACAATAGGTATTACCCAAATACTGGCATTGGAAACGTCCTACTGTCAACATACATGCTTCATTAAGCGTTTCCTAAACTCACTTCACTATAGCATCCTCTTTTCACAGAACCCATCAATAGCCTACAGAACAAATATACCATAGAACATGCTTTGGGAAACAATGATTTAAGAATCTTTATAACTGCTTTAAAAATATATCATGAAGTATTATTTTTCAGAATATGTTCTAAACTGTCAGATTTCTAGTTCCTTCTATGTCATACAGCACTTAATGACTTTCCCTATTTTCACTATTTAATTATGTTTTCACTTATTAAAATCTGGCTAAACATAATGTATATACATGGCATCTGGCATAAGTAGGAAATAAAGGTTGATTTCTTCTTTCTCTTTGCTCCATTACGTCAAAACTAAAACAAAACTAAAAACTGTTATTTCCAATAGTGCAAATTATGGTCAATTTATGTTTTCATTATTCTGACCTGCCATGCTCACTTTTTAGCTTTCCAATAAGGTATTCTTAAACAATTCCTAACACTCCTGTGGATCATTTACTTGGAAAAATGCTTCATTTACATATGTATTCCCTAATATTTGCATTCATTCAGTTTCCTTTGAAAGTAAATGGTAAACAAATTAATGGCATTTAAAGGAGACAGGATTTCCTCTCAAAATAATTTTAACGTTTATGTAGTTGTGTTCTGTAATTTCCTATAAAGCATCTCTCCAGTCCTTAGTTCCAGGTAGATACCCTTTCCTCTTTTTTGAATCCTAAGAATAGCGTTTAAAGGAAGAAGTTACTTGTTCTTTAAAAGAAATCTAATAGCATGACACCATGTAAACCAGAAATCTTTCACAGAGGCCAAGAAGCCAAAGGAAAACACTGCTCATGATCAGGCTCTCTCGAAGCCCTTGCTGCTCTTTCATCTTTGTACTTTCATGCTTCCTCAGCACACCATGAGCCAATGCTTAATGCTGGAACTCTGCTTAAAGTAAGTTACTGAGCTGAGTGGTTCTGTAACTTTGTTTTTGCTGGTTGTGGGGCATTTTGGTGAAAAAAAGAAAGGGAAAAGGAACTAGCTTTTGAAAGACAGCACTGATAAATGATGAGTTTTCCAATTTAATTTTTTGACAGCTTTGAGATTTAGTGATAATTAGAATGGAAAATAAAACCAAAGTCCTAGCATTTTAGAAGTTTCTTTCATCTTAAGTGAAATATTCTCATCAGAAACTTTGGCACCTCATCCAGTGCCTTTGATGCTGGCAGTAAAACAAGACAATCCATCTTATTAGCTGGGAAGAAATTCCCTTCACTAGTGAGGAAAGTATAACTTATAAATATCAGTCAAGTTGATATGGTTACATTTTTTCTTCATAAATTGGCTTTGTATTTAGAACTGATTAGGGATGAGAGAGTGGAGAGAGAGTTATGGACTAAATTATGTTCTCCCAAAATTCATATGCTGAAGCCCCGACCCCAATGTGACAGGGCCTTAGGGTAATTACGGTTAGATAAAGTCATGAGAGGGTAGTCCTCGTGATGGAATTAATGGCTTTACAAGAAGAAGAAGAGAGAGATTGCTCTTTCTCGGTGCCATGTGAGGACACAGTGAGAAGGTGGCTGTCTGCAAGTCAGGGCCCCTCACCAAGACCTGAGTCTGACAGCACCTTGATCTTGGACTTTCAACTTCCAGAATTGTGAGAAATAAATATCTGTTGTTTAAACCATCTGGCCCATGGCATTTTGTTATAGCAGCCTGAGCAGACTAATACAGACAGACAGATGGACAAAGACACAGGGAAATTTTCTTGCCTGTCTTTTTAATTGCCTGTTCTTTATTTGTCCAAAGCCATATTGATTTTGTAGCAGTGTGCATGGGTTTGATATTTTATTCAAATTAGGTTTAAGTTTTTTTATTAAAAAAAATCGGGGGAAATTTATAGTATTAATATGTCAAGAATCCTATTTGCTCATGTACTTCCAATCTCTGTGAGCAACTGTAGCCTGGTATCAAATTGAACCTCGAGGTCATTCAATATAACATTCTAGGGGAAACTGTTGAAGACCTAATAACAAATAAAGGCCAAATAATGAGAGCTGGAAACTACAATTCTACCCTCATAACATGGAAAGCACTAATATGAATTATGAAAAAGGGGAACTGTGCAACTCACAAGTTTTCAGCGATGAATCACTCATATTCTACACTGCGTGTGATAAATGTTTAAAAGCAAAAGATCCAAAAACATTTTGCCAAATAAATCTTGCAGTGTTCCAAAGGGAAGCATCAAAAGGATATTCATTTATAAAATTACAGTTTGGTAGATAAATTATGAAGCCTCAAAGAACATGCTGTTTCTTCTGTTTGTCAGTTTATAAGTTGACTCAACAGGTCTAAGTTTAATTCATGAAAAATCAAATCATCTCTTGAATGTTTTCTTTCTTTTTTTTTCCCTGCACTACATAAGATGTATGCTTTAAAAGTTGCATGCTATAAATTTTAGAATTTACTATATGGTACTTATAAAACACATTTCCATAACTCAAAATATTATAATGCTTATTTACCTATCTTTAAGAAAGTAATAGTAAAGCATTGAGATACTGGGGGGAGGGAGGAGTTTAACAATAAGAAACAAGTGTCATTTAAAATAACTGCAAAATAATTCTATTCAAGTTAAAATTTAATAAAAATAAAAATAAATTCTACCCAAACCTAAAATTTTTTTATCAATTTTATCTTTCTTCCTTTTAAGATAGAAGAAAGTACTGTCATGAATTAGACTATTTTGAAGTATATTTTAAGTAATGGGGAAAACAGTAGAAAGTGGCACATTCATATTCAAATGAGTGCTCAGGGTGGTCAAGCCCATGGGCAAGCCACCTCTAACCCTGTGTAAACATTATTCTATGAAAATTTTCCTTGCTCAGAATTAAAATGATTTTTCTACAAAAATGGTTTCCACTGACTTGAAGTACTCTAGCCAACCAGTACCCCACAGTGGCAGTCTGCTCCTTTGGACGCCCTGCCCACACACACACCCCTATCAGTGCCCTGCAGAGACAATTCAAAGTGTGTTGTGAAAAAGCCCCCTTCTGAAAGTCCTTTTATGCTGTTTTAATTCAATTTGGTTTCTACATTGAAGCTGAAATTCTGAGTTACCACCAACCCTCTTTTTATACGAAAAACTTGTCTTCTATATAAACCCATATATCTTCAAGGCAGACTATATTTTAATGTACCTCCAGTTAGTAGCTAATAAATATACCTATTTGGAAATTCTGTTTATTCTTCCATACTTAGCTGCAGTAAACTTGACAGCACAAGACAAATGACAATGGGATAGCAGCTTCTTTCATTTTTATGCTACATTCTATTTTCTTAGAAAACAGGAAAGGTATCACCATTGTTTACTGTTATCCCATGTATTTCTAAAAAATATTTTTAAAAGACTATTTAAAATGCATATGTATCATGCATATGTATATTAACATAATTATATGCTATTAAATATCATGATATAAAATTACATTCTTGTTGGGAAAGAGTCCTCTTGGCCTCTTGCTGGGTGTGCCAAGACTGCAAGGCCCTCTCCACTTTCTACCCAAGCCATTTATCAGGCTTTCTCATGTAAATGGTAATCTGAAAAGACAAGGCAATGTCTCCCGTGGAGAAAAAGCAGCCTTGCTTACTATTTGTTCCATCAGCAGTGGATTCCCCCAGCTCAGTGTCTTCAGCTGTGGTACAGATCCACTCCATGCGTAGCATCCACCTGAGCCCATCATCTCACTGCCATGGGACCTGGGTGTGTGAGGCACTGACTCAGACCCGCGGCTGCTTGTGCTGAGTGCTATGTAGGCTTTGCCTTCGGCCCGAGGATCTCATGTCTTCTGCCAGCAGTCTGAAGCAGCAGCAGGCTAACTTATCAGTTTTTAAGTAGGGTAAAAGCAAATCCCAGCCTGACAATATTATGCATATGCAAACTTTCACAGGTGTGATTCAAGAATACAAACAACTGGAGTTGTATGTCTCCAAGAACAATCATGATGAACACTTTGCTAGAGCACTGCTCTGTAAAACAATATCAGAACAATTTCCTCTGTCATCTTCATCACTGACCTTTTAATTGGACTATTTTTTAAGCTGAATTTCTAGAGTTGCCATCAGTTTCATAACATAGAAACCTGTCTTTTCAAATTTCACAGTAATGTTCAAACAAAAGAAATTCCAAATCTTTCTTGGGTTAAAATTAACCCAAGAATAAAATGTTCCCAAAATTAAAAAGGCATGTGCTTTGGCAAGTAGGAAGCCAGACAAAAAGGGGTTTCAAACATCAAAGAAGGCTCTCAAAATACTCTTTCAAATGAAGAAAGCCCCACTCTCAGGACCTTATCTTGAAAGCTCACATTGGTTAGAGAGCAACCTTTAAAGGATTACCTTAACATGCAAGGAATTGGGCCCTCTCTGATGTGTTCTGAAACTTATATTAAAAAATGGCTGCGTGACTGACAAGGTTGGGGGATGCAAAGAGGGTCAGGAAGCTGGAGGAAAGGCTTCAATTCCAAAAATGAACAGGAGTTCAGACATGAAGTCATTTGTGGAAAACACACGCAACAAGAATATGATAATTGGTCGTCAGTTTGCAGAACGCAATCTAATGTTTTTACTCCATAAGGTAACCATGCAAGGCAAAAGAAACTATAAGCCCAAAGGCATTTTTTAAGAATATAAATCTGTTTTCTTTGTCAATATATAAGTGTATAAAATAAAAATCAAAGTCCCCTTTCACCACCACTCAGTTCCACATTACCTTTACCAACGACTAATACAGAATTTCAGTGTAGCTTCCAGATCTTTCTCTGTGTGTATTTTGATATATTTTTAATGATGTATTATATTCAGTGTTCTGCAACATGCTTTTCCACTTAATAACATGATTTACATTGCTCAGTGTCAATAAACACAGAGCTTCCCCACTTATTAAACATCTAGATGGTATTTTACAGTGACTTTATTTAATAATTTAACCATTCCCCTATTGACGAATCTTGATTTTTTTTCCCCCTAATTGTTCAATGTTTCAAAATTAAACAATACACTTAAGCTTCAAAGTTTTTACTGCAGCCTCTGGGTCCTATGCAATCTGGAGTCCGTTTTCCTCCATAACCTCACATCAGTCCCAGGGACCTTCCCCCTGTTCTTGGTCTTGCCAGTGCTGTGCCTCCATGTGGAGTGCCCTGTCCCAAGGCCTGGCTGTGGTGCTTCTCCTGCCTCCTCACTTCTCGGCTCACAGGCCACTTTGTGAGGACTTCCTAGAACTCTTGATCTAAATAATCTAATTTATCCTTGGTCAGTTGTTATTATATCTTCTTTGTTTATTTCATTCCTAGTACTCATCACTCTCTGAAATGATCTCATTCATGCATTTGTTCACGTCTGTTTACTGTCTCCCCTTGCTGTAAATAAGACCTTTCTCTGGCATCCTCCAGTGTATCCTTTATGAGAAAAGTGCTTGCCACATAGTGTATTCTCATTGTGTCCACTGAATAACTGGATAATGGGCATATCCTTTCACTTGCAAAATGGCACATTTACACAAGTAAGTCCCTAGGAGAGGCACCTGGAAGTAAAATTGCTGTCCCAAGATGTATACACATAAAATTTTCATGGGTACTTCCCAAGTGTACTCCAAAAAAAAGCGTTAATTGCAATTTACATTCCTTCCAACACTATATGGGTGGCTCTTTCTCCTAAATGCAGAGCCAATTTTGTAATGCCAATCTGACAGATAAAAAATGATTTCATTTTGTAAATTTAAAAATTACCCTGACCTCAAGAATCATTTCACATGTTTATTATATTTGATCTTCAAATTCATTATCACTGGAACTCTTTCTACTCTTTTTTCCTTTGGGCTTATTAAAATATCATTCTTGTTTTTTTTTTTAATTATACAACATTGGAGGTTTTGGGTTGTTTAGTCTTAAATACACCTGAAATTATTTTTATGTATGGTATGGTAAAGACTATTCTTCTTTTAAAATGCATACGTGTATTTTTCTTACTAGAAAATAGTCATGGTAGACATTTTAGAAAAATCACACACATGCAAAACCAGCACAGAAAACAGAAATCCCCCAGACAGAATCATCATTACATACAGTACTGTCATAACAGCACTGTCTTGTATATTCTCACATTTTCTGCTCGTAACTGCTTGAGCAGTGGCAGGAGAGCTTATACAAATGCAAGGTGACTTCTATCTGAAATTATATAACATCTAAAAACAGAAAGTCAAAAGACAGGCAAAAGTATTTCTTTTTAACCCAGAGAACCAGCAGCTGCTAGCTAGTCACCCACTCTTCACTTTTCAACATTAGTCAAATAGTTTCTCTAATTGAAAACACCGCTTGTTTTGACAACTACCAAGTGATATTTCTCAATGATATTGAAAACCAATCCTGTTCCTCATTCAAGTTACTTGTATCACTAGCCTAATTCTATCAGTGGCCAGCACAATTACTTCACAATTAGAAAGAAAACATCAATATGAGTTTCTTCTTTAGCAGTTGGGTTACTGTTGCTTGGACACCAGCAATGGACACCAGTTCTTATCTACCTCAAATGTATTTGCAGGATCTATTCTATTTCTTTGTTTTTCACAGAAGCTTAAACCTTCATTGGGGTACACTTTCTGGTCGCAAAGGTAACTTATAGTA
Source organism: Eubalaena glacialis (assembly GCF_028564815.1). Lineage (NCBI taxonomy): Eukaryota > Metazoa > Chordata > Mammalia > Artiodactyla > Balaenidae > Eubalaena > Eubalaena glacialis. Next base: position 6,196,732 of record NC_083727.1, on the reverse strand, counting down.
GGTTAAATCAACCTATAATAGTTAAATTTTATATTTCAGTTTAGCTTCAAAAGCTAACTTGAATGCATACACAAAAAATAAAGAGAACAATTTTTGGATTAAATTCTTGTGTTAATATATTTATATTTAATTGACAAAGCCCCAATATATTTATATTTAATTGGCAAAGCCCCTTTAATTATCTCTGTGGTCAAGAGAACACCCTGGAAAGACAGAATCAAAAAAGCTCTGGGTGCTGTCCCTAGTATAGGAAATTCTAGTTCTATGAAATATTGTTCTGTTTGAGCAGATTTTCTGGATGATTAAAAGCTCTCAGTGCCATAATTTTACCCTTAAACATCAAGTGTGACTCTTATTATACTACCCATTACTTTCTTAAAACATTTGAATCTTTAGTTAATTGGTATAAGCAATAAAATTGTATACATTCCACAAAAACATTAACCATTTGTATAGTTCAGCATCTGGTAAAGTCAGTTAAGTTAAGGGTCTTATTTATTTACAGAGAAAAAAACAGTAAATATATTTGTTACAAATTAAAACTGACAGTCTATTGCGTACATAATTTAAATGTACTTCAGGTCTTCCTCCCTACCCCCAACCAAGGGTAGAGATCACTAAGAGATACCAGGACATCGACATTCAGGAATTAAGGAACCTACAACAGGAAAGTTGATGATACTTAGGTAAACTCCCCTCACAGTAATTGTAAGATAATTTCTCTTCTCCTAGAAAGGCTGTCTATATTTTGCATAGAAAGCTCAGAGAATGGCAGAACTTGAGGCACTGAGTTAACCAACCTTGGAGGTGACCCAGCTCAGGGCTCTCATTGTCGTGTGAGAAAATAAATATCCTCGTTATTTAGGTCAACCGTTGTGGGGACTTTAAAGTGAAAGCTTCCTAACCAAGAAACCTTGTTCTTGACCTTCATAAACAATAAACACAGCCATAGCCTCTCTTTATCATCAAATGACCACCTACTCTTCTGGGGTTTTAACTCCTGAAATATATATATTTTTTCTATTAAGAAGGCTTTTCTCTTCGTATAAAAATCTGAACAGCAAATTTCACTGGAATTGGAACATTTTGTCTTTCTTTCTTTCCTTTCTGACATGATCTTCAGCTCTTGACTGAATTCTCTTGTTCTTGTGCTTGATTTTACCTGCTGTCAGCGCTGATCTTTTGTGACAAGGGAAGTCTACCTGGCATGTGGTTTGGATACTGCCTCTCCTAGAGATGGATCTTGTTGACCTTTTCAAATTCACATTGTTGGTGGTGTTTTTTTTTGTTTTTTAAATATAATGAAATGGGGGAATTACCTGGCGGTCCAGTAGTTAGGACACCACACTTCTACTGCAGAGGGCACGGGTTCAACCCCTGGTGGGGAACTAAGATCCTGCAAGCCACGTAGCGTTGCCAAAAAAATAAATAAATACAGTGAGATGGAAAAGTGGCATGTTATCTTAATATAAATATAACTAAAGACAAATGGTAAGGAATGGGATTAAGAAACTAAAGACAGTTTTAAAGGTCCATCTTCGTTTCATTACTTTATTGACTTGAGATCTCAGAGGCAATTTCAGTTCCCCAAGCTACATTTCATACAAAGCAGGAGGTGCCGAATGGTATTATTTATCGCGTTAAGATTTCATAATAGTTACTCTATTTTCTGGGGGGAGGGGGGAGCAGGTGAATTTATTTAGATTACTTGGAGAAATAAGCACATAAAAGGGAATGCCGGTGCCAAAGCCAGAGTGAAAGTCACTTTTACTTATTCTGTACAATATTTCTCTGTCCAACCTCTCAAAAGCAGTATAAATGAACATAATTATAGCGTCTAATAGAGTTATCAGAATCTCCAGAATAGATGTTACAAGTTTTGGCATACTAGTGATAGCTGTTTGGGGTATCAGTAGTTCACAAAGAGTCCTATAGGACTTCTTGTCTCTGGAAAAATAGTGTAGTGAATGCTACTGAAAACCACGAGCGTTCAGCTTTCCAGCTCGTGGGTATCATTGAGCAAATGGTTCTGAGCATGAAACACAGCCACTCTGAACTTATGAGCCTAATGGATACTTTACGCACATGGGCTTCTCCTCCAAACTGCTAGAGCTTTTGGCCCAATAGTCATGACTAGTTATCAGACATCCTGATCCAGTTCAGTATCAGACCAACACAGACGGCCACCCAGGGAAGGATAATAATTTGGTGTGCTTTCAAACCGTTTGTTCAACATTTGCTCCTCCGAGAGGCAGAACGCTTCCTGGAGACAGTTCAGAGAAGAAGGGACGCCAGTATGCGCTGTTGCATTATTTCAAGCAGTTCTGCTCTGGGCCCAAAACCAAGTTCTCATTCAACAAACCAACACCCTGCAGGTAATGGGAACTGTCCACTTCAGAAAGCAGCGCAGTGATCAGGTGCTGTTAATCAGGGGTGTCCCTAGGTGACTCGCAGCCCACTTCACGCATCTGTGTGCGTTCTCACTGCCAACACATACAGGGCTCTTCCTAAAAGAGTTAACGTGGCTGAACTCTGGGATCAGAATGGTGGCATTTGAACCCAGACTCTCCAACTTACTAACAGCGTGACCATCAAGACAAGTTTCTTACCTTCTCTGGCCTCAGTTTCCTCACTTATAAAAGTGAGAATATTTTTAACCACATAGGTTGCTATGAGGTCCAAATAAGACAGCACAGTTAAAGTGTTATCTGGCATATAGTCAGCGTCCATTAAGGCTTGGCTGTTATTATCTGTAGTGTCCATTCCTCAGTGACACTCTGCACTGAATGGCCTCCCCTTTATTTTTGCTCTGACCATCATCTCTAGGTCCAGTTCTGCACCACCAACAGGTAGGGTAACTGAGCTTCAGCGTGTCATTAAAATTCCTCACTTTCCCTTAAGAATAATTCCTTCCCCTTCATCAAACATGGCAGCTCTACAGGCTCTTGAAACTCCCCGTTTTTAAATAAGTGAGCTTGCAGACGTGGAGACATGAAAATGGCATGATTAATGCTGGTGGATTATTTTGCTCTGGCACTTTCTCAACAGGGGTCTTATCCTGTTGCCAATAAAGCTCTTTGAGAATACCAAAAAAGTCAGATACCCTCTATCCACCCCTCAACCCCCGAAGCCTGGGAAAACACTGGGACATACTCCATTCTTTTTGCCACCTTCCTGAAGGACATGTTAACTTCTTTAATTTGTTTTCCACTGTTTTGTCCTTCAGTATATTGACCTCGCCTGGCTATGAGAGAAAACTAGGATGACAGATTTCACATCTCTTTGCGGCCAGTGAAAATCTTTGGCTAAAGATTTGGCTGCAGCCAGTGCCAAGAGGCTGTGAGCCTGCAAGCAGTTCATTATTTCTTAATTGCCTATTTGCATGCAAGCCACCAGGCCAGAGACATCAGTAAACATCCCAGAAATTTGTCCCTGTAGACTCTGGGACACTCACATTTATTGAGTGCCCACTGTGTTCCATTCATCGAGCTGAGTTTACTCACATATGTTATGCATTTAAGCCTCACGACTCTGTAAAATAGCTGCTATTATCCTTGTCTTATAAAAATATAAATCACATTCAAAGATGTTTAAGAAGGAGAAATTGAAATCTGGTCTCATTGACACTAAAGCCCATGATTCTTCTTGATCACACTGTTTTAAAAGATTCATCTTAGAAAGAAGAAATCTGAGCTGAAAAAGAAATATTATGTTAAACCAAAGGCTCTAGATACGCTAATTTTGTTTATTTGGCTGCTAACTACTAGAAGAGTAGGCAATTATCTGGATGTATATCATATACCTTTATCAGAATTATTTTCTTTTCAGGTCAATTCCCTTATCTACCATGAGGCATAATTAATAGATCTCTGAGAGACAAACAGCATCAGGAGGAAATACATTTACCAAGTGACAGCTAATGAGACTTGAATAACTTTAACAGTGTATTTTGAAATAACAGTATAAAAATTTTTGAAATAATAGTATATTTTGAAAAATAATGGTTCAAATGGTTAAAGCAGTGATATAATAGCTACTTCCACTGAACCTTTATTTATAACTGAATTTCATTGCAAAATTAGTTTTCTTTTGAGAAAAATTTGTCTGGTTAACTAAAGATAAATTTAGCCGTTTAAAAAGTTTACAACTTATTGGCCAACAATTAGCAAGTATTTTTTGTGTTTGTCGAGTAGACAAACTCTGGTTCTTAGAACTGCATTTTCTTGTTGTGTGTTAATAAATAAACAGCACTTGTTTGACCTTTCAGATTTGACATCGCTAACCTCCCCTTTAACACTGACCAGATCCCAATTACCTTCTTTTTTAATATTGGCCATTGGTTGATTTTTTTTTTCATTTGAAAACTATAGAACCTAAAATGTATAATAGTTTTACTTCAGTAAATTAGGAGTTCTCATTGTGATTCAGGGGGAAAAAAAGATTATGGGAAACAGAAGACTGACTACTCATGCAAAAGTTCCTTTATAGGAAGTGCTTATATAGTTTTAATTCCTTTGTTACATGCCCTTTGTTCTGGTGACAAAGGAGAAGGACCATCTAAAGAAAATTATTACATATTTGCAGTCACAAACCTCCGAGGATGAATAAAGTGCTGAGACAAATAGTTCAAAAAAGCCATTCAGGCTAGTTTTGTACATGTTGAAGAGTTGGAGTTGGGGTGTGCAAGGGTAAGAAGATCCACTGATCAACTTCTAACTGGTTTTGTTCATTTCTCTGTGTATTCAGTGCCTACAAAAAAGCCTTGGCATGGTTTCATAAACATGTTCCATATACTGCACAGAGTTATTTATTTTATTCCCTAATAAGTAGCTGTACGTGCAAGGAATTTATACAAGTTGTCTGGCCCAGCAGCACCAGAGATTGACCCGTTTCAAATGCTTTATCCTCTGATGCTGATGCATACATTTCTCATGATGGAGTTAAAACACAAGAAATGAACACCCAATATTTACAAAATGGTTTTAAAAATGTTTTGTATAAGAATTGAAAATCTGATATAAATTACAGACCTTCTACAGATACACACACACTACACATATAGACTTATAACATATATACACATAAATATAATTTTGCATTTAGTTTTGGGTAGATGTGGACTCAAAGTTCATATCTGCTCCATTAACCCCAAAATAGGAGCCCTAACTCTGTTCCCTGTGTGTATGGAAATCTGCATTTATTCTTCAAAGCTCTAATTAAACATCATCGTCCCTGGGAAACTTCACTGCTACCCCAGCCCCACCTCTAAGCATCCAGATTACCTTCTTCGATTACCTTCTTCAAATCTCACATCTGAATACTCAGCACATATTGCAATATTTTGTTACTTAGCAGACTAGATTCTGTCTCACCTATTTTTCTATTCTTAATGCCCAGCACAGTTGGAGGCACATGGAAGGTCTTGCTGAATGAGGCAATGACTCTAAGGATTCACCTATTAAAAAAATAGACATCATCCTTGTATTAACAAAGGAATTTTGTTTTTGCTCATCACTCTGACCATCCTAAGATATGATGAATTTAGCCATAAAAGAAGTGGGAATGGATAGTGCAATCTACTCACAAGGAAGAAAGAAAGAAAACTAGAGTAGCAAATAATGCTATGTCATCTGTGTTACAGATACACACAGCTACTTACATTTTAGGGGCCACAGCCTTACCATTATCATCCCTGCCATAGGCAGGCTCCCACCCTCTTTAGAAAAGCAATCCACAATCCTACCCCAAGAAACAAGAAAAATCTCAAATAAACAACCTAACCTTACACCTAAAGCAATTAGAGAAAGAAGAACAAAAAAAAAAACCCAAAGGGAGCAGCAGAAAAGAAATCATAAAGATCAGATCAGAAATAAATGAAAAATAAATGAAGGAAACAGTCGCAAAGATCAATGAAACTAAAAGCTGGTTCTTTCAGAAGATACACAAAATTGATAAACCACTAGCCAGACTCATCACGAAAAAAAAGGGAGAAGACTCAAATCAACAGAATTAGAAATGAAAAAGAAGTAACAACTGACACTGCGAAATACAAAGGATCATGAGAGATTACTAAAAGCAACTATATGCCAATAAAATGGATAACCTGGAAGAAACAGACAAATTCTTAGAAAAGCACAACCTTTCAAGACTGAACCAGAAAGAAAAAGAAAACATAAACAGACCAATCACAAGCACTGAAATTGAAACTGTGATTAAAAATCTTCCAACAAACAAAAGCCCAGGACCAGATGGCTTCACAGGCGAATTCTATCAAACATTTGGAGAAGAGCTAACACTTAACCTTTTCAAACTCTTCCAGAATATACCAGAGGGACGAACACTCCCAAACTCACGCTACAAGGCCACCATCACCCTGATACCAAAACCAGACAAAGATGCCACAAAAAGAGAAAACTACAGACCGTACCACTGATGAACACAGATGCAAAAATCCTCAACAAAATACTAGCAAACAGAATCCAACAGCACATTAAAAGGATCATAAACCATGATCAAGTGGTGTTTATCCCAGGAAGGCAAGGATTCTTCAATATACGCAAATCAATCAATGTGATACACCATATTAACAAACTGAAGGATAAAATAAAATGATCATTTCAATAGATGCAGAAAAAGCTTTCGACAAAATTCAACACCGATTTATGATAAAAACTCTCCAGAAAGTAGTCATAGAGGGAACTTACCTCAACAAAATAAAGGCCATATATAACAAACTCACAGCCAACATCATTCTCAATGGTGAAAAACTGAAACCATTTCCCCTAAGATCAGGAACAAGACAAGGTTGCCCACTCTCACCACTATTATTCAACATAGTTTTGGAAGTCTTAGCCACAGCAATCAGAGACGAAAAAGAAATAAAAGGAATCCAAATCAGGAAAGAGAAGTAATACTGTCCCTGTTTGCAGATGACAAGTTACTATACATAGAGATTCCTAAAGATGCTACCAGAAAACTACTAGAGCTAATCAATGAATTTGGCAAAGTAGCAGGATACAAAATTAATGCACAGAATTCTCTTGCATTCCTATACACTAAAGATGAAAATTTGAAAGAGAAATTAAGGAAACACTCCCATTTACCACTGCAACAAAAAGAATAAAATACCTAGGAATAAACCTACCTAAGGAGACAAAAGACCTGTACGCAGAAAACTATAAGACACTGATGAAAGAAATTAAAGACAATACAAACAGACGGAGAGATATACCATGTTCTTGGATTGGAAGGATCAACATTGTGAAAATGGCTATACTACCCAAAGCAATCTACAGATTCAATGCAATCCCTATCAAACTACCAATGGCATTTTTCACAGAACTAGAATAAAAATTTTACAGTTTGTATGGAAACACAAAAGACCCCAAAGAGCCAAATCAATCTTGAGAAAGAAAAATGGAGCTGGAGGAATCAGGATCCCTGACTTCAGAGTATACTACAAAGCTACAGTAACCAAGACAGTATGGTACTGGCACAAAAACAGAAACGTAGATCAATGGAACAGGGTAGAAAGCCGAGAGATAAACCCACGCACATATGGTCACCTTATCTTTGATAAAGGAGGCAAGAATATACAATGGAGAAAAGACAGCCTCTTCAATAAGTGGTGTTGGGAAAACAGGACAGTTACATGTAAAGGAATGAAATTAGAACACTCCCTAACACCATACACTAAAATAAACTCAAAATGGATTAAAAACCTAAATGTAAGGCCTGACACTATAAAACTCTTAGAGGAAAACATAGGAAGAACACTCTATGACATAAATCACAGCAAGATCCCTTTTGACCCATCTCCTAGAGAAATGGAAATAAAAATAAACAAATGGGACCTAATGAAACTTAAACGCTTTTGCACAGCAAAGGAAACCATAAACAAGACAAAAAGACAACCCTCAGAATGGGAGAAAATATTTGCAAACGAAGCAACTGACAAAGGATTAATCTCCAAAATATACAAGCAGCTCATATCATGCAGCTCAATATCAAAAAAACAAACAACCCAATCCAAAAATGGGCAGAAGACCTAAATAGACATTTCTCCAAAGAAGATATACAGATTGCCAACAAACACATGAAAGGATGCTCAACATCACTAATCATTAGAGAAATTCAAATCAAAAGTACAATGAGGTATCACCTCGCACCAGTCAGAATGGCCATCATCAAAAAATCTACAAACAATAAATGCTGGAGAGGGTGTGGAGAAAAGGGAACCCTCTTGCACTGTTGGTGGGAATGTAAATTGATACAGCCACTCTGGAGAACAGTATGGACGTTCCTTAAAAAACTAAAAATAGAACTACCATACGACCCAGCAATCCCATCACTGGGCATATACCCTGAGAAAACAATAATTCAAAAAGAGTCATGTACCACAATGTTCATTGCAGCTCTATTTACAATAGCCAGGACATGGAAGCAACTTAAGTGTCCATCAACAGATGAATGGATAAAGAAGATGTGGCACATATATACAATGGAATATTACTCAGCCATAAAAAGAAATGAAATTGAGTTATCTGTAGTGAGGTGGATGGACCTAGAGTCTGTCATACAGAGTGAAGTAAGTCAGAAAGAGAAAAACAAATACCATATGCTAACACATATATGTGGAATGTAAAAAAACAAACAAACAAACAAAAAGCGGTTCTGATGAACTTAGGGGAAGGACAGGAATAAAGATGCAGATGTAGAGAATGGACTTGAGGACACGGGGAGGGGAAGGATAAGCTGGGACAAAGTGAGAGAATAGCATGATATATATACAGTACCAAATGTAAAACAGATAGCTAGTGGCAAGCAGCTGTATAGCACAGGGAGATCAGCTCGGTGCTTTGTGACCACCTAGAGGGGGGGGATAGGGAGGGTGAGATGCAAGAGGGAGGGTATATGGGGATATACGTATATGTATAGCTGATTCACTTTGTTATACAGCAGAAACTAACACAACATTGTAAAGCAACTAAACTCCAATAAAGATGTTAAAAAAATAAAATAAAATGTAATAAAAATTAAAATTAAAAAAAAAGAAAAGCAATGCAGTGTATTCCTGCTGTGCAGGTAGTCACTCTTTGTAGAGAGGACCCCACTCTCCTTGCCGCGTTGCTTACACTAACCTGAGTCAAAGGCAGTCTGATGACTGAAGACCCCACCCAGGAAGCAGATATTCTATGCTCCCTAGTTGAAGGAAGGCCCTGACCTCGGCCACTCCCAGCGTTTACTTCCTCAGCTTCTCCAGGTGCAGACTGAAATTCTCTTTGAGCCTAGTTTAACTCTCCACGAGAGGGACTCCATTTGGTTCAATTAGTCACATTGGGCAGAGTTATTGCGCCAACGCATATGGCAGGTCAGATTGGAAGTTGGCTCCCTGGTCCCATGCTTGTGGCAAGGGAGAAGTGACATGGCAAACTACTCATCGGAGAAGGAGCTAGCAGCATCAGAACAGGCATGCCTCTGCATCTTGAAGGCACATAAGTCATATTTGAACATTTACACTGGTAACCTAGACAGTAGTATTAGGGGGATTGGGAGGATGGGGAAACCTGAAGTTTCCTAAATCCCAGTATGCATTGGAGTTGGTGTTTGGAATACCACATTTATTGGTTATTAATATTCCAAACTATGAATGCTTGACCCAAAGTGGAATTTCAAATTAAAGCTAGATGGTTCTTGAGCAAGAGGAGGGAAGAGGTTCACTGGAAACAAAGAATCATGTGTTTGAAAACAACTCTTGGTAAAACAAGAAAATCCCCAGTCTCTCCTGGGCATAGTGTAGTAATCATCCACTCCCCTTTGGACAAAATTCATCCCTTTCTTCATCTGTACACATGTGGCACTTTCAAATGGAATGAGATAAAGCTATATTTATAAATGCAAGTTAAGGGAAAGTAATAGATGACCTATATGTAGGTTTTATTTTTCTTTTTACTTGTAGACTAAAGGACAGAAGAAGAGACAGAAATTTGAAGGAAAAAAAGGTAAATGCTGAAATAAATCTGTAGTCTCTTTTTGAGTGAAATAATCCATTTGGGTTGCCAGGTTCTGTCTCTCATTCTTTCTGGGTTCTAGATTATCAGTCTCAACAAAGATCATCAAGAAAGGTGGCAAAACAATTATCAAAGAGGAACTGCATTCAACTTACTGGCAACTACTGAGTGTGCACTTAATGTATTTTCAATGAGGCAGGCCTCCAAAGGCCTGAAAACCTACAGACCCACGAAACTTTATTTGCAACAAGAGCCAACAGCATCAGCAAGAGTAATTTCCCATTCCTATCAACCCAGTTTATTTTAAGACACGATTATTCAAGCTTTCATCTGCTATAATTAGACTCGTATTTTCAGGATAATAAGACTGGTGAAGCTAGCTATCAAGTGCCCAAGTACAGTGGTGTTCAAATGGTTTTTGTTCTACCTGGTAGGCTCAAAAACTGTTAAATGAGCTTAAACTCGATTGCAAGAAGGAACAGAACCCGCTGAGTGAAAGGTCCGCTTAATATAAAACCATAGTTGCTTAATATTCTAAGATTTTGCATATCCTATACCTGGAGGAGCTTCCCATAGGGCATTGAGACCACTTTTAGACAGTTCCTCAGAAATGCCAGGAAATCAGAGATGGAAGGAGACTCCAGCTCAGCTGTCTCTGCAGGACAAACACAGAGGAGGCATTATTCCTTTAATGGAAGCCTAATAGCAAGCAGATGTGAAGGACTCACGGGAGAACCCACACTTCAAGTATCTGGAAAAAACTAACAGGGCATTTATTTAAGGAATCTAAACAAATCATAGCTCTTTGTTCTCTAATCTCCTCTACCAAAGTTTAAACCAAGTAGACGTTTTCCTTACACTTCTCTCAGGGGTCTGAATGTGGTGGTCTCTGGGCTATATTTGGCCTAGTTTTGCTTGACCACATGGTGTTTAAAAGATTCTGAACTTGAATGCCATTAGTGGGCGAGCGCTGAAGAGCGCTGGTGCCACCACTGCATGATGCAATAACATTTAATTCTCAACATGGTTCCTATGGACATGGTCAGGAATCCTCAATTTACCGCACTTTGAAAGGCCCAGAGCTATGAACTGGGAGTCTACCTGTCCTCGGCAGTTACATTCCCCGCTGTAAGCAGGAATGGATATTTGGCATGATTTATCTTTCTCTACCTCTCAAGGCTAAATAAATACTAATTCACGGATCTTGTTTATTTCCAGCCCCTAAATAAATCCTCCACTCAGGGCCAGGCTCATCCCTTTAACCGTCCTCTCCAAAACCATTCTGATCCCCATCCTTCTCCTCCCCTCCCAGCCCTGAACGCCTTTCCCTCAGGTCCCCACGTCCTGCCTGTGAAGCTGTAAGTTCACTCAAGGGCTCTGCTGACCGGCTACAGGCAGGGCCCCTCAGCGCCTCCTGGGAAAGTCACACATTACCTTCCATTAGGATTGCCACAGTGTAAGGTACGAGCAGAAAAAGGATTTTAAACAATTTGAAAAACAAGCTTGTGTAAAGTAAATGAACCATTTGGATTCCACACAGAGCCTTATACAAGATCTGTTTTCATTCCAGAAAGACATCTGAGGTGGCCAGACCTGCAGATTAACATGCCTGGGCAAAGGAGCTTAATTCTGAAGTGAACCTGTTGTTCCAATCCAAGCAGGACAAGGTCTGGAAGCTTGAATTTAAACAGAAACCCTGCAGGACTCACTTGTGCATACAGCTGTCAAAACAATTCAATATCCAAAGATAAGTAGAGTATAAGATCCCCACGAGTGTACTGTACTGGAATGCAACATCTTTTTAAATTATGCTGCCATATTCTGCACTTTATCGGGTACCCTCAATTTTAATATTTCATCTAATAGAATATGTAATTTGGCATTTTGTGTGGTAAATAGTAGAATAAATGCTTATGTAGCTTATTAGGGCAAGTAAATTCTGAACAAAGTATAATGATAACATTATAATATGACATGTCATCAGTTTACAGAAGAAATTTCTCTGAGGAGCACAAAGTTCTGAATACATGAGTACTGGTATTATAATAGAAAAGCAAATATTCATTATTCATTTAGGAAAGGAAAGGTGTACCCTTGTAATAAGTTTAAAACAAGGGTAAGCAAAATAAATCTCAGAGACAGACAGAATCTTTGTCCCCTGCCTTCTGCTAGGTCAACTCTGCCCCTCACGCACCCCTTCCCACAACACACACCTCTACTCAGACATATGCTTGGACAACATGACCCTCTTCCCACCCTCCCTTTACAACTCACACCTCATTTCACTACCTCGCCTCTTCCTTATATTCTCCTCTCCCTCCAACCACGTCTGCCAGTCACCACATCTGGTCAAGTCTAACTCCTAAACATCTCCTGAGCCTGCCCCTTTCTCTCCACTGCACTGAATGCCTAGGTCCATCTCATCATCTCTTCCACAGTGATCACAACAACCCCCTAACTGGCCTCCCTGCCTCCACTCTCTCCTTCCATTTTCTCTCAAGTTAATCAGTGGCCAGAGTGATCTCACTGAAGCCTAAGTGTATCACTGTCAACAAGGCTGCATTACCTGCAAAGCTAGTACCTCTAACCATGGCATAAATAGCCCTTCATGACCTGCTCCCAAGCTTACTGCCTTCTATTCTCCGCTGAATCTTTTGCTCCTGCCATTAAAAACACTTCCAAATTACCAATTTGCTTTGCACAAAAACACAGGAGATGCAGTGTAGTGTAGTGGTAAGAACAGTAGCTTTGGAGTTAAACATACCCATTCAAATCCTGTCTCTATCACTTGCTAGATGCAAACATTGAGAAATAGACTTCCCTGAGCTTCAGTTCTCTTTATTATAAAATAAGGATGATAAAATCTACCTTGCAGCACTGTTTTCAATTGTCAATAATAGAACACTGTTACCCTCAGTGAATGCGAGGTGTTGCAAGTGGAGATATTTATCACATAAGAAAGTACACTAGGTGTTCAGGAGTCTGTATCACCAGATCCGTGGGAAGTCTGCCTGGGCCACCCTCATAAGCCTCTCAGAGCAGCAGCAACGGCCAAACACGAGAGCCCAGCAACCAGAATTACCACCATGTTCCCATGAGGAAAACTCCCGTGGATGCAATCAGACGTGTTGGAGCAGTGGGTGAATGATTCCGCCTCCTCCTCCCATTTCTAGATTAGACTGCTTGTCTCTCTCCACTGCTGAGATTGTCTGCATCTTTGATTCCCTGACTTTAAGTCCTTCTGGGTCTTTCCTAGGCTTGCTCACTCCACTTCACTCCACTCATTTTGAAAGACAAAGTTTGTTTTTCATCTGCCTTGGAAAGTATTTCCTCATGCTTTTTTTTTTTTTTTATGTTCTTCTTAAACCTTCCCCTGCACCACCCAACACCCTCATATCAGACAACAATAAATGGCAATTAACCTCCGTTTCAACTATATCTCTGTAACTATTGTTACCCTCCTCTCTCTCAATAACGTAAAAATTTCTCACAATTTCTTCCATATCCTAATTTTCCCCACCTAATTTCAATTTTTGAGATTAACTGGCAGCTGCCTATTACCTTATACTTCTCCCTCTAAGTGATACTTTTAGAAAGCAATTCACTGCTACCTCCAAAGTGAACTTGCCTGTAATATAATTGCATCCACTTATACACCCATTATAACTATAGTAACTTAAAATCCCATCTGTGGAACAAAAGATGTTTCCGCTTACCATGTTTCTATTGTATATAAGCTGTCCTTAAATATCATAAACCACAATACTTTCACAAGAGCCTATCCATGGTAAATGCCCCCATCCGCAGCTCTCCTTATATGCCTTAGTTAAAAATGACATGTTTTTAACCAGTAAGCCCTCCTGTTCTGAATCTTTTATTTTTATTAAAGTCACTAGGGTGGAATGAGCAGCGAGTCTATTAATATTCTATCCTGATAATTAATACACAATTCTATTTCCAACAAGACAGTCTTAAACTTCGGATATAAACCCAAATTAAAACTCACAAGAATAAGAAGAACTACATCCATTAGCAGAACTTCTTCCTTTTTGCCTGACAACACAGCAGAAACAGAAGACCTATAAGGAGACACATGTGCAGACCTCCTTGGAGCTGCATGTCATGCTTAGGGTCTTACTGGTCAAAAAGTCCTGGATATCTGCTTTCTGAAAAAGTAGCAATATTTTGAAGATTTTAGCTGAATTTAATTTTTAGAATTAAACTGAGTTTTTATTTCATCCTATAATTAGCAATGTTTGCCCCCACCTTAGAGTTATAAGGTTAAATGATAAACAAGTACCCATCGATGCTAAGGATTGACTATCAACACCAGCAAAAACAAACAAATCCTTAAAGTCAGGTAAACTAATATCAATCTCATAAAAGGATAGCTGTTAATCTGAAATATAAATCCAATTATATACATTTCCTGAAGAAACAGTTAATAATGAAATTTAGGGAAACATAATGAGGGCAGTAAATACTTGTTACATGCTGAATTTCTTAAAACTACCCTGCATGGTAATTATTACTTTTCTTCATTTTACAGATGAGAACAATGAGGTCAGAGAGGACAAATGACCTGTTTAGGAAAGTAGAGCAGGTGTCGGAAACAGGATTACAACACTGAACAGCTGCGAAGTCTTTATTTCCCACTGAAACACCCTCACCTCCCCTCGTTCCCACTACTTTGGCTCCAGCATTATTATCAAGGAATCCAGTTTAAATCATAGTTAGGTTACAAATATTTCTGCATATGGTATTTTTCCCCTCTGTCATGGGATTTATTTCTCTCAGTCTATCCCATTTCTGTAATGAGAAAGCACAGCATCATGTTAATTGTCTGAAAAATGATTGAAAATGCCACAGAGATGCTTATGGAATTCACATGCAAGTGAAATATGATTACCTCTATATTCCCTTCTGGAATTGAGTAGTAAGCTAAATTTTTAACCTTCAATGCAATATGTTTTAAACCTTCAAGTGGCAAAACATTTGTACACCACTTCTCTGAGGTTACAGAAACACGCCAGTTATCTGCAACTCAACTATGCCCTGCATTTTATACAGCCAAAAAGAGAACCATTTAACAACTTTTATATTAGCTAGTAATTCCAGTAATAAAAAAGGAAGACAATCACACATAAACAGAAGTGCAAAAAAAATGGTTGCTTATTAGTAATAACCAAACTGATAATATCATTAACGGCTTATAGAGCAAATTGCAGTAACCTTTCACTGCACACTTCGATAAGCTCTTTATCCTGAGGAGAAATCTGTTCGATCTAACTTATCCCAAATATCAAATGTGACACACAGTGTTTAAATAACTCTACTGCACACTTTTTCAGCAGGTTCTTCCCCCACTTCTCATCTTCACAAGACTGACTATAGGCACCAGCCTTCTCATGCTCATTACTGAGCTTCATGCAGACATGATGGGGAGGTAGGGAAGATTATTACTTGCTTTCTTGCAGGAGTCCCATCCCTGCCTTTCTGTCTTTCATAGATTGATTTGGGAAAATGTATCTTGTTTTATGAACAGAAGGAATTATTTTTAACCTTTTAAAAACACATTTGAATTTTATTAAATTTTTTCTCACTAAAAAAATAAGCTTCAGATTCAAAGTTTCTCAAAAAGTACCTTAAAATTTTATACAGATAAAAATAAGTAAAAAAGAAATAGTTCCCTGTGTCCTATTGAGAATGACATCCTCCATATAAACATTGGGAAAAGCAATTTCTGTAAATTACTACTTTAATCCACCAATCACATTTTGATTTTAAAAATGTGCCCACAAAGATGCAGTATACATATCAATATTAGGTAACTATTTCCTGATGACTCTCAAGCATTAAATACTTGCATGAATTACATAAATTAAACCTCAGTTTTGTTTTGTTTTTTAAACTCTACAGGTTTTTTTTTTTTAATCTGCAAATGTTACATGAACTGAATATTTTCACCTAATGTTATATAGTCTCTGCTCCTGTCACAAAATGAAAACACCAGAAACTTCACTAGTGCTTTTGAGAAGTGGGTTCTCTTACTGTTAATTCCTCTGGCACGTCTCCTTCACCTCTTAAGACTGGACTAGGTGTCCTCTGTGCTTCTAGAATATTTTGTATCTATTGCTATCCTGGCACCCATGAGACTGTTCTAACCCTTCCGTGCCTGGCCTACGTTCCTCCCCAGTCTGCTGGGCAATTGTGTGTGTGTGTGTGTGTGTGTGTGTGTGTGTGTGTGTGCACGCGCATGCAAGAGAGAAAGGGAAAGGAAGAAAGTTTGGTAGGTTGTATTGATATTCCAGTCAAATTCTACAGTTTTAAATTTAATCTAAACTTTTTTGTGGGATAACTCTGCTATTTAGCAGACACATACTAGATGAAATTACCCTCAAATAAATATAGAATATGTAAATATAGTACTATTATATTTAATTATTTCCCCCAGGCTGAAGTCATGATTTTCTAAATGATGTAAGCGCCTTTTACTCTGTGTCCAGGATTGAGAATGCAACTAACAAGTCCATTTGAGCACGCATCCCCAGGATAGATTTGTTTGTCTATTTATTGGTAAGTTACACACAGGTATTACTACACTGGTACACACATTATAAAATATGTACAAAAAGAGTTTTAAAGGGATGATGTGAGTGAAATAAAAGAACCATTAAAAAATTCTTGTTGCATAAAGAGCAACAAGAATTGAAAATCCAGGAATCCTGAGCAAGAAAAATAAACAAAAACTTTGTTATGTACTTATTTCCCCAACCTAGTGTTTACTTGAAGGTTGTGATCATTTTTTACGCTGAGGGTTATTGTTCTGAATAAAAGATTTCTTTTTTTCCTTAATGATATTTCTTGAGCTCAGTTTATAAACACAAATCCTCTAACTTTATTAAGATTTTATAAACGTTACTGTGATTCATACAGAGAAACTGAGACACAACAGTATTTTCTCCTATTGATAGAGGTAAGAAGAAAATAAAATTAATGATCTGACACTCCTATAACTTACACCCAACACACACACACACAAACGTACCATTTCTATATGTCTTCAAATAGTCCCTAAGATTATGAGCCAAAGTGTATACCTCAAAGCCCAAGCATGAACTGAAGACTTAAAAGTTAAACAATAGAACGTTTTACCATGAAAGCTCTGAAATTGCATTCTAAATATTTTTGTGATGTTGCTTCTTAATTGAATTGCCAGTAAGAGCATAGAAGAATGATTCAGGTATAAATCTGCATGGGAGGAAAAGTGATTAATCAAGACTGGCCCTTGACTTAGTAGATGCATTCATTCATTCCTCCAACAAGTCCTGAGTGTGGGCCACTCCACGCTAGACTTTCTTCCAGTAGCAGGGACATGGCAGTGAATATAACAGACAAGCCCCTGTAAAACATTCAGTCCAGAGTAGGGGAGACAAAGTTACCAGCACAAGAATATTATTTTATATTCTATTCTCTGTATAGCAGAGAATTTAGGTAGATCTGTGTAATCAACAGTGGGTAGGGTGCTTAATTCTAGAATTAATCTGTGTAATCAACAGTGGCTAGGGTGCTTAATTCTAGAATTAAGATGTCCTTGAGCTGGCCCAGGGGAATATAGCAGTGATATGCTAGGTTTTGGTGTGATGGGAGCAAAGGAGAGGGGTGCAGGCAGTGACTCTGAGGAGCCCAGGCTAGCTCCAGGCTCCTGGATGAGGCACCCCAGGAAAATGCCAGACAGCCTACCTCTCCATCCCCTGCTGTTCAAGTTCAGGTTCTCAAGACCCCAGTACTAGGAAAGCTGCCGTAGTCATTTTTAGTTTCTATCACAAGTGACAATTATGAATCCCCAGCGATGGCTCTATGATGATGGAAAAGGCTGGAGAGCCCAGTAAGAAAATGAAAGGTGAATGCTGGACTTCACCTTGCACACAGCAAGGTTTAGGGCAGCTGCTCTGAGCCTGTCCCTAGAAACTTTGACTCTCAGTCCAAAGGTGACTCCTGAGCAGGGGGTCAACTGCATAAGCTAGATATTATTATTCAACATCTACATATTAGGAGACAGAACTTCAGAGAAGATAAGTAACTTGCCCAATGTTACCCTGCTAATTAGTGGTAAAGCAGGAATTCCCACATAGGCCTACCTAATTCCAAAGCTTTTCTCGCTCCTCAGTACACAACTAAACAACTTAATTTTCTGAACTTCCTACACAGTTCTTTGTGCTAGGACAGCAGCCCATGCATGGCTTCATAGCAGTGTTTCTCTGTACTGGAATTCGGCCTTTTTTCGTCTTATATTTCTCCAGTCTCAAGAGAGCCTCTCACTTACCACGGAAAGCCACATCCCTGACAAAGTCTTACAACAAGTTAAAGAGGCATAGCGTTACCCAGGATAACGACAGTCAGAGAATTACCATCATTTCTTTTACTGACTTTTTTTGCCAAAGTTCTGGTGAAAGAATCAAATGAAACTACATGCTGTGGACCCAAATTGTTGGGCTGATGGTGCTTTTCTGCAGTGGGTTCTCTCCATAAGACTCCCTTTGTGGACCAGTTTCAGGAGGGAAATGTAGAACTTACAGGACTGAGCCTCTGTTGGTTGAAAGAAATGCTCCAAGGAAATATTGATTGTGCCAGCTTCTTTACTACAAAAATATACTGGCAGTGTTATGCAATCAAGGAGTCAATACAAGTATTCTTCTTTTCTTTCCTCTTCTCTCTTTTTTTAAGGACCATTCTGTTATACGACATTCTAATTCAATGTAGGCCCAAGGTAAGACTATATTTATCCATTTTTCTTAGTTTTGTGTTCAGGAGCTACTAATGCTTTGCAAGTAGAGCAATACTATCATTAACCTAATAGTGTTGGGTTAATTCAAGATCTGGATAATAGGAAGCAGACCTAATCTCATAAATGTGTGTTTCCCATACATGCTAGAAACGTCTTTAATCTCATAAGATCCTGTATCACCTGTAGGAAAGAGTCCAATTCTGACTGCAAAATCTTAATAATTACTCTCTGTGCTTTGATAATTGCTTTCTTAAAAATTAAATCTGTCACTTCAAATAGTGAAAAAAAATAGCAAAAATCTGCTTGTACCTAAATTTCTTAAATCTCATTTACATTTGTCCTTCTAAATATTCTGACCTTTTCTAATGCAGACGTCAAATGCACTGCTAGGGTATACTAACTATCAGCTTAGCATTTTCTGACTGTGTATGGAAATAATTCTTCAGAGTAAAATTTAATGCTGTTTTTATGATAGAGATGTATAAAAGAGTACAGTACAATGTATACAATTCTATGAAAAACTGAAGTTAAACAAGTAACTTTTGAGGAAGAAGAAATAAGACAGCATAGATTATTCTCAAAATAAGTCAAATATCTGATAGCACCACAGACCTCTCCTCTTAATTCTAAATATAGGATTTATTCATTCCCTTTTAAAAAATGTCGTTAGAATTCCAAGGATATTTTGGTAAAACCTCACTACTAACTCATGTAAAAATTGTTTTATATGGGCATAGATGTGGAACAAAAAGAGTTTAAATAGTTATTTCAAGTGGATTTAGAAAATCTGCAACATAAGCTCACCCTGGAAGATAACTTTCTTACTATGTATACAGCCAGGCTGCAACACTGCACCACCTTCAGGTTCCATTCATATAGCGCTCCCAGCATCCTTCCTGGAAATATGTAATAGACCAAGGTTCCTGCTTTTTTACATACTTGTAAAAAATCTTAAGTTAGTGCTAACCTAAGATTAGTGCATCGTTTTTAAAAGGCCAATACATTACCTTTTTCATGGAAATAAATATTGACAACTCTAGAATTTAAATAGTCCACTAGGCTAGGACACTATGGGTTTTAGGTATTCTGTGTATCTTTACAATATTGTTCTATGCATTTTAACATCTTTCACTTTTCTTAATGCTGCCATTTCATGATGCTGTGTTTTGGATGCTATTGATTAATACATGAATTTCTTTATTGTATGATCTCTTTTCATTGTGGATCCAATAGAATAAAAGTAATATGTCTAACATCTGTTACCACAAATGCTTTCTTGCATTTGCTGTTTGCATTTTCATGGGCCACAGTTTCTTCTCTATGTCTAGTTATTGCTGGTATTCACAGATAACAATGTCTGCTCAGGCCAGCGTGCCTCACAGTCAGGTCTTCGCTGAGACCATACACAGCCTTTCCAGTAGCTTAAAGAAGGCCCTTCTAATTTCAGCAGTTTGGGGTTCTTTCCACTTTTGTTCATCTCAGGTAATCACCACATCTCTGTATACTGTAATCTATTAAAAGCAGGCGTAGCAATTCTTCTGCTCCAACTTTCCTGCCTTTGATGACTACATTATAGCCGATTGCATGTCTTAAATTAAACTTTCTCTCATTCACGTCTAGTCTAGTGGAATGGTCCTGTTCTAGCAAGATCATATATTGTTACACATTGCACTATAACTTATACTACCTTTATAGGCAAACCAGACAAATTGTTGATGCCAGTAAAGCACACAGATTTAGCAAGTCCAACATTTGCAGTCATGGGATAGGGTGGATACAGCCACTATTTCTAAGTCTTTAGCTTGGTCTAATACCTAAAGCTACATTGATGTACCTCTAAGCTACTCTAAGCTCCTTGCAATACTTTGCTATATATTTTAGACTCAGTCCATCGTTGCCAAAATAGAAGAATTCTGAGGAAAATCTGCTCTGTATTTCTATTACCTGTAAAGTTATTTGTACTTAAGAATACACTTTTGAAGAGGGTTAAACATACCAACATGATGTTGGGCTTCAAAGGTCAGGATCATATCTGACCCAGACTTACTGCTGAGCTTTCTCTGACTCTGCATGTGATCCAGAATCTTAAACACTTTTAGAGTAAAAGCTCCAACATGCAACAATTCCAAGAATGTGACTCAGGCTCTGATTGTGTATTTCACATTATCCTTCTTTCACTCAAGCTGGCTCCAGCATCCAGGAGCTTATTCTAGCAGGATCACGTGCTACCACTTAAGGTAAACTAGACAACACGTTGATGCTAGGTGGGGCTAGGAGATTTTTAGAGGAAAGATATTCTAGGCTTTATATTAAATCTATAAATAGGAATCCATCAACAAGACAATAAAGATGAACTTTTACACACACAATCTTACTTAATCTTACATGACACTATCAACTTCCAGCCCACTAAAATGGAAATGTCATAATGTAGAATCCAGACAATCTTTGTGAAATTCTAAGATTACCAAGAGGCATTCAACATGGCATTGTGGTAAGAATAAGTAATAGGGTTTTTACCTAGCAAATTTATTTTGCTATTGAAAATTGTTTTATAACACCAGGAACATCATAAAAGCCATATTTTTTTCCTGAAATCAGTTAATAATCAACTTTACCACTACTTAGAAAAATATCATTTAAAAACCCCATTAAAGGTATCCTATTAGAAAAGTTTAATATACTGGTAACTTAGATTTAAAAATATTAGTTGCTCACTAAATTATATATATTTTCAGCTATGATTATATAGTAATTTTGATACTAACACATATCTAAACAGATATAAAACAAAGTTTACCTGGAAGCCTCTTAAAATTTTTCTATATAGTCAATATAGTGTTGAAAGGTATATTTTTATGCTTACTTCTTAGCAAAATCACTACATATTTCCAAAAGTTTCTATTATATTTTGTTTTCCTTCATTGTAGTAACTTTTTAAAAAATTTTGTATTGCTTTATGGAAGTATAGTTGATTTACAATGTTTCAGGTGTACAGCAAAATTATTCAGTCATATATATAATACATATGTACATAGATATATCAGATTCTTTTCCATTATAGGTTATTATAAGATATTAAATATAATTCCCTGTGTTATACAGTAGGTCCTTGTTTATCTATTTTATATATAGTAGTGTGTATATGTTAATCCCAAATTCCAAATTTATCCCTCCCTCCCTTTCCCCTTTGGTAACCATAAGTTTGTTTTCTATGTTTGTGAGTCTATTTCTGTTTTGTAAATAAGTTCATTTGTATCATTTTTTTTTAGATTCCACATATATGTGATATCATATGATATTTGTCTTTCTGTCTGACTTACTTCACTTAGTATGATAATCTCTAGGTGCATCCATGTAGCTGCAAATGGCATTATTTCATTCTTTTTTATGGCTCAGTAACATTTCATAGTGTATATATATATATATACACACACACCACATCTTCTTTAACTATTCATCTGGCAATGGACATTTAGGTTGCTTCCATGTCTTGGCTATTGTAAATAGTGTTGCTATAAACACTGGGGTGCATGTATCTTTTTGAGTCAGAGTTTTGTCCAGATATATTGTAGTAACTTGAAATCATGCTTAAATATCCTATTATTCCACATTATTTTTAAAAATCTATTATTTGTGGAATAATTCCTTGAAGCATAATGATGAGAACACACTTGCTCATGAATCTTTTTTTTTTTCTCATTTTAGGGCTATAACCATTATGTAGTTCATACAAGTATGTGCAAATCAAAAATGTTCTCTCTTACTTTAGGGAGTTACCTTCAAAGTGAGATAGATTAAAGACCTAAATGAAAGGCCAGACACTATAAAACTCTTAGAGGAAAACATAGGAAGAACACTCTATGACATAAATCACAGCAAGATCCCTTTTGACCCATCTCCTAGAGAAATGGAAATAAAAATAAACAAATGGGATCTAATGAAACTTAAAAGCTTTTGCACAGCAAAGGAAACCATAAACAAGACAAAAAGACAACCCTCAGAATGGGAGAAAATATTTGCAAACGAAGCAACTGACAAAGGATTAATCTCCAAAATATACAAGCAGCTCATGTCATGCAGCTCAATATCAAAAAAACAAACAACCCAATCCAAAAATGGGCAGAAGACCTAAATAGACATTTCTCCAAAGAAGATATACAGATTGCCAACAAACACATGAAAGGATGCTCAACATCACTAATCATTAGAGAAATTCAAATCAAAAGTACAATGAGGTATCACCTCGCACCAGTCAGAATGGCCATCATCAAAATATCTACAAACAATAAATGCTGGAGAGGGTGTGGAGAAAAGGGAACCCTCTTGCACTGTTGGTGGGAATGTAAATTGATACAGCCACTATGGAGAACAGTATGGAGGTTCCTTAAGAAACTAAAACTAGAACTACCATACAACCCAGCAATCCCACTACTGGGCATATACCCTGAGAAAACCATAATTCAAAAAGAGTCATGTAGTACAATGGTCATTGCAGCACTAGGTACAATAGCCAGGACATGGAAGCAACCTAAGTGTCCATCGACAGATGAATGGATAAAGAAGATGTGGCACATATATACAATGGACTATTACTCAGCCATAAAAAGAAACGAAATTGAGTTGTTTGTAGTGAGGTGGATGGACCTAGAGTCTGTCTTACAGAGTGAAGTAAGTCAGAAAGAGAAAAACAAATACCGTATGCTAACACATATATATGGAATCTAAAAAAAAAAAGCGGTTCTGATGAACCTAGGGGAAGGACAGTAATAAAGACGCAGATGTAGAGAATGGACTTGAGGACACGGGGAGGGGGAAGGGTAAACTGGGATGAAGTGAGAGAGTATCATTGACATATATATACTACCAAATGTAAAATAGATAGCTAGTGGGAAGCAGCCGCATAGCACAGGGAGATCAGCTCAGTGCTCTGTGACCACCTAGAGGGGTGGGATAGGGAGGGTGGGAGGGAGACGCAAGAGGGAGGGAATATGGGGATATATGTATATGTATAGCTGATTCACTTTGTTATACAGCAGAAACTAACACAACACTGTAAAGCAATTATACTCCAATAAAGATGTTAAAAAAAAAAAAAAGTGAGATAGAGATTTTCTTCCTCTTAGAAAGGTCCTGCCCAAAAATGAATAAGTAATTCTCATGAGCTGAGAGTGTGATACAGAAATATGTGTTCCTCTAAATTATCCTTACCATGGAGGAACCACCAGCTGAAACATTTTTAAGGTTTACTGAGTACTCAGTGGAATTGTAACAGATTTGCAATTGTGACTAGATAGTCACTAGTCCAAGACAGTCTATACAGCTGCAATCTGGGTAAGAATGACTTTCTTTTTTTCTTCTTAGAAGTATCATTTGCGATACTCAAAATAAGCCATCATAGTGCCATTGTAGATAAAGGGTTTCTCAGTAGAAATGATGGCATTTGTGATATATCCCCAAACCTTATCTCATGAAGTCCCAGTGAAATATATATTCATTTTGCTTTCACAAAAGAAACACATTTCACTTTCACAAAATTAACTTACTGAAAACTCTCCAATGTAGTGTAAATTTTATAAGCAAGAAATAAAGCCAATCACTTAATGAACAGAAAAGTAGCCTATAGATGTTACTATGGTTATGATAAAACACTTTTAAGTGATTTATATGTTTAAAGTTTAATAAAAAGCATTTGCATCCCATTTTCCTGGGTAACTGATTGGACACCATATGCTATATACGGGGCCCTGTAATACATGAACGAATGTCAGTGGTTGCTCTATTTATTTGACTTAATGTCTGTTTACAGTGGAAAGTTAACAAAGAAGTATCAGAATTTGAGTGCTGAACCTTCATTTAATAGATGTGTATCTCAGTCAGCTCACCTATGTAATTTCATGATTGTAGAAACTGTCTTGCCAGGAATCATCCAAAAGTTATTCTGTGATAGCCAGCCTTCAAGATGGTCCTCAATGAAGCACACCTACTGGTATTCACTCCCTTTTATAATTCCCTCTCACACCAAATTATGGCTGGCCCTGTGTGAGAATTACATGGCAGCAGTAACAGTGTGTGTGACTTCTGAAGTTATATCATAAAAATCAATGCAGCTTCCCTCTTGGCATCTTGGATAGCTCACTCTGGGAGAAGCCAGCCACTGTGCCACGAGGACACTCAAACAGTCCTGTGGAGAGTCCCAAATACAGAAGAACAGAGGCCCTGTGCCAACAGCCCATACCAACTTACCAGTCACATGATTAAACCACGCAGGAAGAGAATCTTCCAGCCTCAGTCAAGCCTTTAGCTGATTGCAGCCCACTAACATCTGTTATGGCATGAAATACCCAAATCAAGATCTGCCCAGCAATCCTTCCAAAATTCCTACGGCACAGAAACTGTGAAAGATAATACATAACTATTATTTTAAGCCATACATTTGGAATAACTTGTTGTACAGCCATAGTAACTGGTACAAATCTCAAAGTTACCATGAAATTTCCCTTTGTTTGCTCATCTTTGTATATGGGGTAGTGATGGAAGTTTGTGCAGCAGGTGTTCACTATCACCTGCGGTTGTTGTGAGGTAGAGCGGCTGAGATTTCATGCTGCGTATGCTTAGGTACATTCCCTCACATCGGATCTGTCTAGCCAAGCATACACATTAGAAAACAATAATTTAGGATCTGAGTTATTAACATTTTCTCAGCAATATCCAGTTTAATATCTGTCTTCCTCACTAGACTATAAGTTTTACTATTCAGGCACTGTGGTGTATCTTTTGCAACAAGAACCATACCTGGCATACAGTAAGTGCTCAATAAATGTTGAACAAATGAATAAGTGGTTTATATATTTATCATTAAATAGAGACAATGTTAATCAAATCATTAGTTGAAGCCATATGAGTTTGGGGAAAGGCCTTGACTTCAGCCATGAGTTAACAATGCAAAGTTTTTCTTTACATTTCCAGGCAGTTCTCAGACTGTTATTGGGCTATTTTGTTTGTAAATGTACTGAACTGGTGGATGGTGGAGAAATTGAGGAAAGTTTCTCTCTAGATATACAGTCAGCTGGAAGACCAGTTAGAAGGGGTTTCAGGGTATTAGGATATTATTATGGTCTCCGAACTAGAGGTACAGTCATCACTGGTGGTGCCTTATCCTCCTCTCCCGCAAGGCACACAGAATTTTGAACTTGCTAGCACCTTTATGTCAGGCAGGACATGTCAGCAGTTCTGGCCAACAAGATAGGAGTGGAAACAGCAGGTGCTACTTCCTGGTTAGAGCATGAGATGCCAATGCCAGAGCCTCCAGAGTTCCAATCTCCCTGCCTAGGAGACTGAGGAAACATGTCGAGGTGGAGTCTCTGTCGGCCTGGGTCCCTGAGTGACCACAGCAAGCAGATCCATGTCAGACTTGCAGCTTGTGTGAGAAGTAAGATTTATTTATTTATTTATTGTGTGAAGTCACTGGAAATACTGGAATATTTATATATTACATCAATATTATTGTCTGTCCTGACTGATATAAAAATCACACTGTGTGATCTAGATAATAATCATCATCATTGGGCTTCCCTGGTGGCGCAGTGGTTGAGAATCTGCCTGCCAATGCAGGGGACACGGGTTCGAGCCCTGGTCTGGGAAGATCCCATATGCCGCGGAGCAACTAGGCCCGTGAGCCACAACTACTGAGCCTGCGCGTCTGGAGCCTGTGCCCTGCAACAAGAGAGGCCGCGAGAGTAAAAGGCCCACGCACCGCGATGAAGAGTGGCCCCCGCTTGACGCAACTAGAGAAAGCCCTCGCATGAAACGAAGACCCAACACAGCCAAAAATAAATAAATAAAAAATCCTTCTTAAAAAACCATCATCATCATCACCCCTTCTCCCCCCCAAAATACACATACACCATATACATGTATCTACATATATAATACATATACACCTACAAGCATATATGTCTATAGGTGTATACACACACACATATGAGTAAGAGGCAATCATATTTAGTGTGCTTTTATCTGCCCAGAATTCTTCCTTCCTTTGGTAAGAACAACTTCACAGGCTTCAGAGAAATCACAGTTCTACTACATTTAAGCTAGGTGGCTCAACTGGGGCTAAAATAACCCTTACACACATACACACACACCACACACACATAGACACACTCTAGATGTAGGGTTTGTCTAGGGTTGGTCAATCCACATTACATCTCAGTGGTCAGAGTGGTGTTTAAGAAGTGGTATATAACCTAAGAGAGTCCCATGAGAGTTATTCCTAAGACTTTTGGTGGAACTATTAAGAAAGTCACTCTCTTTCCATTAGGCTTGCTAAGCTGGTAGAATGTGAGCCTGAAGCTTATGGTGGCCTTTCTGGCACCATGCAGATGCAGCCTGCTTAACAAAGTAAACTCAGGAAGAATTTCGTAGAGATTGTTGAATAGTTGAGTGAATTATCTTCATTTAGTAATTGTTCAAAAAGGTAAGGAAAAGCAGCAAACTCAGGAAGATCAAGGGACAGATTCAAGATGTCTGAATCTAGTTTGAACACTTGGATTGAGTCATGTCTGAGGCCAAAGTTAACATCAGTAATTCTCAAATATTTGATCCAACAAATTCCCTTTTTGCTTAAGCCAGTTTGAGTTGGATTTCTGCTTCTTGCAATTTAAAGAGCTCTAGCTAATACACTCTGTGTGCATATAGCTGTATTGGATATTTTGAGGTAGATGGAAATGAATAAGCAAAAGACAAGTAAACATAACATGGTCCTTGCTTCTGGGAACTTAGGTTTTGATTAAAGAGATAAGCTCTCATATAGAAAAATCCAAAGACTTCAGTCTACGATATTTTCCTATTGTTGTTAAGGAGGTCTAGAAAAGCTACTGACTTCCTGCTAGTATTTGGATCTTATCACTGACACACCATCTTGGTGAACCCTGCCCCTAACTTTTATTAAGGCAGCAAAGTAAACTCAGCAGTTGACAAGTAAAATTTTTTCTCAAATTTGAGGAAAACAAAGAATGATTCAACATGAATCAATTTACTATAAAAGTTACATTTAATGCCTAACTGCATAAATACTTTAAAAATAAAGGTCCCAGATTGCTAAGTAATACAAATATGAAAAGCATATAAATGGTTTCTAGTACAGTTTCCTAACATATGATTCACCAAGGTTTTTTTTTTTTTTCCCTCCATGTGATTAAAGCTTCAGAATATTGACTTCATTTTTCCAAATTTATTCTCAAATGGTTAAGTAGTTATAGTGATTTAAAAAACATACCTATATATATTTTCTGTTATTATAATTAAGATAGCATCAAACAGATCTTTTAACTTCATGAGGATGTTTTTTTCCTTGGTGTTCAGAGAAGCCAATATGCAGATCTGTTTTTCTCTATCCACTAAACCAACCTAGCCTCTGATTATATTAAATAATGAGGTAAATGCCTTTGTTCTGCCTGCTCTAACTAGTCCTTACTTATTTCTTCAGATGTTCTGTTTAGGTGGCCTATTCCCTAGTGACAATCTTTATTAAAAAAATGAAATAATTCATTGCACATAACTAAAAATAAATTAAAGAGACAATATGATTTTCTGTTTAGGCAAAATACATTTCTTCTGGCAACATAAACATGATTACCAGGAGGGAGCATGAAAAATGTGACAATAAAAATTCTCTAAGGGAACTTCTGTGGACAAGAGGGTATAAAACAGCATTTTCCCTCTCCAACAAACCATCCTAAAACAACCCAGGAGGAAGGGGAAACTAAACACAAGCAATTTGTTCTCATTTTGTTTGTGAAACTCAGGGACAGTTAAATCTCCAGCCTCCAAAATGAATGTAAAGGCCACCAAGCAGTAGGAATCAGGAAGGAGCCATGTAGAAGGAGTTAAAAATATTGCGCGAGATCTCCCCAGAAGTAAGGAAAACACTGGAGTCAACACCAGGAACAAGGCTAAAACCACAAATGGCCCGGCCTCCCTGTACCTGGTTTCGTTTAGGCAAACAGAGAAGACAGGTGTAAATTAATAATCACATATAGAGGCCATAATGGAAAGAAGCAAAACAAGTTTAAATTTTTTAGGAAGAAAAGAAATAAAAGAAGACTTGATTCTGCATATTGAAAAGGTACCTTGTAATCAAGGGGAAATGACCTAGAATCCTCAACAACAAAATATATCCGAATAAAATGATTGGATTCCAGAGCTAATGAAGAATCTCTGGGGCAGCCAAGCAGAAAGATCAAGTCACTTATATGGGGAAATAAATCATACTGACCTCTGACTTCTCCACATCAACATGCAGTGTCAAAAATCTACTAGCATGACACCAATAAGAACCTGGAGGAAAGAGTGATCCAAGAACTTTTTACTGATACTGGCCTTCAGTTATAAAGGTAGCACAGTGTTATATGTAGACCCCATGAAATGTTCCTGAAGAAAATGATAGAGAAAAAACTTCTACCTAAGAGACTATTGGGGAAACAATGGCAAAAGGACTAAGGGTAAGAAATGAAGACATTTAATGATAGAACTAATAGTAAAATGATTGTGGATACTAGAGAAACCGGAAGCATTTAATATATTTTGTCCCGACAACGTAAAATGGTATTATTTCTTTAAAATAGGAGGCGAAAGGGGGGACATGGTTGAGCAGCAGAGGAAGCACATTTCTAAATAAAAGGAAAAAGCCTCCTTTCCCAAGTACTTATGAAAGAGACCACATATTAGGTCATAATAAAAAAATCAATGAATTTCAAAGATGGAAATACTATTACAACATTTTCTGATCATAATGCAATGCACCCAGAAATTGATATATAACAAAAATAACCTACAGGTTCTTACTTTTAAATTATTCTTTTAAGTAAATCTTGCATCTAATAGAAAATACAAAGTGAAATCACAGAATATTAAAAGCACTGATAATGAAAACACTACATATCACAACTGATGGTATGAAGGTAAAACAGTACTCAGGAAAAAAATAATAGCTTAAAAAACAAGTATTAATAAAAATAAGGAATAAAAATCATGTATTCATACCAAGGTATTTTAAAAGAACACAGAACTATGATTAAATGCATGTAATGGATACAAAGCCTTATAAAAAAAAAGTGGAAGAAGAAATCTTAAGATAAAGTCAGAATTTACTGAGTTAGAAATGGGTAAAAACAGCAGAAACAGCAAATAAATTAAAAAGGTCTTTAGCAGGGAATAACCTATACTAAATAAACTTTAAGCTAAGATCATCAAGTAAAAGAAAGAAAATGCAAATATATAAAATTAAAATAAGGTCCAGAGACAGATTCAAAGAAAATAGAAACATTATTAGCAAATACTTTGCACAATTCTTTGTATGTAAATTTAATACTTTGAACCAAATGGACAATTTCTTAAGAAAATAAAATACATCAAAACTGAATTAAGATACAAAATCTAAACAGACCAATTTCCATAGAAGCAAAGAGTCATTTTTGGTTTGATAATTCTATAACTAGTTTTAAGTAAACTTTAAAGATCATTCCAGAGTATTTCAAACAGTACACATTCCAGCGGGTACACAAACTTTTCCAACAATATGCAAGCACAGATAGTTAAGGAAATTAATATCCCTATGTACTCCTTTGTAAAATAGATCCACCTGAACACAAGCCCTCTCATTCCCCTCCCCCCATCTTTTACCCCATCTCCCTCTTGGTAAAACAAATGCAGACCTCTCACTTGTGTGGACTCTTACCATATATAAGTATAAGACTCTCTAAGGTGACAAACAAACAAACAAAAAAGACAAAACATGGGTACCCACTCAGCCTCCTTGAATCAAAGCATGATAAATCCATAACAGGGTTTTGCATCTTACCCTGTTGTATATATAATTCTGTTAACAAGGTGTTAGAAAAGGAGTATTTTGGCCAGTGTTGCGGTGTTCTGAATTCAAACACCCATGATGATCTCATCCAGTCTCAAGGATTTAAATACCAACTGTACCATAACTCCCAGATTTATATCATTTTCCCCCTTGCTCCTCTATTCTCCATGGAGCAGTCAGATTTCTCCTTTTCAACACTGAGGTCATGTAAGTAGAAGTAAATCATTTTAATTGCTCACAAGGTCCCACACCGCCCGGCCCTCTCACTTGTCAGAGCTCATCTGCATTGTCCTTACTCACTGTACCTGAATCTTTGTCTTGCTGTTCCTTTCACCTGACCACTCTCCTCCCAGGTAGTCACAGGCCTTACCTCCTCAACTCTGTCAGGCCCCTACTCAAATGCCTTATTTAAAATTGAACCCTCAGGGGAGACCTTCAAGATGGCGCAGGAGTAAGACGTGGAGATCACCTTCCTCTCCACAAATACATCAGAAATACATCTACATGTGGAACAACTCCTACAGACACCTAATGAACGCTGGCAGAAGACCTCAGACTTCCCCAAAGGCAAGAAACTCCCCACGTACCTGGGTAGGGCAAAAGAAAAAAGAAAAAACAGAGACAAAATAATAGGAACAGGATCTGTACCTCTGGGAGGGAGCTGTGAAGGAGGAAAAGTTTCCACACACTAGGAAGCTCCTTCACTAGCGGAGATGGGTAGGGGGGGGTTGCTGGAGGGGGTCGGGGGGGAAGCTTCGGAGCCACGGAGGAGAGCACAGCAATTGGGGTGTAGAGGGCAAAGCGGAGAGATTCCACACAT
This sequence comes from Eubalaena glacialis, assembly GCF_028564815.1. Taxonomy (NCBI): domain Eukaryota; kingdom Metazoa; phylum Chordata; class Mammalia; order Artiodactyla; family Balaenidae; genus Eubalaena; species Eubalaena glacialis. The sequence continues at coordinate 6,165,242 of NC_083727.1, read as the reverse complement.
AGGATTGGTGCCGACCAGCACTCACCAGCCCGAGAGGCTTGTCTGCTCACCTGCCGGGACGGGCGGGGGCTGGGAGCTGAAGCTCTGGCATCGAGTTCAGATCCCAGGGAGAGGACTGGGGTTGGCTGCGTGAACACAGCCTAAATGGGGCTAGTGCACCACAGCTAGCAGGGAGGGAGTCGGGGAAAAAGTCTTGAACTGCCTAAGAGGCAAGAGACCACTGTTTCCAGGTGCGTGAGGAGAGGGGATTCAGAGCGCCGCCTAAACGAGCTCCAGAGGCAGGGGCGAGCCACGGCTAACAGTGCAGAACCCGGAGACGGGCATGAGATGCTAAGGCAGCTGCTGAAGCCACCAAGAAGCCTGTGTGCAAGCACAGGTCACTATCCACACCTCCCCTCCCGGGAGCCGGTGCAGCCTGCCACTGCCAGGGTCCCGTGACAGAGGGACAACTTCACTGGGAGAACACACAGCGCACCTCAGGCTGGTGCAACGTCACGCCAGCCTCTGCCACCGCACGCTCGCCCCGAGCGTTCGCATTCCGAACCCCTCCGTCCCGCCGACCTGAGTGACCCAGAGCCCCCTAATCAGTTGCTACATTAACCCCGTCCTATCTGAGCAAAGAACAGATGCCCTCAGGCGACCTACACACAGAGGCGGGGCCAAATCCAAAGCTGAACCCCGGGAGCTGTGCGAACAAAGAAGAGAAAGGGAAATCTCTCCCAGCAGCCTCAGGAGCAGCAGATTAAATCTCCACAGTCAACGTGATGTACCCTGCATCTCTGGAATACCTGAACAGACAACGAATCATCCCAAAATTGAGGCGGTAGACTTTGTGTGATTTTGTCTGTATAGCTTTGTTTTTACCATTTGTTCTCGGGTTCTGTCTGTCCTTTTACTTTTTTTTTAGTATAGTTTTAGCACTTGTTATCATTGGTGGATTTCTTTTTTGGTTTGGTTGCTCTCTCCTTTCTTTTTTTTTTTTAATTACATTTTAATTTTTTTATTTTTAATAATTTAAAAAAAATTTTTATAACTTTATTTTATTTTATTTTTTTATTTCTTTCTTTCTTTTTTTCTCTCCCTTTTCTTCTGAGCCATGTGGCAGACAGGGAATTGGTGCTCTGGCCAGGTGTCAGGCCTGCGCCTCTGAGGTGGGACACCTGAGTTCAGGACATTGGTCCACCAGAGACCTCCCGGCTCCACGTATATCTAACAGCGAAAGCTCTCCCAGACATCTCCATCTCAACATTAAGACCCAGCTCCACTCAACGACCAGTAAGCTACAGTGCTGAACACCCTATGCCAAACAACTAGCAAGACAGGAACACAACCCCACCCATTAGCAGTGAGGCTGCCTAAAATCATAATAAGGTCACAGACACCACAAAACACACCACCGGACGTGGTCCTGCTCACCAGAAAGACAACATCCAGCCTCATCCACCAGAACACAGGCACCAGTCCCCTCCACCAGGAAGCCTACACAACCCACTAAACCAAACTAAGCCACTGGGGGCAGACACCAAAAACAACGGGAACTACGAACCTGCAGCCTGCAAAAAGGAGACCCCAAACACACTCAGTTAAGCAAAATGAGAAGACAGAGAAACATACAGCAAATGAAGGAGCAACGTAAAAACCCACCAGACCAAACAAATGAAGAGGAAACAGGCAGTTGACCTGAAAAAGAATTCAGAATAATGATAGTAAAGATGATCCAAAATCTTGGAATAGAATGGAGAAGATACAAGAAACGTTTAACAAGGACCTAGAAGAACTAAAGAGCAAACAAACAATGATGAACAACACAATAAATGAAATTTAAAATTCTCTAGAAAGAATCAAGAGCAGAATAGCTGAGGCAGAAGAACGGATAAGTGACCTGGAAGATAAAATAGTGGAAATAACTACTGCAGAGCAGAATAAAGAAAAAAGAATGAAAAGAATTGAGGACAGTCTCAGAGACCTCTGGGACAACATTAAATGCACCAACATTCGAATTATAGAGGTCCCAGAAGAAGAAGAGAAAAAAAAAAGACACTGAGAAAATATTTGAAGGATTATAGTTGAAAACATCCCTAATATGGGAAAGGAAATAGTCAATCAAGTCCAGGAAGCACAGAGAGTCCATACAGGATAAATCCAAGGAGGAACACACCAAGACACATATTAATCAAACTATCAAAAATAAAATACAAACAAAAAATATTAAAAGCAGCAAGGAAAAAACAACAAATAACATACAAGGGAATCCCCATAAGGTTAACAGCTGATCTTTCAGCAGAAACTCTGCAAGCCAGAAGGGAGTGGCAGGACATATTTAAAGTGATGAAACGGAAAAACCTACAACCAAGATTGCTTTACCAAGTAAGGATCTCATTCAGATTCAATGGAGAAATTAAAACCTTTACAGACAAGCAAAAGCTAAGAGAATTCAGCACCATCAAACCAGCTTTACAACAAATGCTAAAGGAACTTCTCTAGGCAGGAAACACAAGAGAAGGAAAATACCTATGATAACAAACACATAACATTAAGAAAATGGTAAGAGGAACATACATATCGATAACTACCTTAAATGTAAATGGATTAAATATTTATGCATCCAACATAGGAGCACCTCAATACATAAGACAAATGCTAACAGCCATAAAAGGGGATATCGACATTAACACAATCATACTAGGGGACTTTAACACCCCACAGTCACCAATGGACAGATCATCCAAGATGAAAATAAATAAGGAAACACAAGCTTTAAATGATACATTAAACAAAATGGACTTAAATGATATTTTTAGGACATTCCATCCAAAAACAACAGAATACACTTTCTCCTCAAGTGCTCATGGAACACTCTCCAGGATAGATCATATCTTGGGTCACAAATCAAGCCTTGGTAAATTTAAGAAAATTGAAATCATATCAAGTATCTTTTCTGACCGCAATGCTATGAGACTACATATATCAATTACAGGAAAAAAATCTGTAAAAAATACAAACACATGGAGGCTAAACATTACACTACTAAATAACCAAGAGATCACTGAAGAAATCAAAGAGGAAATCAAAAAATACCTAGAAACAAATGACAATGAAAGCACGATGACCCAAAACCTATGGAATGCAGCAAAAGCAGTTCTAAGAGGGAAGTTTATAGCAATACAATCCTACCCCAAGAAACAAGAAACATCTCAAATAAACAACCTAACCTTACACCTAAAGCAATTAGAGAAAGAAGAACAAAAAAACCCCAAAGTTAGCAGAAGGAAAGAAATCATAAAGATCAGATCAGAAATAAATGAAAAAGAAATGAAGGAAACAATAGCAAAGATAAATAGAATGAAAAGCTGGTTCTTTGCGAAGATAAACAAAATTGATAAACCATTAGCCAGACTCATCAAAAAAAAAAAAAAAAAAAGGGGAGAAGACGCAAATCAATAGAGTTAGAAATGAAAAAGGAGAAGTAACAACTGACACTGCAGAAATACAAAGGATCATGAGAGATTACGACAGGCAACTATATGCCAATAAAATGGACAACCTGGAAGAAATGGACAAATTCTTAGAAAAGCACAACGTTTTCAAGACTGAACCAGGAAGAAATAGAACATATAAACAGACAGAAGCACTGAAAAATATAAACAATCACAAGCACTGAAATTGAGACTGTGATTAAAAATTTTCCAACAAACAAACGCCCAGGACCAGATGGCTTCACAGGCTAATTCTATCAAACATTTAGGGAAGAGCTAACACCTATCCTTCTCAAACTCTTCCAAAATATAGCAGAGGGAGGAACACTCCCAAACTCATGCTACAAGGCCACCACCACCCTCATACCAAAACCAGACAAAGAGGTCACAAAGAAAGAAAACTACAGGCCAATATCACTGATAAACATAGATGCAAAAATCCTCAACAAAATACTAGTAAACAGAATCCAACAGCACATTAAAAGGAACATACACCATGATCAAGTGGGGTTTATCCCAGGAAGGTAAGGATTCTTCAACATATGCAAATCAATCAATGTGATAAACCATAGTAACAAATTGAAGGAGAAAAACCATATGATCATCTCAATAGACGCAGAAAAAACTTTCGAAAAAATTCAGCACCCATTTATGATAAAAACCTTCCAGAAAGTAGGCATAGAAGGAACCTACCTCAACATAATAAAGGCCATATATGACAAACCCACAGCCAACATCGTCCTCAATGGTGAAAAACTGAAACCATTTCCATTAAGATCAGAAACAGCACAAGGTTGTCCACTCTCACCCCTATTATTCAACATAGTTTTGGAAGTTTTAGCCACAGCAATCAGAGAAGAAAAAGAAATAAAAGGAATCCCAATCGGAAAAGAAGAAGTAAAGCTGTCACTGTTTGCAGATGACATGATATTATACATAGAGAATCCTAAAGATGCTACCAGAAAACTACTAGAACTAATCAATGAATTTGGTAAAGTAGCAGGATACAAAATTAATGCACAGAAATCTCTTTCATTCCTATACACTAATGATGAAAAATCTGAAAGAGAAATTAAGGAAACACTCCCATTTACCACTGCAACAAAAAGAATAAAATACCTAGGAATAAACCTACCTAAGGAGACAAAAGACCTGTATGCAGAAAATTATAAGACACTGATGAAAGAAATTAAAGATGATACAAATAGATGGAGAGATATACCATGTTCTTGGATTGGAAGAATCAATATTGTGAAAATGACTATACTACCCAAAGCAATCTACAGATTCAAGGCAATCCCTCTCAAGCTACCAATGGCATTTTTCACAGAACTAGAACAAAAAATACCACAATTTGTATGGAAGCACAAAAGACCCCGAATAGCAAAAGCAATCTTGAGAAAGAAAAACGGAGCTGGAGGAATCAGACTCCCTGACTTCAAACTATACTACAAAGCTACAATAATCAAGACAGTATGGTACTGGCACAAAAAAAGAAACATAGATCAATGGAACAGGATAGAAAGCCCAGAGATAAACCCACGCACATATGGTCACCTTATTTTTGACAAAGGAGGCAAGAATATACGATGGAGAAAAGACAGCCTCTTCAATAAGTGGTGCTGGGAAAACTGGACAGCTACATGTAAAAGAATGAAATTAGAACACTCCCTAACACCACACACAAAAATAAACTCAAAATGGATTAAAGACCTAAATGTAAGGTCAGACGCTATAAAACTCTTAGAGGAAAACATAGGCAGAACACTCTATGACATAAATCACAGCAAGATCCTTGTTGACCCACCTCCTAGAGAAATGGAAATAAAAACAAAAATAAACAAATGGGACCTAATGAAACTTAAAAGCTTTTGCACAGCAAAGGAAACCATAAACAAGACAAAAAGACAACCCTCAGAATGGGAGAAAATATTTGCAAATGAACCAAATGACAAAGGACTAATCTCCAAAATTTACAAGCACTTCATGCAGGTCACTATCAAAAACACAAACAACCCAATATAAAAATGGGCAGAAGACCTAAATAGACATTTCTCCAGAGAAGGTATACAGATGGCCAACAAACACATGAAAGAATGCTCAACATCACTAATCATTAGAGAAATACAAACCAAAACTACAATGAGGTATCACCTCACACCAATCAGAATGTCCATCATCAAAAAATCTACAAACACTAAATGCTGGAGGGGGTGTGGAGAAAAGGGAAGCCTCTTGCACTGTTGGTGGGAATGTAAATTGATATAGCCACTATTGAGAACAGTATGGAGGTTCCTTAAAAAACTAAAAATAAAACTACCATATGACCCAGCAATCCCAGTACTGGGCATATACCCTGAGAAAACCATAATTCAAAAAGAGTCATGTACCAATGTTCACTGTAGCTCTATTTGCAATAGCCAGGACATGGATGCAACCTAAGTGTCCATCGACAGATGAATGGATAAAGAAGATGTGGCACATATATACAATGGAATATTACTCAGCCATAAAAAGTAACTAAATTGAGTTATTTGCAGTGAGGCGGATGGACCTAAAGTCCGTCATACAGAGTGAAATAAGTCAGAAAGAGAAAAACAAATACCATATGCTAATACATATATATGGAATCTAAAACAGAAAAAAAATGGTTATGAAGAACCTAGGGCAGGATAGGAATAAAGATGCAGATGTAGAGAATGGACTTGGGGAGGGGGAATGGTAAGCTGGGACTAAGTGAGAGTGTGGCATGGACATATATACACTACCAAATGTAAGATAGATAGCTAGTGGGAAGCAGCCGCATAGCACAGTGAGATGCTTGTGACCACCTAGAAGGGTGAGATAGAGAGGGTGGGAGGGAGATGCAAGAGGGAGGAGTCATGGGGATATATGTATATGTATAGCTGATTCACTTTGTTATAAAGCAGAAACTAACCTAACATACCATTGTAAAGTAATTATACTCCAATAATGATGTTTAAAAAAAAAAATCTACACACATAAATGCTGGAGAGGGTGTGGAGAAAAGGGAACCCTCTTGCACTGTTGGTGGGAATGTAAATTGATACAGCCACTATGGAGAACAGTATGGAGGTTTCTTAAAAAAACTAAAAATAGAACTACCATATGACCCAGCAATCCCACTACTGGGCATGTACCCTGAGAAAATCATAATTCAAAAAGAGTCATGTACCACAATGTTCAATGCAGCTGTATTTACAATAGCCAGGACATGGAAGCAACCTAAGTGTCCATCGACAGATGAATGGATAAAGAAGATGTGGCACATATATACAATGGAATATTACTCAGCAGTAAAAAGAAACGAAATTGAGTTATTTGTAGTGAGGTGGATGGGCCTAGAGTCTGTCATACAGAGTGAAGTAAGTCAGAAAGTGAAAAACAAATATCGTATGCTAAAACATAAATATGGAATCTAAAAAAAAAAAATGGTTCTGTTGAACCTAGGGGCAGGACAGGAATAAAGATGCAGACGTACAGAATGAACTTGAGGACATGGGGAAGGGGAAGGGGAAGCTGGGACGAAGTGAGAGAGCAGGATTGACATATATACAGTACCAAATGTAACACAGATAGCTACTGGGAAGCAGCTGCATAGCACAGGGAGATCAGCTCGGTGCTTTGTGACCACCTAGAGGGGTGGAATAGGGAGGGTGGGAGGGAGACGCAAGAGGGAGGGGATACGTGGATATATGTATACATATAGCTGATTCACTTTGTTATACAGCAGAAACTAACTCAACATTGTAAAGCATTATACTCCAATAAAGATGCTATAAATAAATGAATAAATAAATAAATAAATAGTCTTCTGTGTAACTGTCATAGTATTGCTATGTGAGAAAGAATTAGGTTCAATTATCACCTGCTAATCATTGTAATTAATAAAATGTGAATGAATAGTTAATAAGTGACAATGTTAGGGCCATAAAATATACTAAAAATTACTTCTAGTATTTTGTGCATATGTTTGGAAGAATCCTTCTAATTTCAAAAATAGATGACATTACTATTAATAACAAATATTCACAACTGTAAATAAGGAAAAAAGGCGATTTAGTGATTTGTTAATGTCATGCTAGAGCATAAGCCCAATAAATGTCCTCTCACTCTCTAGCGAAATGTGACTTTGTTACCTTTACTTTTTCTATTCATTAGAAATATGCCCAGACATTTTACACCTCTTAAAATTAGGGTTCCTATTTTTTAAAAAAAGATCAAATAAGATAATTTACATTTTTGTTAGGTTGAAAAGATAACCCAACGTTTAATTTTATTACTCTGTAGGGTACTGGCCAGTACAGTATCTAACTTACCAACATTATTTCAGCATCCCTTTTTTTTTTTAAAGTATTGGCCTGGCTCTTGGGAAAGTAGAAGAATAGGGCCTCAGGGAGTTTTTTTTTTTTTAATTAATTAACTTATTTATTTGTTTTTATGGCTGTGTTGGGTCTTCGTTTCTGTGCGAGGGCTTTCTCTAGTTGTGGCAAGTGGGGGCCACTCTTCATCGCAGCGCGCGGGCCTCTCACTATCGCGGCCTCTCTTGTTGCGGAGCACAGGCTCCAGACGCGCAGGCTCAGTAATTGTGGCTCACGGGCCCAGCTGCTCCGCGGCATGTGGGATCTTCCCAGACCAGGGCTCGAACCCGTGTGCCCTGCATTGGCAAGCAGACTCTCAACCACTGCGCCACCAGGGAAGCCCCACAGCATTCCTTTTTGATCTTTATATAACATTTCTATTTTCATATCCTGTTTTGAACTAGTTTTGTCATCCTGCTGATTCTCTCATTAATTAGTTATATTTTGATCTTATGAAAATGTATACAGTATTCCATTAGAAAACTATCTAAAACTAGTGAAGGAATTATGTAAAAATATAAGACAAAGTTGTAAATGTTTTCAGCAAAAGATAATACGCAATTCTCCCTGAAAGTATCTATACTGAGAAAACAGTTTAAGTGAAAACAGCTTAAAATAAAATTTTGAAATAATGTCTGTCAGAGGGAGGGGCAACATGGCGGAAGAGTAAGATGCGGAGATCACCTTTCTTCCCACAGATACATGAGAAATACATCTACACGTGGAACTGCTCCTACAGAACACCCACTGAACGCTGGCAGAAGACGTCAGACCTCCCAAAAGGCAAGAAAATCCCCACGTACTTGGGTAGGGCAAAAGAAAAAAGAAATAACAGAGACAAAAGAATAGGGATGAGACCTGCACCAGTGGGAGGGAGCTGTGAAGGAGGAAAGGTTTCCACACACTAGGAAGCCCCTTCACGGGCAGAGACTGCGGGTGGCAGAGGGGGGAAGCTTCAGAGCCACGGAGGAGAGCGCAGCCACAGGGGTGCGGAGGGCAAAGCGGAGAGATTCCCGCATAGAGGATCAGTGCCGACCAGCACTCACCAGCCCGAGAGGCTTGTCTGCTCAGCCGCCAGGGCGGGCGGGGGCTGGGAGCAGAGGCTCGGGCTTCGGTGCTAGCCGGGAGGGAGTCCGGGAAAGAGACTGCAGCTGCCGAAGAGGCAAGAGACTTTTTCTTGCCTCTTTGTTTCACAGCGCGCAGGGAGAGGGGATTCAGAGCGCTGCCTAAACGAGCTCCAGAGACGGGCGCGAGCCGCGGCTATCAGCGCGGATCCCACAGCAACAGGGACGCAGAGGGAAAAACGGAGAGATTCCCGCACACAGGCTCGGCGCCGAGCAGCACTCACCAGCCCGAGAGGCTTGTCTGCTCACCCGCCGGGGCGGGCGGGGGCTGGGAGCTGAGGCGTGGGCTTCGGTTGGATCCCAGGGAGAGGATTGGGGTTGGCTGCGTGAACACAGCCTGAAGGGGCTGGCGCACCACAGCTAGCCGGGAGGGAGCCCGAGAAAAAGTCTGCGGCTGCCGAAGAGGCAAGAGACTTTTTCTTGCCTCTTTGTTTCTCGGCGTGCAAGGAGAGGGGATTCAGAGCGCCGCTTAAACGAACTCCAGAGACGGGGGCGAGCCGCGGCTATCAGCGCGGACCCCAGAGACGGGCATGAGACGCTGAGACTGCTGCCGCCGCCACCAAAAAGCCTGTGGGCGAGCACAGGTCATTCTCCACACCGCCCCTCCCGGGAGCCTGTGCAGCCCGCCACGGTCAGGCTCCCGTAATCTGGGGACAACTTCCCCGGGAGAGCGCACGGCGCGCCCCAGGCTGCTGCAACGTCACGCCGGCTTCTGCCGCCGCAGGCTCGCCGCGCCTCCTCCGTACCGCTCCCTCCCCCCGGCCTGAGTGAGCCAGAGCCCCCGCATCAGCTGCTACTTTAACCCCGTTCTGTCTGGGCGGGGAACAGACGCCCTCAGGCGACCTACATGTAGAGGCGGGTCCAAATCCAAAGCTGAACCCCGGGAGCTGTACGAACAAAGAAGAGAAAGGGAAATCTCTCCCAGCAGCCTCAGAAGCAGCGGATTAAAGCTCCACAATCAACTTGATGTGCCTGCATCTGTTGAATACCTGAATAGACAACGAATCATCCCAAATTTAGGAGGTGGACTTTGGGAGCAGGATATATTAACTTTTCCCCTTTTCCTTTTTTTGTGAGTGTATATGTGTATGCTTCTGGGTGAGATTTTGTCTGTATAGCTTTGCTCTCACCGTTAGTCCTAGGGTTAGGTCCGTCCATTTGTTTTTTTTTTTTTTTACTTAAAAAAATTTATTTTCCCTAATAAATGTTTTCTTAATAATTTTTTCCTTATTTTCTATTTTTAAAAAATTAAAAAAAATTTTTTAATAAGTTTTTTCATATTTTTTATTTTAAAAAATTAAAAAAATTTTTTTCTTAATAAATTTTTTCTTAATAATTTTTTTCTTATTTTTATTATAAAAAATTAATAAATCTATTTTTAAAAATTAAAAAAAATTTTTTTTCTTAATAAATTTATTCTTAATAATTTTTTAAAATTTTTTTATTATAATTGCTTTATTTTATTTTATTTTATCCTCTTTCTTTCTTTCTTTCCATTTTTTCTCCCTTTTATTCTGAGCCGTGTGGATGAAAGGCTCTTGGTGCTCCAGCCAGGCATCAGGGCTGTGCCTCTGAGGTGGGAGAGCCAACTTCAGGACACTGGTCCACAAGAGACCTCCCAGCTCCACGTAATACCAAACGGTGAAAATCTCTCAGAGATCTCCATCTCAACATCAAGACCCAGCTTCACTCAACGACTAGCAAGCTACAGTGCTGGACACCCTATGCCAAACAACTAGCAAGACAGGAACACAGCCCCATCCATTAACAGAGAGGCTGCCTAAAATCATAATAAGGCCACAGACACCCCAAAACACACCACCAGACGTGGACGAGCCCACCAGAAAGACAATATCCAGCCTCATCCACCAGAACACAGGCACTAGTTCCCTCCACCAGGAAACCTACACAACCCACTGAACCAACCTTAGCCACTGGGGACAGATACCAAAAACAACGGGAACTACGAACCTGCAGCCTGTGAAAAGGAGACCCCAAACACAGTAAGATAAGCAAAATGAGACGACAGAAAAACACACAGCAGATGAAGGAGCAGGGTCAAAACACACCAGACCTAACAAATGAAGAGGAAATAGGTAGTCTACCTGAAAAAGAATTCAGAATAATGATAGTAAGGATGATCCAAAATCTTGGAAATAGAATAGACAAAATGCAAGAAACATTTAACAAGGACGTAGAAGAACTAAAGAGGAACCAAGCAACGATGAAAAGCACAATAAATGAAATTAAAAATACTCTAGATGGGATCAATAGCAGAATAACTGAGGCAGAAGAACGGATAAGTGACCTGGAAGATAAAATGGTGGAAATAACTACTGCAGACCAGAATAAAGAAAAAAGAATGAAAAGAACTGAGGACAGTCTCAGAGACCTCTGGGACAACATTAAACGCACCAACATTCGAATTATAGGGGTCCCAGAAGAAGAAGAGAAAAAGAAAGGGACTGAGAAAATATTTGAAGAGATTATAGTTGAAAACTTCCCTAATATGGGAAAGGAAATAGTTAATCAAGTCCTGGAAGCACAGAGAGTCCCACACAGGATAAATCCAAGGAGAAACACACCAAGACACATATTAATCAAACTATCAAAAATTAAATATAAAGAAAACATATTAAAAGCAGCAAGGGAAAAACAACAAATAACACACAAGGGCATCCCCATAAGGTTAACAGCTGATCTTTCAGCAGAAACTCTGCAAGCCAGAAGGGAGTGGCAGGATATACTTAAAGTGATGAAGGAGAAAAACCTACAACCAAGATTACTCTACCCAACAAGGATCTCATTCAGATTTGATGGAGAAATTAAAACCTTTACAGACAAGCAAAAGCTGAGAGAGTTCAGCACCACCAAACCAGCTTTACAACAAATGCTAAAGGAACTTCTCTAGGCAAGAAACACAAGAGAAGGAAAACACCTACAATAACAAACCCAAAACATTTAAGAAAATGGGAATAGGAACATACATATCGATAATTACCTTAAATGTAAATGGATTAAATGCTCCCACCAAAAGACACAGACTGGCTGAATGGATACAAAAACAAGACCCATATATATGCTGTCTACAAGAGACCCACTTCAGACCTAGAGAAACATACAGACTGAAAGTGAGGGGATGGAAAAAGATATTCCATGCAAAGGGAAATCAAAAGAAAGCTGGAGTAGCAATTCTCATAACAGACAAAATAAACTTTAAAATAAAGACTATTACAAGAGACAAAGAAGGACACTATATAATGATCAAGGGATCGATCCAAGAGGAAGGTATAACAATTGTAAATATTTATGCACCCAACATAGGAGCACCTCAATACATAAGGCAAATACTAACAGCCATAAAAGGGGAAATCGACAGTAACACAATCATAGTAGGGGACTTTAACACCCCACTTTCACCAATGGACAGATCATCCAAAATGAAAATAAATAAGGAAACACAAGCTTTAAATGACACATTAGACGAGATGGACTTAATTGATATTTATAGGACATTCCACCCAAAAACAACAGAATACACATTTTTCTCAAGTGCTCATGGAACATTCTCCAGGATAGATCATATCTTGGGTCACAAATCAAGCCTTGGTAAATTTAAAAAAATTGAAATCGTATCAAGTATCTTTTCCGACCACAACGCTATGAGACTAGATATCAATTACAGGAAAAGATCTGTAAAAACTACAAACACATGGACGCTACACAATACACTAGATAATAACGAAGTGATCACTGAAGAAATCAAAGGGGAAATCAAAAAATACCTAGAAACAAATGCCAATGGAGACACGACGATTCAAAACCTATGGGATGCAGCAAAAGCAGTTCTAAGAGGGAAGTTTATAGCAATACAAGCCTACATCAAGAAACAGGAAACATCTCGAATAAACAACCTAACCTTGCACCTAAAGCAATTAGAGAAAGAAGAACAAAAAAACCCCAAAGCTAGCAGAAGGAAAGAAATCATAAAGATCAGATCAGAAATAAATGAAAAAGAAATGAAGGAAACAATAGCAAAAATCAATGAAACTAAAAGCTGGTTCTTTGAGAAGATAAACAAAATTGATAAACCATTAGCCAGACTCATCAAGAGAAAAAGGGAGAAGACTCAAATTAATAGAATTAGAAATGAAAAAGGAGAAGTAACCACTGACACTGCAAAATACAAACGATCATGAGAGATTACTACAAGCAACTCTATGCCAATAAAATGGACAACCTGGAAGAAATGGACAGATTCTTAGAAATCACAACCTGCCAAGACTGAACCAGGAAGAAATAGAAAATATGAACAGACCAATCACAAGCACTGAAATTGAAACTGTGATTAAAAATCTTCCAACACACAAAAGCCCAGGACCAGACGGCTTCACAGGCGAATTCTATCAAACATTTAGAGAAGAGCTAACACCTATCCTTCTCAAACTCTTCCAAAATATTGCAGAGGGAGGAACACTCCCCAACTCATTCTACGAGGCCACCATCACCCTGATACCAAAACCAGACAAAGATGTCACAAAGAAAGAAAACTACAGGCCAATATCACTGATGAACATAGATGCAAAAATCCTCAACAAAATACTAGCAAACAGAATCCAACAGCACATTAAAAGGATTATACATCATGATCAAGTGGGGTTTATTCCAGGAATGCAAGGATTCTTCAATATATGCAAATCAATCAACGTGATACATCATATTAACAAACTGAAGGAGAAAAACCATATGATCATCTCAATAGATGCAGAGAAAGCTTTCGACAAAATTCAACACCCATTTATGATAAAAGTCCTGCAGAAAGTAGGCATAGAGGGAACTTTCCTCAACATAATAAAGGCCGTATATGACAAACCCACAGCCAACATTGTCCTCAATGGTGAAAAACTGAAACCATTTCCACTAAGACCAGGAACAAGACAAGGTTGCCCACTCTCACCACTATTATTCAACATAGTTTTGGAAGTGTTAGCCACAGCAATCAGAGACGAAAAAGAAATAAAAGGAATCCAAATCGGAAAAGAAGAAGTAAAGCTGTCACTGTTTGCAGATGACATGATATTATACATAGAGAATCCTAAAGATGCTACCAGAAAACTACTAGAACTAATCAATGAATTTGGTAAAGTAGCAGGATACAAAATTAATGCACAGAAATCTCTTTCATTCCTATACACTAATGATGAAAAATCTGAAAGTGAAATTAAGAAAACACTCCCGTTTACCATTGCAACAAAAAGAATAAAATACCTAGGAATAAACCTACCTAAGGAGACAAAAGACCTGTATGCAGAAAATTATAGGACACTGATGAAAGAAATTAAAGATGATACAAATAGATGGAGAGATATACCATGTTCTTGGATTGGAAGAATCAACATTGTGAAAATGACTCTGCTACCCAAAGCAATCTACAGATTCAATGCAATCCCTATCAAACTACCACTGGCATTTTTCACAGAACTAGAACAAAAAATTTCACAATTTGTATGGAAACACAAAAGACCCCGAATAGCCAAAGCAATCTTGAGAACGAAAAATGGAGCTGGAGGAATCAGGCTCCCTGACTTCAGACTATATTACAAAGCTACAGTAATCAAGACAGTTTGGTACTGGCACAAAAACAGAAATATAGATCAATGGAACAGGATAGAAAGCCCAGAGATAAGCCCACGCACATATGGTCACCTTATCTTTGATAAAGGAGGCAAGCATATACAGTGGAGAAAAGACAGCCTCTTCAATAAGTGGTGCTGGGAAAATTGGACAGGTACATGTAAAAGTATGAAATTAGAACACTCCCTAACACCATACACAAAAATAAACTCAAAATGGATTAAAGACCTAAGTGTAAGGCCAGACACTATAAAACTCTTAGAGGAAAACATAGGCAGAACACTCTATGACATAAGTCACAGCAAGATCCTTTTTGACCCAGGTCCTAGAGAAATGGAAATAAAAACACAAATAAACAAATGGGACCTAATGAAACTTAAAAGCTTTTGCACAGCAAAGGAAACCATAAACAAGACCAAAAGACAACCCTCAGAATGGGAGAAAATATTTGCAAATGAAGCAACGGACAAAGGATTAATCTCCAAGATTTACAAGCAGCTCATGCAGCTCAATAACAAAAAAACAAACAACCCAATCCAAAAATGGGCAGAAGACCTAAATAGACATTTCTCCAAAGAAGAGATACAGATTGCCAACAGACACATGAAAGAATGCTCAACATCATTAATCATTAGAGAAATGCAAATCAAAACTACAATGAGGTATCATCTCACACCGGTCAGAATGGCCATCATCAAAAAATCTAGAAACAATAAATGCTGGAGAGGGTGTGGAGAAAAGGGAACACTCTTGCACTGTTGGTGGGAATGTAAATTGATACAGCCACTATGGAGAACAGTATGGAGGTTCCTTAAAAAACTAAAAATAGAACTACCATATGACCCAGCAATGCCACTACTGGGCATATACCGCGAGAAAACCATAATTCAGAAAGAGTCATGTACCAAAATATTCATTGCAGCTCTGTTTACAATAGCCAGGACATGGAAGCAACCTAGGTGTCCATCATCGGATGAATGGATAAAGAAGATGTGGCACATATATACAATGGAATATTACTCAGCCATAAAAAGAAATGAAATGGAGGTATTTGTAATGAGGTGGATGGAGTTAGAGTCTGTCATACAGAGTTAAGCAAGTCAGAAAGAGAAAAAGAAATACAGTATGCTAACACATATATATGGAATCTAAGGAAAAAAAAAAAAAAAAAAAAAAAGGTCATGAAGAACCTAGTGGCAAGATGGGAATAAAGACACAGACCTACTAGAGAATGGACTTGAGGATATGGGGAGGGGGAGGGGTGAGATATGACAGGGTGAGAGAGTGTCATGGACATATATACACTACCAAATGTAAAATAGATAGCTAGTGGGAAGCAGCCGCATAGCACAGGGAGATCAGCTCGGTGCTCTGTGACCACCTAGAGGGATGGGATAGGGAGGGTGGGATGGAGGGAGATGCAAGAGGGAAGAGATATGGGAACATATGTATATGTATAACTGATTCACTTTGTTATAAAGCAGAAGCTAACACACCATTGTAAAGCAATTATACTTCAATAAAGATGTTAAAAAAAAAAAAAAGAATGTCTGTCAAAAGTTGTACCATTAAGATCTTAAAAATATGGATTATTTCAAAGAGGCATCTGCAAAATGCCCTCGATATGATACTAAGATTAATTATTGATAGTGGTGAAAGCCAGGTTTAACATACATCTTTAATGCAGAATAAACACTTTTCAAATTGGTAGGTCATTTTAGGCCTTTGAACAACGCTGTTCTATCCATAATTTGTACCACTGTCCTGGACGAAAGGGATAAGAAACAAGTCTAATTGAAGTAATTGTTGAGTGAAGAGTTAGACTATGAAGTCTTGAACAGGTTGGTAAACATACTTCAGAATGGAAAGTTTAATTTTCTGTAAAGATCCTGTAGATTACTGTTTATATTTGAACATGATCTAAATAGTTTGGAATTATCTGAAGTTCACTTCTCTTCTTGTACATAACCAAGTACATAACCATATACATGTACATAACCATATATTCTTGCTTTAAGCATCTCTCATATTCACTGTACTTGATCCTCACATCATAGATGAATTATTACAATAAATTCTCATTCTCTCTCCCTCTCCCGCCCCCTTCTGACATTCTGTTTTATCTCAGCAAATAGGTTCCCTTAAATTTATTTCACAGATAAAGGTAACAATCTGCATTGATGGGGGTAATGCACATCACTTTTGTGGTCTACTTGCCATTCCTCCCTTCTTCTGGAAACCAGTAGCGCCTTCCCTTTTTGGTGGCACACTCCCATCCCTGGCCCATTCTGTCTTAGTGTGACTATCAACAATGGTTTAACCAGATGAAACTGCCAATTTTGTAGGTCCAACAAGGTGGAATATTAGCAAATTCATGAGGTTCAACACATATTATTCTTTTAAGAACACTAATTTAATCCAATCTTTTATCAAGTATATTATTTAAAGTTTTATTACTAGTTATATATTTAAGTCTTTCAAGTCAGAGCATAAAACATTTGGTTCCTTGAAACTACACATGTAGGACAAAGTTAACAGGTAAACAGGGATTCTCAGCATACTGACTGGAAACAGTTCTTAGAGAAGATAATTCAAAGAAGAATTTAAAATCAATCCCATAGCAAGTAAAATCAACTTTTTCCCAAGTTGTAAATGTTTTCATCAAAAGATAATATGCAATTCTCAGTCACACGGGAGCAAAAGAAGCAGGGTGGCATTTTCTTTTTATAGGATATGTGCAACCACACTGCTTTAAGGGGAAGAAATAAGATAAGCTGATTTTATTTTCACCAGTGAAAAAGTTTTCAATAGAGCAGCTTTCATCGACTCAGCATGGCTAACAAAATAACATTACCATTGGAAAAAAAAAAAAAATAGATTAGCTGCACAATCTAGGCATTTTGTTTTCAGAAAGAAGGTCTCTTAACACTTGTCTCTTTAGAGAACCCCGAATGCATGCTTCCTGTGAAAGAAAACCTCCCTGCTGGTTTTTCTGCTCCTACAGAGACAATCTGCCAAGAATAAAGTCTTTTTTCTTTCTTTCTTTCTTTTTTTTTTTTTTCCCAGCTGGATATCCACTGGTGTGGGGAATGCCTTAGCCCAGGCCGCCAGGAAGTCTTTTGCCCCATCATCTGGAAGTGGTCCTCAGTACCACTCCTTGGCCAGTTTGTCCCAACTGGACAGCTTTCAAAGCTGAATTCAGAAACTGACGTAAAAAATATGTCTGAAAAAGGTGCAACTGAACTGCAACTCACTTTTCAAATGGAAAGTCCATTCCCTCGGTCTAGCATGCCCTTTCCAATTTTGCTCACGATTGAAAGCTAGGGCTGTGGCTGTCCCCTTTGCTAAAAACTCTCTTTTTGTTTTTCTTTTTCACTGTCAGAAAGCCTGCCTCAGAGGAGTGCACAGTGCATATCAATGAAGAAAAAAATAGAGGTGATTAAAACCGAAGGTTTTTTTCCTGTAATTTAAAGGGTATTCAGTCAATCATGCCCTTTATGGTTCCATTCCCAAACACATTCTTTGCCAAATCCAAGCCAAGAGACCTATCCTTGGTGATCTATTCAGCTATCTTGGTGCCTGGCTCTGTCCTCCCCTGCAGAACTGAGACCGGTAAAGATTCAAGGCAACCTGTTCTCTGCTCAAACCAGTAGAATTTAAGGCTCATGAGGAGAGGGACAGGGAAGAGAAGAGGAGATGAGAGAAGAAATGACACTCTGTCTGAAGTAAAGTTGAAAACAACGATTCTGGTGTATGTCCTTAAATAGGGGGGCTATAGATACAGTCATAGAAAAATGAAAGAGAGAGAAATGAACATATTTATATAGCCCTTTGAGGTTTTTCTTATAATGATCTACCTGAAACCACGTATTTTAAATTATAATCCTCTATCTTAAGAGAAATACTGTGAAATTTGTTTTTAAAAACAAAATTTTCAGGGATGTTTTAAAAGGTAAAAATTGAATGCCAATTGAAAAAAAAATCCGTTACGCATTTAAAAATGTGTTTCAAAACAAATATGAATCTTACTTTAAAAGACGCAATTAGGTTAATTAGGAAAACAAAATATCTTAACAAAATAGTAAATCTTGAGATGTGTGTGTGGCTCTTATATGAGAATGACTATTAGTTAATCACTAACAAGTATACTTTCTACACAAAAGATGGACTGCTTAAATAGAACTGTATAAGAAACAAGGATTTTTTAATTAAGCTTAACATCATGTAACAGATGTTAGGTTTTTTTTTCTCTACCCCAAGGAGGACTGTTATACTGTTTCAGATGACAACTGTCAACTGTGCAATGTGTGTGATAAATTATAGAAGCTAAAACATAGCATTATTATTTAATAATCCATTTTAAATATCCATTTTAAATACCACCTACAAGAAAAATGGTATACATTTGGCAATAAAAAATATAAAATCAAGAAAAAAATATACAACCAAGGCTCAGAATTTTTTTTTGTACTTTAAATACAATTAAAATTTAAAAGAAAATCCCCTGCCACCTTCATTAACTATAATTAGGGCCAAATATAATCAATGATGCAAATTTCAAAGACCATCATCTTTTTCCTCCAGCCTTTTCAGGTCTACTTCCTCAGCCTCATTCCACCACATTTAAATTACTTTAAAAACACAAAAATTGTTTTCTATGTTGGTAGTTTGAATCTGTTAACCCTGGCAATCATTTAGACAATGGAATTCCCTTTGCTTTAAACTGTTTGACTATTGAGAAAGAATTTCCTGTGAAGAAAATTGTTATTCTTTTGTTCACAGCTGAGATGCATATTTTTCTGATTTGGAAGGGAACAATCACAGAAAGGATGTTGCTTATGAAATGAGATCTTAATTTTGTTAAAAACAGAATAGTAAGCTGAACTTACTAATAATGACACTATAGAACTGGCTACAAATGACCATCAGTTCTTAAAATCAATGTTGGAATAGTCAAACAATAAATTACATGTTAAAAGACTCAAAGAAAATTTTGGAGCTGAACTTCTTGAAGCAAATTGCTGACCAGTCCAATGTCCTGCTTCAAGGAGAGTATGGCCAGAGCAAGACTCAGTCCAGAGTATACCCTGTGTTGAGGGTTCTGGGAAATAATTAAAAAAATATTATTAGAACAGGATGGAGGGATTGTGGCACTCCTGTGAGGCCATAGACCACCATGTCCCTGTGAAATAGAAATATGTATCCGTTCATGAAAATGAAATGTGTATATATATATATATACAACAACAATCAAAGGAACAAAGTGGGATAGAAACTGCCTAACTCACTCTCCTACTTTCCATAGAATCCTACCAGTAATGAGCAGAGGAGCCACCCTGTTGGTCTTGAATGTCTTAAATTAAGAAAATAAAAGGGAGCCTTTCCCACCACTACAAATGTTCACAGTGACCACAATGACATGTTAAGTACAGCTGTGCTTTCCAGAGGCTAATACTTGATAGAGAACGCTTTTCCAAAGCTGAGTTACAAATTAAATTTTATTGCCTATATTTTTTTATGCCCAACAAGGAAAAACTTGAGAACAGTAAGCTTACAACTGAGTAACTAATTATTGGACAGGAAATACAGATATCCATATTTAGGTTATATTTGCACAAACGGAATGCACAAACCTGCAGACATTATGAAACTGAAGAAAGGGTCAGCTTGTTTTGGGTCAGAACATTTAAAAAAATCCCTGAGGGGATAACGGTCTGATAGTTTCTTAATCAGTGTTTAATAAATTTATTGCTGGCAATGCATTTTAATGTCTTTATGTAGTAAAATCTGATACCATGAAAACATGGAAAAAATGTCTAGAATGTTTCATTTCTTAAGCACAAGTTTCTCAAATATGCAAAATTGGGGATTCTTGTACAAAGAATAGGAAAAACTGGTCTGGTCTATAGCTCATGTCAAAATAAATATTTCAACATTTCTTTGCTATAAAATTGGCTAAAAAAAGACTGAAAAACCTCTGTTCAGTTTGTTTATCTGTCATTTTTTTAGTCCTTGATATCTGGGAGTCAGAACAAACGAAGAAGCCCCATCAGCTTCAGCGAGCACGACACACAGCTTGCAAGAGTAAATGATTTATAGAGCCACAGGCGTGAGTTATGAACAGTCTACATATCTGAGCTATCTAGATTTGGGGGGGGAAGAGACAAATGATTCTTGAAAGGTTTGTGAAATACAGAGAGGAAGAAAACAGACCAAAGTTAATAAGCTGTCTCAGATTGTAACTAATTAGACAGCAAGGTATCACTGACAAAATGA
Organism: Eubalaena glacialis; assembly: GCF_028564815.1. Taxonomy (NCBI): domain Eukaryota; kingdom Metazoa; phylum Chordata; class Mammalia; order Artiodactyla; family Balaenidae; genus Eubalaena; species Eubalaena glacialis. The sequence continues at coordinate 6,144,350 of NC_083727.1, read as the reverse complement.
AACAAAAATAAAAAGGCAACAAAAGTTGGCTCATGGCAACTTTATATTTTGACTTGCTTTATTTCCACCCAGTTTCTTTTTCCATTTCATTCAAAAGACTGTTGACTAAATCATCATCCTACTGCCTCATTACAGTTATTGCTTTTTACCTTGGCTTAAGTTCAAATTTTAATATTTCCATTCAAGCCACCTTTCCATGTTTTTTGCCTAAAGGAGTAGATCTTAGACATCACCTATCACCTACTGTAATAGCCTCATTTAGTCCAGAGTTGGAACATAGAGCTTCAAGCAGGGTGGGGAACAAGCAGAGACACATTCAGGACACTATGCTGGGCACCTCACATTAGGGGACAGATCCAACCCGAGATTTCAGATACAGGTAACTGATGGCTTTAGGAAATGGGCAGAGCTTGTTGCTCCCTAAGATGAACTTAAAATTTTAAAACATGACAATCGGTCTCTCATTAATCTAATTTCTATGATGGTAAGGGCAAGCAGGTTTGAACTACTGTCAGGGCAAAACTAGTACGATTGTCATGAAGATTAGATTCCCTGGTGAACCTTAGATTTTTAAAAATAATGCTACTTTATGGAATAAGACAGAGTGAAATAATCAGAATAGAAAGCTTAAAGATTATATATACAGTGAGCATTCTTAAAACATTATCATTGATGCCCATCTATGCATTAGGCTTTATTTTCTATTACTTTATTTAAGAAGATAAAGCATATCTGATTCTATGGAATAATTTAAAGTATTCACTTATTTCTGAGAGATGAAAAATGCTGGTCAATAGCACCTCTGCAAAAATAATAGCATGCTACTTTCTTCTCTTAGAGTTTCTGATATTGAGGTTGCAGCAAAACAATCAAGGTGAGGAAAACCTTGCTAGTCATTCTACACAATAGATTTAATGTAGCTGCCATTGCATGTGCCTATAGAAAAACAGCCAAATGAGGACAGTTTGTTGGATAAGCAGCACTACAAATATTTAAATTTTAACATAAGGGTAATCTCACTTCAAAACATATATTACACTAGTGCAATAACAATGACAACAAAAGTGCTGAGGGTTAGTATTTGTTTGCACCTTCCATTCTATTTTCCTAAATTCTGTTTTTCAAAAAAACTCATTTAAGTACTACACATTTTTCCCACCATGCGATTCCCCCAGGTGTCCTCCCCACCCCCACCCAGAGATATTCAAGGTTATCATAGCAGAGTGGCCCCAGCTCTGAAGGAGCCTGTCCTTTGCTAAGAGGTAGTAGGTTGGTTAACTACTTTATCAAGTCTTCTCTTTCTGTGCCAAGAAGAAAATTATGTTTCTGGCTGTAGTTGGAAGCAATATCCCTAAATTATTTACTTCATTTTCCTTTACTCATGCCTTAAAAGTAGAAGAGTAAGTGTAGGTTTTTGGAAGCATTTTGATAAATTCAATTAAACCTGCTGCCAGGTAGTAAGATTTTTTGTGTGTAGTTTGTGGGCAGTACATCAATCAATTTTTCCATTTTTCCAAAATTTTGGTTTCCAGACTTTTCCTTTAGGTAGATAAAAAGTTTCCTTACCACATTCTTAAATGTACTTAAGTTTTTCTTTCTGGTATTATTCCTAACAATTTGCCTACTTACTCAGACCAGGTTGAGGATATAGTTTACATTTCTGCAAAGCATCTCAGGTATACTTTCTACTTCCAAAATGGCAATTTGAGTAAAGATGTACTATCCTTAGGTTGTGTACACAGAACACTGAAAAGCTTTAAAATACACTTAAATGAATCAACTTAATAATCAATGAAAGAAATTATTATTTAAATGGATGGTAGTCTGTCTGAAAATATATGGTCCAGTTTTAGGAGCTAAACACAAAGCAGCCCTCCAAGTTAAACAGCTGCTTTAAATATACAGATCTTCCACTCTACTTTCTTAACAGCTGGAGGAAATTACAGTCCAGAGAGACATGTGTGTAATTTGAATTAAACAGATGCAGGCTGTGAAGAAAATCAAACATCTCAGGGTAATAGATGCAAACAATATTACTGAAACTCCAAGGAATTTTTTATTTGTTTTTTCATACTCATGGCAAATGTTGCCATTCATGTGATACAAACTACCTATAGTAGCATAAAGTAATGATTCTTTCCCTTTTTCCCCCTTTTAAAAGTCCAAAAAAATAACATGCCAACTTCTAAAGTGAAGCCAAAACATAGTCATCTCTGTACTTTTCCATTTTAAAACACTCTTTGATGTAATATATTGATTTGGTGCTGGCATTGGGTGCCTTTACCCCTATCAGCTGCCATGCGTTCTCCGACAGACAGACCCACACTGTGCAAAACACTCAAACCATTCACATTGTCCCATGCTGTGGGGGAATACGGAGGAGAAGGAGGAGTGAGAAATAACAAAAAGGTGAAGAGAAATATTTGTTCAGTAGAAAAGGAATGACTTAAATGTCCTTTTTCTAATTCCAAATGTGTTTGATCCATTTTAATGAGCACAAGCCTACACTTAAAGACATAAGTTGCTTAAGACACAGGGCCAGATGGTGCCCTTTGGAATAAAAGCACTCTCGAACGGAATATACCAGGAACCTCAGTGTGCCCTGATGGTAAGAGCATCTCCACCAGATTATGCCCTTTACTTTTATGGCTTTTGGTTTCCAGCTCTGTTTATGAAAGTGCTTACAGATCTTCCATTTGAAACCAAGAGTTAGGATTCACACACCAGGTAATCCAAGTCCAAGTATGAAAGTGACAATCATACTTTTATACATCATCACCTTAATGGCAGACTTCTCAATGCTCTGTGAACTCTTGTTCTTGATATGAAACAAAATAAATATAAATGTCAACAGGCATTTAGAAAACAGTCTGGCAGTTCCTCAAGCTGTTAAATATGTTACCATATGTTACCTTATGACCCAGTAATTCTACTCCCAGGTATATTCCCGAGAGGAAGGGAAATACATGTTCATATAAAAACTGCTACACAAATATTTAAAACAGCATTATTCACAATATCTAAAATAAAAAATACAAATAAAAATAATAGCAAAATTGACTGAGACTTACTATGTACCAGGAACTTAGGAAACATTTTACATGTATTTTTTCAGTTTTTACAAAAATACAATGAGGTTGCATAAATAAACAAATGTATAATAAATACACCTTTATTATTCTCATTTTACAGATGAGGAAACTGAGGAACAGAAAGTTTAAGCAAATTCCTCAGCTGCATAACCTTCAAGTGACAGAGTCAGGAGTTTGAACCTGACGGTGAGGCCTCAGAGTCCAGCTCTTAAGTCTAGAACCCCACACAGAAAAGATACTCCCCACAACGTCAAAACATGTGATGGATCATCTTTGGGAGGCGAGGTTATAGGTGACGTTAATTTTAATGATTTTTGGTATTTTCAAACTCACAACTATGATCTCTATGAGAGGAAAAAAAAAAGAGAGGGAGAGAAGGAAAGAAAGGGAGACAAAGAGGGCAAGGGAGATGGTGATGGAGAGGGAGAGGGAGAAAGTATCATTTTTAAAAGCTGTTGCTGGACCAGGAGTATTTTGCACAATAGAAAGAAATAAGAAATAACTGCTTATTATCCTCCTCATTTTGAAAAATTTTAGGAAATTAGAGTATAAAGCATTATAGTTAAAATACCATAGTGTGAGATCAAAATTTTAAGCATAAATTTAAATCACATAGAATCCTTTAACTTTTATTTAAAAAGTTTTGGTGCTGAGAAATTGTCATCTTAAAATGGCTGCAAGTTGGAAAATTTAGATCTATGAGTTCCAAACTGATTATGAGCCCGTCACCTGGAGGGTCACCTCGACAGCCTGTTAAAAATTCAGGTACCTTCATGCAACTACCAGAGATTCAGGTAGATTGTGGGAGGACCACCCATCCTCCACAGGTCTCAAAAAACTGCATTTATAGCAATCTTCCCCACCTTCATTCAAGGAGATTCTGATAAAGGGAGCCTATGGAAAATATTGAGAAATAATACGGTGTCTCCATTATTTTTAAAAGAAAACATCAAAAATACTATACTAAAATTTAGTAAAAATTAAAGAGAATAAACCTCTGTACTTTGAGTCATGAAAAGCATAAGCAAAATTATCACCAAGAGATTAGCAGAGGAAAATGAGAACACTTAAAAATGAAGTTTTACCTGTTTAGCACTTTTCCAGTGCCAGAAAAATCAGCCATGGCTGAAATTCTGGTGATAATATAGTTTAAATCTTATGCCTATGTACTTTTCTTTCCTGTTATTAAACTTAAAACAGAACTGCAAACTTAAGTCAAACAATGTGACTGTGCTCACCTTAAAACTGAGGTCAAATCCATTACTTTGGTCCTAATGGAAACAAGCATGCCTCTCACCCCCATCCCTGTGAGGACATGTTTGCAAACAAGATGCAAACCACCAGCATTCTTACAGCCTAAACTGAGGACCAGTGAGAATCTGCTTACTATACCTCCAGGTAATTTTTTAAAACTTCGAGAGGAAAGATACTCACTTGGAAAGTTTATTACACACAATGTGTAATGACACACTATGTACTAGGAAGGAAGGAAGAAGCATTTAACTGCCTGCCTTGTGCCAGGCACTGTGCTAGGTGCTTTACAAGCATTATTTTTAATCCTCACAACAATATCAAGGTCAGATACTATTATCCCTGTCTTCTCAAGAAACTAAGCTATAGGGACATTAACTAATTTGCCTGCCATCCCATGATAGATGATGGAGTTAAGACTCAGTGCCAGAAAAGTCTGTCATCTTTTGACTACTCCCACCAGATTGCCTTACCCTTGACGGGAAGGTGTGGTCTTGAATGTACATAAGCAATAACAGACCCAGATATGTGCCATTATCCATGACATAACAAGATATGGCAACACTGATCAAGTAAATTAAATGATGATACCAGGTGAGATGTAAGAAAATTGTGAAATGCCTTTGATTTATTATATACAAAGGATCCCCAAAGACCCTGATATACACACTTCACATGCAAAAGTTCTTGACCTTCGTTAGAGAGTATCTAGTATGCTCTGATAAAAACTGAACCTGGACCTAAAATTTCATTACCTTCTCAAGCATATTCCCTAAAGAGGAATACCTAAAATCAAAATGGTAGCTGGCAAGCATTGAAACACACAAGTATTTGATGATTAATTTTAGAGGAGAACTTTGCATATTTTTTACTAGATTAATGTTTAATCTCAACAATACTCATCCAGAAAAAAATCCAATCACAACTTAGTAAAATCTTACATATTCTAAATAAACAACAAATAACCAAGGAATGGTTTTCCGGGAAGACACATTATACTTGGTGATTTAAGCAATACCATAAATAATTACGCCTTATTCATATTTGAAAAAAATGTGAAAAATGCTTCAGCTCATAGTCCTGGTTTTTCCATGTGTTTATTTATATAGTTGTTAATTCTCAGTAACTGAAAATAGTCAGGGGAGAGGGCAATCCTCATTAACTGGGTGCATTCATGAACCCCAATTTGAGATAGTTATAATGTTATGTAGTCAAATTTAGTTTCAATATAGATTAAATACAGATTATATATATTTTAATTTCATATTTTGATCAAGTTGTAGACACTTTTTAAAATGAATTCTTAAGAGGAATTACTGCATGATCAGAATGCTATAAAATGAAAAAAATGCTTTGCAAATAAACACATGATAAATGAAGGGCTACTCTTACTTACTTACAATGATTAAACAAAACTCCAGATAACAGTAGGCACCATCCCATTAGTGTCTCTATGAAGAAAGATGACATCATCATAGCACCCATACAGTACACTAGGGGAAGGATTATGAGATAACAACATGGGTTTCTTCTTCTTTTTCACTTTGTGGAGGAGTTAGCTAACAAAATAAGTATAATAAACTGCTTCCTTTGGGAACTCTAGCTCATGACATGGCCAAGAGATCTGGTTTAACCTTGGTTTCATGAGATAGTGTAACCATTTATAAGCCAACATTTTCTTTGCAGTATGTTTATATTTGGGCACCAGAGGATAACTACTCCTAGACGGCTCTCAATGGTATTTAGAAGTTGATAGTGGTTTCCTTGTGACTTTCAACTTTCCCTTTGATATTTCTGTTCCACCTTAACTTAGCTCCATAAAATTTTACCTATTACACACTCTTAATTTTTTTTTTTGGTTTGTTTTTATTTTAGTTATTCTTGTGTGCATGATCAGAAATGATACAAAATGACAGCTTCTACATTAACCCATCTATTCCAATCATTGTGTGTTAAATATAGGACACCTAGTTACTCATTAACAAATGTCTATTACATCACTACCCCATGGATTTGCTAGGTACTGCAAATAAACAAGAGAAGAATGATATAATTTAGTCACACAGAGAAGGCCCATTGTAAACAAGGAGAAAAGAGTAAGGAAGGCAAACATACTGAAGAACACATAGGTATAAGTAGATAATGTTGGCCTGTAAGTATTAAGTAATATGAAATAAAAGATAATAACTTAAGAGCTACAAAATTAGAAGATGTTATAATGAACAAGGCACTAAGTAATATTTCACTTCATTCAGGAAGGCTTATTCTTCAGGTTTAGGTAAAATCCTTCACTGAGACTAACAAATATGGCTGTTTTAAGCCTCACACTTGGAGCCGTGAAGCAAATTCTGATGTGTGTCACTCAGAATTTTTCAATCTTGTGCAGTAGAAATTCTTAGTCTACGTAACTGAAGTAGTTATAAAGGAGACATTATATGTGTGTGTTTTCCTTGTTGACTTACAGAGTTCTGGAGTTCTGTTTTTATATTTTCTAAGTTAAGTAGTATTGGTATGCATGTACATGGAGAAAGGAGGGTTTCTTTAATCAAATCGACTAGCTCTGAACCTTTGGTTAAAATGGCATTTCTGTCATTTCTGTGCCTAGTATACACCAAAGAAAAATTACTGTCAAGTAGGCGGTATATCATTGATAGAAGGCATAGGCTACAGCATGAAATATCATAATTCAGTGCATTTTATGTGGGTGCAAATGAACAGATAGCCTTATTGGGGTACTTTATGTGGAGATCATGATGAGACAGGAAAGGTCAAGAATACAGTAGGTTTGTCTGCACATCACAATTCCAGTGGTACTTTTAAAAAATAGAAACATCAGAGTCAGAAGCAGACTCTTCTAAGTAAGAGATGTCCAAAAATAGGACATTATGAGTCATAAAAAGGATTGAGGATCACTACAGAAAGTACATAGCAAGTGAGGTAAAAATCATTATTCTTCAAGTCCTTTCCTGATTCTTTGCCTTTTCTTATTTCTGTAATATAGTCATTCCTCATAATGTGGAGCATTGGTTCCAGGAACCCTCCAACCCTGGCCACACACACACATTCACCAAAATATGCGCATGCTCAAGTCCCTTGTATAAAATGTCATAGTATTTGAAAACAACCCACACACAACCTCCTGCATACTTCAAGTCATCTCTAGATTACTTATAATGCCAAACACTATGCAAACACTAGGTAAATAGCTGTTGGTGCATGGCAAATTCAAGTTTTGCTTTTTGGAACTTTCTGGGATTTTTTTTTTCTGAATATTTTCAACCTGTGGTTGATTGAATCTGCAGCTGAGGAACCTGTGGATATGGAGGACTGACCGTACATCTTAATACTACAAAGAAGTCTGAAGTGGAACTGTCTTCCTCTCATAGACATCAGACTAGCTGAATATGGACATTGCCCAGCCACCGCGGGGTTACATTCCTGCATACCCCAGGTGACTTGACTTCAATCTGTACTTTCTCAGTTAGGTGCTTACAGTTATCTGGCTTTATATATATATCAATCACTAGAGCTAAGTTTTGAGGTAATGGGAAAACCGGGCAGATTACAGAGAGTGATTAACTCCGGCCATCTGAAAATGACAGATCAAAGATAGAATCCTGCTAGAAAGAAAGAGAAATTTTGCTAGAAATTCACCAATCCTGGAAAAACAGTAGTCCTTCCCTCTCTCCCTCCCTCCCCTCTTCCCTCCTCCCCTTCTCCTTTCCTTTCCATTGTTTCTTTCTTTTGCAAGATACCTAGACAAAGTTCAGTCACTATATAGCTCAAGGACTTCTTTTAACTAATTGTGTAAGATTTTCTTCGTGACTTTGCCTTATCACACCCAATGACAGGCAGTATGAGGCCACATTTTGGTATGTAATTTACTATGAGTGTGATGCAAATGCCTGTTAACTATAGTCAAACTATCTGTAGCTACAAACTAGTAGTTGCCTCTATTTGCAGATACTCTATAGAGATGAATCGTTAATTCTAGGGACCACTTGTTATTAGAAATGTATGAAGGGTTTGAGATGTTACATTAATTCAGCAAATGTTATGTGGCACCTAACAGAAGAGACCATTAATTGTACTAAATAACATCTATTCATTTAGTCAAAAAATATTTATCAAGTACTAGACATGAATACAAATCATCATTCTGGATGTGTGGATGAATTTCTAAAACCAAAAATGATGCTGATGCCATTCTAGAAGTAGATGAATTTGAGATAATAAATAGTTGTGTGATTTTGTTATTCTCAGTATAAAATGTAGACTCATTTTGGGTAAGACTGTAAACTAGATGAACAAAAAAAAAACCCCTCATGCTATAAAACACCAAGAAGTTCCAAATTACATATAATAAATATGCTTATAAATGCAAAGCTCATCTATCAAAAAAAAAGTCAAAAAACTCCAGGGTGGCAGAGAACAAAAATTACCTAAAAGGCAAAGTGTGACCACCACATGGCTTTTAGAAGGATCAGAACCCCAAACTCCACAACATCAAACGCTGGTAATTGTGCGGAGCAGCAGTAACTCTCATTCTTTGTTGGCGGGAATGCAAAATGGTAGTCACTTTGGAAAACAGTCTGGCAGTTTCTTTTTAATAAAACTAAACATACTCTCATACTTCTACTATACAATCCAAAATCACACTCCTTGGTATTGACCCAAATGAAATGAAACTATGTCCACACAAAAACCTGCACATGAAGGTTTATAACAGCTTTATTTGTAATTGCCAAAACATGGAAGCAACCAACGTGTCCTTCATTAGGTTAATAGACAAATAAACTGTGTACTTCCAGACAATGAAATATAATTCAGTTGTAAACGGAAATGAGCTATCAAGCCATGAAAAGACATGGTGGAAACTTAAATGCATATTACTAAATGAAACAAGTCGACGTGAAAAGGCTACATACTACATGATTCCAGCTATACGACACTGTGGAAAAGACAAAACTATGGAGATAGTAAAAACATGAGTGATTGCCATGGGTTAGGGGTGGGGAAGGGATGAAAAGGTGGAGCACAGAGGATTTTTAATGCAGTGAAAATACTCTGTATGATTCTATAATGATGGATACATGTCATTATGCATTTGTCCAAACCCACAGAATGTTCAACACCAAGCATTAATCCTAGTGTAAACTATGGACTCTGGGTGATAATGATGCGTCAGTACAGGACAGAAGGATGAAAAGGAAGCTTATCACTCTTATACAAGGTTCTGGGTAGCAAAGGGGAAAAAGAAATCTCTTGAAGGTTTATAACCATTGTTCTGTTCTTTCTTACACAGAGGAGTCAAATTTATACTACTTGCATAGTCCATTTCCCACACAGTTGAGAAATAAACATAAAAAGTTTTTTGCAAATTGCTGAATAAACTTTGGGTGTTTAAAACTATGGTGAAGAGACGCACTGCCAATAACTGCAGTTTAGGAATCTCACAGATTAAGCCAGTCTGAAAAAGTGCTCACAGTCTAATGCAATAAAACCTATGAAAACCTAGCCTTCCATGGGAGACAATCAGTACACCCAATAACCACCACAATTGCGTACCAAGAACTTTAGACGTAGAATTTTGTATAGAAACCATTAGATAAGTATGTTTCAAATGATCCAAGACTTAATGGAAAAACTCTGAAATGCAAAACAAGAACAGGACTCTATTAAAGAAAGAGTGGGAAAAAAATCAAATGGATATCATTAAACAATATAAAATTAATTTCTTTGAAATTAAAAAAAATCAACTACGGAGAAAAGATAGATATGATTAAATTACATGTAATACCACATAGAGAAATAATAAAGAGATAGAAAATAAGAAAAAGAAGGAAAGGGACATAGAAAATAAAATCAAAAGTTCAACATACAACAAATATTCCAGAATTAGAGGATGAAGAGAAGGGAAGAGACCTACTGGTGGATAATTTCATAGAACTGACAAACCACTGAATGTTCTGATACAGTAATCACAGTGGAATAGTAAAATAAAGTCAAAGCTGGGCACATGGGTGGGATAATTACCACCATCAAAGACAAAGAAAAGATTTTTAAGACAACAAAAGAGAAACAGATTACCTACAAAAGAACTAAAATTAGACTGAGAGCATTCTTATCAATAGCACACATTTATAAGTTATATTCAATGTTTTCAAAATACAGCAAGAAAATAATTTTTACCTAGAATTGTCATCCACATAAATTTGTAAAATCAGACATGATACTCCTGAAGAACAACAAGGGGGATGGTTTGAAATACCCTGTCGGATATCAAGGACAATAAAGCTGTGGTAATTAATGCAGTATAGGTAAGGGACAAACAGAAAAATGGAACATAGTAGAAGGTCTAGAAACAGATCCAGTTATACATGGTAGTTTGATATATGTCAAAGACACTATATATAACATGAATATTCAATAAATGGGAATGGGTAACAGGTTATTCCTGTGGAAAACAAAAGTAGATCTTTCTCATACAAGATATACAAAGATAAATTCCAGTCATTAAAGACCTATATTTGAGAACTAAAGCTTTAAAACTTCTAAAAAAATTTTTTTTTTAATTCATGGCCACAACATAGGAAAGATTTCTTAAATTAGATGCAGAGAGTACAAATCATAAAACAAATGGATTAATAAGTCTTCTATATTAAAATGGAAAATGTTATACATCCAATAACAATATCAAAGTTAAAAGACAAACTGTAGTCTGGAAGATTTTTGTAATTTATGCAACCCCCAAACATTAGTATTCACTATGTATTAAAATTATCCACATTAAAAAATACAACAGATTCATTAGAAAGTGGGCAAAAGTAAATTTATTCTTTAGAAGAGGAAATACAAGCAGCCAGTAAATGTGCAAAGAGACTCATTCAACTATAATCAGGAAATGCAAGTTAAATCTCCGATGATGTAAAATGTCACACCAAACAGACTCAAAATTTTAAAGTCTGAAAATATTGAAGAGGATGTGAAACAACTGGAACTTTTTACCACAGCTGGTGGTATTTTAAATCATTACACTCACTTAGCAGAACAATTACTCAATATCTAGTAAAGTTAAAGATGCACATCCCTTTGACCCAGAAATTCTACTCCTAGGATTTGATTAAGAGAAACTCATGCACATGTGCACAAGGAGACTTACATAGGAATGTTCAAGGGACCTCCCTGGTGGCACAGTGGTTAAGAATCCACCTTCCAATTCAGGGGACACGGGTTTGAGCCCTGGTCCAGGAAGATCCCACATGGCTCAGAGCAACTAAGCCCATGCGTCCCAACTACTGAGTCTGTGCTCTACAGCCCACGAGCCACAACTACTGAGACGGCATGCCACAACTACTGAAGCCCGCATACCTAGAGCCCATGCTCCACAACAAGAGAAGCCACTGCAACGAGAAGCCCGTGCACCGCAACAAAGACGAGCCCCCGCTCTCTGCATCTAGAGAAAGCCTGCGCGCAGCAGCAATTAATTAATTAATTAATTAACAAAAGAATGTTCAATACAGCATCATCTGTGACACAAAAAATTAGAACCAATTTAAATTCCCAACAGCATAAGAGTGAATACACTGTGATATATTCATACAGGAGAATGCTATTCATTAATGAACATGGATGATCTAGTACCACATGCACCAACATGGATTAATTTCAAAAGATGGCCAAATTAGAAAGTTGGGTTGCATAAGAAAAGTGTAATACAGTATTATCATTTATTTAAAGTTTATAAAAATGCAAATTATGTAATATGGAATACAGTAAATACATATATTAAAAGGGTATTAAAACCATGGATGACAGTGACAAATTCCAAATTGAGGATAATAGTTACCTCTATGGGGAAGTAAGGAGGGGAAGAGAATCAGAGAGAAATACATTCAGGGCTTTAATTTTAGTTGTATTTTTTTTTCTTAAACTGAATGGTGGACATATTGGTATTTGTTATACTATCCCCATACTCCTCTACACTTCTGAGGTACTTTGCAATAACAATTACAAATGTACATCCTCTCTGAATTGTATACAATTGTTTACATATAAACCATTAATTTATCTTTGACTTGTAATAGAAATTTGACTTGTACAGAAAATCAAGATTGCTAATGTCAGGCATTGCAAAAGAATAAGCATATTAATCAAATTGGAAGCCACTGATACAATTTTCATGTATTTCTATTACAGTTCTCTGTTTAGATTCTACATCTAACCTCATCTTGACTGGGAGTATAGGTGTATATTCTCAAATAAACTTTAACTGAAGAATGTGTCTTACTATATATTATATGCTAGCACTGTCAAACACTGAGTCCTCAGTTTATGTTTCTGGTCTATTCTCTACCCTCAACAACTCATATAAGCAAAATGTCTCATATAAAACCCATATAAGCTAAATGCCTACTAGGTATCTCCACTTAAAATTTATTTGAAACCTTAAAGCCCTTAAATAAAATTTATTTGAACCCCTTACCACCAAAACATCCCTCTTTTTCCTTTATTCTTCCCTGTCCCTGGTGGCATCAACAGCTAACATGTGTTCAAGCGAAATATCTGCATGTCATATTTAAATCTTCACTTTCTCTCATGTCCCACAATCAGGTAGTTCATCAGTAAGTCCTATTGGAACAACCTTTAAAACATCACAAATCTATACACACCCCTCCAGTTCAACTCTAGCACTCAAGTCCCATCATCTCTCCCCAAAACAGCTGCATTAGCCTCCTAATCAATCTCCTTATCTCCACCAAGTTCCAGCCACGTTTACCTTCTTTATGGCCCTCAAATATGCTTAATTAATTCCCACTCCAGGTCCTTCACACTAGCTGCTCCCTCTCTCTGGAATGTTTTTCTCCGGATATCCCCAGGGCTAGCGAGCTCCTTTACAACTCAGCTCAAACATCACCATCCAAGAAATGTCTTTCCTAAATTTTCCATAACTATTGGTTATGGAAATATAAGAAATATAAGGTAGTATCACGGCTTTTGAGCCCATTTTCTTTTATTCTAAGCATTTATCATTATCTGAAATTTACCACTGTTGTTAGGTTAAACAGTTATGATTGAGTGTGGGTGCATGTAGCAAAACACTGCCTACAGAAGCATAACCAAACTGGGTTTATTTTTCACATGTAACAAGAAGTCTTGACAAAAGCTGTCCAGGGCTGGTTCAAGGGCTCCATGACCCATTAGGCACCTGAGTCCCTTACAACTTTTTGCACTGTCTTTTTTAACACGTGCCTTTCACCTTCATGATGTTCTGACAAAAAGCTTTAATAACTCCTTATTGCTCATGGAATGGAGGCTCCATGAGAACATGGACCCTGTCTGACCTGCCCACCACTGGAAGAATGACAAATCATGTCTTAACAGCTCAACCAATATTTGTTTAATTATTATAAGCCAGTGAAACAGGAATTCAGCAGCCCTACATTTCGGGATCGCTCCTTCATCCTAGGAGTCATGCACAACAGCCACGCCCTCCAACGTAACTGCTCTGATAGATTCCACCTCAAGCTTCTCTTCGGGCCCCTTTGCCTGCTGTGTCCTTCTCTCCCATCACTGCCTGAGTTCAGGGCTTAGTACTGCTAACACTGCACTGGTCTCCTAAGTGGCCTGGCCACCTCCTTCTTGTTTCTCCCTGCACCATGTCACACCTGCCACACACACTGATCATATAACTCCCTAAAACCTATCTGTGTCTTTTTGTTGTTTGCTCGAAAACAGAAAGCTCCCTACAAGCAGGGGTGTGTGTGTCCTGTTTACCACTGTTCTTCCAGGCTATCAACCTGGAGCACATGTACAGGGCAGACACTCAGGAAACATTCCTTAAAAGAATCAAAGATCACATCTAAGCTCCCGATTGTTATGTGCAAGGCCCCTCAGCCTTTGGCCCAGTCCATCCTCCTAGTGATACTGCCTTCTGCATTCTTCCTTCTACCCTGTGTTCAGTCACAGCAAATGACTGAATTTCTAAACTGTTCAGATCTTAGTGTCGTTTTCATATTTTATTATCTCTGCATAAAATGTCTTTATCCCTTTTTCATACAGGAAACTTGTATTTATCTCTCTAAGTCTCAGCTTCCGATTCTCCTCAGCTTAGACACCATTCCTGGCTCCTCCTGGCAAAACAGACGGCTCCCTCCTTGGGGCAGCATTTTAATGACAGTGATGATGATGACGATGATGTAACTGCAATCCCAGCAACTGAGTGTAAGCAGTGCTTGCAATGCACCAGGCACGCTTACATATCCTTCACATATATTAATGCATCTCATACTTGTAACAACCCTCTGGGGTAGGAATACTATTTTTCTCATTTAAGGGAAAGAAATTGAGGCATAGAAAGGTTAACTAATATGGTAAAGTTCACAAAGCTAGTGAAGAGCAGAACCTGCATTCAAACCCAGATGGGCTACCTCTGTAAGTTGTACACATATTCGTCCAGCCAGGTTGTAAGGCTGTTGGAAGGAGGGTCCATGTCCTACTCATGACACTTAATGGGGTCTCAATAAAATGATGTTAAGTAAATGTTTAAAAAAATCAGTTGCACAAATATAGAATGTGAGAACTGGCTAAAATATAGAACTTGTAAAGAAGAGCTAGAGGTTTGAATCGACTATGCAACTATTAATATACAAGCCATATCAGTGATCCTAGAATAAGATGTTGGGCCACATTCACAGGCACATCATACTAGGGGACAGGTAGTTGCTCCCGCATGGTCAGGCCAGCTCCAGGGTCTAGCGCTCGCTTCACTCTTAAAAATGACCAAATGGAGTTTGTCTAAAGATGTAAGTAAAATATACAGATGCTAAGACAGGGGAAGAAAGGTTTAAGGGCATATCAATTGTCTTCAAACATTTGAAAAGGTTTTTCGAACAAAGGTTTCTTACAGTTTAAAAGGGGAGAACAAATCCAAAGGTGGAAGCACAAAGAGAGGAGATAAAGAATCCGGGTGTTGTGCTGAACCAGCAGAGGCCTATTCCTAAGAAGGGACTGGGAGCATCTTTTTCCAACTCTACATTTAGTGTTATCACGTCAGAACCTTGGGAAAAAAACAGGGTGGGAGGATTTATAACACAGAACCACCAAAGCTACAGTCAGGCCTTTTTGTTATGGAGAGACAGTTTGCCAGCAAACAGCCATACTTAACCCAATTAGAGCTGCTGAAAGAACCTAGGAGGTTACCTTGTGGAGGATGGATGGTGATTAAGAATGCTGTAGAGGGTGAGAGGTAGAACTTGTAGGCAGAATATATATCATGAATGCAAATTTAATGAGAAGCCAGAATGTAAAGTATAAACAATTGTCAACCCTTCGTGTTATTTTTTATTTATTTTCTATTATCTATAAAATTTTTATATTTTATATTTATTATATTATATTTATATTTTATATTTATATAAAATTTATATAATTTTCTATTATCTATAAAAACACTTTGTAGATAAAACACATTCATTCGAAGATAGGGTCTGATACTTAAAGTTCTCCCATCAATCTCCTATGTCAAAAAAATAAATAAAATAAAAACAAAATAATACCAAAAAATTTCTAAAAATCCAATAGTTCTGAATAGGAGGTGGTCCACTGCAACATTCTTCCTCCTGAGGCAAGAATACCAAGTAAAAAGCAAACCCTAAAAGGCTACTAAAAAGTGTATTGTATTTTTCAAATCCTTACAAAATCTATATTTTCTATCATATCAAGCCTTAAAAGTAATTCGTAAATTTATTGCTATTTTCAAAAAGTAATATCCCTTGATATTTGTCTTCTATATGTTCAAATTCTTTTTATAAACTTTCAATGACACATTTTTAATAAATTGAAATCAATCATAGGAAGAATTTCTACTTCATCATAATTAGTCTTTTAGTGGCTCGTATACCTATTTACAGGAAAATGGAACAAATTATGTTTTAAATTGTTTACTATCAGTGAACAGTATTGAATAACTGACATATGATTATAGGTATGTATATATATAATACATATTTTTAAATAATGCTATGGCGTTAAAGGTAAAGGATAGAAATGAACTCAACAATTATATATAATTTGCAATATAAGCGATATATGAAGATTGACCTATAAGAAATCAATCTTTTCCTTTTAAAGCACTCAAAACAGATACAAAATATACCAATTTAATCTAGCTTTAAATGGACTACAAAATGATAGGTTATGTAAATTTAGTGTTTCCATTCTGCTTATAATTACAAAGACAACAAATGAATCATTTAAGTAAGTCAAATAATGCATTTTCTCTTCAGAATGCCTCCTGATCCTCTTGCCCTCTGTTTTATATTCGAGTGACTCACAAACTGTTAGGAGCAACCTCAAATTATTGTGTGCCCCTTGTTAAACAGATTTTGAACAGTAAATACACTTGTAAAATTGTTCCCAAAATAAAATAGTTCAGATATATCCAACACATTAAAAAAAAAAAAAGGTAAACTCCACTAGAACAAGATATGTTCCTTTCTTAAAGTTACAATTTATCATTAAGACTTAAATCAAAGGAGCTCCCACAAATAATACATATGATGCCATTCTGAGGTTAGCCTGAGTGTAGAATAGGAATTTGGAATGGGGTAAATGTGTTCCTTTTTGGAGTGTTTTGAGACAAAATAATTTTCAGGATGAATCTATTGTATATCAGGAAAGATATTTTCTTTTTGTGAACTATTCATCAAAGTAAATTAATAATAGTTTAAAATTTGCTTATGTGTCTGTCCTTTGGAGGTATAATTTCATTTAATACTCAAAACAACCCTATAAAACTACAGGCACTACTACTATCTCCATTTTATAGATGAGAAAAATAGAGACTTGAGACTTTAAATGACTTGCCCATCCTAGAAAGTCTGCCTTTAGAATGATTCATACCCACTTCATTATAACCATGTATCAGAAAGTTGAGCAGAATTCTAACTAAATGATTTTGCTTAGTATATGACAGTCTTGAAGTTTTAACTCCTCTGTTATATATGGAAAAGGAGTGTATATTGGAGATGACATCATAAAACTCCCCTGGATTAAAATATATATATAAAACGTATTTAGGCTAAAAAGGAACGAAATTGGGTCACTTGTAGAGATGTGGATGGACCTAGAGAGTGTCATACAGAGTGAAGTAAGTCAGAAAGAGAAAAACAAATATGGTACATTAACGCATATATGGGGAATCTAGAAAAATGGTATAGATGATCTTATTTGCCAAGCAGAAATAGAGACAGAGACATAGAGAACAAATGTATGGATACCAGGGGGGAAAGGGGTGGGGTGGGAGGAATTAGGAGACTGGGATTGACACATATACACTATTGATACTATGTATAAAATAGACAACTGATGGGAACATACCGTATACCATAGGGAACTCTACTTAATGCACTGTGGTGTCCTAAATGGGAGGGAAACACAAAAGGGAGGGGGTATGTGTATATATATGGCTGATTCATTTTGCTGGGCAGTAGAAGCTAACACAACACTGTAAAGCAACTATACTGCAAAAAAAACACACAGCATGTATCTTAATGTTGCTCAAAATGAAAAGAACTGACTGGGAGGCAAAACAGGTAAACTGAGGAAGCAGGTGTTATCTACTTTTACAGGTTCTGAAATTCTTAGTGTCCAAGTGTTAAGCAACACTAGAAATATCTTAGGTAAGTTTTTGTTTTTATTTTCTCTCCTTTCAGAACAATGTTTGATGAATTATGCATAAATGGCATGCAAACACACAGATTCAATTCACTTTGAAATACTTAAGGATATAAAAATGAACAGAAAATATCCTTGGAAAAACCTGTACTGAATTTTCAAAAGCCCACACCTTTGAGACAAAGTTTGTGATGTACTCCAAAACATAAACATCAGTGGGTTCTCATATTCCTCACTTCTCCCTCTAATCTCAGAATATTTCCAACAATTTAAAAAGCAGAGCTCTACACCATGATTAGTCTACATATTAAATCATATAGGAGTGGTGACTCTGAATCCAAATAGACCAAGCCCAAGTACAGAAGAGAAAACATTTAATGGCAAAATAAAATCCAATAACAGAATAAAACCATCAAAGAAATGTAGTTTACACAAATTCACTCGCAAAATTTATAACTTTCTTCCCAAAGAACTGCATTACCTAAATGAATGTGTGCTTGTCAGTGTCAAGGTACATATGCAAAAAAGGCTAAAACAAATAATTTTTAAATCTGCAAGTAATTATGACTAGAGCACTCTACTGACACTAATTTTATAAATCATGACTTGCATCACAGATCAAGAATACTTGAGGTTTTGCTTCCACTAAGTGAGTCTGTATGTCCTCTGTTTTAACACATGGGCAAAAAAATGATCTCTTACCACATCCTTCAGTGCCTTAGAAGGGTTAGTGCGGCAACCCTGAACAATCCAATGTTAATTTAATTTAAGTAAACTTCTGCTGATAAATGGTTTCAGAGAATTGTATTCCTAACAAGATTAAATTTAACAGTTGAAGAAAAAAAGGAAAACTCTACCTGTCCTATTTAATTTTGTTTTCTCTGTCTTATGAGCATCACTGAAGTTACAACAAAAATAAACTATTTTTTACACATTTAACTTTATCTCTTATTTAATTCATATCTAAAAAATAGAAGATAGCAGAGTGAATATTTACCATTAATCTATTCATTAATTTAAGTTGTGATTCAAGCACATTTACAAACAAAAAATGAAGGAGAATACATATTCTCGTACTGATCAGTCATAAGTGAGTTTGGTATATAAGCTTTTTTTTGAGTTTCACCTGCTCCTCCAGGAAGTGGCTCTCCAGGAAGTGGCTCTCCAGGAAGTGAGAGACGTGGGAGTCTGCACGGGCAGAACCCAGGACACGCAGATCCAACAGTGCCTGGTTCAGGTTCTTCTCCGTAAGAATGGCAGCTTCCACAGCGTCCTAGGTTTTACCCCACTCATCTTGAGAAGGCTTCTGTGCATCGTGGAAGAGGGTACGGCGGCAGCACTGGCTCGGCATTTTGAAGAGACACTGGGGGCCGTCACACTTCTCATCGGCCAATTGGCAAAAGAAGTGGCCCACACCATCCAGAGTCACATTGTTGCTGGTGAAATAGAAGCCCAGAGAGAGCCGTGTGGCTGACAGGGTCTTGGTGTTCTGGCTGGGTGTCAGGCCTGTGCCTCTGAGGTGGGAGGGCCGAGTTCAGGACATTGGTCTACCAGAGACCTCCCGGCTCCACGTAATATCAAAGGGTGGAAGCTCTCCCAGAGCTCTCCATCTCAATGCTAAGACCCAGCTCCACTCAACGATCAGCAAGCTACAGTGCTGGACATCCTAGGCCAAACAACTAGCAAGACAAGAACACAAGCCCACCCATTAACAGAGAGGCTGCCTAAAAACATAATCACGTCACAGACACCCCAAAACACACCACCAGACGCGGTCCTGCCCACCAGAAAGACAACATCCAGCCTCATCCACCAGAACACAGCCACTAATCCCCTCCACCAGGAAGCTTACACAAACAACTAAACGAACCTTAGCCACTGGGGGCAAACACCAAAAACACCAGGAACTACGAACCTGCAGCCTGAAAAAAGAAGACCCCAAACACAGTAAGTTAAGCAAAATGAGAAGACAGAGAAACACACAGCAGATGAAGGAGCAAGGTAAAAACCTACCAGATGAAAAAAATGAAGAGGAAATAGGCAGTCAACCTGAAAAAGAATTCAGAGTAATGATAGTAAAGATGATCCAAAATCTTGGAAATAGAATGGAGAAAATACAAGAAACGTTTAACAAGGACCTAGAAGAACTAAAGAGCAAACAAACAATGACGAACAACACAATAAATGAAATTAAAATCACTCTAGAATGAATAAATAGCAGAAAAACTGAGGCAGAAGAACGGATAAGTGACCTGGAAGATAAAACAGTGGAAATAACTATTGCACAGCAGAATAAAGAAAAAAGAATGAAAAGAATTGACGGGCTTCCCTGGTGGTGCAGTGGTTGAGAGTCTGCCTGCCAATGCAGGGGACGCGGGTTCGAGCCCTGGTCTGGGAAGATCCCACATGCCGCGGAGCGGCTAGGCCCGTGAGCCACAATTACTGAGCCTGCGTGTCTGGAGCCTGTGCTCTGCAACAAGAGAGGCCGTGATAATGAGAGGCCCGCACACCACGATGAAGAGTGTCCCCTACTTGCCGCAACTAGAGAAAGCCCTCGCACAGAAACGAAGACCCAACACAGCCATAAATAATAAATAAATAAATAACCCAAACTTAAAAATAAATAAATAAATAGAATTGAGGACAGTCTCAGAGACCTCTGGGACAACATTAAATGCACCAACATTCGAATTATAGGGGTCCCAGAAGAAGAAGAGAAAAAGAAAGGGACTGAGAAAATATTTGAGGAGATTATATTTGAAAACTTCACTAATATGGGAAAGGAAATAGTCCGTCAAGTCCAGGTAGTGCAGAGAGTCCCATACACGATAAATCCAAGGAGAAACACACCAAGACACATAATAATCAAACTATTAAAGTAAATACAAAGAAAAAATTTTAAAAGCAGCAAGGGATGGTGGCGGGATGAACTGGAAGATTGGGATTGACATGTATACACTGGTGTGTATAAAATGGATGACTAATAAGAAAAAAATAAATAAATAGACATTAAAAAAAAAAAACAAAAAAAAAACCAGCAAGTGAAAAACAACAAATAACATACAAGGGAATCCCCATAAGGTTACCAGCTGATGTTTCAGCAGAAACTCTGAAAGCCAGAGGGAGTGACAGGACATATTTAAAGTGATGAAAGGGAAAAACCTACAACCAAGATTACTCTACCCAGCAAGGATTTCATTCAGATTTGACAGAGAAATTTAAAAATTTACAGACAAGCAAAAGCTAAGACAATTCAGCACCACCAAACCAGCTTTACAACAAATGCTAAAGGAACTTCTCTAGGCAGGAAACATAAGACAAGGAAAAGACCTAAAAGAACAAACCCAAAACAATTAAGAAAATGGCAAGAGGAACATACATATCGATAACTACCTTAATTATAAATGGATTAAATGCTCCAACCAAAAGCACAGACAGGCTGAATGGATACGAAAACAAGACCCATATATATGCTATCTACAAGAGACCCACTTCAGACCTAGGGACACATACAGACTGAAAGTGAGGGGATGGAAAAAGATATTCCATGCAAATGGAAATCAAAAGAAAGCTGGAGTAGCAATTCTCATATCAGACAAAATAGACTTTAAAATAAAGACTATTACAAGAGACAAGAATAACACTACATAATGATCAAGGGATCAATCCAAGAAGAAGATATAACAATTGTAAATATTTCAGCACCCAACAGAGTAGCATCTCAATACATAAGGCAAATGTTAACAGCCATAAAAGGGGAAATCAACAGTAAAACAATCACAGTAGGGGACTTCAACACCCTACTTTCACCAATGGACAGATCAACCAAAATGAAAATAACTAAGGAAACACAAGCTTTAAATGATACATTGAACAAGATGGACTTAATTGATATTTATAGGACATTCCATCCAAAAACAACAGAATACACTTTCTTCTCAAGTGCTCATGGAACATTCTCCAGGATAGACCATATCTTGGGTCGCAAATCAAGCCTTGGTAAATTTAAGAAAACTGAACTTGTATCAACTATCTTTTCTGACCACAATGCTATGAGACTAGATATCAATTACAGGAAAAAAATCTGTAAAAAAAATACAAACACATGGAGGCTAAACAATACACTACTAAATAACCAAGAGATCACTCAAAAAATCAAAGTGGAAATCAAAAAATACCTAGAAACAAATGACAATGAAAACATGACGACCCAAAACCTATGGGATGCAGCAAAAGCAGTTCTAAGAGGGAAGTTTATAGCAATACAATCCTACCTCAAGAAACAAGAATCATCTCAATAAACAACCTAACCTTACACTTAAAGCAATTAGAGAAAGAACAAAAACCTCCAAAGTTAGCAGAAGAAAAGAAACCATAAAGTTCAGATCAGAAATAAATGAAAAAGAAATGAAGAAAACAATAGCAAAAATCAATGAAACTAAAAGCTGGTTCTTTGAGAAGATAAACGAAATTGATAAACCATAAGCCAGACTCATCAAGGAAAAAGGGAGAAGACTCAAATCAATAGAATTAGAAATGAAAAAGGAGAAGTGACAGCTGACACTGCAGAAATACAAAGGATCCTGAGAGATTACTACAAGCAACTCTATGCCAATAAAATGGACAGCCTGGAAGAAATGGACAAATTCTGAGAAAAGCACAACCTTTCAAGACTGAACCAGGAAGAAATAGAAACTATAAACAGACCAATCACAACCACTGAAAATGAGATTGTGATTAAAAATCTTCCAACAAACAAAAGTCCAGGACCAAATGGCTTCACAGGAGAATTTTATCAAACATTTAGAGAAGAGCTAAATATCCTTCTATCTATCCTTCTCAAACTCTTCCAAAATATAGCAGAGAGAGGAACACTCCCAAACTTATTCTACGAGGTCACCATCACCCTGATACCAAAACCAGAAAAGATGTCACAAAGAAAGAAAACTACGGGCCATTACCACTGATGAACATAGATGCAAAAATCCTCAACAAAATACTAGCAAACAGAATCCAACAGCACATTAAAAGGATCATACACCATGATCAAGTGGGGTTTATCCCAGGAAGGCAAGGATTCTTCAATATACGGAAATCAAATAATGTGATACACCATATTAACAAATTGAAGGAGAAAAACCATATGATCATCTCAGTAGATGCAGAAAAAACTTTTGACAAAATTCAGCACCCATTTATGATAAAAACTCTCCAGAAAGTAGGCACAGAGGGAACTAACCTCAACATAATAAAGGTAATATATGACAAACCGACAGCCAACATTGTTCTCAATGGTGAAAAACTGAAACCATTTCTGCTCAGACCAGGAACAAAAGAACGTTGTCCACTGTCACCACTATTATTCAACATAATTTTGGAAGTCCTAGCCACAGCAGTCAGAGAAGAAAAAGAAATAAAAGGAATCCCAATCGGAAAAGAAGAAGTAAAGCTGTCACTGTTTGCAGATGACATGATACTATACATAGAGAATCCTAAAGACTCTACCAGAAAACTACTAGAGCTAATCAATGAATTTCGTAAAGTAGCAGGATAAAAAATTAATGCACAGAAATCTCTTGCATTCCTATACACTGATGATGAAAAATCTGAAAGAGAAATTAAGGAAACACTCCCATTTACCACTGCAACAAAAAGAATAAAATGCATAGGAAAAACCATACCAAAGGAGACAAATACCTGTATGCAGAAAACTATAAGACACTGATGAAAGAAATTAAAGATGATACAAACAGATGGAGAGATATACCATGTTCTTGGATTGGAAGAATCAACATTGTGAAAATGACTATACTACCCAAAGCAATCTACAGATTCGATGCAATCCCTATCAAACTATCAATGGCATCTTTCACAGAACTAGAACAAAAAATTGCACAATTTGTATGGAAACAGAAAAGACCCCGAATAGCCAAAGCAATCTTCAGAAAGAAAAATGGAACTGGAGGAATCAGGCTCCCAGACTTCAGACTATACTACAAAGCTACAGTAATCAAGACAATATGGTACTGGCACAAAAACAGAAATATAGATCAATGGAACAGGATAGAGAGCCCAGAGATAAACCCACGCACATATGGTCATCTTATTTTTGATAAAGAAGGCAAGAATATACAATGGAGAAAAGGCAGCCTCTTCAGTAAGCGTTGCTGGGAAAACTGGACAGCTACATGTAAAAGGATGAAATTAAAACACTCCCCAACACAATACACAAAAATAAACTCAAAATGAATTAAAGACCTAAATGTAAGGCCAGACACTACCAAACTCCTAGGGGAAAATATAGGCAGAACACTCTATGACATAAATCACAGCAAGATCCTTTTTGACCCACCGCCTAGAGAAATGAAAATAAAAACAGAAACAAATAAATGGGACCTAATGAAACTTAAAAGCTTTTGCACAGCAAAGGAAACCATAAACAAGACCAAAAGACAACCCTCAGAATGGGAGAAAATATTTGCAAATGAAGCAACTGATAAAGGACTAATCTCCAAAATTTACAAGCAGCTCATGCAGCTCAATAACAAAAAAACAAACAACCCAATCCAAAAATGGGTAGAAGACCTAAATAGACATTTCTCCGAAGAAGATACACAGATTGCCAACAAACACATGAAAGAATGCTCAGTATCACTAATCATTAGAGAAATACAAACGAAAACTACAATGAGGTATCACCTCATACCAGTCAGAATGGCCATCATCAAAAAATCTACAAACAATAAATGTTGGAGAGGGTGTGGAGAAAAGGGAACCCTCTTGCACTGTTGGTGGGAATGTAAATTGATACAGCCACTATGGAGAACAGTATGGACGTTCCTTAAAAAACTAAAAATAGAACTACCATACGACCCAGCAATCCCACTACTGGGCATATACCCTGAGAAAATCATAATTCAAAAAGAGTCATGTACCACAATATTCATTGCAGCTGTATTTACAATACCAGGACATGGAAGCAACCTAAGTGTCCATCAACAGATGAATGGATAAAGCAGATGTGGCACACACATACAATGGAATATTACTCAGCCATAAAAAGAAACGAAATTGAGTTATTTGTAGTGAGATGGACGGACCTAGAGTCTGTCATACAGAGTGAAGTAAGTGAAAAAGAGAAAAACAAATACTGTATGCTAACACATATATATGGAATCTCAAGAAAAAAAATGGTTATGAAGAACCTAAGGGCAGGACATGAATAAAGACGCAGATGTGGAGAATGGACTCAAGGACACAGGGAAGGGGGAAGGGTAAGCTGGGACGAAGGGAGAGAGGTGCATGGACTTACATATACTACCAAAATAGATAGCTAGTGGGAAGCACCGCATAGTACAGGGAGATCAGCTCGGTGCTTTGTGACCACCTAGAGGGGTGGGATAGGGAGGGTGGGAGGGAGACACAAGAGGGAGGAGATATGGGGATATATGTATATGTATAGCTGATTCACTTTGTTATAATGCAGAAACTAACACATCATTGTAAAGCAATTATACTCCAATAACGATGTTTAAAATTAATTAATTAATTAACTAATTAATATATAAAATAAAATAAAATGAAATAAATTTTAAAAAGCTTATTTTTTCCCCCTTAGGGTACTGAGTTTTATTATTTTTTTAAATTTTATTTCATTTTTTTTTTTTATACAGGAGGTTCTTATTAGTTGTCTATTTTATACATATTAGTGTATATATGTCAATCCCAATCTCCCAATTCATCCCATCCCACCCCCCTGCTTTCCCCTCTTGGTGTCC
Organism: Eubalaena glacialis; assembly: GCF_028564815.1. Taxonomy (NCBI): domain Eukaryota; kingdom Metazoa; phylum Chordata; class Mammalia; order Artiodactyla; family Balaenidae; genus Eubalaena; species Eubalaena glacialis. The sequence goes on along the minus strand of NC_083727.1, from coordinate 6,118,552 downwards.
ATACGTTTCTTCTCTACATCTGTGTCTGTATTTCTGCCCTGCAAACCGGTTCATCTGTACCATTTTTCTAGGTTCCACATATATGCGTTAATATATGATATTTGTTTTTCTCTTTCTTACTTACTTCACTCTGTATGACAGTCTCTAGATCCATTCATGTCTCTACAAATGACCCAATTTCATTCCTTTTTAAGGTTGAGTAATATTCCATTGTATATATGTATCACATCTTCTTTATCCATTCATCGGTCGATGGGCATTTCGGTTGCTTCCATGACCTGGCTATTGTAAACAGTGCTGAAATGAATATGGGAGTGCATGACTCTTTTTGAATTATGGTTTTCTCTGGGTATATACCCAGGAGTGGGATTGCTCGGTCATATGGTAATTCTATGTTTAGTTTTTTAAGGCTCCTCCATACTGTTCTCCATACTGGCTGTATCAATTTACATTCCCACCAACAGTGCAAGAGGGTTCCCTTTTCTCCACACCCTCTCCAGCATTTGTTGTTTATAGATTTTCTGATGATGCCCATTCTAACTGGTGTGAGGCGATACCTCATTGTAGTTTTGATTTGCATTTCTCTAATAATTAGTGATGTTGAGCAGCTATTCATGTGCCTCTTGGCCATCTTTGTATCTTCTTTGGAGAAATGTCTAGTTAGGTCTTCTGCCCATTTTTTAATTGGGTTGTTTGTTTTTTTTAATATTGAGCTGCATGAGCTGTTTATATATTTTGGAGATCAATCCTTTGTCCGTTGATTTCTTTGTAAATATTTTCTCCCATTCTGAGGGTTGTCTTTTTGTCTTGTTTATAGTTTCCTTTGCTGTGCAAAAGCTTTTACGTTTCATTAGGTCCCATTTGTTTGTTTTTGATTTTATTTCCATTACTCCAGGAGGTGGGTCAAAAAAGATCTTGTTGTGATTTATGTCAAAGAATGTTCTGCCTATGTTTTCCTCTGAGAGTTTTATAGTGTCTAGCCTTACATTTAGGTCTTTAATCCATTTTGAGTTTATTTTTGTGTATGGTGTTAGGGAATGTTCAAATTTCATTCTTTTACATGTAGCTTTCCAGTTTTCCCAGCACCACTTATTGAAGAGACTGTCTTTTCTCCATTGTATATCCTTGCCTCCTCTGTCATAGGTAGTTGACCATAGGTGTGTGGGTTTATCTCTGGGCTTTCTATCCTGCTCCATTGATCTGTATTTCTGCTTTTGTGCCAGTACCATATTGTCTTGGTTACTGTAGCTTTGTAGTATAGTCTGAAGTCAGGGAGTCTGATTCCTCCAGCTCCGTTTTTTTACCTCAAGATTGCTTTGACTATTTGGGGTCTTTTGTGTCTCCATAAAAATTTTAAGATTTTTTATTCTAGTTCTGTGAAAAATGCCATTGGTAGTTTGATAGGGATTGCATTGAATCTGTAAATTGCTTTGGGTAGTACAGTCATTTTCACAAAGTTGGTTTTTCCAATCCAAAAACATGGTATATCTCTTTGTGTCATCTGTGCAATCTGTTTGTGTCATCTTTGATTTCTTTCATCAGTGTCTTATAGTTTTCTGAGTACAGGTCTTTTACCCTCCTTAGGTAGGTTTATTCCTAGGTATTTTATTCTTTTTGTTGCAATGGTAAATGGGATTGGTTCCTTAATTTCTCTTTCTGATCTTTCGTTGTTAGTGTATAGTAATGCAAGCGATTTCTGTTCATTAATTTTGTATCCTGCAACTTTACCAAATTCTTGATTAGCTCTAGTAGTTTTCCGGGGGCATCTTTAGGATTATCTATGTATAGTATCATGTCATCTGCAAACAGTGACAGTTTTACTTCTTCTTTTCCAGAGTTTGGTATATAAGCTTTAAAGAGTGCTTTCATATAAAATTTTTCATTGTACTGTGACAATAATTTCAGGCTTGTTACAATGGCTTAGTAAGACGAAAGAAGAAAAAGGTAGAATTGGGGTGAGCAATCTTTTGGTGTAGAAGCTTTAGGGTGAATGGTATAGAAACATTCTTGTGTCTTAGATTTTTCTGTAAAGGATGATGACTATATTAAATAAAGTCTTAAACAAAGTCAGGTCAATTGGATGATGGAGTTTGAGTCCCAAAAAAGAGAAAACAGAACAGAATATTTGAAATGAGGATTTCAGTGATGAGTAACAAAATTTCATAGTGTGGAATCTCTCCTCTTTCATTTGTCAGGTTTCCAGGTGAACGTTTTCTCTAACCATGAGACAGGCTTTGCTTTTTATACTCTAATAAAATGTGTCCTAGGTTAAGATCTGGGGGATTGGTGTGTTCCAGAGTTTCACTCCCCCACAGATTTTCTACTTTGCAATTTTAGCACAATAAGGGCAATGGAATTGTCTGTGAGACATGAGCCTGTTAAATAATTCCACAGACTGTATATCCTCAGCCTCTTATAAGCTAAAAGAATCTTTTTTTTTGTTTTCTTCAAGTCTGCATTTATGCATGGCAATCCTCAAAGATGTTTCATGAGTCCGCAGGGGCACACAAAAGTCAAGACTACCTTTCAACAGAAAAATAATATTTCTGAGGGTTCTGAATTAGGCAAAGAGGTAAGTAATTCAGAGATTCTTTCTGACACATATAAACAGCCAGACACAAACAGATAAAATAAGGGTCTTTCTGAAATGAGCACTTGCTCTGTACAGATTATCATCCTTTGATTCTAGACCTTGACACTTTGCAGTACCTACCAGCTGCCACAATAACATACCAGTTCTTTGGAGGAACTCACGTGGATATCTACATTTTACCTACATGAATTGGGTGAGCAGTCAGTTCCATTAGCAAGTCAACCCTTTGGGAAAAATTCTTGTATTCTTCCTGAAGTGTTTGAGAGTCTTATTTACACAATTGTACTCTTAGATACAATGAAATCATGGTACGATTGCTCTTAGTATAATGGTGTCTAACCTGGCTTCCTTTTGTCTTACAATCAGAGAAAAATAGAATTTTAAGTAAAACCTATTAGCCATTTATACCGTCATCTGCAGAATTCTTCTTTTATGTACAAACAAAAAATCATGATGGAACTGCATTCTATGTTCTAATCTAGTCTCTTTTTGTCTTATATTCAAGAGAGAAGGTAAAAAGAATTTAAATAAATTTAGTTTATAACTGAAACCATTTCATCCCTAAATTCCTTCTATTATATAAATGTATGGTACCAATCAAAGGGGAGCAATATTTACATGAATGTTTTCTCTAACCATTGTAACCACAATGCTTACATGAGGTGCTCATTTATTGCCTAAAACTATAGTATATTACTCTCAAATCAATTTGGAAAATGTACAGTTAGAGTACACAATTGTTATGAACTGTTTATTTTTGTTTATTTGAAATATTTGGTAAAGGCCTTGAAAATAAATACTAATCATGTCTATTCAGACCCATAAGGTGCTAAGGAGTCTGTTTAAGAATTCAAAAAAAAATGCCTTAATACTTTTAAAAGTTTTATTGACTTATTGACTCATTATGAACTAATCTTTGTCTCTGAGAATCAGCTAAATTATTTTCTAATTTCTTATGTTGAAAATCACATTAATAAATACTGTTCCTTTAAAATAGATGCAAATAACAAGCTTGTTTATTTTCTATAGGAAGAGAGAGTTTCTATTCCTCTGTAAAAGAGGGTAGAAGTTATGTTTTTCTGTGTTTTTTTTTAAATTAAACTTTATCTTGAGATGCTTGTCGATTCACATGTTGTTGTCAGAAATAAGACAGAGATATCCCAGGAACTCTTTTCCCAGTTTCCGCCATGACAACATCTTATGAAAATATAGTAAATCATCACGATCATACTATCAGCATTGGTATAGTCAAGATACAGAACATTCATCACCACAAGGGTCCCTCCTGTTGTCCTTTTTACTGCCGCACACTTTTTTCTTCTCCCACACCCTCCTTAACCTCTAGTGACCATTCATCTCTCCTCCATTTCTACAATTTTGTCATGTGAAAAATGTTCTAATAGTGGAATCATTTGGAATGTGACCTTTTGGTATTGGCTTTTTTTCACTCAGCATAATTCTCTTGAGGGACTTCCCTGGTGGTGTAGTGGTTAAGATCCCGCAGTCCCAATGCAGGGGGCCCGGGTTTGATCCCTGGTCAGGGAACTAGATACCACACGCATGCCGCAACTAAGAGTTTGCATGCCGCAACTAAGGAACCTGCCTACCGCAACTAAGGAGCTGGCTAGCCACAACTGAGGAGCCTGCCTGCCACAACTAAAACCCTGTGCAACCAAATTAATTAATTAAGTAATTAATTAAATATAAAAATATGATAATTCTCTTGAGATCCATCCAAAATGTTGTGTGTATCAACAGTTGTTGGGTTTTTTTATCACTGAGTATGGTATGGATGGACCACAGTTTGTGCAATCATTCACCTGTTGAAGGACATCAGGATTGTTTTCATTTTTTGGCTAATATGAATGAAGCTGCTATAAACATTCGTGTATTGGTTTTTGTGTCGTATGGTAAATGCAAGTTTAGCTTTTTAAGAAACCATCACACTCTCCTCCAGAGTGGCTGTACAGTTTTATATTCCCACTAGCAATATATCAATGACTCAGTTTCTCCACATCCTCACCAGCATTTAGTGTTGTCACTATTTTGTATTTTAATCTTTTACCTATCTTAGTGGTTGCTCTAGTGCTTATACATTCATAACTTGTCACACTTTGCTGGGGTTGTCATTTTATATGTTCAAGTAAAGTATAGAAACCTACTCCCTTTATGTCTCTTTATCTCTCTGTTTATATTTGTCCTAAATAGTTCCTGTACATACATTTAGAACCACATAAGACATTGTTATAATTTTTTCTATAACCCTCAAACATAATTTAGAAAACTAAAGAGGAGAAAGAAAGTCAGTTGTATTTAACCATACTTTTGCTTACTGTGTTCTTCCTTCCTGATGTTCCACAGTTCATTCTTCTATCATTTTCTTTTGTATTAAAGAACTTCCTTCCTTGATTCATTCTTTTAGGGTAGTTTTGCTGTTGACAATTTCTACTAGTATTTCTTCATCCAAAAATATATTAACTTCTCCTTTATTCCTTAAAGATATTTTTGCTGGGTATAGGTTTCTGGATTAAAAGTTCTTTTTTTTTTTTTTTTTTTTAGCACTTGAAGAATATTGTGCCACTTCCTTTTGACCTTCATAGTTGCTCATGAGAAATCCACTGTCATTCAAATTGTTTTTTCCATTATGGGTAAATTGTACACTTTTTCTAGCTGCTTTCAAGACTTTTGCCTTGTATTTAGTTTTCAGAAGTTTAATTATGATGTGTGGATTTCTTTGAATATATCCAATTTTGGATTCTCTCAGCTTCATTAATCTGTAAGTTTATGTCTCTTAAAAAATTTGGCAAGTTTTCAGCCATTATTTCTTTAAGCACTTTTCCCTACCTTCTTTTATCCTCTCCTTCCAGGACTCTGATGACACAATTTTAAGTGTAGTTTTATAGACTCATATGTTTCTGAGGCTCTTTTTTTCTCTTTCTTTTTTTAGTCTATTTTCTCTCTGTTCAGATTGTGCAATCTGTATTGTTCTATCTTCCAGTCCACTAACATTTTCCTCCGCCTCCTCCATTCTGCTGTTGAGCCCATCCAGTGAGCTTTCTATTTGTTACTATATTCTTCAGTTCTACGGTTTCCATTTGATTCTTCTTTATATATCTTCTATTTCTTTCTCAGACTTTTTTTTCATATTTCAAGCATGTTTATAACTGTTCATTGAAGCATTTTATCGTGGCTGCTTAAAATATCTGTCAGTTAATTCTAACATCTCTGTCATCTTAGTATTAGCAACTATTCATTGTTTTTTCATTCAGTTTGAGAGCTTCCTGGTTCTTGGTGATTTTCTTTTGATATCTGGCCATTTTCTCATTACATTATGAGACTGTGGCTTTTATTTAAACTTTCTATTTTAGCTTTTTATGACACTGCTCCAGCTGCAAAAGGGGGGTACCACTTATTACTGCCAGTGGAAACAGAAGTCCAAGTTCTCCACTTGGTATCTGTTGACACCTGACATGAAGTAGGGACTCTTCATTATTGCTGTGTGGTAGTGATTTCTAGTCCCACACACAGTCTCCACTGGCACTGTGGTAGAAGTGGCCTGATGGTGGAACTCTACTCAATACTCTGTAAGGGCCTATATGGGAAAAGAATCTAAAAAAGAGTGGATATATGTGTGTGTATAACTGATTCACTTTGTTGTACACTTGAAACTAACACAACATTGTAAATCAACTGTACTCCAATAAAAATTTAAAAAATTAAAAAAACGTACACATGAGTAGAGTTAGGGGTCTGCTGGTATGCTTTTCCCTATCATTTGAATTTTTATAATATATATTAATTCTATAATCAGAAATATATAGCCTAAGTATATTAAAAGGGAAATAATAATGTTGGAAAAAATTTAAAGGACATTAAGAAAATATCAACTTTCAAAAATTTAGTTAAGCAATACTTACTTATCTTAGAGGAAGTTCAAGGAACATTCAGGGTATTCATAACACCCTTGTGAAGTTTTTAAAATTTCAAAATTTAGCAGGTTAATTAGAGATATGAGCAAAACAATATATAATATTTTTTTGAAATAGGTAAATATTCTTACAGATTTCCAAAACTTGAATTTGTTAGTCATTGGACATAGTTTACTTTGTCAGTGAAAGCTGGTTTTCACTACTCTCAAATTTTGAAATGTATATGGTGTATATCACTAAAAACATAGTCAACTAAATAATTTGGCTTTTAGGGTCATTCATTTTTCTTTAGTATTTACAACCTAAGCTATTAAAGTCTTAATGTCTCTGGTCTTCCAAGCTCAGATATTGTTATATCACAAAGATTAACAGGGGTAATAAACTAATGTCCTTTAATACTTATTGCAAAAATGACCTATTTCATGAAAAGATGGTCTCCAAATGTGTATATACATTTTAAAGATCATAAAATTGAATATTTAATGAAAGGAATTTTTGACCATCCACCTGAATGAATCCTTTTATAAAGCAAACATTTCTATGTAAAACAAACAGTCACATTTTATATTCTACTTTGAAAGTCTAATTCATTATTACAAAGATAATAAAATAGAATAACTTTCCTCTAACACTAATTAAATATAATGAGGTTTCTCATATCCTGGTTGTGATGGTGAATTTTATGTGTCAACCTGACTGGGCCATGGAGTGACCAGACATTTGGTCAGATGTTAGTCTAGGTGTGTCTGTGAGGGTGTGCCCAGATGAGATTATTATTGGAATCAGTAGACTGAGTAAATCAGACACCTCTTCTCCCCCAGATAAGTGGGCCCCATCCAGTCAGTTTAACGCCTGAACAAAAAGGTTGACCCTCCCATGAGTAAGAGAGAATTCCTCCTGCCCAACAGCCATCTAGCTGGGACACTGTTTTTTTTTTTGCAGCCTTGGACTTGAGCTGAAGCATCAGCTCTTCCTGGGTCTCAAGCCTACCAGTCCTCAGATTGGAAGGACACTGTCACTTCTACCAGTTTACAAGCCTTCAGACTCAGACTGAAACTAAGCTTGTTGACTGCAGATCTTGGGACTTGTCAGCCTTCATAATATGTGACCAATTCTTCATTATCTATCTATCTATCTATTGGTTCTGTTTCTCTGGAGAACTCTGACTAATACACAGTCTAATGACCTATACTGACATTAATAATATTAATAATAATACAATTCATGTGAATACACTGAATTCTGCTCAAACAAAATCTTACAGAAATTCTCAAGTCCCTGTAATTTTAAGTTAGTCTAATTGCAAAGTTCATCAGTTTTAATATACACAACTACATTAGAACCTTATTTTCCTTGTATAAATTTGAATAATAAATTGAAAACTATGTAGAGGTGATTTCAGGGACTCTTGATATGCAGTGTGTCAGAACTGGAGGATAGGAGAAAGGGTGACCCATCATTTGAATAGGCCCTGAATACTCTGTTGCAAGAGCTGACAAAAACTCTTTACAAAGAAAAAATATCAATTCACTGTGAATAATATGTCAAAGACTAATATTTTATATTGCATACTTGTAAGTATAAGGAAAATAATAACATGCACAGAAACATTGTTTATGAAGTAGGAAAAAATGTATAGCTCTTTCCAATTCGCTTCTAACAAATATAGTGTGTGGCAGATATCTACTTTATAAAAATATATTTTAAAAGGAATAATACCATGATGAAACTTTGCTGAACAGTACAGCCATAGGTGTCTATTTTTACTAAATATTAGAGGAATAGTAAAGTCTTTTTAAGCTTGCTAAATTCAAATTGTACTATTCTTAAGTAAAACCTGTATATATAAGGTTCAAACATTTATTTATAAACTCCACAAAGTTCTTTTTAGTTAAAATGTATAAATATTACATACACACACACAGACACACACACACACACACACACACACACTTTACTGCCCCAGTAAAATATGCATCCTATTATCATTGCCTTAACTGTTTAAATTATTGCAGATATACTCATCATAATTCATAATGGAAAGTTGTCATGTTATTTAAGGTGATCACTTAGACCCTGAAGTAACTGCCTAATAATAATGATGACAATCATGATAGTGATGATGCTAATAAATGCTAACATTTAGATAGTGTTTACTATATGTTGTACTCTGTTCTAAGAGTTTTACATAAATTAACTTAGTCCTCACAAAATCCCAATGAGATGGGTATTATTATTATTCCCATTTTACAAATGAGCAAACTGAAACACAGAGAGGCCATATTCTCTAAGTATATAACATACCTTGTAAAAACTTGTTTTGCCTTAATTTGTAAGATTAAAAACTAGATACTCCCTAAATATAATATAAACACTCTTATTACAGAGAATTATCTAGATACTTAGAAATGAAGATTATACAACAACATGGAAAATGCCTATGATATAATATTAAGTGAAAGAATTCAGAATATAAAATTGCATTTTCACATGATTACAACTGTATAAAAGTCAGCCATGCACACAGTCGAGGGCTAGGAAATGTACAACACAGTGCAGGACCTGCTGCTCCTCCAGGAACTCCTCTGTCTCTCCTTCCCCTCAATGACCAGCTGGGCCATGCTCATTACATAGTCCCATGATTCACACTGAACCCCTGCAACCTGGCTTTTTCCAACTACAGTCTCGGCCTGAAGTCCTGAAGGTCCCTAATTCACCACCACAGTCACCAAGTCCAAAGGCTCTTTTCTTCATCATCCTCCATCTTTTCACAGCACATATATTCTTTACCAGTAATTTTCTTTTCCAAATTATCTTCAGAAGTGTCAGTTGGATGGATGATGCCTCTTTTACTGGCTCCTCCCCTGCTACCTAACAGATTTCCTGTGCCACTGTCCTCTGCACCTTGGCAACTGAATCTGCTCCAGTAACCGCAATATTTACCTCCATGTAGGTAGTCCTCAAATATAAAGCAAGCCCTAAGCTCCACACCTAAGTTCAGCTGCCTGCCAGCATCTCCCACTGGCATTAACTCTTGTCATGGACGAAACTCCTCATCCTGCCCATGATCAAACTGGATCTCCAGACTCCTATTTCTCTCCAGGGCACCTTATTTTGCTCTAGATCTCCATACATGAAACCTCAATGTCACATTGGTCAAAGCTCTGTAAAATACAGCTCCAAACTCCCTTCTTACCCCATCTTCAGCATCTCCTCTAGGTTCTAAAAGAATAGGAACCTATGCTTGTTCCCAAGCACACCCTATGCTCATTCTCCATCTCCAGAACCCTACTCGAGTTTCAATTCATCCATAAAGTCTTTCTTGGTGACTTTCACTCAGATGTGTTTTCTCCACCTTTAAAATTTCATAATACTTATATTTCAGTTTTCATACGGCAGTTATCATGTTTGACATCCTTATGTTATAGCTATTTGGTTGAGCTACATGAAATTGCTGATAGTTTTAACCTATATGGTTCAACCTAATATTTCTGTTGACTTTAGAGGCCCTAAGTAAACAGCAGTCTCTACAAGAGCAGGGATGAGTTTTGCCTTTCTCTGGGATCCCCTGAGAAGCCCAGAACATTGGAAGTGTTTGTCAAAATAAAGAATCTTAATCTATCTATATATCTACATTTATATCTATATCTTATCCATATCTATCTACCTATCTATCTATAAAAGTCAATTGTCTGTAGCAATTAGTGTAACCTATCAGCTCCAGTGGTAGAGGTGAGAAGCTTTAGAACCTGAAACTTCAAAACTTCTGGTAACATAAAATACTTTGGTTCAAGAAGCTGTTTTAAAATAATTTATGAAGGAAACATTCTTGGATTTAGAGTTTGGCAGGTACAGTAAAAAAGCTTTTTAGTTGACTGAAATAAAAAAAAAATCAAAACCCTTTTTAGCACGGGCACTTCCCTTATAAAAACAAATTGCCCAAAAGCAAAGCACAGCAGTTTGTGCAGTGAGCACGTGCCTCCTGCCGGCACAGGAGGGGCGCTGGAGAAGGAGGGAACGATTTGCACTTCTATAGCTTCTTTTGTACGCCCAGATTCGAAAGCATTTCACAAAGCAGTAAACGTCATCACCAAGAAGAGACAGTGACAGGATGCCCATAAAGTGGGGACTCTGAGTAGAGACACAGCAGCGCCCTCACAGCTGTAAACAGAAGCGCAATTCATCTGTGCCGGCTAAGAAAGGGGGAAAATGTGTCCGCAGGGTTCTTCAGCATCACCTGAACCATCCACAGAAAGCAACTGGTTTCTTACACTTTCTCAAAGAATGACTTCAATCCATATTGAGTCCTATTTGCTGGCGTCCTCAACAAATTACAGGTCTCCACTTCTAGGTGACGGCACTGCTCATCTATCGCCCACCCAATTCTCCCCTTCTACAGAAATCACTGTTGTGAATGCAACACCCAGATGAAAAGGATATAGCCCTTTGATGGTATTAGGAGCCGTGCGGTGCCCTGAAAGCATTAGGGACAGGAGAGAAAACACACACTGCTCCCTCTCTAATGTTTCAGCGGCCCATTCTAGGGAAAATGTTACTAAAGCTTGGAGAAATTGAATACAAAGGTGGACTTTTGCTGTGCGTCAGTCTTCCTTCACCACAGCTTGGGCACTGCGATTCTGACGGGGCAGGGAGCTCTCAATGCTGCTGTGAACGGCCCTGAGCCCTGCACCTTCCCTACTGAGCCCCGGCAGCAGACCTAGGACCATCCTCCAGGGGTCACAGTTGGGTTACACATTCCTCACAGCACAGTGACTGAGCAACCTGATTTGGAGCAATTTCTTTGAATCCTTCTTCATTAAGATTCAAATGGAATAAGTAAGGTAGAAATTTAACAGACAGAGAAATTGTGCCTTGCTTCTCCTGTAGTCAGTAAACATTTACTCACTAAGCCCAGTTTGTGTGCTCTCTCTCTTTTCCCTCTCTCGCTCACAGTTATTCTTCCAATCCTTCGGGCTTGCTGTTTTAATGCATAATTAAGAAGGTCAGAATTAATGAAGCGGTATGGAGTAAAGTTCAAGGAATCCCCAGGCACTATTTATTCTATTAGATCTCAGGCATGAATGTCAGCTTGGCAGCAGAAGCAGCAATGGGGTTGGCTGCATCCCAGAAACGATCCACTAAGGAAGACTCACCCGCACTGTCAAGTCATTCCTAAGCTCCTTCCCTGCGAAAATCACACGCAACTGGTCAGCTGGAACCCCCTGTCGCTTAGCAACCACCTCCTTGAGCTGGAAGATGCTGGTGTCAGAATCGACCTCCACTGGGAAACCATGGCTGGAGTTGAACCTGACAAACACTGACCAAGAAAATTGGAGGGGAAGAAAAAAAAAAGTAAGCATTACTCAAAGCCCTTAAATGGCAATAGCAACACTTCTAAACTGATTTACCCATCACCCACCCTTTGATGAATAGCATACATTTTCTTTCACTTAGAACATAAAACTGAATGCTATGGAGTAACATTTGGAGAAAAATGGAATTTCCCTGTGGGACTTCCCTTTCATATATTAGTCAGTGACCCGCAAACAAAATTGCATGCTCCCTTTGACATCCATCCTGGGAAACAAAGGAACTCGAGCAGAACACTTGCTTGATTGGAATTGTAAGATTCCCATGAGTTTATCAAAGAGATTCAGCTCTGACAACCTGTACAAACTCACACTGCCTCTACAGTGCCCCTCTTAATAAAAAATCAAATGCATTGTGTTAGCACCCATGGTATAGCAATGGAACAAAATCAAGCCACTTTATAGATCAGAGTGAAGACCCAGCAGAGCCCTAGGCACTGGTGGTCCCAGCCAAAAGGCTTCACTGGGTCTTATGGAAATATATGTTTGCCCTTTCTTTTGAAACTAGTGATATACCCTTTCTCTTTTTGGAGCCATCGTTCCCCTCAAGACCCAGGCTGGAACCTCACAGTCTTCTAACATGCCTTCTCACTGCCAACTGCCCTGCCCCCTCAATGGCTCTCGCATCTGCCCCTTCCTTCCACTCCTTCTGTCACAACGCTCATTCAATCACGTCTAGATTCCTGCAACAGACTCCCAGCTGGAGTCTCTTTTTTTTTTTTTTTTAATAAATTTATTTATTTATTTATTTATTTAATTTTGGCTGTGTTGGGTCTTCGTTTCTGTGCGCAGGCTTTCTCTAGTTGCGGCGAGCGGTGGCTACTCTTCATCGTGGTGCGCGGGCTTCTCATTGTCGTGGCTTCTCTTGTTGCGGAGCACAGGCTCCAGTGGCGCAGGCTCAGTAGTTGTGGCTCACGGGCTTAGTTGCTCCGCAGCATGTGGGATCTTCCCAGACCAGGGCTCGAACCCGTGTCCTCTGTATTGGCAGGCAGATTCTTAACCACTGCGCCACCAGGGAAGCCCTCAGCTGGAGTCTTAATATACTCTCTTCACCTCCGAAATGTCCTACACTGTTCTGCAAAGTAAACCGTATTAATCTAGAGCCCTCGCTGTGTCGTAGCCCTCAAATCCTTTAAAGGCGCAAATCTTTCAAACTAAATGCTCCCAAAAAACATATAACAGAAAACGCCTGCCCCCACCTCTTGCCTCTGTTCACGTCACTCCCTTCCTCACCTCTGCCTTTTGAAAGCCTGTTCACCTCCACGATCCATCTCAAATGTGACCTCCTCCAAGAGGCCTCTCACTATCAGCCCCTCAAGACTGAGCTCACCTCTTCGGGGCTCCAGTGGCTTTTACTGTGTACGTCTTACAAGACTTGCCACATTCTCTCATGGAAGCAGTATAGCAGAGGTGACAAATACATCCTCCAAAGTGAGAGGACCCATTCACCAATTCCTGTAGGTCCCATATCAGCTCAGGAGACTGGGGTAAACACATTAACCTTCACTCTTTAACTCTCAGTTCCCTAATCTTCAAAATATAAATAAACCACAGAGGGTGTTCTATGATACATTAAGTAATATTTATAGTGCTTATAACTATCACATAATTACTTTCAAAAATAACGAATATTTGTATATGTCTTAGATGTTTTTGGTATATATTTTACCTCCTTAAAAGATTATACACTCCTCAAGGTCAGGCACTATAGTTTATTTTCTGCTGTATCTCCTTTATTTAATTTTTTTAATAAATAAATAAATTAATTAATTAATTTTTTATTTTTGGCTGCGTTGCGTCTTCATTGCTGCGCGCGGCCTTTCTCTAGTTGCAGCGAGCTGGGGCTACTCTTCAATGCGGTGCGCGAGCTTCTCATTGCGGTGACTTCTCTTGTTGCGGAGCACAGGCTCTAGGCGCATGGGCTTCAGTAGTTGTGGCTCGCGGGCTCTAGAGAGCAGGCTCAGTAGTTGTGGCACATGGGCTTAGTTGCTCTGCAGCATGTGGGATCTTCCCGGACCAGGGCTCAAGCCCATGTCTCCTGCATTGGCAGGTGGATTCTTAACCACTGTGCCACCAGGGAAGTCCCTGTATCTCCTTTAAATGTAGCATTATCACTTACTAGTTCTAAATTCAAACGTGAGATGGCCCACCAAATAATAATTATAATAAAATAATAATTACAATGTCAATAATATTCAAGCAGTTACTATGTGGTAGAAGTTGCACATTACATATGCTATTTTAAGCTTTCTGATGATCTGGTAAGGTCAGTATTATTATCCTTATTTAATAGAAAGTAAATGAAGGCCTTGAGAATTGTAATCACTTTTTTAAGGACATCAGCTACTTTGTAATGGAATCACAATTTAAACTCAGTTCAATCTACCTCTAAACCCCATTCCATTTACTATAACATGCTGCCTAAAATCGTCTCAGAAGAAAAGTTCACATTCCTTTTCCTTATGATAAAAAAATTACAAAACACAACAGGAAAAATGTCTTTATAACATAATTCAGATAACCTCTATACAGGTTAGCAGTAGAAAATGAGATTAAAAAAATAAAAGCTCCAGTGAAGAGCTAAGAGCAAACCACAATGAACAATATTTACAAGACACAATGAGGTAAAAATGACACCAAACTGAGAGTAGATGCCAGAGATGACACCACAGGAGCAAAAACCTGACATATTTTACCAGCACAGAAAATATTTAGAAAGAGTAAGAACTGGAAGTGACAAAAGTGTTCCAAATAAAGAAAACTGATTGAAAAAAAAAGAAAAAAACAATTACAGAGGAAAAGGTGCTTTTGATATACTTTTAAGTAGATGCCATGTGACACTGTTGAAAGTAGAGGAGGAGAAATAAAAATGTATTGGAATCCCTTGAGGTATACTCCCGGCATCCTCTGATCAGAGACCATAAGACAAGCAATTCATCAGATAAGACATGATGACAAGTGAGTGGCTATAAGGGACAAATGTATGGTCCCAGTTGCAAACTGGATTTGCTAGTAGTGTGAATAGACTTTTTTTTAGAAAAGTAAAACACCATTGGGGAAGAAGCAGTTGAAAACTATACAAAGGCTACTAAAAAAAGGAATAAATATTCCAGGAGATCTGAAGTTGCTGATCTTCTCCAGGGGTTCAAATCATGGGAATTCCACCTTAAGGACAAGAATTATAAAGAAAACTAAAGTAAAAAAAAATCTGCAAAAAACATACTAGATAACTCTGTACCACTAATGAAATCATTACTATCTAAGAGCCTTTTTTTCCTTATAAATAGAAAAAAGTTTGTGAGCTTAAGTTCAATTTGGATAAACTGTACCAATACTTTATAAATGAATATTTTTGAGCAGCAAATCAGAAATGTAGTATGAATTTTCTGATGGAAAGATTGATCAAATACATAGCAGATATTCGGCCAACTAAAATATTGGTATGGATAAGAACAAACATCTTAAAGTGACCCGATAAATAACCAAATGCCATTATGTGGAAAACAGCTAGTGTTTAATGGCAGTAGCATAATTTGCAGTGGGTCTCCATCTTTTTCTGACCCATGTGAGAAGTGTGTATGTTCCGTCTGTTCTAGTCCTGTCATTTCAGCCATGATTCCTAAAAGAGAGGAGGAGAATGATTCCTAAAAGAGAGGAGGAGAGAAGCACCCAACCCTCCTCCTCTACTACCTCTTTAAGAGTCATAGAAAGCAGAATGCCCTTAGAGCCAGGAAAAAAGAAATTGGAATCCTGGTTGTGCCACTTGCTAATTTTATGACTTAGGACAAATTATCTGTTCACCTGGATTCTTAGCTTCCTTATCCGCTAAACTGGAGATAATGTATACAACATCAAGTGCCAGTTACAAAAGATTTGCTGAGATTATGGATGTATTAGGAAAGTTTGGAAAGAGTCCTTAGTACATTACCTTGTACTCTTGGTACAAGGTAAGTTTGTTTTGCAAAACTAGTTTCCTAATTTTAGTCACCTAGAGGAGGTAGCACTCTTTAAAGCAGCTTCCACTGTTTGTATTATAACTAAGATAGATTAAATAGGAGATGAGAAGAGCTAAATTAAGTAGCCTATTTTTTTAATTTCTGCTCCTCTTCATGATACAGACAACTTCCAAGAACAGAGACATGATAAAGAATTTAGCTTATCTCCATGTTCTGAGATTTAATTATAAATTAAAAGTTTGGGAATGCTTGTTCTGATGACACCTATTATAGCACCAGAAATAAACATCATATCACTAAACATTATCCATTATGTGTATTATCAATAAGCACCATAATACAATGATAAGAAAAAGATGATGAGTCACATTCACACTTACTTTTTATGTTATCCTTGACCAGGGTTCAGAAGATCCAGAGGATAAGAAAGTAACTGGGAGGAAGGAGGGGAAGGAGTCATAGGTTCATGGCCACTTATATTTTTCTCAAGGCTATTCTACTTGTCCTGTCTGATTGGGGCTTAATTTCTTAGTTATAACTATAATAGTTTCATCAATGAGTATGGTCCTTGTAGGATTCTGACTGCCTTGAAAGCAGCCATTCTACTCCTCCTACACTGAGACTAGTCACAGGATTGAGGTGGGGTGATTCACCCTTCCCCCCCAACTCCAGGTGTGAGCTCTCATTAATCAGCACAACCTCATCCTCTTTGTCACAGTGACTGGCTCAAAGATGGACATGAACCAGTCAGTGCCTGGTGTTCCCCAGGTCATAGTGATTGATTCCCTAGAATAGAGATGATCCAAGGTAGGCCAATCCAGAGAAATCCAGAACTTATCAAAGGCTTAGTGAAGAATTGATTTTAGATGGCATGGAATATCATGTGAGCTTAGACATTTTCGCTGAGAGAATCAAATAAAAACAGAGCCCAAGATAGACCATTGCCATCAGAGTATAAATGAGCCCATTGCTTTTCGAGCAAGACAATTCCTCCTCAAGAGAGAATGCCCTAAGCTCTACAGGATGTTTACCTCCAGCTGCAGCCCAGTAAATATCAGGAGCGCACTCTAATAACCGTGGCAACAAAAAAGTAACCCTACATATCTCTGGTGAGGTAGTTTCTTCTTTATCTTTGAGAAATATCACTCTAGTAGCTTCTACCCCAAACAGACAAACCTTGTCCTCACATTCCCCTCCATTCACTATCCCACTTCTCTGCACAGAATATTCTACTGTGAATTTCTTACAGTTCAGCTTTCCATTTCTTTACTTTCTGTTCTTTTATGAACTACTCTTGAAGACTGCTCTTGGTATGACCTCCACGTTTCCAGTCAATGGTTGCTTTTCTATTCTTCTCATATTTGGCCATTCAGGGACATTCAGTAAGGATCTTGTTCTAATAAAACTTTTTTTTTCTTGGCATACACCACCAAGCCCTCCCAGTTTCCCTCCTACAACACAGGACATACTTTCTTAGCTTCATCTATCAGATTCTCTTTTTTTGTTCGACCTACTGATTTTAGAGCACCCAGAGGTCTGCCTGAACTCTCTTCTTTACTGAGTGTCCTCCCAGGGTTGTATTATCCAAGCTGCATGTTTTATAATTCTTGGGCAATTTAATATATTTCAATGGGGAATTTTCATTCACCATGATTTTTACTTTATATTCTTATTTTAAAATCCAACTCTCTCACAACTTTCAACCTCAGACCATCCTCAGAACAATGTGAGTCCATGGAATTATCTAATCCTTAGAACCAATTCCTACATTCTTCAAGTTATAGATTTTGCTCACAAGAACTACACTGAACATGTACTTAACAACTTTCATATAGAAATCTCAAAATCCTTATATAAAGGTGAAATTAACCTGCCACAAATCACACGGTATATCTTCAGTATTCAGAAAGTAAAATTTGTTTTAATTCTAATTTCTTGCATTCATAATTTAAACCATTTGTTAAAGGACTCCAGCATATTAGGCATTTTTCATAGGACTCTGCTAGTAAAAAAATTTAATATACTTCAAATCATTAAAAATTAGTTTAAAAAATAATTACAAAAGAATATGTATGTGTATTCATATATAGGTACATATGCATGTATACATATGTGTGTATATCCAAATTAATAAAACTACTGTGTGTGTATATACTTTATATGTATAAGTATATAATATATACAAATATAATATATATACATATACATATTAGTCCATAACCTCTTAATATTAGTCTAAGAAACAATTATAAAGATGTGTGTGTATATATATATAAATATAATATATTACATATATGTGTATATCCACACACATATATTTTACACAAACACACACACACATACAGTATTTTGTAAACCTAGGTAAATGAATGACCAAATTGGGTACTTTATTGTATGTTTTAAACTTGAACTTTAATGACTTTTTTCTTAAACTGAGAAAAGCACAAACTATGATTCAGCAAGAACATCTACCATGTAGGATTAAAGTAAGTAGGGGGTGAAGGTATGACCAGCACTTAAAAATTACTAATATTAATATTTTAAGAAAATCAAACACTTGTTTTGAGAGAGAACCATTATTATATTCTGATTATTGCAGAAAAATAACAAATGCAAAATCACCAATTAAGGAATAATAGGCACTTGCTATCTGGTCATATAAGTAACTTCTAAGTTCAGAGGAAAAAGTTAGTAGAAAGCTAATTGCAACATCTAGTAAAGTTACCCTTCCTATACAACAGATATAAAGAATAACAACAAAAAATGTATCCAGGTAATGGTCTTGTGTAGGTGCATCAAATATCCTTAAAAGGACAAACTGTGAATATATTCTCTGGCCCTTAAGGGTTACCTTCAAATGACAATGTAAAGCACAGGCCTCTGCTTGAGAATGCAGCCTCAAACTGTGATGTCGAACTCCCACCAAGCAGAGTAGAGAACTCTGGTAACAATGGAGCCCATCCAGGTTTGAGTCAGGGATCAAGCTCAACTGGTAGAAATTCCATATCTCAGCCATGTTTACCTCCCCCTGCCTCCTTATTTTGTATCCTGTCGTTCAAAGTGTTGCACATGAGCGTAATGAATATGGTTTTTCTTGAGTGAAGCTATTAACCATCAGGATGAGAAGATTGTGAAATTATCCTCTGGCAGCAGAGAATAGATAGATTTTGACTTCTACAATTTCTTTTCTAGAATAAAGTCAAATGATGTCATTGCTTTGAGTCCTACTTCATTTCTAATATAATCTAGTCTATACTAATCTATTCCACCACCCAATGAATAATAGTGAAGAACAAAGCTCTAGAATTAATCAGCATTTTTGTAATCACAGCTCAACATTTAGCGACCTTGCATATACAATCTAACCTTTATTGGGTTGTTGCAGGATCCAGGTCACTATTAGCTATTACTATTTTTTTTAAAAACTATTATTTATAACACATAACTTATTGTTTGATTATATGCTATCTGATATCGTTCTTTATTAGTTTCTTACATAATTCTTGATTTCTAACTATCTTTTAAGTTCTTTCTAATCAGAAACTTCATTTAGTCTCCTCACCCTCACTATCACAGTGTTAAACAGATAGACGCCAGGATTTTTGCTTTTTGTAATGACTGAGTAACATGTCAGATCAACTCCCTGCAGAAAATGGAGATTATGAAAAAGAATCAACTGGAAATTTTAGAACTAAAACTACAATATCTGAAATAAATATTTATTAATAGATTTAATAACAAAATGGAGATAAAAGAGGGAAATGTTAATGAAGAATAGAGAGAAGGGAGTTTTTTAAAAAATGAACAGACCTCAGGGACTTGGTAGGTAATATCAAATGGTTTAACATATATATAATTGTAGTGACAAAAAGAAGAGAAAATGGGGCAGAAAAATTATTTGAGACATAATGCCCAGAATTTTAAAATGTATGATGAAATAAATAAATGTACATATTCAAAATGCTCAACAACGAAAAGCAACATAAATTTGAATAAGACTGTGTCAAGGCACATCAGAGTCAAACTATTGAAAGCCAAAGATAAGGAACAAGTTTCGAAAGCAACAGGAAAAGAGATTCCCTCACATAGCTTAAACTCATCATCAAAAGCAATGGAGGCCAGAAGTAAAAGTATAACATCTTTAAGGTATTCAAATTAAAAACAGAAACAAAAACACTGTTAAACACAGAATTCTACAGCCAGTAAGAATATCCTTCAAGAATAAAGGCAAAATAAAGATATTTTAAGATGTAAGAAAACTAAGAAAATTTGTCACAAGCAGACTCACCCTATAAGAAATGCTAAAGAAAATTCTTCATACTAAAGAGAAATGACAACAGATGGAAATGTAGATCCTCAGAAAGGGATAAGAACATCAGAAATGCTAAATGCCTGAGTAAATACAGAAGACAATTATGTGGGGATTTTTTGCTTTATTCATCTTAATTTCTGTAATAATATAATTGCTTATATGGACTGAATTTAGTACCCTCCCCCCAGCCAAATTCATATGTTAAAGCCTTAACCCCCAATGCAATGGTATATGGAGATGGGAGCTTGGGGAGATGGTTAGTTTTAGATAAGGGCATGAGGGTGGGGCACTCATGAAGAGATTAGTGTCCTTATACCAGAAGAGACACCACAGAGTTTGCTGTCTCTCCTTCTGCCATGTGAGGATGCAGTAAAAAGGAGGCTGTCTATAAGCCAGGAAGAGGGCCCTCTCCAGAACCTGACCATGCTAGAACTCTGATCTCAGACTGCCAGCCTCCAGAACTGTGAGAAAATAAATTTCTATTGTTTAAACCACCCAGTCTAGTGATAGTTCATTATGGTGCTGAGCTAAGAAAACATTTAATGCAAAAATTAAAAAGTTTCATGAGGAGTCCAAAATACATACAAATATAATAAATACGACAACTATAGCATAAAGAATGGGGGATGGATATCAACCATTTCTTCTACATTTTGGGTGGAAACTGGTGCATTATTAACAATATTGACTGTCAAAATTTAAGAATATACATTATAATTCCTAGAGTAAAAATTGAAATGAATAAAAATGTTGAGCCAAAAAGCAAATAAAAATTACAAGGGAATTCTACAAACTACTGAATCCTCCAGAATCAGTAAATGAGTAACAGAGGAGCAAAACTGGAAAAGTAAATAGAAAACATATAATAAAATGATAAACTCAAATTCAATCATTTCAATAATTACATTAAATTTTAATGAAATAACACTTCAATTAAAAGGTAGAGACTGTCAGGACAGAACAAGGTTGACACAACTATGTACTTCCTACAAGAGCCACATTTTACATACAAAGACAGAAACAGTTTGAAAATAAATGAATAAAAAAATGCTGAGCAAAATAAGTATGAGAAAGCAGGATGACAATATTAATTATCACATGGATTCAAATACAAAATTGTGATGAAAAAAAAAAAGAAGTACTGAACTGTGTTGCCACCATTTGAGGTGGGAGAAAAGGCTCAAATATCACACTCTGCATCCTCCATTCCTTCCTTTCTTTGAGCTGGGAGATGTACCTGGTACCTCATTTAGCCAGGCTTGGAATGTATGGGTCTCCCACTGCTCCCAGCCTCCCTGGATAGAGACAGACGACAATGAGCCCTTCCTACCCTCCTCAGTGGGTAACAGACCTGGAGGTCTGGAGGTGTAGACAAAAGAAACTGTAGGCAAAGACATTATCTATGGTCTCAAGGAAACTGCTGTGATTCTTTGATAAAGGCATACCCAGTGGATTTTGCATTGGTTCTTCTCTTTCTCTCTCTCGGCCCCCCTCCCAACTATTTTTTTCTCTTTGATTAATTCTTCCATTTTCTTCTTTAATTACTTAACAGAAGTAACATTATGGGAGGTGGAGAATGGGACGAAGGAAAAATGTAATTAAGAATCCACAAAACAAGAGGTGTGTATTATGGCTAAGACCATGAACTCTGGAACTATCTGCTGAGATTCAAAGCCTATGACTGTCCCTTATCAACTATGTAATCATGTCACACAGTTTCTGGTCCTCAGTTTATTCTCTATAAAATAGGAGCTAGCAATAGTATCTGCCTCAATTGGTTGTGAGAATTCAATGAATTAATATATGCAAAGTATTTAGAAAAGTGCCTAGCACATTATAAGCTTTAACAATTATTAGCTCTTACCTAAGGCCCAACATATGGTTTAAAAATTGTGGTTACTATGTCAGTTGTACAATATTAATGTTTAGGTAACTAAAAAATCTACCTTTTATTTTCTTTCAATAAGAAAGATTTTCCCGAATGGAGTTCTATTTCACTATGCTTTAGAGTACACCGTAATTGATCTAAAGTGACTTCAGGATACTGGTACTGATATCTCATGTTTAGATACAGCTTTCAGTTTTCAAAGTGCTTTTACAGACATTATCTCAGTTAATCTTCACAACAGCTCTGAAAGATGATTGTGACAGCATTCACTATTCCTACTTTTAAAATGAATAAACAGATGTACAAGAAGGAAAAGTGGTTTACCCAAGATTTATAAGGAAAGGAGCAGGAACTAGCAGCTGTGTCCTGAAGCCCTCTCCTTTAGATCAGTGACTTCACACAAAGACTATATGTTACCCGAGGGTGTAAGAGGGTAATTCTTACACCTCCTAATTCTCACATATGCTTCCTTAAGACTAATATGTCAGAAAACATGTCTATGGCTGAGGTGTCATAATAGATCTTTTGTTCAACCTTCTCTTCAAAATCAACATTTTCCTATTTTACAAAGAAAGGCATATCACTCACTCTTCCCCAATTTCACTCTGTTGCATTACCACAGGGTGTCAAAAAAGGACAACCTGAATTATTGGTGACTGAGAAGCCTCTTTTAACCAAGGTCCCATTAACCTGCAGTAGAGCTTGACTTCTTACACAGTAGGGTGAAAGTTGGTATTAGGAACAGTGTATTTTAGTCATTTCAGACCATTATCAGGGCTGGGTTAGGTTGCACTGTTAGGAATTCAGCTAGGGATGCCAATGTATTTAACTATCCCAGCTCTTCCACACCCTCAGTCTTGCCAAAGAAGCAATTCCTCCTCAGGTTGAGTCTCAGGAGAGTAGAGATAAGACTGTTGTCTGTAATACAAGGTGAGAGTGCCTTATTTCATTTAGGAAATGAACTGCAGGCAAAGTTCTATTCCTTACTTAACCATCCACCCTTCTATCCATCCAACTAGCCATTCAACCAGCCGTCCCCCCTTCCACTCACCCACCCAGCCATCTAGCCAGCTAGACAGCCACTCACCCTTATTCTGAGGTATCAGAATTAAATAATAACAAAATGGCTATGTGGGCCCAATATTTTTCTGATAAATTAACTCTTATTCACTGACTAATATGATAAAGACTTGTCTTGCCAATCATGCCAAAAGGCAGGCATTTTCCACAAATCGAAAAAGTTATATATGCAGCTCCAAGGCTTTGATAAAAACATACTTAAAGTAAGAAAAAAGCATTAAATCAAACACTGCATTGGCAAAGGTGTATTGAAATTAACAATATTTCAAATTTCCCAACCTTTTCTAAATTTACTGGATTAAACAAAATGCCTCTAAATGAAAGAAAAGTCAGTAAAATTAATAGTGAGTTAAAAAATCTTGGTATAATCTATATGATACACTTCCCAGAAACTGAAAAAGTGAATGACTATATATTGTTTTCTAAGTAGATAGTTGCAAATTCTTTGCTTTCAGCAAAATTGCAGATGGATTCAATTGAGCTATAAATCGATAGATCACTGAAATAACTGTAATGAAGACTTACTAAGCAATTTTTCTCATTTTATAATCTTGAAGGCATTAAAAGAATAAAGTAATATTGCTATAATAAAATCCCTTCTATTCCTATGTACTTATTTATTAGAACATGGGCTTACAACTATAAAAATAAAAGGAAAGAACAAAATAATGTTGAACTTATTTCATTCTAGCAACAAGTAATTCTTATCCACAGATACATGTTATCAATTAGAAAAATAACCTAATCCATCTAATTAAGAGATGTATTTCTAATACAATTTTTGCTTAATAATTATTTGTCAAAACACCAACAAATTATTCATCCTAATATATAAGATATTTAGATTGTTTTAATAATTTTTATACTAAAAAAGAGAATTAATGATATTGCAATCCAGTAGAAATTGTTAATAGCAAGGTTTACAATACTAGGAAATTTAAAAATATATCTTAAATTTCAATTTTTATACATGTTTTTGTTGCAGAGATGTGTTTCAAAGAGATGCGTAAAGAAATTTAAAACAAAAAAAATCATTTTTCTCACACTGCATCATTTCCTCCCAGCAAAAGTCCTACAGTCCAAGGAAAGCCAGGTTAATTCCATGTCTATAACTTGAAGAATAAAATATTGCCTTATTCCTCCTGCAACTCACCATGATTTTGCATAGAATGCTTCTTAGACTCTAATGCCATGGACTATTTTGCTTTATCAATAAATGATGAGAACTTGAATTGTGAAAAAAAAATAAAATCCATTTTTTGTTATTTATGGTAGCTAGGTTATATAACGTCATGACCAACACTGAACTAGTGAATACTGAACCATTGCTCCTAGGAAAAATACAGGGTTAGGTTCCTGTGAGCCTCTGGTCACAACATTTTCATCAACCAATCAATACATAGCCTTGTTTTCTGTGTGTGTCTGTTTAAAGACACCTTATTTAATATACACAGTTGATTCATTAACAATGAACTCATGGCCAGCAGCAATCAAACTCATATCTGAACGAAGCTTCTTTAACACACATATTCTCTCCATAAGGCACGTCACGGCCTTCCTGTACTTAGGACACTAGACAGCATTTCAACATTAGCCTTGGGGGTCATTTTAAAGAGCAAAATCACCAAGAAAAAGCACAAAAATGTGAAAACACAGCACTAAATAGAGCACAAAAAGGACACTTGTTGACAGTATGAGAACTGAAACAAGAAAGCAGAGCACAGCCTTGTTCTATCTCAGCTAGGAATCTGCACAGGGAGCCGCTCAAATTTCCTCACCATTCTGTATTTGTCTGTCAATGACCAAGAAAGTGCCGCAAGCATTGATTTTGAGGTTAGACTACAATACATTTTACCATGTAGATGAATTTGCAAATATGGAATCCATGAATAAGGAAGACTGATTTATTACAATAGTATAAAGTTCTGTGGGGGAATGGAAAAGAAAAACAAGTTTGAGAAAAAGAAATATAAAATTTCTTACTACTAAAGATGAGCTTTTTGTGTATTATTAAACTGAAGATAGTGAAAAGCAAATCATGAAAGTTTTAAAATCCCACTGAAAACATTTTTTAAAAATGCAATTGTTTTATTATTTAAACCTTAATATAAGCAGTATGACAATACTGTGAATATTAAAGCCTACAATAAATTTTATACTAACTTAAAAATGTGCAAGATTTGAGCAAAATAGAAGATTACTGACTTTAATAACATTAATATGAAATCACAATGAAATTGATTAATACAAAGAAATGAAAACTGCACCAACTCCAAACTGAAAAGTCATCCTACTTAGAGTCAATTGGTGGAAACAAGCAGCAATTTAGTGATGTGGACACAAACTTGAGATCACACTGTACTGCTGTTCCAGGGTTTTGTTTCTTTGTATTTTTGTTTGCTCAATCACTAATAAAATATTTTTTAAATATTTTATTTGCTCTTTTTTATAGCAACAATTTTCAAACAATTTTGCATTCTCAGTTGCTTCAGTCAAAAAGAGGTTTATAAAGATATCCAAGAAATACAGTTCTTCTGATAAGAGGGGCATTTTAGGGAAAGCTAGTATTATATAAACATATAATGATATTAAATGTTCCCAGTTTATGTCTTTCCCTCCCAGAGATGGGATAGCTTGCTATCTTTGTGAATAAAATTAATTTGCCCCAGCTTTTTGCTGTTGTTGTTTTTAATGGCAACTTATAGGCCTTTATCTTTAATTCTTTTCTTGCTATCGAGAAATTTTCCATGTGACACTAAGGCAAATTTATTTCACTAATATTTTGTATTGAAGTATAGATGATTTACAACGTTGTGTTAGTTTCAAGTGTACAGCATAGTGATTCATTATTTTTGCAGATTATACTCCATTATAGGTTATTACAAGATAATGGGTATAATTCCCTGTGCTATACAGTATATCTTTGTTGCTCATCTAGCTTATGTATAGTAGTTTGTATTTGTTAATTCCATACTTCTGATTCGCCCCCCCCCCATATGGTAACCACAAGTTTGTTTTCTATGTCTGTGAGTCTGTTTCTGTTTTGCATATACATTCATTTGTATTATTTTTTAGATTTCATGTATAAGTGATATACAGTATTTGTCTTTCTCTGTCTTACTTATTTCACTAAGCATAATATTCTCTAGGTCCATCCACATCGTTGCAAATGGTAGTATTTCCTTCTTTTTATGGCCAAATAATATTCACATATATATAAATTCATGTATATATTCATATCTACAGATATATCACATTTTTAATCCAATAGTCTGTTGATATATTAAAACATCTATTTGTGGATTGCTTCCATGTCTAGGCTATGGTAAATAGTGCTGCTGTGAACACTGGGGTGCATGTTTTTGAATTAGTGTTTTCAGTTTTTCTGGATATATACCCAGGAGTGGAATTGCTGGATCATATGGTAGTTCTATTTTTAGTTTTTTGAGGAACCTCCATACTATTTTCCATAGTGGCTGCACCAATTTACATTCCCATCAACAGTATACAAGGGTTCCCTTTTCTCCACATCCTCTCCAACATTTGTTATTTGTAGACTTTTTCATGATAGTCATTCTGACAGGTATGAGGTAGCACCTCACTGCGGTTTCAATTTGCATTTCTCCAATAATTCGCGATGTTAAACATATTTTCATGTGCCCGTTAGCCACTAATTTTCAAGATGAAGAAAATGAATATAATTAAATTATTTGAATTGAGTAAAAGAAAGGAAGAAGTAAATGTTTTCATTGTGAGCTAATATACATTATTGATTCATGCATTAAAGACATTTAAGCTAATCTCTTCTAAAGTCAGCATCACACTATTGTTGACTGAATGAAGAAACACACTTGAAAGAGTGTCTGGCACACAGTAAACATTCACTGAATGACAGTACTAATTGTGTATAAGAAATGTCTTCCATTGACTTCATACAATTCATCATTAATGATTAACAAAATGGTCAGTGAGTCTTTGTCCCATAGACCAAAATTTACAGTATAGTTTCACTCTTAAACTTTAAATACAAAATTCCATTTGCGAATATATTTTCTAACTTCCCAGCAAAGACTTAAACCTGTGGCAGCACCACTCAACATGTGCCAGGGCAGAGTGTGAATTCAGATACAGAGCTCTCAAGCCAGGCCACCTAGGTGAACTCTCTTCTCAACCTTCCTGATGTATCACTTAACCTTTCCATGCTTTAACACCCTCAAAAGTAAAAACAGCATTGATGCCTACTTTCTAGGGTTGTTACAAGGATTAAATGGCTGACTACATGTATATTGTGGACACTCAGTAAATGTTAGCAGCTATAACTAAACAATAAAAATTAACCACATTTTCCAAAATAAATTGGAAAATGGCTTTCTGGTAGTCATCAAAATGATGTTACATTCTTAAGCTCCACTTAGATATATTTGTTAAAATCGTCTCTTAAAATCTCTATAGATGTGAAGAAACTGGAACTTCATACATTGCTGGTGGGAATGTAAAATGGTGCAGTCACTTTGGAAAATAGTCTGGCAGTTCCTCAGACAGTTAAACATATAGAGTTACCATATAACCCAGCAATTCTACTCCTAGGCATATACTCAAGAGAAATGAAAACATATGTCCATGTAAAACCTTATACATGAATGTTCATATCAGCCTCCTTTTTAACAGCCAAAAGATGGATTAATTAATAAGTGGATATATGCACACATGTGGTATATTCATACAATGAAATATTTTGTGGTAATTAAAAAGGAATGAAGTACTGATTCATACTACAACATTAATGAAACTTAAGTACTAAGTATTATAAAAGAAGCCAGTTACAAAAGACCACAAGTTATATTATTCCATTCATATTAAATGTCCAGAACAGGCAAATCTTTAGACACAGAAAGTATATTAGTGGTTGACTGGGGCGGTAGTGGAGAGCGTTTGGGGAGAAATGAGAGTTACTGCTAAAGGGTAGGGGTTTCTCTTCGGGGTGATGAAATCTTCCAAAATTGATAGTGGTGAGAGTTGCAGAACTCTGAATATACCAAAAAACAATGAATTTACACTTTAAATGGGTGAAACTTTTAGTATGTGAATTATATCTCAGTATAGCTTTCTACCCACAACTCCTCCCGAAACATCTCTAGATAGTCATCACTTGTTGAAGTACTTGGCAAAAGACAGTTACTTAGTACTTTGGGAATAAGCAAATAAATGAATGTACATTCACTTAATCTTAAATGGCTTTCTTTCCTATTTTTATTCATCAGTGAAGCCTGCAATTACAGGAAGAAACTTAAAAGATTCATAAATGTCACCTTTTGCATTTAGATGTTTGTTTTTATAATGTGGTGAAGTTTTGTTGTTAAGTATCTCACAGTTGCTGTACCTAGAAGTGCTTTTAGGACCCAGACTAGTGCTAATGGTATGAAAAAAAGGCAACATATATTTCAATGTTAATACAGAAACTCTAATTTGCTCAAATTATTAACACTGTTCTAATTTCCATATGCTCTAAAGTCAGTATGAATAAGATTTAGAACAAATTGCTGGTGACATTAAAATTCATTCATTCGTACTTTCAACAAATATTTACTGAATAAGTATCTATGTGCTAGGCACAGTGCTAGAAACTGATGCCACAAAAATGAATCACAGCCTGGGGGCAGAGATGATAAAACAGAATTATGCACTACAACGTGCTGTATGTTAATATTAGGGTTTGTACCATGTGCAATACACCGAATGCTTTGAGAACAGAGAAGAGGGAGTGGCTAAAGGCTGAAGGAGTTCAAAATATTTCAGAGATAAAGGAAAATTTTTGGCAGATACAGAAAAATAAGTAATGGATTTTCAAGTGGATATTTTTTTTATTGCGACAGAAGAAAAGTCACAGTATACTCATTTCTCTTTTAGGAAAAAATAAGGGGTTTTCATTAGCCATGAGGATATCAGTATTATAATGAATGGATATATTTGCAGTAGCGAGTGACCAGATAGCACTAAGTGTCTTAAATAATTTTGAGAACTCTAAAGGTGTCTCTTAAAACTTTTAAAAGGCTAAGTTTTCTATTGCACAAAAGAACAATCTTTCAATATTCAGACAATATGTTAACTCATCTGGGTATCCCACATTTAAAAAGGAATGTATTAAAATATCTACATGTTTATATTCTGAACTGTATGATATTCTAAAAGTTGTATCATGATTATGAACTTCACACCTGAGGCCAATATTTGGTTAACAAATGTCTACTGTTAATTAAATTGGGCATCAGTTGTGTGATTGTGCATGGTTTCTCACAAAGGCATCTCTAGTTCTACTATGTAGATTAATACAAAGTTGACCCTTGAACAACTCGGGAGTTAGGGGTGCCAACCCTCTAAGCAGTCAAAAATCCACATGTAACTTATGGTCGGCCTCCATATATGTAGTTTCTCAACATCCATGGTTCCTTGGTATCCGAGGTTCTGCATCTACAGATTTAACCAACTGCAAATCATGTAGTATTATAGTATTTACTATTGAAGAAAAATCCACATTAAAAGTGGGCCCACCCAGTTCAAATCCATGTTTTCAAGGGTCAACTGTAACTACCAAAAACATCATGCCATTTCACTTCAACTTGATGTTTACAACAAATTTATGTGTGTGTATACATATAAATACATAGACACACACACATAGTCTCCTCCAATATAAGCTTTAAGGGTTAAGAAGCTAATGTGTTTCTTATCCTCTCATCATACAGAGTTCCACAGGTCCTTCTGTAATAACAACTATGTGCTCTGATAGATGGACAAGTACTTCCCAAATTTTAACACTGATAGAAAATATCATAGGTCCAGTAGATAATTTTAAGGCTAAATACCTGAAGTTCAAGATAAGGAGTCAATGAGAACTTTATTTAGTCCAGTAAATTAAAACTCATCTTTGAACATGTGAGTATTTGCTTTGACGCAAAGTCTCTGCAAGAGTTTGTAATAAATCATTTAACTCTTCATTATTAAATGTGGGCCATGCTCTGAACCTACTTCAAATGATCACTCTTGAGGAGCTACAACAAACATTATGGTAAAGATTATTTAAAGCAAAAAGTTTTCCATTAAATCAGTGTAATGTTAATATTTGCCACAAAAAAGGAAGAATTCAACTCAAATCTTTCTATCAGGATATCATTCTCCATTGGGTCTTTGGTGTTTCTACAATTTTGCTTCACTACCCTCCATGCTGCACAGTCTTTTCATGGGTGTTTGTATAGCAAACATCTGGATCAAAGGGCAGGCATGCTTACTGTCTTTTATAAAAGATTTAGGTTCCCTAACTTTCGGGTTCCTCTACCTTAATGCCACCCACTGTGAGTGCAGGTGTCACCTGGCCCTCTTCACATTGCCCTATGGGGACTGGGGCTGGGGGATGCTGATAGCATGGCTACTGATGTTGCTGTGAGTAATAAATGATCCTATTCTCTGACCCAGAAGTCTCATGTCTTCTACCAGCATCCACGCAACTGTGGCAGGCCGAATTTAGCTTACAAAGAGGGTGAAATCATAGACCCTTCATGGTTTTTGCCACTGCCTATCAATTCCCTGCCTTAGGCATTATGATCTCACTCTCTAGGGTGTTTTCTGTTTTTATTTTTTGGGCACTCCATAAAACATATTTAGAAAATAAAATAAAAATGCACTCTGGGCTGAAATAAAATACAAGTCTTTATTTTAATCAAGGACACTCCCTGTTTTTCTCTTTTTGTTTTTTTTGGGTTTTTTTTGTTCATTTGTTTTGTTCTGTTTTGTTTGAGATGAGATCACTAAGTAATGCTTAAGCTTCAAAAACACTTTCATTAACTAGTATAAGTACTTTCAACTTAACGAATCCTAACAATCTAACAATCTGGTGCAGCATATGCTAACTTAGAAAAATGACATAGTCGTTTTCCTTTTCACTTTGAGAACTTGCTCGTGCTGATTAAAAGGTAATCACTTATTTTTGATTTTTCACACTTAAGTCTTTAATCCCAATTGAATATATCTCATAAATGGGTATCAGGAATCCAGTATTACATAGATATAGATATATTGACTAACTAAATAAATAACCTTCACAAATCACTCATAATTAAATGACAAAGTATTTCATTCACCTTTTCTAAGATTTTAATCATTTATCATAAGCTTTTTATTTTCTTAAAGAAAAATTGAGGTTTGATTTTTAAAAATCTAGAATTTTCCCAAATAATACAGCACTCACGTGCAGGTAGAGCAAACTTTCAAAGTCATGTCCCATTTCATTACAAATTTATCTACAAATGTGTGTTTTAAAAGCTCTCCTCAGCCCTTGTAATAAATGTTAACAACCTTGTCACTACAGTAAACACCCTGAGACATCAACAGGCCAATCTTCGACCCAGGTATTCTCATGGCTGCTGAGATGCTCAGAGGCCTTCACATTGACCATGGTCCTCCAACTGTGTAACATACCCATATTCAGCACTCCTCACCCCAATGGAGAGGATGCTTGCCTAAAAACTCCCAGAGTATGTGAAAATCTTCTCCAAATATTATCATCCAGATCTTTGCATATTAAGCTGCCTTCCCAGATATCACCTCTATACATATAGCAGAGAAAAGCCAGTGGAATAGTCAAATCCTCTGTGTCCAACCTTTCATGCAACTCCAAGAAGTGGGCTAGTGTCTCTTTCAACTAGTCCTTCTTTGACATCTCTAAATCTATCCCCTGATTTCTGTTGCTATTTATAGAACTACCCTTTGTTTTCCTTCAATTTTAGATCCCCAGTTTGGGGACCACCTACAGGTTGGATTTGAAGCTTTGTTAAATTGTCTTTTCTCACGAAAGGATCATCTTCCATAACAGTAATTCTATACCTGACATTGAAGGAGGCTTCCAGAAATTTTATTATGCTTTTCATTATATTTCAACAGTATGAGCTCACATTATTGTTTCACAAAGCTTCTGATTTTCTTTCAGAATTAGAAAGATTGATCTCTTTTTGATTGAGATGTAATTCATATACCATAACATGCACTTTTTTTTTAAACTTCTCTCGAGGGCCAGCAGCTGCATACCCCGCTTTGAGATGGGGCAAGTGGGGACACCTGGGGCCTTTCCTCCAGAAGCTTGGGGAGAGGGGCTACCCAACCCTCCAAGGTATGTTTCCAGGTCCTCAGCCACTCTCAGCACCCACCACTCCGCCCCTCATGTGTGCCAAAACTCACCCTTTTAAAGTGCACAATTATTGGTTTTCAGTACATTCACAGAGTTACACAACCACTCCAGTTGTTCACCACTACCTAGTTCCAAAATATTTTCATTATCCCCCCCCAGAAAAGCTATAGCTTTGTAATATAGTTTGAAATCACTGAATATGAGAAAGAGTCTGATTTGGCTAATAAAAGTCCTGAATATTTTACAAAATGAATTTGGATTAAGAATTCAGTCTAGCACCTAAAAGAACTATAATGTTATATATCAATTATGCCTCAATTAAAAAAAAAAAAAATCAGTCCTGGGGAGAGAATGCTGTGATGTGTGCCAACTTTATGGCACTAACTACATAACATAAAAGAGGTGAAAATCCATCTTTAAAAGACAGGAGGAAGCTGCCTGTGAAATGTGAAGTGGAGACATAAAAGCCCTGTTTATGGAGAGGAAGCAAAAATTGCTATTCCAGTGTGAGAAGGCATGCCCGCATTTATCCCTTAATGCCCCCTCCCAAATCAGTCCTTTGGCACTGGACACCCAGTAAAACAGGGTGTTCTTAGGACCAAGTGGAAGGACATGCAAATACTACTAATGACAGGCTGAGGCTTGATGGGCATCACGGGTTGGGATTTACTGAAACTACTGAAAAAGAGCTAAGCCCCATAACAGTTTAAAAAGATTTCTGAATGTAATGGCAACAAAATATCCCTGTATGTGATTATATTTGACTCCTTCTCCAACCTGGATACATGAAGATCAATGAGATTACAGATGATTCTATTTGCTTTCCCTCATTCTTCTGTATTTCTTGTTATACTTTAAAATGGGGGAAATGCCTCTAAATTAACTTAATTTCTTTTTTTTTTTAATTGTCTTTTTCCTTTTAAACTTTGGGTTTATTTATTTATTTATTTATTTATTTATTTATGGCTGTGTTGGGTCTTCGTTTCTGTGCGAGGGCTTTCTCTAGTTGCGGCAAGCGGGGGCCACTCTTCCTCGCGGTGCGCGGGCCTCTCATTATCGCGGCCTCTCTTGTTGCAGAGCACAGGCTCCAGATGCGCAGGCTCAGTAATTGTGGCTCACGGGCCCAGCTGCTCTGTGGCATGTGGGATCTTCCCAGACCAGGGCTCGAAACTGTGTCCCCTGCATTGGCAGGCAGATTCTCAACCACTGCGCCACCAGGGAAGCCCAATTAACTTAATATTAAACTTTAAAAAGTTACTTAATTTCCTGATAACAGAAAAATTGCATTCATTAAATAGAAGAACAATTCTATGATTCCTTATTTTTATGATGAGAAAACCCAAATAGGAGATTGCCTGACTTAGACAAGCCATGTGCCCCTGTTTTAGCTCAATCGTGTATGTGCCAGAGCATTTTCAGGTTGCACAATGTCGAAAATCATGTAATTCATGGTTTTCGGTTCTTTATGATCAGAGGAGAAAGAAAAGATTTCTAGTTTAGGAAACTATGTGAAAGGTAAAATGATAAATTGTGACGGATGACACAGGAGTGGGCAATCTGGCTTGTGTGGCCGTGTGTTTGCATGGGCTGTGGGGAACAGGGCGACAAGGGAACTAGTGCATTAACTAGAATGACCACCCAATATCGACCCAATTCTTAGAAGAGACACCTTTTTAATACCATGCGACTTTTTAAATATCTCCACTTCATCCCATATGATGACTTTAGACACCTGTCTTACTAATTTATGGTTCTTATAAATTCTTAGGTCGAATGTAATTTGAAAGTAGTGATGGATTAGATTTTAGGATTATATTTTTCTGGCCTTTTCTTCATATAAAGGAATGATCACTCATTTCAGTATAAAGAGTACAGATACATATCACTAATAAGTGAATATTATTTTCAAGCTGCAATATATCTGCTGCATTTTCATGTTTGGCATAAATAATGTCAATAAAAATGGTGATCAAAGAAACGGAATTCTAATATCATGTTAGAAGAGACAGATTAAACAAATGACTTCAGTGTTCCAAAGACACCAAAATGCAAACAAGTGTTTTTCTGGAGGTATTATTTAGCTAAATGGTGGTATTTCTTTACAAATTTCAAGATAGAATAAGAAATATTAATGTTATATTAATTAAATAACGTCAAGTGCTACTGGCAAGTAAAAAATACAACGTTGACTTCACCTGCACACACTGATATGGAAATTTTGTCCCATATAACATATAATATGAAAATTTAATCATGGCTAAATTCTTCCATAGGTGTTATATGCCCTGGAAAAATCAATTAAAATTGAGTTAGGAGGAGGGTATGACAATATTTAAGAATTTAACAAAGTTATCACAAGAACATCACACTCAAATTTTATTCTCTCTCTCTCTCCCTATCTGCAACCTCTAGTTACATGGTGACTAATATATCTTAATGTATTTCAGTATATCAGTATTTTTATTATATTATTCCCTAAGATGACAACTCCAAATAACTAGTACTGAAAGAAAATACCAGAACCACCAATATTTTTCTTTTCTTGACATACTTGCAGGTATATATTTTTATGTTTATAACAGAAGCTAATAAAGAAACATGCCCAGTTTATTATTTCTAGATTGATTGCAGAAATAGCTACTACCCTTTTTGATGATGTGGAAGTTTATACATGTATTGATGAAGCAACAGCTGTGATAAATCACTTCAAGAAAATAACACTTCTCATTGCTTTTCTCTTTGTTCCCTTACAACCTGTGTTATGAAGTGAAATGTGCCTGGACTTGTCTTTAGGACGTAGAAGTGATAATCTGCAGAATGGGCTGTGCATGCTAACACTTAATGTTCACCTATGCCCCAGGTATTATGCTATTGTTAATTCTGAATAAAAGCTGACACCTTACTTTTTTATATGCCATTGTTGCATCTGCTTCTATTGCAGAATAAAATAAAGACCACTATTCTCTGTTTTTCACTTTTTGTCCTTTTAAACTCTATTAATTTATTTAAAGATTTGATGGATTTGGCTAACTTCTCAACTTTAAGCAAGGTAATAAGAACTATTCCTGTGTCTTGCACATAACAGTTACCTCGTTCAAGAAATTAGCAGTTGGGGCTTCCCTGGTGGCCCAGTGGTTGAGAATCTGCCTGCCAATGCAGGGGACACGGGTTCGAGCCCTGGTCTGGGAAGATCCCACATGCCACGGAGCAGCTGGGCCCGTGAGCCACAATTACTGAGCCTGTGCGTCTGGAGCCTGTGCTCTGCAACAAGAGAGGCCCGCACACCGCGATGAAGAGTGGCCCCCGCTTGCCACAACTAGAGAAAGCCCTCGCACAGAAACGAAGACCCAACACAGCCATAAATAATAAATTAAAAAAAAAATTAAAAAAAATAAAAATAAAAAAAAGAAATTAGCAGCAAAGAAGCCATCTCCTACTTTTATCCCCAAGTTCTAGCAGAATAGTAGGTGACATAAATAAGCAAATATGGTAAATAAAAATATACTGAGCTCAATTATCATGAATTATTCCTATGATTCTATTATTACATTTATTTATTAATATTACAAGTCTTTGCTAAAATGTCAACTCTGGGGGGGAAGCCCTCTCGACTACGCTCTTTAAAACCACAAATAATCCCCTCACTTGGCACACCTAACCCTTACCCCCTTTTCTTTTCCTCCACAGTATTTATCAGTATCAGACATACTTCATCATGAAGACCAGGATTTGTGTCTGTATTGTTCACTACTTTATCCCCAATGTCTGGCACATACTAGCTGCTCAATAAAAATAGGATGAATACTATAAACATGTATGAAGTACAGTAGGTATTCATTAGAGCACTTACCACAATTTATCTTATTTGTCATCAAACATTCCTTCCACACCACCAGCTCCTCTCTTAGTCTTCGCTGTAGTGCCGACAATAAATGCCTTAACGCCAAAAACATAGCAGCCATCATCAATGTATTCCTTTCCCTTACCTTTCTTATCATTAAGCCCTTGGTTCTATCTCCAAAATATATCTTGGATTTTTCTACTTCTATCTCCACTGTCTCCACCATTATCTCTCTCTTGAATAAGAGCAATACCCTTTTAACAGGTCTTTCTCCTGTATACCTGTCCCTCCCAAAAGCAGTCAGATCTCTTGACCCAAGGATAAAGTCATGTTGTTTCCTACTTAAAACCTCTCAATTACTTCCTGTTGTTCACAAAAGAAAATCCACGCTCCTTATTACAACCTGTAGGGCTACATCACCTGGCTCCTTCTCTCCTCTAAACTTCAACGCACCACGCTCAGCTACGTTGTTCACCATGCTGCAGTCATACTGGCTTCTTCTTTGTGTTTCTGAAATAAGCCAAACTCTTTCTGAATTTTATGTCTTGGTGTTTGCCATTCCCTCTTCCTGAAACACTCTTCCCATATCTTTACAAAGCCCACGTTCATCCTTTGGATAGTACCTCAAACGCCATCTTCACATAAGATCTTCTCATGACCACCCTAATTAAGATCTTCTCACGACCACCCTGATTAAGATCTTCTCATGACCACCCTAATTAAGTGGTCTCCCCCGTCATTCTCTCATCACCTTGTTTATTACTGCCATCGTTCTTACTATCAGATTACTTGTTTGCTTGTTATTTATTAAAATGTAAGCAGGGCAGGGACTTAGCCTCTTTGAATTGGCAAGAACTAATAAAATGCCTTGCATATACGGATTGCTCCATATATAGCAACTGAATCAATAAATGTAACATTCTCTTCACCAGAGCGTGCAACCCTCATGTTTGTAATTCCAATACCTAGCACTTACAAGGTGTGCTAAAAATGTTGAAGTGAATTACAAACTTTAAATCTGTTCCTGCTATCATGAGTGCCTCCCAGAAATACCTTTGTTCATAAAGATTTGCATACAATAGCTGGACTGAGAGAAAATATTGAATTCATTCAACTGACATTTACTCAGTGTTCGTCAAGTGCTGGAAAGTGTACATGGTAACTTGGCTTGTGAGTGTAGAACAGGAGATATCACTTCTTAATTATTTGATAATTTCATAAATGTAGGACACACATTTCACCAAGGCATTTGGCAATATTTTTCATTATATCTTTGTTTTCAAATGCAGAAATGTGGGTTGGATAGTAGCCCTGCTAACAGATTAGGTACAATAAAATGGCTGGATGAAGAGTTCCACTCCAAGAGTGTGGAGCGTGTTCAACAGCTCATTCAGGGCAGCAAATATTTGCTGAGCAGCTCCTACCATCCAAGTGCTGACCTTGATGTGAGAACAATACAAGTATTATGTGTAATCTCTTACCTGGAAGGGTGCATATGTTTTCTGGCAACTTAGCACAGATCTATCCCCTGCACTATTAACATCATTTTAAAAGTAATACACTGGATGAATATATAGAGAGTGTGCAACTATCAACATCATACAAAAATCATAGGAAAAGAAAACAAAAGCAATAAATTAATCAAAATCCAAGAGACGATAACTGTCTAGAAGGCTGGGATGGATTTTTTTAATGAAATTTAACTCAGATAAATATATGGTCCTACTCTCAAGTTCAAAATACCAACTACATATCTACAAAATGGAGGTGATACAGAATATGACTACTCATAAAAATCACATAGGGATTTTAACTTACAGTACTCTTTGTAAAAACTATTGTGACACAGCTGTCATAGAAAC
This sequence comes from Eubalaena glacialis, assembly GCF_028564815.1. Taxonomy (NCBI): domain Eukaryota; kingdom Metazoa; phylum Chordata; class Mammalia; order Artiodactyla; family Balaenidae; genus Eubalaena; species Eubalaena glacialis. The sequence goes on along the minus strand of NC_083727.1, from coordinate 6,080,544 downwards.
TCGTTTCATATTCAGTGCATTTACAAAGCAGTAATCAGTCCGGTGCCAGTCAGACCACACTCAGAACTCAGACTAGTATGTTCAGAAGTGGGTACCACACTATAAAAAAATTCAGAGGAATCAGCCAAGATGATAATGAGGACTCTTGCTGCTACAGAACTTGGAATTGCTAAAAGTCTTATACTACTGAAGAATCTGCACAGGAAGGTGGAATATATGAAGAGAGGGTGAGTGAATGGTGGGGAAGGAAGGAGCTGATAAATGTCTTCAAATATTCAAAGGGCAGTTATGTGGAAGAAATACTAGACCCCTTATTTATCATCCCAGGGCAAAGAACTAGAAAACTATAGGAAGAGGGATTTTGGTTCACTATAAATAAGGGCTAACTAACAGCACTGTCCTGAGAAAGCCTGAACCATCTCACAAGAAAAAGAGTTCTCCACCAATGGCAGGTTTCCCATGGCTGCTGGGGTGTCCTGTTGGCAAAGGTATCATGTGAGAGATGTGAACATTGAATAGGTAATTGGATCAAATGATTGCTAGATTCTAAGATCTTTATATTCTATGATATAATGAAAAGTGATATAAAAATTGGGAAGGATAACTTTTCATTCATTCATTCATTTACCTAATACTGCTTTTGTTAGGCACTGTTACAGGTGCCATGGTTGCAAAAGTGAACTAAGGCAAAAATCGCTGCACTTGCGAAGCTTACATTCTAAATGGCTTGGAACAATAAGGCTACTTAGTGCTAGTCTGAGGCAAAGCTATGCTACAGAAACTCATTCATCTCTTCCTTTTAAGTTAGAAGTTATGATGGATACAGCCATTTGTTTCAGTCACAAAAACTGTGTCAGCACCTTTTGCCTTTATCACTGCTGTATTTTCTCCCTTCCACTCTAATCTATTGCTTTGCTCATCACCATTGCAAAACAATGATTTATAATTAATTATTTATACTTTGCAACCATTAATAAAATATATTTTGCCATTTACTAAAGTATTAGATATTAATGCGTTCTCTTGGGTCTGAGTTCCTACACATTAAAAATGTCCATTTTAAAAATTATAAAATAAATACAAGGTTCATTATTAAAATTTATAAATTATGAATAAGGATAAAAATTAAAAGAAGTATATATTTCTGATCTTTTAATAGCATGATATATGCATATATACAAATGCAGATTTAGGCTTATTTTTCCCAATCTTGTGGCATTTCTGTGGTTTCATATTTTACCGCACTATTAAAATTATTAGAATACTAGTCTTTTTGGAATTGATAAAACAAATCCCTTAATTGGAACGGCAGACATCTATCATCGTCTTTGTGGGCTGTCTTTAGATTTAAGAAGATATAAAAAGCTATCATCATCAAATGACACTTAGTAAACACCCTGTGTTGGCTAAGTACATAAGAACATTAAACATGAAGAATTTCCATTTTAGTTAGATCAATTGATCCACATCAAGTCAATGATACTAGAGAATTTTGCCTTCTACATAATGACAGAACAGCTCTAAAAATATACATTTAATCCTTATTGATTTAAACATATGTAGAACTTATTTATACTTTTGACCTCTGTCACATCATGGAGTAAGACATTTCCTTATATTTTCTGAATAACTTAGTGGAATTTGAGAAAATATTCCAAAGGTGTTTGGAACAAATAATTCAACATAATATTGAGTTGTACAGTCCCTCACTTATGGGCTGAAAACCCACATGACAGCCTCAATATTAAATAATTACACTTGCAAGGCAGTGCCACAGTATATACCTGAATGTTGTAGCCAGCTACTCCAGAAACCTATAGTTGTGATGTTTTGGATTTTGGTGGGCTAAACTTATTCAATTGAGGTATAAGTTCTTGTACTTTTTTAATAGCAGTTATTTCTGTTCAGGTCCTTGAAAGAAAGCACTAAGTAAAAATTGCTAAACCTACTATCTGCCTTTCATAATTGCTTAATTTTATCTTTTTTAACCCAGGAAGACCTAACTTTTCCACATGTGCCATCATAAAATATGAATTCCTTGATCATTTTATCTTCCCTGAAACTCTTTTAGCCTTTCTGCATCTTTGTTAGGGTGCTTACCAGAACTGGATATTTCAAGTAGGAAAGTACCATAATTTTAAGTACAGATTGGAAAGTAATTTTTTGTCTTTTGCAAGTAAATGCTGTCTTGCATTTTGGTCTTTTAGGTAAAAGCATTATACTAAACTACTACCTTCAAAGAATGGGACATAATGACTCTAAGCCTTGTTATCAAGTAAGCACAATTTGAATTAATTTTCTCCAAATGCATTTCTTTACTTTTGCCAAAATTAAGTCTGACATTAGATATAATCATTTTTCAATGCCTACCTGCAAAGGGCGTGGCATTTGTACACCACCCACTTAATCTTCCTAGTATAATACAAGTTATAAATATGAGCCACATACATAATTTTTAGTCTTCTAGTGGCAAAATTTTAAAAAGTAAAAAGAAAAGGATGAAATTAATTATATTTTATGTATATCCAAAATATTATCACTTCAACATTTAATCAATATAGAAAGTATAAGAAAATAATTGTAAACTCTACTTTTTCATACTGCTTTTGAAATGTGGTGTGTGTTTTCAATTACAGCACAATTCATTTCAGACTAGCCACGTGTGGCTAATGGCTACCATATTGGAAGGCACAGTTCTACAAACAAGCTGTCAGGCCATATGCTAATGGGAAGTTTAGAAATAGCACAGTTTGCATTCTCAGGTTACTATATTAACACGACTCTACCCGTAACACTGAATATGAATTAATCTATTAAAAGTGTTGCAATTATAGACTTCAAACAATTTAGGTTAGTCTTTGTTTTAAAATGATGCAAAAAACATAGATGGTTTCCCAGCCTTTCAGCTGCAACAACCATTTAATGAAGAAGAGTTCCAATCTTTTCAATTAGTTTAATTAAAGCATGGCATTTTAAAGGTAATATGGATGACTCCAGGACTGCAGATTTGTTTGTTTTATTAGTAATAGAAAGGCCTTTCCTCACTCATATGAAGCTGGAAAATAGTATTCAAATGATTTAATATCTTTGAAAGAACAAAGTACAGAAATATTTATATAACATAATACCATAGGTGGAATATCCATCTTAACCTAATGTTAAGAATGACAAAGGGAAGATAAACCAGCATAATACATCTTATTTATTTTCTAATAATACAGCTGGGACATTCCATATACCTAACTTCTTTAACCTGTCAGGAAGAGTAACTTATCTGTATTTAATTTTCTCCTGCATATATTGAATGAATAAATTGTGAAAATATGTCTGAACACTTCTTTTAGAAACAACTATACTTCCTTTTAGGTTATTCAGTTTTTAGTGAGAAACCATCAAATCCTATTTCAACTAAAAACAGGTAAATAATTAAAGAAAAAAATGAATATGGGAGACTACTTACTATTATGTTATAAACATGATCTTCAAGCCTATAATATAAATTCAAAGCTTTTCAGCAAATCACAGGAAGTCAAGGTAAAAAGTATTAAAATTTTTTGCAATAAATTCTATTTGTTTTAAAATAGTCTATTAAATCTAAATGTAATATTAGTAACAAAATATTAGTAACAAAAAGCTATGTTCAAAGAAAGTTTTCAGGGAAAATGTAAAACAAGTTAATCATGAAGCAACATTACAAGATCCAAAGATTAAAATTTGTTAGATTGAGGATATGATGACTGATACCATATAACAAGCAGGCTAGGGTGAAGTCCAGAGAGATAATCTAAGGCAAGAAGAATCAGCCAGCTCCTGGAGGTCTCCAGCCCAAGGGGTTGGGCAGGAGGGTTCAAAGCACTGATTTGATGATCAGATGATTAGAAACTCTTAATTTCAAGAGATCAGATATTAAGACAGGAATAATGCTACCAGAGGCAGGATATTTCCTATGTTGGGCCAGAGCTGGGCTTCAGGGTATGGGCAGGCCTGATACCATAGGCCCAATGTAGCAAAAGGAAAAGGAAAAGCATGAAGGCTCAAGAACATACTGATACTGTCATTATTTAAAACAGCATGTGAAAATTGAATTTAAAATGAAATAGATTTTTTTTTCACGCACATACACACTGTATTTTATTTTTACAAGAGATAAATAGACTGACATCAAGCATTGTACATGGATGACCACAACAAAAGCAACGATGATTGCAATTACCAAACATGAAATACACTCATACTATGTCATAATATTGACATTCAGTCCAGTAATCCTCCACTGTAGCAGCTCCTTTACTTTGCAGTGAAAATTGATTTGTATATTCTTTGCCTCTGAGACCTTGTGGGATTTTTTTTTTTTTAATTCAAACAGAAAGTCACAAAAATTATACTCATCCTCATCAGTTCACTCAGTCCCATGTAATTAATTTTTTTTTTCATCTTGATCTTTTGTTAGCACTTTTATGAGTTCATCAGTTTTTCATTAGAGTTCTGAAAATGCTTATTCATTCAGTTCAGCAGTACCGTCAGTTACCAGAAACCTGTACTTGTCAGAGTCTTTTCCATGAATTTCTTGAAGATGAAACCCTTTTATAGGAACATATTTGTAAAAGCATCAGAGTACACCCAGAACTGTCTGTAAATGACAAAAGACTTAAAAATGACCACGGTTAAAGATTTGATGAAAGTTCATAATAATGCAGTTGACAAGAAAATTAGTTATTTCTGAGATATACATTTTAAAGTAATAACTAGGATTATGACTTATAACATTATACCAGAACATATAAGATTTTTAGAAATTTCATGTAATGTCTGAAACATTTATATTAACATTTTTCCATACAAATAACCCAATGAAAGTTTAGTATTAGTTGTTTTGTTTGTTTGTTTTTTTATACTGCAGGTTCTTATTAGTCATCAATTTTATACACATCAGCGTATACATGTCAATCCCAATCGCCCAATTCAGCACACCACCATCCCCACCCCACCGCAGTTTTCCCCCCTTGGTGTCCATATGTCTGTTCTCTACATCTGTGTCTCAACTTCTGCCCTGCAAACCAGCTCATCTGTACCATTTTTCTAGGTTCCACATACATGCATTAATATACGATATTTGTTTTTCTCTTTCTGACTTACTTCACTCTGTATGACAGTCTCTAGATCCATCCACGTCTCAACAAATGACTCAATTTCGTTCCTTTTTATGGCTGAGTAATATTCCATTGTATATATGTACCACAACTTCTTTATCCATTCGTCTGTTGATGGGCATTTAGGTTGCTTCCATGACCTGGCTATTGTAAATAGTGCTGCAATGAACATTCGGGTGCATGTGTCTTTTTGAATTACGGTTTTCTCTGGGTATATGCTCAGTAGTGGGATTGCTGGGTCATATGGTAATTCTATTTTTAGTTTTTTAAGGAACCTCCATATTGTTCTCCATAGTGGCTGTATCAATTTACATTCCCACCAACAGTGCAAGAGGGTTCCCTTTTCTCCACACCCTCTCCAGCATTTGATGTTTGTAGATTTTCTGATGATGCCCATTCTAACTGGTGTGAGGTGATACCTCATTGTAGTTTTGATTTGCATTTCTCTAATAAATAGCGATGTTGAGCATCTTTTCATGTGCTTTGTGGCCATCTGTATGTCTTCTTTGGAGAAATGTCTATTTAGGTCTCCTGCCCATTTTTGGATTGGGATGTTTGTTTCTCTAATATTGAGCTGAATGAGCTGCTTATATATTTTGGAGATTAATCCTTTGCCCGTTGATTCGTTTGCAAATATTTTCTCCCATTCTGAGGGTTGTCTTTTTGTCTTGTTTATAGTTTCCTTTGCTGTGCAAAAGCTTTTAAATTTCATTAGGTCCCATTTGTTTATTTTTGTTTTTATTTCCATTACTCTAGGAGGTGGATCAAAAAAGATCTTGCTGAGATTTATGTCAAAGAGTGTTCTTCCTATGTTTTCCTCTAAGAGTTTTATAGTGTCCAGTCTTACATTTAGGTCTCTAATCCATTTTGAGTTTATTTTTGTGTATGGTGTTAGGGAGTATTCTAATTTCATTCTTTTACATGTAGCTGTCCAGTTTTCCCAGCACCACTTATTGAAGAGACTGTCTTTTCTCCATTGTATATCTTTGCCTCCTTTGTCATAGATTAGTTGACCATAGGTGCGTGGGTTTATCTCTGGGCTTTCTATCTTGTTCCATTGATCTATGTTTCTGTTTTTGTGCCAGTACCATACTGTCTTGATTACTGTAGCTTTGTAGTATAGTCTGAAGTCAGGGAGTCTGATTCCTCCAGCTCCTTTTTTTTCCCTCAAGACTGCTTTGGCTCTTCGGGGTCTTTTGTGTCTCCATACAAATTTTAAGATGATTTTTTCTAGCTCCGTAAAAAATGCCATTGGTAATTTGACAGGGATTGCATTGAATCTGTAGATTGCTTTGGGTAGTATAGTCATTTTCACAATGTTGATTCTTCCAATCCAAGAACATGGTATATCTCTCCATCTGTTGGTATCATCTTTAATTTCTTTCATCAGTGTCTTATAGTTTTCTGCATACAGGTCTTTTGTCTCCCTACGTAGGTTTATTCCTAGGTATTTTATTCTTTTTGTTGCAAAGGTAAATGGGAGTGCTTCCATAATTTCTCTTTCAGATTTTTCATCATTAGTGTATAGGAATGCAAGAGATTTCTGTGCATTAATTTTGTATCCTGCAACTTTACCATATTCATTAATTAGCTCTAGCAGTTTTCTGGTGGCAGTTTTAGGATTCTCTATGTATAGTATCATGTCATCTGCAAACAGTGACAGTTTTACTTCTTCTTTTCCGATTTGTATTTCTTTTATTTCTTTTTCTTCTCTGATTGCCGTGGCTAGGACTTCCAGAACTATGTTGAATAATAGTGGTGAGAGTGGACATCCTTGTCTCGTTCCTGATCTTAGAGGAAATGCTTTCAGTTTTTCACCGTTGAGAATGATGTTTGCTGTGGGTTTGTCATATACGGCCTTTATTATGTTGAGGTAGGTTCCCTCTATGCCCACTTTCTGGAGAGTTTTTATCATAAATGGGTGTTGAATTTTGTCAAAAGCTTTTTCTGCATCTATTGAGATGATCATATGGTTTTTATTCTTCAATTTGTTAATATGGTGTATCACATTGATTGATTTGCATATATCGAAGAATTCTTGCATCCCTGGGATAAATCCCACTTGATCATGGTGTATGATCCTTTTAATGTGTTGTTGGATTCTGTTTGCCAGTATTTTGTTGAGGATTTTTGCATCTATATTCATCAGTGATATTGGTCTGTAATTTCCTTTTTTTGTAGTGTCTTTGTCTGGTTTTGGTATCAGCGTGATGGTGGCATCATAGAATGAGTTTGGGAGTGTTCCTTCCTCTGCAATATTTTGGAAGAGTTTGAGAAGGATAGGTGTTAGCTCTTCTCTAAATGTTTGATAGAATTCACCTGTGAAGCCATCTGGTCCTGGACTTTTGTTTGTTGGAAGATTTTTAATCACAGTTTCAATTTCATTACTTGTGATTGGTCTGTTCATATTTTCTGTTTCTTCCTGGTTCAGTCTTGGAAGGTTATACCTTTCTAAGAATTTGTCCATTTCTTCCAGGTTGTCCATTTTATTGGCATAGAGTTGCTTGTAGTAGTCTCTTAGGATGCTTTGTATTTCTGCGGTGTCTGTTGTAACTTCTCCTTTTTCATTTCTGATTTTATTGACTTGAGTCCTCTCCCTCTTTTTCTTGATGAGTCTGGCTAATGGCTTATCAATTTTGTTTATCTTCTCAAAGAACCAGCTTTTAGTTTTATTGATCTTTGCTATTGTTTTCTTTGTTTCTATTTCATTTATTTCCGCTCTGATCTTTATGATTTCTTTCCTTCTGCTAACTTTGGGTTTTGTTTGTTCTTCTTTCTCTAGTTTCTTTAGGTGTAAGGTTAGATTGTTTACTTGAGATTTTTCTTGTTTCTTTAGGTAGGCTTGTATAGCTATAAACTTCCCTCTTAGAACTGCTTTTGCTCCATCCCATAGGTTTTGGGTCGTCGTGTTTTCATTGTCATTTGTCTCTAGGTATTTTTTGATTTCCTCTTTGATTTCTTCAGTGATCTCTTGGTTATTTAGTAACGTATTGTTTAGCCTCCATGTGTTTGTGTTTTTTACGTTTTTTTCCCTGTAATTCATTTCTAATCTCATAGCGTTGTGGTCAGAAAAGATGCTTGATATGATTTCAATTTTCTTAAATTTACTGAGGCTTGATTTGTGACCCAAGATGTGATCTATCCTGGAGAATGTTCCATGCGCACTTGAGAAGAAAGTGTAATCTGCTGTTTTTGAATGGAATGTCCTATAAATATCTATTAAATCTATCTGGTCTATTGTGTCATTTAAAGCTTCTGTTTCCTTATTTATTTTCATTTTGGATGATCTGTCCATTGGTGTAAGTGAGGTGTTAAAGTCCCCCACTATTATTGTGTTACTGTCAATTTCCTCTTTTATAGCTGTTAGCAGTTGCCTTATGTATTGAGGTGCTCCTATGTTGGGTGCATATATATTTATAATTGTTATATCTTCTTGGATTGATCCCTTGATTATTATGTAGTGTCCTTCCTTGTCTCTTGTAACATTCTTTATTTTAAAGTCTATTTATCTGATATGAGTATAGCTACTCCAGCTTTCTTTTGATTTCCATTTGCATGGAATATCTTTTTCCATCCCCTCACTTTCAGTCTGTATGTGTCCCTAGGTCTGAAGTGGGTCTCTTGTAGACAGCATATATATGGGTCTTGTTTTTGTATCCATTCAGCAAGCCTGTGTCTTTTGGTTGGAGCATTTAATCCATTCACATTTAAGGTAATTATCGATATGTATGTTACTATGACCATTTTCTTAATTGTTTTGGGTTTGTTTTTGTAGGTCCTTTTCTTCTCTTGTGTTTCCCACTTAGAGAAGTTCCTTTAGCATTTGTTGTAGAGCTGGTTTGGTGGTGCTGAATTCTCTTAGCTTTTGCTTGTCTGTAAAGCTTTTGATTTCTCCGTCAAATCTGAATGAGATCCTTGCGGGGTAGAGTAATCTTGGTTGTAGGTTCTTCCCTTTCATCACTTTAAGTATATCATGCCACTCCCTTCTGGCTTGTAGAGTTTCTGCTGAGAAATCAGCTGTTAACCTTATGGGAGTTTTCTTGTATGTTATTTGTCGTTTTTCCCTTGCTGCTTTCAATAATTTTTCTTTGTCTTTAATTTTTGCCACTTTGATTACTATGTGTCTCGGCGTGTTTCTCCTTGGGTTTATCCTGTATGGGACTCTCTGCGCTTCCTGGACTTGGGTGGCTATTTCCTTTCCCATGTTAGGGAAGTTTTCGACTATAACCTCTTCAAATATTTTCTCTGGTCCTTTCTCTCTCTCTTCTCCTTCTGGGACCCCTATAATGCGAATGTTGTTGCGTTTAAAGTTGTCCCAGAGGTCTCTTAGGCTGTCTTCATTTCTTTTCATTCTTTTTTCTTTAGTCTGTTCCACAGCAGTGAATTCCACCATTCTGTCTTCCAGGTCACTTATCCGTTCTTCTGTCTCAGTTATTCTGCTATTGATTCCTTCTAGTGTAGTTTTCATTTCAGTTATTGTATTGGTCATCTCTGTTTGTTTGTTCTTTAATTCTTCTAGGTCTTTGTTAATCATTTCTTGCATCTTCTCGATCTTTGCCTCCATTCTTATTCCGAGGTCCTGGATCATCTTCACTATCATTATTCTGAATTCTTTTTCTGGAAGGTTGCCTATCTCCACTTCATTTAGTTGTTTTTCTGGGGTTTTTTCTTGTTCCTTCATCTGGTATATAGCCCTCTGCCTTTTCATCTTGTCTGTCTTTCTGTAAATGTGGTTTTTGTTCCACAGGCTGCAGGATTGTAGTTTTTCTTGCTTCTGCTGTCTGCCCTCTGGTGGTTGAGGCTATCTAAGAGGCTTGATGAGAGGCTCTGGTGGTGGGTAGAGCTGCCTGTTGCTGTGGCGGTCAGAGCTCTGTAAAACTTTAATCCACTTAACTGTTGATGCGTGGGGCTGGGTTCCCTCCCTGTTGGTTGTTTTGCCTGAGGCAACCCAACACTGGAGCCTACCTGGGCTCTTTGGTGGGGCTAATGGCAGACTCTGGGAGGGCTCACGCCAAGGAGTACTTCCCAGAACCTCCGCTGCCAGTGTCCTTGTCCCCACGGTGAAACAGAGCCAGCCCCCGCCTCTGCAGGAGACCCTCCAACACTAGCAGGTAGGTCTGGTTCAGTCTCCGATGGGGTCACTGCTCCTTCCCCTGGGTCCCGATGCACACACTATTCCGTGTGCGCCCTCCAAGAGTGAGGTCTCTGTTTCCCCCAGTCCTGTTAAAGTCCTGCAATCAATTCCCACTAGGCTTCAGAGTCTGATTCTCTATGAATTCCTCCTCCCGTTGCTGGACCTCCGGTTGGGAAGCCTGACGTGGGGCTCAGAACCTTCACTCCAGTGGGTGGACTTCTGTGGTATAAGTGTTCGCCAGTCTGTGAGTCACCCACCCAGCAGTTATGGGATTTGATTTTACTCTGATTGCGCCCCTCCTACCATCTCACTGTGGCTTCTCCTCTGTCCTTGGACGTGGGGTATCCTCCTTGGTGAAGTCCAGTGTCTTCCTGTCGATGATTGTCCAGCAGCCAGTTGTGATTCTGGCGCTCTCGCAAGAGGGAGTGAGAGCACGTCCTTCTACTCCGCCATCTTGGTTAATCCTCTAGATTTTTTTTAATTATAGAAATTCCTCTGAGAATTCTTTGTTTTCCCCTCCAGAAAAAAAGTAAACTCAAGATAATGAATCATATCTACCTTCTTACATGCTTTACATATATTTGCTTTTTATCAACAATATCAATAACAATAATCTGAGGAATAGCTTTCATGCTAGACTCCCTAAGACCAGGAAAAATATTAAAAACTCATCACCATTTAACAAAAAAACAGTCTCTGAAAATGCACAGTCAAATAATCTTGGTCCACAGGGCTAAGGCTCCCATTCACTCCGTCCTTATTGAGGGCTCACTAGATGCAAGGGCTCCTAGGATTATGGTGTCTAGTGTGAAGAGTCAAAAGCCGACTTAAGCAGAGCAAAATGCTAACTTCAAAGTCTAGCCCTGTAATACCAAGGTTGAGAAGAATGGGAGAAATAACAGAAGAGGGAATAAAGAGAGAAACTGAGAGGGAAGATCAGAATAAAATAGGAACAAGTAAGCAGCAGACATGCCGTTAGCAGAGAAGACAAGAAATGGAGAGAGAAGAAAGAGGTAAAAACTGTGTGTGCGTGTGTGTGTGCGTGCAGGTGCGCATGTGTATACACCTGGAGTGGGCAGGCACAGGGCTGCCTGCATCACATCTCTGAAAGCTTAAGACATCACACTTTTTAAGGGCAGGGTTCACAACTATAAACCTCTAAAATTTTAGTACTGAGACTTCTGTAAAGTGGCATACAATAATATTGCAGACTCATAAATTATATAAGTTTAAAAAAACGTTTAGCAAGTCTTATTAAGTGCATTATGAATACGCTATCTTCCTCAAGGAAAACAAATGGGTGAAACAAAAGCTATAGGCTTGCTAACTGTAAGAGAGAAAAGAAGCAGTGCAGAACATGGAAATGGCAAGCACAGACCAGCTTGATGGGTCAGAATGATGTCCAGTCTTGGAAGAGGCAGCAATTTAAATTCTTCACTGATCAAACCCCTAGGCAAGGGAAAATTAGCAAACATGATAATCCAGCCATAAGAATAATGATGATAAAGATAATTACAATTCTATTTCTATCATTCATGTGTGGGTCCTATGCCAGGTGCTTTTGAATCATTAGCCACAGGAAGCCTGAAACCTGTCATTGTCATCCTTATTGTGTGCACAAGCAAAAAGAAGGTAGAGAGACCCCCTAAGTTGCCCAAGATTATACAGATAAATGGAGGCGCTCAGGATAAGCACAAATGTGTCTGGTTCCAAAACTGTGTCTCTCACCTACATTGGAATCTAACCTGGGACCAAAGTTTCAACAGCTCTGAAGGAAAGACAGGGGATACTCTACCTCCAGTCTAATGCTCAATGAAGAGGTAAGTCACTGAGCAAATGCATCTGACTCTCTGAGGTGGTTAAAAAAATTAAAATAAAATAAAGCCAGAATATACACTAGAGAAGATTTGATGTCTTTTTCCTGAAAACTCATTTAAGAGCACAATCTGTCTCCTTAATATTTTTACAATGCTGATCTAAGGTACTTCATCAAGTCCTACCAACATCTATACTAGTAGGTACCAGTAAATTAAGGTGAGTCCCTTGGACTTCAAACAAAGCAGGACAGATTGGCTATTCTTGCTCATGATGATATTGTAGGCAGTCACAAAATAAAGTCTCTGATGAATATGTCACCTCCTAGGCCTTTCAAGCATGTGCTTAACACACTGATTCATGAATCTGCACAGGCATTTTGCATCTATGATCCCTAACTAATATCAATAGAATGTTTCCAGAACCACTGGCTTACTAGAGAAAAAGCAATTGCCAGACAGATCTCATTATGCCCCTTCCCTTTTTAAAAACTCTTTCATTGAGAATGATATTCAAAGTCCTTCATTAGGTATTTAAAGCCCTTCACAATTTCTTTTTCAACCTGTTTCCCACTATACTTTCCCCTTTTGATATCCATTCTTCTCATCCTACTCCTCTTAGCCATGGCCTCCCTCTACTCCCTAAACACCAGCCACAATGAGCTTGTTTCCAGATTATGCTTTATATTCTTATGCCATAATTAATATATTTTTTTTCCAAACCGTGCATTTTCTCTGGAATAATCTTCCCACCATGTTTCATTAACCATGAAGAAGCTAACCTTTGAGGAGCTCTTTCCAAACTATACCCCTTTATAAGCATTCCTATATCCTCCTCCATTGTTTGGTAACCCTAAGAACATTTACTGTACCCCACTTACCCTCGCCTTAGGGTTCCTAGCTTATGTATCTGTACTTTCAGTAGAGTGCAAATTCCTAGATCACCCTAGAGGGTAAATATGTTATTTATTCATTGTGAGATTTTCTTCCCATACAACTTACCACAGCCTCTCATATGAGAAGCACTGACACATATTTGTTTAGTTTTATGAACAACTGTAGAGCTTACTCTGAGAAATAGGATTTAAAATTGACTTATAATTAGATATTACTTTTCTGCTCTTGAATATCACTTCCTTGATTCAGTCTGTGGATCAGGGTTCTCTAAAGAAAAAGTAAAATTATTCATGATGAAAGTGACTGACAATAATGTCAAAAATGTGATTTCCAATGTTGCTAGTACCTGAGATTCTGCTTGAAGTCAAACACTATGAAGAACATCAGTCCCACAGAAGTCATATATCTGTTCATGAAAAACACATTAAGAGGGACTTCCCTGGTGGTCCAGGGGTTGGGACTTCACCTTCCAGTGCAGAGGGTGTGGGTTCGATCCCTGGTCAGGGAGCTAAGATCTCACATGCCTCACGGCCAAAAAACCAAAACATGAAACAGAAGCAATATTGTAACAAATTCAATAAAGACTTAAAGCAAAAAACACATGAACACTTCGGAATAAAACCTTCACAAAATATCCTGGCCCAAATCTCGGGATGGTGAGGAGCATCTCCTCCTGCACAACCTAGGAAACAAACTTGAGGCTTGTAGAAAGAGAGAAGAGCAAGAACAAGCAAATAAAAAGATGTCTGTGGTAACCAACGGAGAAACTAGGAGATAAGTATTTGAATGATACAGACCATTACTGACCACTAGAAAAAAAGAAGAGGAAGAAGATGATGGCAACACTGAAGGAGGAAATGTGGATGTAAAAGCTATTTCTGAAGGAGAAAAGAATGCTTGAGGAAATGACTCTTCGTTCTGTGGAATCACAGACTAACATGACTGAAAAGTAGTCACCCAACAATGACCGTTACAAGACCAGGAACACACAGCAGCATGATAAAAGTCCCTGAAGACTATGGCATGAGCAGGCAGGGAATGTTAGCCAAGGGACAACTGGGTAAGAACATGTTTCGGCCCACCGCCACCCCAGATATAAGGGCTTCCTTGACTCTAATAATAATCACAATAATCAAAACACACAAATAATGATGCCACTGAGTCACCAAGAAAAGACTAAGTTGCATCTAGTACACTCTGAGTAAGATGGTTTGGAAGAATACAGTACATTTAAACTGATTTTCAGCCTATCAGAAATAAAATTTAAAGTTCTAACTTAAAGGATTAAGAAGATAGCTGCATGGCAAAATGAAACTGTCAAAAATAATTGATTCTCTATTGATCTAGCCAGCTTCAGATTTATAATAGCAAATGGGTTACTAAACTATGAGACCACAAATTCCTGTCTACAGATGTCCTAGCTATATTTGTAATTACATTGCTCTGATGCCCAAGGAGAGCTAAACTTATAACTCTTCAAAATCTGTAAATGCTATTGTCTCAATATTCTAAACCTAGTACTGATATATTTTAAGGTTTCCTTTTAAAACTCTACCACTGTTGGTGAAAACACACAACAGATGTACTTTTTTTACCTATAATTTTTCCATTGAATAGAAAGTCAAGGGTAGGCTGATTCTACCTCTTGAGAGTGTGTGTGTCATATTCATAATAACTAGCATGGTATTTGGCATCTCACTGGGGCGCAAAAGGGGCACTATGTGCTACTGGGCACCACTATTGCCCAAAACATTTTTCATAAAGTGAAGAGAGCAGCTCCATTAATTTATTATTTTCTAAACTCTTTTAGAAAATAGATTTGATTAACTAAAATATTTTTTTTCAAATGAGGGCACAATAAGCTAATGACCAGCGCACTACCTTAAAAGTCAAGTCAAAAAATGTTAACTATAGACCAATCAGGTAATGATTTTCCTATGAAAAAAACAAATGCATTCTTTTGTGTGTGTTCTTTATACGGGTCAATACAAACTGTTCGCATTATTTCTGGAAGTATCTGGATTCACTAGCACATAAAATCCTCAGACTAAAATTATTAAAACATTTATTCCAGGCTGAACGTATAAAAGGAACAATCTTCAGTGGTGTGGCATTTCATGGTGCCCTCCATTTAGTTTTGGTTTTGCCCCTTTTCTTCTTCTTTGGGTCTTACCTTTTCAGCATGTTTAAACTTTAGTTTTGTAATCCATGGCAATACTCACTCACTCAGATAATGAAAAGCAGTGTGATAATCTTTTCTCTTGAGATACTGAGGTTAAATCCCAAAAGGAGATTTAAGCACCTTAAAGATTCTTTTTAAATATCTCCACATTTTATACAAGGCACTGACTTTACTACAAAAATATTTAATAGGATGTATGGACAGGCTTTCCACTACTTTTTATACTTTCACAACTTTATATTTTATGTCCATCTAGTATCCAAAAAATTAATTTTCTACAGTATTCTGACCAATATAACATCATATAAATATTCCATCTTTCACCCACTCAAGTGCACTTGAAGAAAATCCATTTGAAAGCATATAAGTACCATGGTGGTTACCTAGGAAACCTATTATGACAAGTTATGTATATGTCAAAACACATGAGACTACAACTTCATAAAATCGTGTGACTGAGAGTACACCAGGGGATGAGCTGCATAACAACAGCAACAACAAAAAACAACAATAATAGCAACAGTAATACTAATAATGTGGAATCGAAAGTAATTATTGTGGCATCTAGTATTGATTGGTTATCTATAGTTTTTTAAAAGACTTCATATTAAAGACAATAAAGGAAAAATACATGAATTGGGTACACTTTGTAAAATTAATAAATGAAAGCAGAGAAGGAATAAAAATCTACTCCAAAACCCAACACTAGAAGGAAATGGATAGACTCTTAGAATCACAAAATCTCTGCAGCTTATCAGTGGAAGGATCCTTAGGGTTCACCTTGTCCAATCCACATTCCAATGTAAAAATTTCTTATACATCGCCCTTGATACCAAAGCGATACAATCCCAATGCTTCCATTGTTGGGATCATGGTGCCCACAGATTTCACTATTGCACAACTCTATTTGTTAGAATTCAACCTTTAACTGATATGTAAGGTCTCAAGCCATTAAGACCCAGAAATGAATGACTATAACTCATTATTATAATCACTATATACTCCACAAATATTATGCATAAAAAAATAAAATGTAAAAAGTCACATCACCAAAATACAAACACAATGTGATCTCCTGCCTCAAGGACAATTCACCTGCCACATACATTAAACCATGATACGTTAGTCTGGGTCCTCTGAGAAACAGACACCAAGATCTGATTAGATGTGCAGAAGACTTACCTAGGAAACACCTGGAGGGAAAACAGGGATGGATTCTTTGGGGAGTTAGAATTGTTCTGTGTTCTGTGTGTGAAGGTTAACAGAATCTATACATGTGTAAAAACTCACAAAACTGTGCACCAAAAAAGTGAATTTAACTGTATGTAAACGTAATTATTTTAAAATATATTTAAAAATTGGGAGGGAGGCATAGGAGGCTGGGAGAGACATCAGACTGTAATGCAGATCCAATCCTGCTCAGAAAAAAGGAAGGAAGGAAGGGTAGAAAGGAGGGAAGGAGGGAGGGAGGGAAGGAGGGAGAGGACAGAGTGTGTGGATGAGAGAGGGAAAGAAGGAAATAAATCTTAGACTTCCATGCAGTCCTAAGAATGTCTGGTAAGGCCAATGGGGAGCCCGTGAGCCACAATCATCTGTCAGAGTGTCCTGAATCTCCCTGGAATGGGCCTGCCTTAGGATCCCTGCTGTGCCCACTCTGATGATGCTCATCCTTTGTGTGAATGCAGGGTCTTCCATGATCTCTTGTCTAGGTATTGTTTATATATGGGAAAGCAACTGAATTTTCATAAATTGATTTTTTTCCAGCATCCCTAATTAATTCTCCCTTATTGCTTGCAATAGCTTGTTGGCTTTTCTAAGCTAAAATCATGTATCTGCAAATACTGAAAATTTCTCCTCATGGTTTTGAATTTTTACACATCTAGTTACTTTCTTTTCTCTAATTGCATTGGCTAGTATTTCCAAAACAATGTCAAATAATATTCTGACGATGGACAGCCTTGTCAAGGATTTTCAGGGGAACACATCTAGTTTTTCCACATTAAACTTTAACCATAGTGGACAGTAGGTGGGAAAGTCTGGTTAAATGAGACTTAAATGCCGTGGACTTTGGGAAAGAGGGAGCAAGAATTATTTGATTGAAGCTATGAGAATCTAGGAGGTCAATTACCACATTCCCAGTGATAAAAGGACCTGGGAGAAAAGAGATATCATCTCTCTTCAAGTACTATCATCAAGGATTCAGCTTTCAGTTAGAGTAAGAAGGTGAAAGGGGCATATATTGTTTTACTTGTCAAAACATTAAAGATCAAAAAGTTGGAAAGGATGTAGGGAAACAAGCAATCTCATAGATTGCTGGAGGGAGTCTAAATTGGTATGGTTTCCAAGAAGAATATGGCCATATCTATCAACATGACAAAGGCACACACTCTTTGACCCAGTAATTCTATTTCTGTATATATATAGTTGTATACGTACAAAATATATCTGAAAGAGTCACAAAAAAGTGATGATAACATCAGATGCTGTATGGGTAAAAGGGGTGGGCGGGAAATGTTTCACTGTATATCCTTTGGCAAATTTTGAATTTTGAACCATGTGAATATATTACCTATTTTGAAAAATAAAGACTAAATTTTAATTAAGAAAAAAATATTCTATATGTTAGGTGAAGATTATGGCTTATTCTGAGATAAGTGTAACTCAGGGAGACCTCTTCTGGAGGAGTTGTGGGTCAAGTAGGATGGCATTGGTGGAGTTGACATATCCAGAGTATGCTCTGAAAGTACAGCTCACAGAACGTGACAATAACTAGATATAAAGGATGAAAGGGGAAAGGGGACTCATGGAAGACATCTGCACCTTTGGCTCAAGCCGTTGGGTAAATGACGTTTGTTGGGATGAGTATGACTGGGTAACAAGCCAGTTAACAGGGGTAAAAAGACACAAACAAGAATTCTGTTTTGGTTCCATTAAAGTAAAGACTCCATTAGATTTTCGAGTCAAGATGATATTGGGGTAGGATGATACAGAAGTACAAACTATTAGGTATAAAATAAGCTACAAGGATATATTGTACAACACAGAAAATATAGCCAATATTTTATAATAACTATAAATGGAGTACAACCTTTAAAAATTGTGAATCAGCATATTGTACACCTATAACTTATACAATATGGTACATCGGCTATACTTAAAAAAAAAGAATTTTAAAAAGTAAAATATAAATTTACCATAAGACTCAGGGACATTATTCATAACAGCAAAAAACTCAGAACAGGGGCTTCCCTGGTGGCGCAGTGGTTGAGAATCTGCCTGCCAATGGAGGGAACACAGGTTCGAGCCCTGGTCTGGGAAGATCTCAGATGCCGCGGAGCAACTGGGCCCGTGAGCCGCAACTACTGAGCCTGCGCGTCTGGAGCCTGTGCTCTGCAACGAGAGGCCGCGATAGTGAGAGGCGTGCGCACCGCGATGAAGAGTGGCCCGCGCTCGCTGCAACTAGAGAAAGCCCTCGCACAGAAACAAAGACCCAACACAGCCAAAAATAAATAAATAAATTAATTAATTAAAAAAAAAAAACTCAGAACAATCCAAACATCCACCAACTGGTGAATGGATAAACAGAATGTGGTATGTCCACACACCGCACGACTATTCAGAAACAAAAGGAAATTTACTATTGATACATGATAAAGCATGGATGCACCTTGAAAACATTATGTTAATTGAAAGAAGCCAGATGCCACAGATGCATGTTTTAAAATCTCATTTATATGAAATATCCAGAAAAGGGAAATTATTATAGAGACATAAAGCAAATCTGCAGTTCCCTAGGAATGGGCATGGGAATGGTCATTAACTGAAAATGGATACAAAGAAACTTTTGGGGGTGGTAGAAATGTTCTAAAACTGAATTCTGGTGGTGGCTGCCTAACTGTTGACTTTTTTTTTTTAATCATTGAATTTTACATTTTAAATAGGGAATTTTATGGTATATAAAGTGTGGACCCAATAAAACTTTTAAAACCTTAAAAAAATAGCTTTTGAAAGTGTCTCCTGATACCTACTTCTAATTTGCAGTTTTTCAATTGTCATTGAGACTAGGCATTCTTCTTATAATTATTGGTCATTTTCATTTCTTTCGTTGTGACTATCTGTTCATAGTCTTTGCTCATCTGCATATTAGGCATATTTTTCTCATTAATTTGTAAGGACTGTTTGTATATTAAAAGAAATTAGCCCTTTTATCATATATACTAAAAGGTTTTTTTTAACTTTTTAAACTGTTTTGTTAGAACAGTTCATCACTTTTACATTGTAATATTTTTCTTAGAGGAATTCTTAATTTTATGTAGTTATGTTTACTAATTTTTTTCTACGTTCTGTCATATATTCCTTTCACAATCAGAAAAAAACTTACTTAAAAACAAATTTCATTACTGATTGTTAATGTTAATGTAAGTTCTACAACAGAGAAAATACGTTTTATATAATTGCAGAGGGTTTACAAAAATTAGGTTTTGAGGGCATACATTTGTCATTTTCATAGTTAAACCACTGGAATATCTTTTATAAAGTTATATAGCATTGCTTTATTTCTTAAAAAAATGGATATTTAGGGACATTCTCCAATTCAAAGCCCAAGATGAACTAAGATTCCTTAAAGGAATGGTAGTTATTATTTTTGCTTACCAGCGTTAAAACTCAGCTAGAGATAATAACTGTGCTTGTATAGCATATTTTTAAAACATGTTGGCACAGTGATTTTCTTCAATTATTTTTAAAAACACCAGAGTAGTATAAGAGACATTGCTATTTTTTTAAATGCTACTCAGTAAAACCAATGACTTTATAAAATAGGTAATTATTTCCTTTGAGGTCAGGAGTAGGTTTAATGTTAGAGTAGAAAATCAAAATAAATGTGACGGGCTTTTCTCAAAATAGTAAATTAGCACTTGATTCCCACCTGCACACCGGCATTTATCTTTGTCTCCAGAGCTAGTAACTAAATTTGATGCAGCAGCAGGGTACAGAGATGCCACTCGCTGTTTAACTCACCAAGGAAACAGCTGCTTTGTACTGACATCCACTGCACTTGTCTTTAGACCCAACGACTGTTCGCATTAATTTGGGTTGACTACCTGTTAAAGTAACCTGTTCAACCTCAGTTACTCACCTCAGTTAGTTCTTCATTAGATGTGAGCAACCACAAGGTGACTGATATCTGAGGGAACCACAGCTATGGGCTGACAAGAATGGAATCTCATCACTAAGTCTACAGGCTTGCTGGAGGAGCCCAAAGAACCACTATCTTCTACTGCATATGCAGAGCACGTCTTACTTCAAATGATTATCAGCAGCTAAGCTGCAATGACACAAATCTCTAATAAATTAATATCTGACATTAAAGAGAGCTTTATTTCAGCCTTTATTTTGCTTAGTATATTTTCTTAAATTATAAATTGATTGTTTTTTATTTTTTTAAGTGCATAAATTTTTAAAGTGGAAGTGCCTACCCTCCCTATCAATACTTACCTAATTCTGCTCTCCAGGGGTTAGCACTATTAACAATTTGGTGCGCATCTTTCCAGACCTTTCAATGTGCATACGTACATATCATATATTGCATACTTATCTATTTGTGTATATATATATATGTGTATATATATATACACACACACACATATCCATCTATACTTCTTTTTAAAAAAATGGTATCATACTATAAGTTCTATAATTCTATTTTGTACTCAATAATATATCAACATACTCCTTCCATTAAAGTAACTACAGTTCTGCTCCATTCTTTCTTTTGGTGTCATGGTGTACCATACTATGCATGTATCATAATTTATGTAAATGTTCTTCCTTTAGGGGACATTCCAACTGCCTCTGGTTTTCATGATTAAAAAGAATTCTTTAATGAAGATATACTCTTGTTCATATATATCTGTGGGACAGAATATTAGAGGTGGAATTCTGCGTCAGCGGATATGTGCATTTAAATTTTTTGTAGTAATTATCAAAATGCCTTTCCAAATGGTTGTTGTTCTTTACACTTCCACCAACAAGGAGGACTATTTTAAGAACCTAGTTACATGTAACACACTATGGAATATGTCACAGGATAAATACATTAGCACCAATTTAAAAACACTTCAAGGAGAAACTTCACAATCAACCCCCAAGAACATTTGGAAAATGGGCGGAGGGGAAGAAATGTTTTCAGCCAATGAATGGCATAGACTCTGGTAATGCCACCACTTGACCCTCAGCAGTTATGGCAATCACCCAATTTTTAACAACCTAGTAACATATGAATGCTAATCCCTTGGCCACAAGCTTAAAGCTTTATTCCAGGAGGTCAACTTTGTTTTACAAAAGGATGCTTCATTGTAGAATGCTTATTAGTTGTCTTCACCAGATAGCTTTTGTCACATTTCCATTTTCTAATACAGGCTGATAAGACTTTTTGTGGAAATAAAAAAGAAGGAAAAAGAGTAGTGTTTCCATTTGTTCTTACAGAAAGGTTAAGTGTTTCTGTTTCTTTTTTTTTCCTTAAAAAAAGCAAACACTAATTTCTACTTTGTTCCTTCAGTAAAAAGACCATAGTGATAACTCTCAGATGTGAGTTTGTCCCAGGTGGAGCCTTCACAAGCAGCAGAACACATCTCGTGGGTAGCGGTCCTTTTAACACTCCCTGTCATTCTTTCTATGCTGCTTCCATGCTTTCTCATTAATTCATTTTCTTTATCAGGGAAATGAACACATATAAAACTGGAAAAACAAACAAACAAAAAACTACATAAATCTATACAGAGATTTCCTTTAAAAAGTTTCACTGACTTTAAATTCTTAGGATCAGTGGTTCCCAAACTGTGGGATTTCATGGAGGAGAAAATGGAAACAAAAGCGGGAAATTCAACATGGGGTCACCAATTATTTATTTTTTCAAATACATGAAAAATAAAAACAAATGAAACAAAATAAAATAACCAACCAACCCTGAATCTACTAGCAAAACTGCTTTTATAAAATAATGACTATTTTAACACCAAAAAGGACAGTCTTGCCAATGCTGCCTCCCATGACTAAAGTATAGACACTACCTACCATTTCCTTTCCTCATCTTTGAGGCTGAGGGTAAAGACTTGCTGACTAATACTTTGGAACCACTGCTCTGTGATAGCTCACTGGTGCTGTTAAAACCCAGATTTCCAAAGTTTAAATAGTTCAAAAATAACTATAATGAAGATTTCCTATTAATTTTAGCTGAATATTTCAGATATTTCTTTGCCTTTCCTTCTTTGTCTCGTTAAACCAACGAGGATCTCCAGGCATGCATGGTTTGCATCAAATTCAAGAACCACTCCTATGCTTCATCCTATTTAGAACTTCCATTTTTACCCAAATTTGTCCCATGAAAACAAAATTATTGAGAAGCAAGTTCCAACAGTGTAGGTGTTAAGCCATTCTCCACTGATGAGCTTTCTCTACATCTATCTACTAGGTGTGGATCATCTTCAACTCCAGCCCACATATCATAAAATCAACAGAGCTCAGACCGAATATTTTTATTACTCTTTTCCTCCCTTTGATAGTCCCAAAATATTTGATGGCCCCATTATTATTATTATTATACCACTTATTAAGTCTGTCACCCTGGACAGGTGACTTACCTCTCTGACCATCATTTTCTTCTCTAGAAATGGGAATAATACCCGCTGTATAGGGTTGTGGTGATGATTAAATAAGTGAATCCACGTTGTGTTGGAACAGGACCTGACACACAGTAAGCATGCCACAGCGTTGGTGATTATGACCAGCCCCTGCCATGTTCCTAGGCGTTGAGAATCCATTATTGAGCAATAAAATGTCCTGCCCTGATGATGTTTACATTCTAATGGGAAAGACAGGTATTAAATAATGAGGGAAATTGAAAACTGCATCTAGGATGCACTATATTAAGAGGAGGGCAAAGGTGCTACTGAAGTCTGTGGTGTCTGCACCTGCCTGCAGGTGTCCCCACGACAGACCTTCCCTGAGATCCGAAGGATGAGTAGGAGCTAACAATTAGGCACAGAAGAAACGGAACAGGGTTCCAGGGAGAGGAAACTTACCCTTCTTTCCTTCTTTTTTCCCTA
This sequence comes from Eubalaena glacialis, assembly GCF_028564815.1. Classification (NCBI taxonomy): domain Eukaryota; kingdom Metazoa; phylum Chordata; class Mammalia; order Artiodactyla; family Balaenidae; genus Eubalaena; species Eubalaena glacialis. The sequence goes on along the minus strand of NC_083727.1, from coordinate 6,057,262 downwards.
TATTATAAATGTCAACTATTTGAAATAAGGTAATGTCTTCAAGAACAGACTAATAATCCTTAAACAAAGTTAGCATTTACTGCAATGCACATAAATTCCACTGATCTCTCTAAAACAATCAATGATGGCATTATATTCTAGAATTCATCTGCTAGCCCTCCTCCAATGCCACGTAAGAGCTGAAAGAGCATACCCTTAGCTTGTCTCACAGAAAAATACTTATTTTCTAAAGTGTACCAAGTAAAACATTAGAAAGACATTCAGGGGAGAATATTAAAAGTCTATATTTTCCAGTTGCCTGCATTGAGGAAAGACAGAAAATTCATCCCACAAAAAACTGGACCAGATATGCTTTTAATCCACGGCTAATGAATCAATCTTTATTTTGAGTCCATATTTTATGGCAAAACCGTATTTTGTTCTACAGCATGGCTGCACTTGTTAAATAAACATTTCAAACCCCAAATTTCAAAGGACTCATAAGTATGTCTGGGGCAGCAATCCCGGAATTACTTTCCCAAGCTCCGTCACTCCCTGTTTGTAGGAAAACAGTTTCCAATTTCCTTTCTACTTTGGTCCCTTGTGGCATTTCAGATCTCACAGCTCCTGTTCGGCGTGTTCACCTGCACCTGCTCCAAACACCTGATGCTGGCTGTCTCCACTTCCCTACAGGTAACTGCCTCTTTACCTTCAGAAACTCTTCTCTATACTCTAGGGCCACAGCCCTTCCTCATCACCAGCCTCCAATTGCTTGGAGCAGATTTTAATAAGTATGTTAAAACTTAAATTCTCGTTCCTTCTTAAAGCAATAGAATACTGGTAAGGAAACAGATTCAAATAATGTTGCACTCCCCTAACAATTAAATACCATTCCTTTGTAAGTAGCGGTGAATGTCTTTGCCACCATGACAGCACACTCTCTCCAGGTTCCCTGCAGTGCTGGGGCCTCAGCCTGTCCCTGTGGGCAATGTGGTGATTTTCATAAAGAAAGGAGCAAGACAGAAAAAGACAAATACTGTATGATATCACTTATATGTGGAATATATTTTTTTAAAAAGCTGATTTCATAGAAACAGAGAATAGAATGGTGGTTGCCAGGGGCTGGGGGGAGAGGGAAATGGGGAGATGCAGCTCACAGGGTACAAACTTTCTTTTATAAGAAGAAGACGTTCTGAGGATCTATTGATTACTATAGTTAATAATACAGTATTGTATACTTGAAAGTGGCTGAGAGTAGATCTTAGGCATTCTTAGCACACGCGTGTGCGTGCGCGTACACACACACACACACACACAAAGAGTTAGCTATGTGAAGTGATGGATGTGTTAATTATCTTGATCTTGGTAACCATTCCACAATGTATGCGCATATCAAATCATCACATTGTACACTTTAACTATATACAGTTATATTTGTCAATTATTCCTCAGTAAAGATGGGGAATTTTTTTTAATAAATTAAAAGAGGAAGAGAAAAGAACAGAAAATAGTGCATGCAGGGTCTAAACACTACTTTGGGGGCAATTCCTCATGATGAACAAGAAAGCCATGCGCTTTTGTTTCTAAAGTCTACCTCTTTGTGACATATTACGAAAACATTTATTTACTCCCAAACTGCAAAGAAAAGAAAACAACCAACATTTAACTTCCTAATGGAAACACATATTTTACTAAATCTTATAGCATTAAATTTGTTTGATGCCCATAAAATCATGAATATCTTCATCTATACTTTTCCGAGTCAGTGCAATAAAAAAAAAAAAAAAAAAATACCCACTAGTAAGTCAGAAAACCGAGATGGCAATAACTAAGTCCAGAACCCAAGATTTTCTTAGCTCAGATTTTTCTGTAATCCCTGTAAATCTACAGAGGTTTTCTACCTTTTGCTTTAAGAAAACAAAGTTAACTTGACCATTATCTAGTATTTCTAATAAGATTCTATAATGATAGATGAAGCCAAAAAGGAAGAGAGTCAATATTCACCAAGAAAAATGCAGCCATAATCCTATCCCTACAAACTTCAAGTGCAAGGGTGCATGATTTGGTGAAAGCTTTAAGAGTACTATTCGAGCCTTGAAGTTGTCTTCACTCATACATGGTCCCAAAAGATGACACCAGAGACCAACGGGATGGAAGGTATAGACAACAAATTGCTTGGCATAAGAAGCATTTCAAAAACAGGATGAAGGAAAACCTAAGGTGACCACATTTCACTGGGTGGCCAGATCCCCACGGAGGCAGCAGCACAGTGTGCTGCAATGTCACCGCCACACAGCCTCGGGCCGCCTTCTCACTGCAGCCGTCACTACCGCAGCCAGTCCAGCAGCTGACCTGACAGTACCATAGTTCCATTCGCCATGGCTCCCTCACTTTCCGCCCGGAACCGCGTCTGCTTCCAGCTTGTGGGATGTACGTGGGGATGCACTCAATCAATCTGGCATATGCACAAACCCGGAAGAGCAGGCAGCTGACCTCTTAGGGTCACCTTGACCTGAGATAACTGAAGCCAGTCTCTCAAGGAGATATACCTGAGGCCCCCTTTACACAGTTCCTCAGAGGGTCCCAGCAGACGGAGGCCCAGGTGCTCATTGTGGTGACCAGCCTCACAACGGGTTAGGCTCAGGGTCTGGGTTGGACTGACTTTCCCTCCTTCCCTGGGTCACTCTCCCAGTTACTCCTGTCCTGGGAGCACTTGCCAAAGTGAAGTAGCTACAAGGAAGCTTTTGCCATAGACTCTGCTTTTGTGGGTGGGAGTGGGGGCTGCAGGGGTGAGGAGAGCGGGAGCGGATTCAGGCTAAGGAAAAGCCTAAAAACAAAACGGGGTGTAGAAGGAGAATTCTACAAGAGCTCATTCCTGCAAATAGCATGCAAGGGCACTCCAACTCTAATCGTTCATTTCTACCCTTTCCGGTAACAACTGTCACTGTGCCCTTAAAGGCTAACTTTTATCATTTCAGTCACTTAGGCATCTGGCCTTTGTTACTGCAGGCTAACTGTAAGAGGCCAATGTGAGGTTCGAGAAGCAAGAAGGAGAGAGGAAGAGAATAGCAACTGCAGGCAGGGGCCATGGCAAAGTTCTGAAGCCCTGATGGGAAGAAACAGCACCATCTTCATTTCCTCTGCACCTAAGGCACCTCCGCAACAGTTATGCTTTGAAATCCAGATGATCCAGAGACAGATCTGGGGTATCCCAGCATTTATTCCATGGCTTTTGGCAGATAGTTGGCCACCCTATATGCTTTTAGCCAGAGCAATTTCTCAATAGCAGTTCATTTCCCAAGAACATAAGCTCTGCTGACTGGACACTTTTGCTCAGAAGTGTTCTAGTAATTGGCATGTTATCAGTGGACAAACAGCCAAGCCCTCTGGTCCCTGGTTCCTTTCCCCTTGGCTCATCCAAGAGTCAGAGGAGAGCTAGGGCAGCATGAGGTTTCCAGTGGAGGCTGCTGGCCGAGCTCCAGGACTGCAGCCTACAGGAGCAGAACTTGGAGGTGCTGAGCCCCACCTCTCTCTTACCTCAAGTGCTCCTTCTCTGGGCTGAGGCTCTTTATTAGAGGGAAGAGTTGTACTCGGAGGCCCTCACATACATTTTGGAAGTCAGGAAACAGAAGAACATGGTGCCAACATATATTATTATTTTGTGTTTTCCTGCCTTCCACCCATACCTGGGGGGAAGGGGAAGGGGTTAACAGGAGAAATGAATTCTCCTCTTCCAAGTTTTGCTGTTTTTATGCCATCCTATCTCTTACCTCCCTTGCTCAGTCAGCAGGGTCAGGTCAAAGACATGCTTATCTCCAACCTGATGCTGCTTGAAACCACCAACCTTTTATGTAGAGAAAGAGAGAGGCAATTTAAAATGGAAAAGGGAGAGCGTGTGAAGAGAGAACGATCAAAGATTATTTCTCCCTTTATCTTTCCTCATGGCCAAAAATTAGAGCAGTTAAAAGAGAATTTTGCCAGATTTGTAGGGGAAAAAGAGATACACTATACCTGAAAAAAACTTTTCAGATGGAGTTGGTGACAAGAAGAATGAAAATCAGGCAGAAATGTGCCAAGGACATCTAGAAATGATATGAATGGTACTTAATTCCACAAATAGATATCAGGTGACTATAAGGTACTCAGAGAAGAGGTTCATATTTTAGATTTAAAAGATTTATCTCTTGGGTCTAAGAAACTACATATATCAAAGAGAAGAAAGAATAATCAGCTTATGACTAAAAAAGACAGAGCTAAGAAATATTATGAGCCAAATGGGAAATACTGAGTTATTTTGAATTTGAATATTTAAGAGTGGTAAGTAAATAATAAAAGAATCCCCTCCCTTTGATTAAAGATTCCCTGCATGAGACCACCTTTCTTTCAATAATGAAACCCTGATATGTGACACCAAGTCCAACATTACTGATTGACTACTCTGTACCATCTAAACCTGGAAAATGAAAGATGAGGGAAGAGGGCATTTCAACCTCATATCAGCTTGCCTCTCTCAGTGTCTTTGAGAAAATTACTTCACATCTTGTCTTAGTCTGTTTGGATTGCTGTAACAATACTGTAGACTGTGTGGCTTATAAACAACAGAAATTTATTTCTCATAGTTCTGGAGGCTGGGAAGTCCACAATTAAGGCGCCAAGAGATTCGGCATCTTGTAAGGTCCTGCTTCCTGGTTCACAGATGGCCATCTTCTTGCTGTGTCCTCACCTGGTGGAAGGGATGAGGAAGCCCTCTGGGGTCTCTTTTATAAGGGCACTAATCCCATTGATGAGGGCTCTGCCCTCAGGACCTAATCACCTCCCAAAGGCCCCAACTCCAAATACCATCACAATGGGGGGATAGAATTTCAACATATGAATTTGGGGGGACACAAACATTCAGTTCATAATACCTCTTAAATTTTGACTAGACTTTCACATTCATGATATGAAGGTGAAAACTCAATGACATCTATGTCCCCTTCTCACTCTGAAATGTTACATATAAACTGGATGTTGGATGGTCACATTGTCCATATTTAATACATTCCTTACTTTAAGATTTCCCACCAAACTCTTCTTCCTGGTTGTGGAGATTCTGCAATATGGCAACTTGGTTGGCTGTACTATACTTCCCATAATTCCATTCCCCAAATGTCTCTGATTGGGGTGGGCCACAGACAGACTGTTAGGTGGGAAGATTTGGAAGGTGGTAAGGGAAGTAGCTTACACACACTCTTGCTCATTTGGTGGCCCTGGTGATGGCATGAGGCCTCAGATGGGCCTGCAACTACTCTTCCTTCCCCAGTCCTTCTTCAGCGTCTCGGACTCCTGGGCTAGGGGTGCTTGTTCAGCTCCTTAATGGAAGGGCCCTGGCCTTTGCAGGACATCATCAAGGTCATAGAAATGAAAACTGGCAAGGGTTCCAATATTGTGCTTGTGACTTACAGCTTTTTCCTTGCTCTCCCCTACTTTATATTCCATTTTTCTTCCCCAGTGCCTGTCCCATGGACTTCAAACACCAGCATGGGGTGTGAAAAGAACAACCTAACAGAGACTGTTTGACCATCTCTCATAATTGCATAAGGTCAAATCCCTGTTCCTCTTATGCATATAATCAGACATATATGGGTTGGAGTCTTGAATCCATCATTTACTAGCCATATGACCGCAGGCAAGTTACTTACCTTTTCTAAATCTCTTAAATAGGTTAAGTGACATAGTGAATGTAAAGCTGGCACAGAATGCCCAATAAACAATGTTATTGATTAACTAAAAATCCCAATTATACTGCAAAGGAAGTCTCTCTCATTATTCGATAGCTACAACTATCAGAGGTAGGCATCTTGCCCTTGACCTATCAGGGACCGAGCTAACAGAGCTCTGGCTCCCCTGAAAAATGCAATAGCTTCTCAACCTGTTTTTATGAGAGAAGAGAATAGAGTCGCTAATATAGGTAAGCATTTAACTTTTGTTCCAAGCAAATTATGGCAAAACCAGAAAGAACGGTACCAAAGTAGCACTGATTACGTTAAGATATTTGAATGGCACTTAATGAAAATATAATTTTAATGGAGGAATTTAATATCTATATTAAAGCATAGTTCATTGTAAGGCATCATATAACGGGACTATTCTGGTGTATGGAATACTCTGGTTAACTGAAAGCCAAGTGAAATAATCCCTCCTTTTTCAGCTCTTACTAATGAAAAATTTATTCAAAGTAGAATTATTTGAGATGGACTTAAATATAAAAAACATACTTCTTACTTATTTAAATCACGTATACCATATCTTGTTCCAAAAATATGTAATTATAGAAAACTGGTTTTTCTTCAGTGAATTAGAATTTAAGCCCTTCAAAGAATCTAAGATTTCTGATCTGTAAGGCACCTTTCAGTCTTTTTAATTTCAGTATCACACATTTTAAAATAAGGTTAAATGTTTTGCCCATGGTTGCACAGTGAGCCAGTGAAGTGTTGGGTGAGTGGTTAGGATCCAAAAGTCAAGAGGTCAGGGAACCAGTTTTTTCACTTCACTACAACTTTCAAACTGATACCCGTATCCCACTGATTCATCTCAGATCCAGTTTCAGAGTACCATCCACCATTGAGCATACACACTTCGATAAAATATCATCATTGTCCTCAGACCCATACACCTTCACCAAATTCTCTGCTAATGTCATCTTTCTCATAATCTCACAAGCTTAAAAAACTCGTGCCAAATTTTCCTCTTCTTTCTCTCACGACCTGTGTTTATAGTTAATCACCGACTTCTATGAGTCCCTCCTAGAAACATCTCCATTATGCTGCCGCCCCCCTCATCAACGTTCTCTCCGTCCCTCTCCTGGGCAACTGCACTGCTGGCCAGTGGCCCCATCACTCTTGCTCCTCCCTTTCCATACATTCACATACTATTTATTCCCAAACCAAGCTCCCTCCTTTGTAACTCTATGAAATCTTTTCTATATAAACCTTTAATGTCGCCTGGTTTCTGGATACAATCTAAACTCTACCAGTTAAGATAAAACAAGCTGACGTTTACAGAGGCTGGGTTATTGTTTTGAACAGTAGCCTTTAACTGCTGTTGTACGATTCGTCCCCCTCCTTCATGTACAGGCATGATGCTGCTTAAAATGGTCATTGTCCAGGTATGACTGAAAAAACAAGTGTGTTCATTCATTCGTTTACTCATTCATGTATTACACAAATATTGTAATTATTTCAATAGAGTATATTTATTACTGCCAAAGAGACATTTGCTTTGAACATGCCCAACTTAAAAATACGTCAATGGCTCCCTAATGTCTCTGAGCGTAAATCCAAGTCTTATCCATGCAACACAAGTCCCTTCATGGTCTGATCCCTCCCTATCTCTAGTCTCATTTCACTATTTCCCTACTTACACCCTTTATTCTTGTCTTACTGTTTCACTCCCTTTATCCCTCTTGTAGATATTATTTTCTCCGAAAGGAAGATTTTCCCCTTCTCTCCTAACTCCTATATGACCTTAATGACTTACCTGAGGCAACACCCTGCCCTGGGAAGTCTTCCATATATCCTAGTCTAAGTTAAGTTCTAGATTAGCTGTTCCTCCTTTGGGTACTCTCAGCAACCTGTCCTCATCTTTGTCATAGCATTTATCACATCTCTTCAAATTTGTTTCTTTCCATCTTGTCAACTAGACTGTGACAGGCAGTATGATACTCACATCTGTATACAGATCCCAGCATAGGGGCTGGCAAATTGTAGGCACCCAATACACATTTATAGATGTTTATTGACGCAATACATGTTATTGATTACTGAAAAATGTGGAGACTGGGGCAACCAAGACAAAGAGAAGAAACAATTAACTAGAATTCAAGAGACCCGGACTCTGTTGTCAAGATTGAAAGACCTTTGGAAAATTATTTAATCTTTTCTGCAACTCTCAGAGTTAGCTAAAGTTTTGAAAGTCTGCCTTAGTTCCATGGCTGTGTGACATTTTCTAGAAGTGACAAAGTTCTAATGTGTCTCTAGCCAAAGGGAACAGTTGGCAACTTCAAAGAAGATTATTTGTTTGCTTAAGGAGACATTCTCTACCTTAATTCTAGATTGCTTATGACAGGTCTCTGATAAAATGTATGAGGTGTCAAATATATCATCTTTTCCAAAAGATTTTAATCAAAATAAAATCTTACAAAAAATGATTGCCCTTGACAATACATCTATAAACAGTATCTGAATTAATAATGAGATGACTTATTTTCTTTCCTAGTTAATGACGTTATCTAGTACTAAGCTTTGTCATGGCAACTCTAAAGCCTATCCAATGAGCCGCATTCCTGATATTTGCAGAGATGGGCAGTGTTTCATTCCTGTCCTGCCTCCCTTCACTTCAGATACATATCTCTTCCTTGTCAAACCAAACAGTTATCCCTATGGCCTTTCTGAGTATCAAGTGTGGCTACACTCCATCTCTCAGAAAGGTATGATGAATGAGGATTCTTAACAGATGTTCACATACTGTAAAACCTTAGCAATCTGAATTATAAAGGAAAAACTACTGAATCAGTCCAGAGCCTGTGTTCTTCAAATAACTGAAATGCCTTCAAACACGAAAAATAAAATAAGGTATTTGCCTTTGAAGTCTTATCTTAATTAAGTCTAACCTTAATTAACAAAACAATACGCAATTAATATATTGTCTGTATAAAATTTGAACATATCAAAATAAGGGCCTTAAAAGTGCTTAAAAATTATGCTCCTCTGGACATATTTAATATTGTTAATATTATTAAATAAATACATTAATTAAATAAATACATTAAATATTATTAATATCATTACTTTACTCTGTAAAGATTTTTTTTAATACTTTTCCTCCCACGCTCTAAAAGATAAATTCTGAATTAGTGGAGACGGGATTAATAATGTTTAAATGGAATAAAAACAATCAAACATAGTACAACAAAACATTTCCACTAGTCCCTTCACTTCAAGTCAGACCTCATGAACTCAGTATCTTTAAACTTAATTAAGCTCCTAAAACTCTTATCTGTGAATTTGGAAATACGTTTTCATGGAAGTTCAAGATGGAGGATGACACACAGTGCCGTCTCAAAATGATGCCAGAAGGCAAAACCAAGACTTATATTAATAGAATTGCTAGGGCACCAACTGTCTTGTCAGAGTGACACCCTTTGAAGATAAGAAATAATTGACAGCTGACACCAAGTATTCGCCTACAGGCAATGCAGACAAATGTGCTGCAGCCCTCTCCAAGCTCCACTTGTTGTCTGAGGACTGAGATACGTGATATACTGTTGCAGTGTAGGAAAAATAGGAATAAAACAATTTTAGAAATTCTTTTAATAGACCAACGGGCTAGAAAGAATGGTAAGGAAAAAGACCATGGGGAGGGGAATGCACCATTCTGTTTTTCAAGCAACAGATTAACTAGGTCCCTTAAAATATATTAACTGTTGTTCAAGTTAAGCAAACATCATCACTAGGATATTTTAGATAGTTGAAACTGATGAACTATCCTCCTTGAGATGAAGATGTCATGGGGGAGCTTCACTAAAGTGTAGCATTCCACAGTGGAAATATTCATAAAATTGGTATACAGCAAATTAGCATGCCTAATAAATTTTCTTTTACTTGAATAATTATAATTTAATTATGGCACATTTATTTTCATTAATATTTCCATTTAAAAATTGTAACTGAAATGATTTAAATAAAATGAAAAACTGACTTCTAAGTGAAAACAATATATATATTTTCAGGAAAGGGATTATCACAGCATTTTATGGAATTGGAAAATACCTGGGCAATGATCAAATCTAAATTCCTCATTTCATAAAAACACAAGATACTCAAGAAGTTAAATAATTACTCAATTTTATCCAACTTGCATGGGGTAAATTCAATAAAATCTGTTTTGGGACTCCCAACCCAGTGTTTTTTCCAGCATAATATTCTATGTTACATAATTTTATATTTATTTATATTTATTCTTTTAAATTAAACGAATCTATATACAGAAATAGCTTCAGGGACTTCCTGGGTGGCCCAGTGGTTAAGAATACGCCTGCCAACGCAGGCGACACAGGTTCGTGGCCTGGTCTGGGAAGATCCCACATGTCGCGGAGCAACTAAGCCAGTGTGCCACAAGTACTGAGCCTGCACTCTAGAGCCCGCGAGCCACAACTACTGAGCCCGCGTGTCTACAGCCCGTGCTACCCAACAAGAGAAGCCACTGCAATGAGAAGCCCACACACTGCAATGAAGAGTAGCCCCTGCTCGCACAACTAGAGAAAGCCCGCAGGCAGCAATGAAGACCCAACACAGCCAAAAATTAATTAATTAATTAATTTTTAAAAAAGAAAGTTTCATGTATTATCTTTCTTGACAGAAAAATAAAATATAATAATCTTGCATAATATTTAATAGGTAACTTCTAAAATATAAAATTAATGCATTAATAACTATAGATCATGCATTACTATTTCTCAGTGCAGAATTTGGTATCCTACAGAGAATAATATACATTCTTCTTTCATTTAAATGAAACATTTGCAATAATAGAATGTGTATTTGACCTCATAGAAAAAAATTAATAAATTCCAAATGTAAGAAAATTACAGACCACAATATTTAAACATAAGCCAAAGAAGTATAACCAAACAATAAGAAGATAAGTATTTTAACCACTGGACTAAAAAGTAAGTCTTCTAAACTTTGAACAAAAGAGAAAAGCAAAATTATGCTTACAATTATCTACAAGTAAATTAAGTGAAAAAATACTTAAAATATGAATATCGAAAAGGCTGAGCTCAGAGGAATTGACCAGCTGTCGTACACTGAGAGAAGATATAGCCTAAGGGAAGCCAATATGGGTGGAAAGAGGGTGATAGAGGAAAGTGGGCAAGGACAAAGCTGCAACACTAAGTCCGAGTATGAAGACTGCAAAAACCATATCAAAAAAAAAAATCTGAATTACTTTCAGATTTAAAAACAACAAATAAGAATTTTTTAAGAAGCACAGAGAATGACTTTTTAGCAACACAGTTGATTAAACTCAGGGGAAATAAGTCCTTCCTCCTGCTCCAATCCTGTGGAATTGCTGAAGAGATTTAGACAGAAAGAGAAAGAGAGGCAGAGAGAGAGGGGTGGAGGAGAGAGAGAAGGGGGGAAATAGAGTGGGAGGGGGAGAGAGAGATCAAGAAGGAAGGGAGGGAAGGAGTGAGAAAGGGAATCTCCAGGGGTTAGAAATGATGAACGGCCAATCCAGAGTGGTAGGAACACCAGCTGCCTCAGTGCCAGCCCAGGATCCTGGACCCAGACCCTGCTGTCAGGGTTGAAGGATGGAGATGAACACACTCACACCAATACTAGACATTATTTTAGAGACCACAAGAGGCAGAAAGCTAGATCTGAGAATAGTGCTTAAATTCAGGACCCTGCATGAGATCCATGGAAATGGGGTTTACAAAATTTCACCCAAATAAGTGGCAATGAAACCCAATGTGAAAAGCACAATGTCAACATTTTAGACAGAAATATAGGAGGATTTCTTCATAATGTTAGTTTAGGGAAGGTTTTATATAAAAAGGCCATGAAAGAGAGGACTGATATGTTTGTCTTCATTAAATTTAAAACATCTGTATGTTCAAACAAACACACAATAGGCCAAGTGAAGACAGGCCATAAACTGAAAGAAAACACCCCTGATAAAAGCATCCAAAATAAGGCAATCCTAGAAAGCAATATGGAAATTAAAAAAAAAAAAAAATAGAAAATTTGAGAAAGGATGAGCCAGGCGATGCACAGAGGGTGTAAAGAGAATAGCCGCTGGCCATGAAAAAGATGTTCCACCTAACTAGTAATCTGGAAAACACTAATTAATGCATCAATGATATCCCAATTCATACCCATCTCACTGGTGAAAAATGCAAAATTCTGCAAATACTAAGTGAGTGTGAAAATGAGGCACAATGAAAGCTTTCATAAACTGCTGGTGGGAATGTGGGAATACATATGTACAACCAGTTTGGAGAGAAATTTGAAAATATCTAATAAAGTTTAGCAGTCACAATCCATTGGACCCTGTAACTCCGCACCTAAAAATATGTTCTAGGGGTATTCTTTTTATGTACAAGTAAATATATACAACAATGTTTATTCCAGCTTTTTTTTGTGATTGCAAAAATCTGGCAACACTTGAAATGCTTAGCAAAAGAACTATGATCACATAATTTGTGGCGATATCATAAAAAGGCATGCCATACCATGGTTACAACGAGTCTATAAGAGCAACGTTTCTCAAAGCATGGTCCAGGAAGCAGCATTAGTATCACCTGAAAACTCGGTAAAATGCAAACTCTTGGGCCCCACCCACATTTACTGAATCAAACCCTGGAAGGGCCTGAGCATCCTGTGTTTCAACAGGCCCTTGTGGTTCCAGCTTGAGAACTGCTCTACCAAAGTTACATGTATCTACATGGATAAGTGTCAAAGTCAAAATCTGAGCCAAAAAGGGCAAGCATATAATATACAGACATACCTCATTCTACTGTGCTTCGCTTTATTGCGCTTCAAAGATACTGCATTTTTTACAAATTGAAGGTTTGTGGCAACCCTGCGACTAGCACGTCTATCGGCACCATTTTTCCAACAACATTTGCTTACTTCCTGTCTCTGTGTCACATTTTGATAATTCTCGCAATATTTCAAACTTTTTCATTATTATTATATAAGATGGTTACATCTCTTTTGCTTAATTATATTATGGGATAGACACGTTTCAATGGGGATGATTCCACTGCCTGGTATTGTAGGACAGGGCATATGAATCTGTCCCTCAGGAAATAGTAATTAAACATACTAAAGAAAACAAATAGGATTACCTGAGCCCATACAATATAAAGGAAAACTGGGAACTAATATTCAGGGGCTAGTAAAAATAATAATAGAATTATGCTAAATTCTGTGCTCTGACTGTGCTCCAAAAGTGGAACGACAAAGCCTGGATGACAGCACATCTATTTACAACATGATTTACTGAATATTTTAAGCCCACTATGGAGGCCTACACCCAGAAGAAAAGATTCCTTTCAAAATATATTTTATATATATATCTCAAAATATATTATTGCTCATTGACAATGCAGCTGGTCACCCAAGAGCTCTGATGGAGATGTACTAGATTAATGTTCTGTTCATGCTGTTAACACAACTTCCATTCTATAGTCCATGGATCAGGAGTCATTTCCACTTCTAAGCCTTATTATTTAAGAAATACATTGTGCAAGGCTATAGATTCCATAGTTACTGATTCTTCTGATGGATTTGGGCAAAGTAAATTGAAAACCTTCTGGAAAGGATTCATCACTCTAGGTGCCACTAATGATTCATGGGAAGAGGTCCAAACATCAACAGTAACAAGAGTTTGGAAAAAGGTGATTCCAACCCTCATGGGTAACTTTGTGGGGTTCAATCCTTCAGCGGAAGAAACAACTGCAGATGTGGTGGAAATAGCAAGAGAACTAGAATTAGAAGTGAAGCCTGAAGATGTAACTGAATTGTTGCAATTTCTTGATAAAACTTTAACAGGTGAGGAGTTGCTTCTTATGGGTGAGCAAAGAAAGTGGTTTCTTGAGATGGAATCTACTCCTGGTGAAGATGCTGTGAAGATGGGTGAAATGACAGCAAAGGATTTAGAATAGTACCTAAACTTCGTTGATAAAGTAGCAGCAGGTTTTGAGAGGACTGACTCCAGGTTTGAAAGCAGTTCCACTGTGGGTAAAATGCTATCAAACAGCACTGCATGCTACAGAGAAAAGGTTCATGAAGGAAGAGTCAAGCGATGGGGCAGACGTCACTGCTGCCTCATTTAAGACATTGCCACGGCCACCCCAGCCTTCAGCAGCCACCACCCTGATCAGCCAGCAGTCATCCACACGGAGGCAAGACCCTTCACCAGCAAGAAGATTATTACTACCTGAAGGCTCAGATGATGGTTAGCATTTTTTAGCACTAAAGTATTTATAATTAAGGTATGCACATTTTTTCTTTTAGATATAATGTTATTGCACAATTAACAGACTACAGTATAGTGTAAACATAACTTTTACATGCACTGGGAAACCAAAAAAATTTGTGTGACCCACTTTATCGTGATATTCACTTTATTGCAGTGGTCTGGAACCAAAACTGCAATATCTCCAAGGCAGGCCTATAATACAGTGAATATAAATCTTAAGAATATAAATAACATATTATATAGACAGCAAGAATATACACTGACCTGAGGAAGGAGGGAGGGTAGTAGGAATGGAAAGGAGAGGATTCCAAATGTACCTGTAATATTTGATTTACTTGGCAAAAATATTTGAAGCAAATTTGAAAAAAAAGGTTAATATTTATCAAATCTGGGTGATAAATATAGGAATGTCTGTTAAATTATTCTCTCTACTTTTCAGGTCCTTTTACATATTGCAGAAGTACAGTGACGTGACCAAGTCCGTGGTTTTGTAAGATGACCATGGTGTAGAGAAACTTGTAAGGAGAGAAACTTGTAGGGGCAGGCAGACAAGTAAGTTAACATGCTGTTTCAATGACCCAGTTAGGTGAAATGGCTTTAACTACAAGAGGGGAAACAGGGGATTCACTAAAAAAAAACTATTTCAGATGTCAAATATATAGGAATTGATAACCTATTATATGCTGGAAGGAAAGGGGAAATCAAAGAACTTTCCAAAATGTATAGTTTGGTTGAATAACTAGTGCATGGAGACTGAGAACAAAGTCTCTACTTGGAGGTGGAAAATAATAAAATTCTTCTGACAAAATATAAAACAGAAAATCTGAATCTAGAGAGAAATTGAATGTATTCATTGTACAGTTAGTATATGATATAGGGATGGTAAACAATGTGTAAAGCAAGAAGAAAAGAGTGTTGAGGACAGAATCCTGGGGAAAATAAAGAGAAAACAAAAAATACAGGAGTGCCTTTCAGGTAGGAGTAGAAACAAAAGCAAAACAATGTCTAGTAAGGTCAAGGGAGTTGCACAATGGAAATGTTAGTTTTCAGCCGGTGTTCTGTGAGAATTGTTGCGTCTATAGATGTATTCCTGATGCATCTGTGGAGAGAGATCAACTCCACGTCCACCTACTCCTCCACCATCTTGAATCTCCCCAGCAGATTTCTACACAATGGAAATGAACACGTGGTAGAGTTGTCTAGAAAGCTAAAGATTGAGAAGAGAATTGTGATCCAAGAAGAGAATTTGATCACTTGAAAGTCCTTCTCCCTCTTGAAACACCTGTTTAATTAGAGGCCTTGAAGAAAAAGTCATATTATACTGCCTGGAAGATCAAATGTGTGATATGGACTTGGTAACAGCAAGCATGGACTTATCTTTTAAAATGTTCTCAGGCAAAAATATAAGTAAGGGAAGTGATAATTGATGGATTTAAGTTTAGGAAGAGGTGGGATAAAATGGAATTATGAGCCTGGTGAAAGGGTCAGATTTGGAAAAGATAAGGGACTCCTTTCTTTAAGAGAGGGCAGAAGATAAAGAAGAGTTAAGATACTCATAAGCTGGGAGGGGGTATAGATAAGTTAAGAAAAGTTCAAGGGGAAAATAAATTCCATCAAGTGTGAACTTGGAGGCAAGAGCATATAACACGTACCGAAAGTGGTCAAAAAATTACCATCCAGCATCTTGAGAGCATCAAGGATGAAAAAATATATATATATTTTTTTACATAATAAGTCCAATGAGCAGAGTTATGTGATTAAAAAAAAAATGACTTGATAGCAGAAGAACAGGAGGGGGGTAAAAAAAATTAGAATTTCTCTAACAGTGAAGACTGACAAAGCAACTACTCCAATATTTGTGTTCTCCAAATATCCAGTGATCGGAAAGATGTGCTAGAGCCACCTCCAAAATATAGTGAATTTCCATCCATTCTTTTTTTCTCTCTAGCTCAAAACACCATGACTTATCCCCCAGAACAGTACAATATCAGTAACTAGTCTCTCTTCTACTACTCTATTTACTTCCTATCCTCTATGACCCATTCTTCCCAGAAGCCAGGGTAACATTCTAAAAATGTAAATCACATGATTTCACTTTCCTGCTTAAAACCATCCAACGGCTTCCCACTGTGCTCAGAATTAAATCTAGACATAGACGTTGACTCTGAGAAATGGGAAAGGCAATGGTGAGCTCTCTCCATTAAAAAAAAAAAAAAAATTCCCTTAAATATAATATTAAAAACATCCAGTTCATTCTTTTTGCCAGTACCATACAGACAAGCCTCAAGTTCTATTCAGTGATTTTGACAAATAAATATACTTGTTAAATTTAAGTAACCGTAACACCTACTAGATAATTCATAATTATTGCTTCATGTAAGTTTAGGTGAATTAACTGAACTAATAATAAGAACACATTCACATGGTATGTACAAGTAAAAAAACATACACTGTACTTTTTTTTTTCCTAAAGGGTTTTCTTTGTAATTATATATTTGAATGCTTATTTGATTAATATCTATCTTCCCTGTTAAATTATAAGCTTCAAGAAGTCAGGGACTATATCTACTTTATTCACAGGTGTGTTCTCTATGCTAGCATAGATCCAGCATGTTGTAGGTACTCTATACATATTGGTTGAATTACTGAATACATATTGAATAAATGTTAGTTGAATTCTTGAATACACTAAGAAGTACAATAGAAAAGGCTTGGTCCGGATCCCAGACAGGATGAAAGGTCCAAGGCCAAGCTCTGTGATTAAGCACGTGTGCAACTTGCCTAAGTCACTTTACTTTCCTAAGCCTTGGTTTTCCCATCTGTGGAATACCATAAAATGATCTGCATTATAAGCAAATTAAAAGACTGAGTGTCCTATTATCAAAATCTGTGATAACTAGCCATTGCATAGAATGCAGTAAGAGTCAGTTTGTTTTCTGACACACTATAAATCCTGAAGGTTTAAATATGCAACGGAATCTGCCATTCCATTTTCTGAGAGGCATCCTTCATAAAACATATGATGGCAGTTGTGACTGATTTTTCAAAAGACCAGAGTGCACTCAGGGTAAGATTCTCACACACTTTGTACATTTTCTCTTTAAGACCCTTCCAGCCTAAAAAATTTTACCTATAAGAATCTCAGAATCCTAGAGTTAGAACTAGAAGAGAGAAGCTGTAGGTTCTTTACAAAAAAGAGGCAGAGCGGACATCACAGGGACACATATTCACTAGAATCATTACCAAAAAATTATGGGGGCTTCGCTGGTGGCGCAGTGGTTGAGAATCTGCCTGCCAATGCAGGGGACACGGGTTCAAGCCCTGGTTTGGGAGGATCCCACATGCCGCGGAGCAACTAGGCCCGTGAGCCACAATTACTGAGCCTGCGCGTCTGGAGCCTGTGCTCCGCAACAAGAGAGGCCGCGATATAGTGAGAGGCCCACGCACCGCGATGAAGAGTGGCCCCCACTTGCCACAACTAGAGAAAGCCCTCGCACAGAAACGAAGACCCAATACAACCAAAAATAAATAAATAAATAAGCCTACACCTTTAAAAAAAAAAAAATTATGAATGAGGAAAAGCCAGTGACCTTCACTGATGTCATTACACTTCAAATAAATCCCTATAATGCATTGCAAGTATCCTTGTTATGGACCACAATAAATACATCTATCATTTATAAAAATAAATAGTTTTAACATCATAGTCCTTCTGCTTTTTAATGAGTGTTTGTATACACACATCCATTAAGCCTCCTGCAAACATACAGTCAACCTGTATTTGCTTCCAATTTTAAAATATAATTTTAAAGCATTTATTACCATCACTGACTTGTTTCGTTACAACCAGAAACCTCCTCTCCATTAGGAGCCCTTTGAGTTTAGTTTGGCACAGAGAATCCATCCCGTACACGTTGGCAAAATCTTTACTGACCATTTCCTATAGGTAATTCAGGATATATGGCCAAGTTTATTTATATTATGTTGTCATTTTTCTGAATATTTAAATGTAAAGGATCAACAGAAGAGAATTTGATCAAATATCCACATGTTGACATTAGTTGATCTTAAAAACAAGATTAGGACATTCTCTCAGGTAAATCATACATAATTCATACATTTTTTTCTTAAAACATTTTATATGCATAGCTATATATCGCAAAACATTAAAAATAAGTTATTTTGAAAGTGATAATAGTAAAATATGAGCCCATGATGGAAGAGTTACTGAGACAGCAAATGTCTTACATCACAGAAGATGTACCTTTGCTATCCCTTGGGCAGTATTTTACACAGTCACTGCTGTATTTAAAAAGTCATTAGTTGTTTTATTACATAGTTCTATTTATTTATTTTAATAAAAGTGATGTAAATCATTAGATTTCTTTGAATTTGAAAGACAATTTCTCACTTCTGCTAGAACCTAGCTGGGGATAAGCAGACCTGCTGGTACTGCTTATGTGGACTACTCCTCCAGGTAAATTAAACAACCCCTTATTACACAAAAGAAAATAGGAACTTTCATTTGGCATGTTATTCTTTTATGCTGGAGACCTCATTTCACGTGCAACAAATCTCTACAGCAGTACTAAAAGGGCATAATGAAGCATAACAAAGAAACAAGGATTAGGTCAGGCCCAAAAGGCTTTGATTTCTTCAAGGAAGAGTATTTTCATGCAAAGTATTTTGTCCCTTGTAACATTAAAGATTGAAATCTGCCAAAACAACTGTCAGTACCAAACACTGCAGCATTATATGTTAAAGAAATATACATTTTTCTTTACTCAATCCAAAAACAGAGTGGTCCAAGCAGTTAGATACATTTGAGCATTCTATTTTTTTTAATTGTAATTGAAATTCTGTTGGTTGAATAAAAATTGGAACATGCCTTTTCTATGAATGGATTCATGCCACGGAACCTGTTTAGAATTTGGAATGCATTTTCCATACAAGGATGGCAGACGCTCTCCCTCAAGTAAGAGGGAGGTACTTACTCCTAGACAAGTCTAGTAACTGTCAAATCTCTGAATTTTCTTAAAAGCAGGCACTCGTCTCTACCAAATGCTCCTCAGGCAAGCTGCACTGGGGAACAAGGGCAGCCACTCTCTGGGGAGGCAAGTGAAAACATCCACCTTCTGACTTCCCCACTGCCTATTTATGACTGAAGAGCTGCCTGTGCTCCCTTTTCAATGTTAAGTACTTTCTCACCTCCTTAAAAATTATTTATATGTAATATTGAAATTTTCCTTCATTTGAAAGGAAGAGTAATTTCATAAAGACCAATACCTTTATTGTTTTCCACTAATAGTTTTTTCATGATTTTGCCTTTGAAGTTTTTCTATAGAAAGAAACAGTAACTTTACATTTTAATTGTGTACTCTTTCTTTTTGTCTGCTTAATGTAATATCACTTTTTGTTTTCTTTGAAGGACTGAAAGTTACCACTCTTTTGTATCACTTACTAATTGTATTTCTAGGGTTTATTGAGATAGCTAGCACAAATCCAAATGAAAGCATGAAATGCAACTGTGCCTACTTACACACATTCCAGATATACATTTACTACAGTCCTTTAAAGTATAGCTTCTTTATTTTACTTGCTGGAAAAATTATGATGCTAGGATTGCAGACATGCATACCGACTATACACACTGCACTGAAAAAAGTCTACATAAGATACAATCTGTTTCCCTTTCTCACAGTTTTCAAATGATTTAGACATTAAAGTTCTTATATATAAAAGTTTCTAACATAGAAAATGTAGATAATTAAGAGTGAATAGGAAATCAGACTCTAAGCCATTGTTGAGGTTCTCCATATTATTCATGGACTGACATATGTATAAAACTGAAGAGATCATACAAACAAAGCCCGTAATCTGGGGTGTATAAAGGGATTGTTATTAACTCCAGACCACTCTAGAGACCATCATCTACCCCTCTGGCAGTGGTATTAAGTTCTAAATTGGTGGTCCTGAGCTTGAAGCTAACCAGCCTTCAGTGATACCTGACCCACAGCTTTGCATGGAAAAATGACACAACTCTAGTGAGTACTGTCTCTTGAAAAATGCGTTTCACAGAAAGACGTAATTTCTAATAATTTAAAAGTAATGGAGATTAGAACATGTTGATTTCTCAACGAAAATAAGCCTCAGTTAATGCAATGTACATGTGATTGGAGACTTATTTGAAGGGGACCACTTTATATTTATGCTGTGTTAGGGAAACAGCACAGAAACGCTGAGGAAAAGTGTTCACTGCATGTCAATATGCTAAACATCACAGGAAGTGTGTAAATGGATTAGGATTCTTAGATGAATCTATCTAGCACAGCAGTATGTAACAAATTAAACTGGAAGAATGAAAATGTCACTATCATCACTTTCCTTACAGCTTCTCTTACTAAAAATGGGTTATGTCATTTCTTATTACAACCCAAGTTTCCAGAGATGAGGATATTGTTAATAAGGTTGGGGGAGGGATGGAAATCAAGCATAAGCATAAGAATTTAGTTGCACAAGGTATACCTACCTTTACTTAAAAAAAAAAAAGTTGAAAACTTCTTAGCTTGAAGATTTCTTGGAGCTTATGTTACACTGCTGATTGCATATTCTAGAAATAACTAATGCTAGTCTCAATCACCAGCATGCGATTCACATTTTCAGGTAAGTCACATTTTCAGCTAAAATGACAACAGAAGAGAATTTCCCTTATAATATTCAGAGGTTCTCATACTTAAGTGTCAGAACACCTGGAGTCACAATGCTGTCTGCAGTTATTGTTATATCTAATGTCATCATAGGTATTAATAATTTTGCTAAGCATAAATGATAACAGTATTATTACAAAATTCACAATTACAAGCATGCACATCAAGAAAAGCAGTGAGAAATCCATCTAAGGACAACTGACTGTTTCAGCGCTTTCCTGCAATATTTGTTTGTATTTGTCTCCCCGTTTATTCCTAACTAATTCTCATTAGGAGACAAAGGTAAGTTTAAGAAAAATTACAGGATAAAATCTTTAGAATATACTCTTCATTTATTCATTTTTCCTGTAACACTGGGGAAACACTGCAATTATTCAATTCTAATGGTAAAGATCAGCCCAGTTCATGGTGCTGTGCACAGGTGTTTGAAACATGGGTAAGACATAGTCTTTGCCCTTGAGGTATTTATAGTTTGGTAGGAGTGACAGAGACACTAAATTTATAAATATGCTTCTCAGTCCAAGCAACAGTGCACCGTGAGTTTGAAAGGAAAAATGGAAATGTTACTCTAGGAAGCAGCACAACCAAGGCACGGAGGCATTAAAGGGGACACTGTGGGAAGGAGGACAACTGACGGCTTTTCATTCCTAGACTCTTAAAGTTCAAGGCTGGGAGTGATGAAAAGAAGCTGGACATAAATGGATGTAGATGACGGTAACGATTATGAAAGGAGAGTTAAGGCAAACACTTATGACTTTAGGCATTACATGGTGAGACTGTTCTTATTCTTTTGAAACTTAACCTAAAAATTAAAATACCAGAGAACACGCGTATTTACAGTAATCCTCCAAGCCAAATTTAGATGAATTTTTAGTTTAGTTTTGTTTTTTGTTTTTTGGATTTTCTTGGCCACACTGTGCGGCTTGTGGGATCTCAGTTCCCCGACCAGGGATCAAACCTGAGCCCCCAGCAATGAGAGCATGGAGTCCTAACCACTGGACTGCCAGGGAATTCCCTAAATGAATTTTTAAATGGACAAAACAAAATACAAGAATAAGTAAAATAAGGAGACCTTCTCAAGGCTAGTTATTTATTTTCTTCTATTTTGAGCCCCATTGGTTGGTTGGTCCCAACATGCTTCTTCATAGCATTTCACTTTTCATCTTGCCGAAATGGACTTTCAATTTTTATTTATTTATTTTTCTTACTAATAAAGTAAACTAAATCAAATTCAGGGTAAGTTTGCTGCTCCTAACTGATTTTCAAACAAAGATGTGAAGTCAAGCGGGGCAGCTGTAAGGGAAGGCTAGAGAAAGTGAGCCATCTCATTTAACAAGTGACAGGGCCAGGGGTCTAGTACTTTCAGGGCCCTCCATCACAATGCCTAGCTTTAAGACAATCAAAAATGCATCTAAACTATTTTACCTTTCTCTCCTCACCTCTTCTTCATAATTCTGAGACATAAAAGTCCTGTCACAATGGCTGAAGTTTCTCCGAACATCGCACAAAATTATAAATGCCAGGATTCTATAAGAATAGAATCTAGAGAGAATCACTGTTTTTAGTTCTGACTAATAAAACTATTAAAATTAGAGAAAATAATTTTTATTTCATTAAATCCATTTAGGAAGTATATGCAGTTAGTAAAACACATTTCCTATTTGCAATATAGTATTAAAGACATATTTGTTAGACTGATTTTATTTAACAAGCAAAACTGAAGAAGTGATAATGGACAAAAAAAAGATGAATTCTTCTTCTAGACAACTAGAAATGCTTCTATATTAAGAGACAAAAAAAAGCATTGAACACCATATTTAGGAGGCTTTGGCAATTTAATTTTGCTTCTAATGGTTTGGGAGAACTCCAATAATTTTAGTAAGTGTTATAGGAATTAAAAAAACACCTAAACTTCCCAAGTCATAACAATATACTTATAAAATCTGAAGAAGTATAGTCAGGAAAGAAGTATAAATATTGGTAAAGCAAATTACTAACTTCAGTGTGAAGAGAAAGCAACAGTTTTTGGAGTGAACTTTTTATGGAATAAATTATAGGTTGCAGTCATCCAAAATTTTTTAATATATATATATTTTTTACTTTAATCAATTTTCTCCTCCTAGCCCCATCTCTAATTGCAAGTCTTCAGCTTTTTGCTATTTTCTGTTATGGAGTTATTAAACAAATAAGAACCTAAGAAACTGGGAGCCCTTGACCTTAGGGGTAAATGAAGATAAGGAGTTCTGCTTCCTACCTAAAAAGGACTCAGAAAACACCTAGACCGAAGGAGCCGTCTGTCCCCACTGAACTGGCACTGCTTGCTAATAGGTTAGGCCACATATGACCATCAAGAAGGATCCTCAAGAGGGGAGGTCCAAGGATATTCTGAACTACTGTAAAATGGAGCCATTTGGTACCACTTGTTCCTATGGGAACTTACGGTGGAAGCTATTTCT
This sequence comes from Eubalaena glacialis, assembly GCF_028564815.1. NCBI lineage: Eukaryota > Metazoa > Chordata > Mammalia > Artiodactyla > Balaenidae > Eubalaena > Eubalaena glacialis. The sequence goes on along the minus strand of NC_083727.1, from coordinate 6,034,092 downwards.
TACCCCAATAAGCTGCTTCTTTGTACTAATGGGGTTGAGAGCTACGCCAGAGACTAGCCCTACCTCCCAGTCACTGATTCCCCTTTATCTGCTCTACATGGTTCTCTGATCCTTCTAAGCTCTCGAAATCTAATTACTATGTCCAGTCATCAGACTTCTGACTTGTGGTCCCTTGACTCAAAGTAACCCTCTGTGAGATTTCAACATCTGTAGCCTGGCCAAGTGACAGCTTATCCCACTACAAGAACTCCCAGACCCTCTTCCTTCCTGCTCTGGTGAGTGCCTGCACCCTGCATTTGCGTGCCTATACGAAGATAAGGTCCCATCCACCTCCACTGGACAGAACAGTGGTCTCTTACCTCAGACTCAACTCGACTCCTACATCAGTACTAGAAGTTATATTATTTAAAAACGTTTCTTACTTGAACATTCCTCACTCGTATTCAATAAATTACATTATCTGGTGCCTACTATATACCAGAAATTCTAACAAGAGTTGAAAATATTGGTCAGATATACACTGGTCTTCAAAGACTAAGGCACATACAAGCTAAAAAGTGAGACACAAATGTAAATAAGAGGGTAAAAGAAAATGTCATATAGTGGAAATAGATATGGGATTACAGTGGAGAAAGGAGTCAATTCCTACTGAGTGCGCAGGGTGAGAGGTGAGGGGTTCTGAAAGCTCTCAATTATCTTTATAGATCTATCTTAAGTCTTAGCCACACTGATGGTTCCCAAATGTTGTACCTATTATGATCTTGTGGGGAACTTTAAAAATCCTGATGCCCAGGCTGTAGCCCAAAGCAATTAAACCAGAATCTCTGGAGGTAGAACCCAAGCATTAATATATATATTTTAAAATCCCCAAACATTTCCAATGTGTAGCAATGTCTGAGAACCAGTGAACTAGATCATTGCTTCCTTGATAAGATAATCTCACACTAATTTTAACTCTAGAGAGTCTAGTATAGCACAATGTTCACTGTAGAGTCTTAATATGGATTTGGTAGTTGAATAGATAATTGAATGAAGGAATAATTTTACTAAACTAAAAGACACAAAGCAGTATTTCATGTTATCTGAGAAGCTGTTTATATATTAATTCAGACATTATATTAACCAATAATCTTTTAGGCTTGAAAATTAGAAACTGTATTTGTGAATAGATATATGTATATCAGGGAAAAAAATTCCTAACAGATAAATCTTATCTTATTCCTATGTTGATATTTTAAACAGACCTATTTATTTATTAGATGTTGTAAATGCATACAAATAGTAAAAGTGATCAAACTGAGTTAAGGCACAGTTGTGCAAATTGTTTTTTTTAACATGTTTTCATGTGCCTAGAGCCTCTTTTGCAGTCTCAGTGAAACAAACTACCCATTAGTTTGAGATAAGTCAATACACCTATAGAACTACTTGCATAATGAACTAATCACCCACTTACTATATAAAAATTACTAGAATTTTCATTAAAAATATAGAAAATAAAAATTCAATATTAGTATGGGCATTTAATTTAAATGTGTATATATACACATATATACATACCTGTATACACACATATGCATACATATACCTCATTGCAGATTGCTTGGAATTATTTCACAGTAGCTTAACAAATTTAAATAATAAGAAATCTAATAATTCTCTGGGAATTCCCTGGCAGTACAGTGGTTAGGACTCTGCACTTCCACTGCAGGGGGCACGGGTTCCATCCCTGGTCAGAGAACTAAGATCCTGCAAATGCCGTGCGGTGTGGCCAAAAAAAAAAAAAAAAATCTAATAATTCTCTCTTTAATAGTAACTACTGCATTTAGCACGGGTTTTGTTCTAACTTTAAACTCACTAGTAAATATATATAAGTTTAGTGCTTTAGAAAACACACCTACATAATTTGGATAATTCACAATAGTTCGTCACAAGCAAAGAGCAATCAAACATTGGCTAAATTGTCTGCCACTTTAAATGGATAATACATACACAGTAGTTCCTTAATACACTATTATTACGCATGTTAATTCATGTTTTAAATTCTGCCTTCAAAACATGGGCTTTTAGCTACTGAACATTTAAAACCTCCTGGGAATACTCCAATAAAGATGTTAAAAAAAAAATGCAAAAAAACCCCCAAAAAACTTCCTGGGAATAAGAGAGACACAATATTTACAAAGTGGCTCATTTCCAGTAAAGAATAATGTGAACTGGCATGAGACAAGCACTGTGTCCCAGGGTGGACACCAGTGAATTAGGCTTGGTGGCACTCGGTTGTCTTCCAGATTCCAAAGGTAGCTCAAGCAAATGACCTCAGCCTTCTCAGTTCCTTACTGTGTAACATTGGTTTAACTTTCATGGCTCTAGGCCAGTTACCACCATCAGTCTAGTTGAGGGGCTCCTATATGTTTATTTTTGGTTTTGTGTGGCCAGAATGTGCCCCCTCGCGCCGTGTAAATTCTGTTAACACCAACTCTTCTCATCTTCCCTGACTGCATTTCTTTGATATGCACCTACTTTTGCTCTTCTCATGGATGCTTAGATGAAGTGATAACATATATAGAGAAATTACAAAGATAACATTATATGTATATATTTATACAGAAAATAACTATATATAGCTAGATATAGATAACATAGATATAGATAGATAGCTAAATGTAGATATAGATGTAGACAGAAATAGAGATCTCCAGTTTAAACTGGCATAATAGTGACTTTTGCCTGAGATGATGGAATTATAAACAAGCTCACATAATATAAGCCCATTTCATTTATTCTGATTCCTAGCGAATAAATGGCCCTTTAGTCCAAATGCATTTACTTTTAATATATTTGTCACTTAATCCACGACTCAATGGACTCAAGAAATAAATTGTCTTCCTTGGGTAAGAAGAGGAGTTCGTATGTTTTACATTGTTCTTTGCTGTCATCTGACATATGAAGGAAATCTTCATATATCAAATATATTGCACTTCTGTGAATCAATAACATAATCAAAGATATCAAAGCACACTCAATCATGTTAAAAATTATGGCAGTGCAGAAGAACATATTTTTGGAGTTACAAATTAATTAAAGGAAGCTATTGATCATTTACCTTCCCAAGAAGAATTCAGACTTTCCTAAGATATCTACACTGTGGTATACCTTACTGGCTACAATTTTGGTTAAAAAAAAAAAAGCAAATTCTACTTTATTAGCTGATATTTTAATATAAACAAGAACCAGTTTCATTAAAAAATAACAGCAGTTATAAAAACTGTAAGCATCATATTAGTACCTATCACCTCCAAATTAATTTCAAATATAATGTTGAAATTCAGAGAGGCCAAGAGTGATTGACCTAAGGTTACACTGAGGTCCATTGAGGGAAACATCTTTCTGTTGCATTTGTTTGTATCATCTCAAATCTCCCTCTCACCTCCTCTCTGTCCACCAGTTCCCGGGATTTCTCCCCATGTGCTGGTATTCTTTTGGTCACATAATCATTTAACCTATGAAATCCATTCTTTATGTACAACTGGCTTCTCAGTAACTACTTCTGAATCTCTTGTCAATTATTACTACAAACTAATGCATTTAAAAACTGTTCAAACACAAAGAAGGGATAGAGTGTATTGTCTTACAATTGCTATGTTCCCTGATTAAAATTTAGTGTATTTTCCCCCTCCATACAAATTTGTTCTTTACTGCATTATTTCTACTAAATTACTTACTAAATTTTGTCATTCAGATTTTTAAATGGAAAGAAAATGTCTAAGGCTCTTAGTAAAAAAGGAAGATTAAGAGTGTCAGAATTATTCTGATCCAATGACTTTAGCTAAGCAAATCTTTTTTAAAACAGCTCAAATAGTATGAGCATTTTACAAATGAGCTTTAAACATCCTTAATCTAAATTGCTTTTAACTTCTGAATACCTAGCAAACTACTATTTGCAGCTTGAATATAAACATTCATGCCAGACTAATACAGAAAAATCTAGGGCAAATCCATGATTAATATTTTTTCCAGTTTGTAATATCTAGCTCTGCTTAAGAAAGGGGTTTAATGAATACTACTATGATAATTTAAATATGAAATTGATTTCATTTTTACATCATCACTGTCATTTCCATCAGAATAATCCCTATCACTTTCATCTTCCATTCATTATCTCCATTTCTATCTGTATTCAATTCACAAAGAAAAAATATATCATTAAATTTTCACATTTTCCAAAACTATAAACAAGCATACAAAATCCTCTCTTCTTTGCAAAGAACTACCAACTTGAGAGGGCAAACTCTAGCTAACAGAGCAAAGAATGGATGGTTCAAATCTATCCTTGTAAGTTACACCTACACTTTGTAAACTAAAGACCTGTAAACTACAGGGTGATTTTCTCCCCCTGGATAACCTGAAATATTTCACCATGGTTCATTCAAACTACTGTGAAAAGTTAAAGGTATATTCTTCATGATAATATCCATTTTTGTTTATAGATGGAAAATTGGTAGGGCTTAAATGCATTATAATCACTTCTCATATTCTATAATGTTAAAACTCAGTTTCTCAGAAAAACAATATCTTTAATATTTATACACAAATACAACCCCATATGGTAATTACCTTACAGGTATAGTATATATGTATGTATTACACATATTTCTATGTTTGTCAACCAAACACTTTCAGCCTAAGGAATATGGTTGAAGTATAAAATATAATATGCTTCAAAGCAAAAAAAAAAAAAAAAAAAAACACAGACTTTAATGAAAGATTAAGAAAATTTAAGCAAATTGATTATAAATGTTAGAGCCACATAAGCATAAATATAATTTTAACTTAATACCTTATTTTGACTCAGTGTTCTTTTGTTTCAGATCATAGGAGGTTCAGTAAAATGGAGTATAGAACTGTAAATTTGTAAGGAACTTTTAGTGGGGTTACTTATAGAGTTGTTTCGTTTTTCTTTTCGAAGTCCCTGGTTAATGCTTATTATCCTCAACCTAAGAGTTCTATTTGAATAAGAAATATTTAGTGTCAGAATATTAATGCTTGTATAATCAATTATGATTTTATTTTGATGAGATTAGTCAACAATAAAGCAATAGCTATATCATCATAAAGAAGCAGATTAAAAAGAGTATTTAGCTTTCGTTTTCTTGCTAAAGTGTTTTATTTTTTTTTGAATTACATTTTTTTATACAGCAGGCTCTTATTAGTTATCTATTTTATACATATTAGTATATATATATATATATATATATATATATATATATATATATATATATCAATCCCAATCTCCCAATTCATCCCACCACTACCACCACCTGCTCCCACTTTCCCCCCTTGGTGTCCATACGTTTGTTCTCTACATCTCTGTCTCTATTTCTGTCTTGCAAACCAGTTCATCTGTAACATTTTTCTAGATTCCACGACTGTACAAATGACCCAATTTTGTTCCTTTTTATGGTTGAGTAATATTCCATTGTATATATGTACCACATCTTCTTTATACATTCATCTGTCGATGGGCACTTAGGTTACTTCCACGACCTGGCTATTGTAAATAGTGCTGCAATGAACATTGGGGTGCATGTGTCTTTTTGAATTATGGTTTTCTCTGGGTATATGCTAAGTAGTGGGATTCCTGGGTCATATGGTAGTTCTATCTTTAGTTTTTTAAAGAACGTCTATACTGTTCACCATAGTAGCTGTATCAATTTACATTCCCACAAACAGTGAGAGAGGGTTCCCTTTTATCCATACCCTCTCCAGCATTTGTTGTTTGTAGATTTTCTGATGATACCAATTCTAACTGGTGTGAAGTGATAGCTCATCGTAGTTTTGATTTGCATTTCTCCAATAATTAGTGATGTTGAGCAGCTATTCATGTGCCTCTTGGCCATCTGGATGTCTTCTTTGGAGAAATGTCTATTTAGGTCTTCTGCCCATTTTTTGATTGGGTTGTTTGTTTTTTTAATAGTGAGCTGCACGAGCTGCTTATATATTTTGGAGATTAATCCTTTGTCCATTGATTCGTTTGCAAATATTTTCTCCCATTCTAAGGGTTCTCTTTTCATATTATTTATGGTTTCCTTTGCTGTGCAAAAGCTTTTAAGTTTTATTAGGACCCATTTGTTTATTTTTGTTTTTATTTCCATTCCTCTAGGAGATGGGTCAAAAAAGATCTTTCTGTGATTTATGACAAAGAGTGTTCTTCCTATGGTTTCCTCTAAGAGTTTTATAGTGTCCGGTCTTACATTTAGGTCTTCAATCCATTTGGAGTTTATTTTTGTGTATGGTGTTAGGGAGTGTTCCTATGGTTTCCTCTAAGAGTTTTATAGTGTCCGGTCTTACATTTAGGTCTTTAATCCATTTGGAGTTTATTTTTGTGTATGGTGTTAGGGAGTGTTCTAATTTCATTCTTTTACATGGAGCTGTCCAGTTTTCCCAACACCATTTATTGAAGAGGCTGTCTTTTCTTCATTGTATATCTTTGCCTCCTTTGTCATAGATTAGCTGACCATATGTGCGTGGGTTTATCTCTGGGCTCTCTATCCTGTTCCATTCATCTATATTTCTGTTTTTGTGCCAGTACCATATTGTCTTGATTACTGTAGTATAGTCTGTAGCTTTGTAGTATAGCTTTGTAGTATAGTCTGAAGTCAGGGAGTCTGATTCCTCCAGCTCCATTTTTTTCCTCAAGATTGCTTTGGCTATTCGGGGTCTTTTGTGTCTCCATACAAACTATAAGATTTTTTGTTCTAGTTCTGTAAAAATTTCCATTGGTAATTTGATAGGGATTGCACTGAATCTATAGATGGCTATGGGTAGTATAGTCATTTTCACAATATCAGTTCTTCCAATCCAAGAACATGGTATATCTCTCCATCTGTTTGTGTCATCTTTGATTTCCTTCATCAGTGTCTTAATAGTTTTCTGAGTACCAGTCTTTTACCTCTTTAGGTAGGTTTATTCCTAGGTATTTTATTCTTTTTGTTGCAATGGTGAATGGGATTATTTCCTAACTTTCTCTTTCTGATCTTTTGTTGTTAGTGTATAGAAATGCAAGAGATTTCTGGGCATTAATTTTGTAACCTGCAACTTTACCAAATTCATTGATTAGCTCTAGTAGTTTTCTGGTGACATCTTTAGGATTTTCTATGTACAGTATCATGTCATCTCCAAACAGTGACAGTTTTACTTCTTCTTTTCCAGTTTGCATTCCTTTTATTTCTTCTTCTTCTCTGACTGCCGTAACTAGGACTTCCAAAACTATGTTGAAAAATAGTGGAGAGAATGGACATCCTTGTCTTGTTCCTGATCTTAGAGGAAATGCTTTCAGTTTTTCATCACTGAGAATGATGTTTGCTGTGGGTCTGTCATATATGGCCTTTATCATGTTGAGGTAGCTTCCCTCTATGCTCACGCTGTGGAGAGTTTTGATCATAAATGGGTGTTGAATTTTGTCAAAAGCTTTTTCTGCATCTATTGAGATGATCATATGTTGTTTATTCTTCAATCTGTTAATATGATGTATCACATTGATTGATTTGCATATATTGAAGAATCCTTGCACCTCTACAATAAATCCCACTTGATCATGGTGTATGATCCTTTTAATGTGTCATTGGATTCTGCTTGCTAGTATTTTGTTGAGGATTTTTGCATCTATATTCATCAGTGACATTGAACTGTAATTTTCTTTTTTTGCAGTATCTTTGTCTGGTTTTGGTACCAGGGTGACGGTGGCCTTGTAGAATGAGTTTGGGAATGTTCCTTCCTCTGCAATTTTTTGGAAGAGTTTGAGAAGGATGGGTGTTAGCTATTCTCCAAATGTTTGACAGAATTCACCTGTGAAGTTATCTGGTTCTGGACTTTTGTTTGTTGGAAGTTTTTAAATCACAGTTTCAATTTCATTACTTGTGACTGGTCTGTTCATATTTTCTGTTTCTTCCTGGTTCAGTCTTGGAAGGTTGTACCTTTCTAAGAATTTGTCCATTTCTTCCAGGTTCTCCATTTTATTGGCATAGAGTTGCCTGTAGCAATCTCTCATGATCCTTTGTATTTCTGCAGTGTCCATTGTAACTTCACCTTTTTCATTTCTAATTTTATTGATGTGAGTCCTCTCCCTCTTTTTCTTGATGAGGCTGGCTAAAGGTTTATCAATTTTGTTTCTCTTCTCAAAGAACCAGCTTTTAGTTTTATTGATCTTTGCTACTGTTTCCTTCATTTCTTTTTCATTTATTTCTGATCTGATCTTTATGATTTCTTTCCTTCTGCTAACTTTGGGGGTTTTTTGTTATTCTTTCTCTAATTGCTTTAGGTGTATGGTTAGGTTGTTTATTTGAGATGTTTCTTGTTTCTTGAGGTAGGATTGTATTGCTATAAACTTCCCTCTTAGAACTGCTTTTGCTGCATCCCATAGGTTTTGGGTCATCGTGTTTTCATTGTCATTTCTTTCTAGGTATTTTTTGATTTCCTCTTTGATTTCTTCAGTGATCTCTTGGTTATTAAGTAGTGTATTGTTTAACCTCCATGTGTTTGTATTTTTTCAGATTTTTTCCGGTAATTGATATCTAGTCTCATAGCGTTGTGGTTGGAAACGACACTTGATATGATTTCAATTTTCTTAATTTACGGAGGCTTGATTTGTGACCCAAGATGTGATCTATCCTGGAGAATGTTCCGTGTGCACTTGAGAAGAAAGTGTAATCTGCTGTTTTTGGATGGAACGTCCTATAAACATCAATTAAATCTATCCGGTCTATTGTGTCATTTAAAGCTTGTGTTTCCTTATTAATTTTCTGTCTGGATGATCGGTCCATTGGTGTAAGTGAGGTGTTAAAGTTCCCCATTATTATTGTGTTACTCTCGATTTCCTCTTTTATAGCTTTTAGCATTCGTCTTATGCATTGAGGTGCTCCTACGTTGGGTGTGTATATATTTATAATTGTTATATCTTCTTCTTGGATTGATCCCTTGATCATTATGTAGTGTCCTTCCTTGTCTCTTGTAACATTCTTTATTTTAAAGTCTATTTTATCTGATATGAGTATTGCTACTCCAGCTTTCTTTTGATTTCCATTTGCATGGAATATCTTTTTCCATCCCCTCACTTTCAGTCTGTATGAGTTCCAAGGTCTGAAGTGGGTCTCTTGTAGACAGCATATATATGGGTCTTGTTTTTGTACCCATTCAGCGAGCCTGTGTCTTTTGGTTGGAGCATTTAATCCATTAACATTTAATGTAATTATCAATATGTATGTTCCTATTACCATTTTCTTAATTGTTTTGGGTTTGTTTTTGTAGGTCTTTTCCTTCTCTTGTGTTTCCCACTTAGAGAAGTTCCTTTAGCATTTGCTGTAGAGCTGGTTTGGTGGTGCTGAATTCTCTTAGCAGTTGCTTGTCTGTAAAGCTTTTGATTTCTCCATTGAATCTGAATGACATCCTTGCCGGGTAGAGTAATCTTGGTTGTAGGTTCTTCCCTTTCATCACTCTAAATATATATGCCGCTCCTGTCTGGCTTGTAGAGTTTCTGCTGAGAAATCAGCTGTTAACCTTATAGGAGTTCCTTTGTATGTTATTTGTCATTTTTCCCTTGTTGCTTTTAATAATTTTTCTTTGTCTTTAATTTTTGTCTATTTGATTACTATGTGTCTTGGCATGTTTCTCCTTGGGTTTATCCTGCCTGGGGCACTCTGCACTTCCTGGACTTGAGTGGCTATCTCCTTTCCCATGTTAGGGAAGTTTCTGACTATAATCTCTTCAAATATTTTCTCAGGTCCTTTCTGTCTCTCTTCTCCTTCTGGGACCCCTATAATGTGAATGTTGGTGCGTTTAATGTTGTCTCTGAGGTCTCTTAGGCTGTCTTCATTTCTTTTCACTCTTTTTTCTTTATTCTGTTCCATGGTAGTGAATTCCACCATTCTGTTTTCCAGGTCACTTATCCGTTCTTCTGCCTCAGTTATTCTGCTATTGATTCCTTCTAGTATATTTTTCATTTCAGTTATTGTATTTTTCATCTCTGTTTCTTTGTTCTTTAATTCTTCTAGGTGTTTGTTCTTTAATTCTTCTAGGTCTTTGTTAAACATTTCTTGCATCTTCTCGATCTTTGCCTCCATTCTTTTTCCGAGGTCCTGGATCATCTTCACTATCACTATTCTGAATTCTTTTTTTGTAAGGTTGCCCATCTCCACTTCATTTAGTTGTTTTTCTGGGGTTTTATCTTGTTCCTTCATCTGGAACATAGTCCTCTGCTTTTTCATTTTGTCTATCTTTCTGTGAATGTGGTTTTTGTTCCACAGGCTGCAGGATTGTAGTTCTTCTTGCTTCTGCTGTCTGCTCTCTCTAAACTGTTTTATTATTAAGCAAGCAAGTTTCACTAAAAGCCACTTCATCTATCCAGTCTTCTGCATGGGCTGTTGGGAGGTTAAAATTCAATGACTGAGGCAAGTCAATAACTCATCCCAAGAGCCAGTAGGTGTGTTATGTCAACCAGCATCACTGGGTTTGGCTCAACTTTGTGAAAAACTTTCAAACAACTAACCAAAAACACTCTATCCGTTATGCAATAAATAGTCCTTTCTCCCATAATACTGCCTGTCAGAACTGATCAGCCAAAAATTATCAATGTTTATACACCGTTATAATTTCAGAAAAAAAAAAAAGGAGGCATTTCAGTTGGATCACACAGCCTTAAAAAATATAAATGCTTTACTCTTCAGCCTTGACCTCTCCAACAAATAAGCCCAATCACTCTGCTCAAACTTTCCTTCTCTTACATTCTCTGTTCACTCAGTCACCAGAGTCAAAACCTTGGAGTCATGACTCATGCTTTACTCAGATACCAACAGCCACATCCCAGAAGCTGCTGAGTCCAATGGTTCAACTGTTTCCTCCTCTCCATTTCTGTCATCACCTACCTAAATTGAGGGCCTAGAAAGTGGCCAGGTGGGCAATTTGGAGTTAATCAAATTAGGAATGATTTGATGAAAGTACAGGCAAGGCAGTGGGAATTCACAGGACTCTGGGAGTGGAGGGAGACCAAGAAATAGGAGAGGCTTGTTGAAGATATTCAGACACAAGGAGTTAAAGGTCTCAGTGTAAGCTATGACAAGTTGGAAATAGTATGAAATAAGCCAAGAAAGGAAAAATCCACTGGATATTGCAATAGATTTACTTATGGGGACAAGAGAACTGTGAGGTTAAAAACTCTTAGAATAATGAAAGTAGTATCAGTGTGGAATGGGTGCTAACAGGTGTATTTCACAATAAATTCCAGAACATTGGCTCTGTTGGTAGATATGTGACCTTGAAGAATTCACTTTACCATTCTGTGCCTCAGTTAAACATCAGTTGTAAAATGAGGATATTAACAGTACCCATACCCTAAAGTTCTTTTGAGGATTAAATGGAAAACAAATATGCATAAAAAGCACTAAAAGCACAAAAGTGATGAATTACAAAATCTCTTTCAGCATTAAAATTTGATTTTCTACCTAATAGTTTAACCGTAACCCTCTCATCTACATATTTTATGCTACGACTTACCTAAGTCATCATGTTTCTGTATGACTACAACCAATAAATATTGAACAAGAATCTGGGATTTTATTTTAATAGATGTCACTGTGAGAGAGAGGGAAGGATGAAGTGTTCCCATCATTTAAAGGAGTCACTTACTTATTTTTTGACCTTAGAATTCCTTCAGACTGTTGATAATTCTGAATTTGGTAGTATTTTTGGGTAACCAAACTGTTCAAGGGTTAATAGTGACCTATCATAGTAAGAACAGTCTGTGAATTCTATAAATATAATGCCTGGATCTTGGTTTAGAGAAGAGCAATTTACTTAAGGGCATATTCATCAACAATTCCCTTCTCTTGAGCTACTTTCATTTTTATGTGAATTCTTTTCAGAGTGAGAAACAACTGATGCATTGTCTTAGCTGCACACAATTCATTTACAAAGCATCTAGACCACCAGGCTGGGGTGACTTATAGTGCTGGCTTAGCAAGGCTAACTAGTTTGAGGTGAGTTCACCACCTAAAATAACAACAATCCTCTTACGATAATATATCACAAACTTCTTTCCAAAATTTTAGTAGGACAAATTCTCTTTAAGTGAGCAGCATAATTCATTTATGAAGGTTTTTATGTCCTCTAAAGAATTCTCATGTTTCACACTAGCCCAAGGTTATAATAAGGCTGAAGTGAAGAATATGTGTGATATATACTGGCCCCTGCCTTTTCAATTTGAAATGCCACTTATTCTTTAAAAAGGAGGAAGAACGGAGTTTAAAATGAAAAGAATTGACTTTTCCTTAAAGAATTCCAGAAACAGATATGCTTTATTCCTCTCCAAAGATGAGATGAGCAAAGAGAGAAATAAAATGTCAACTACTCAGAGCAAAGATGAAAACTGTGTCAGAAGACCCAACCCCCAAGCCTGGGCTCCAACTAGTTACCCTGGCTCTGCCCCTTTACTAGCTGTAAGCCACTGGGGCGGGGGTGGGGGTGGGGGGAACTGCCAGAACCACTCTGATCTGATCTTTTCCTTTGTTTTGTTCTGTCCCTCTATAAAATGGGAATAATCACGTCATCATCATCCTGCTGGCTCTCTGACTTCACCTCTAGCTACCTTCCCTTTAACTCCCTTCACTCCAGACATACTGTCCTCCCTGTTCCTCAGCCCCTGACCCCAACTCAGGCCCTGCCCAAGGGCCTCTGCACTCCCTCTTCCCCATTCTGGAAATGCTCTTCCCCTTTCCAGAAATGCTGGGCCACAGGATGACTGCGTGGCTCATTCCCTCAGAAAGGTCAGGCTTAATTCAAACATCACCTGCTTAGTGAGGTCTCACCTTAACTAAAATCACAGATAAACCCCAGCCCCCTCCTCACCCTCCCAAGTCCAATCTCCCTTTTGCATTATGTTTCTCCTTAGCATTCATCACCAATACACTATATATCTAACTTATTTTTTCTGCTTATATTCTTCCTTTCTTATCTGAATGCAAGCTCTGTGAGTCAGAAACTTTGGTCAATTTTATTCACATCTGTATTTTTTCAGGACTTGGAATAATGTCTGCAAAGTCATAGTTGTTTAAAAAATATCTGTGTAATCCATGGATGACTGAATCTTCCCTATAAGGTTGCTGTGATGGCCAAATGAGATGTCATAGATAGAATTTACCAAATTGTGAAACATATGATTCACTATTTTTAACTCATTTTAACATTCTGTTGAAACAATAAAATGTATTATGCTATGGGAGTCAATATAAAATAATTAAATAAAAGTAAGTTATAAGAACTGCAAAGTATTTGGTTTTAGTAGAAGTTAAGTTAAAAAAAAAGTTTTAGAAAACACCTGAAGGCTTAAACATATACCAAAAACATAAATACCTTAGGTTCGTGGGTTAAACCAGAGCTGCGACCTCTGGTCTGAAGCACTAAAAATCTGACCTGTAGCCTGGTAAAGGAAAGCCAGATGGGGGGAAAAAAAAGCTGCATAAGAGAGTAACAGGTCTGGCGATAGAGAGGAGGAAAACAAGGAAAGAGAAGGCTCTGGAGAATTAAGTACCACTCAGCAAACACACTTACAGAAGATTAGATTTTCAGATGCTGTTGACTTAAGCAATAAAAAGTACATCAAAGTGTAGCCTATTGATGAATGGCACATAACTAATCATTCCTAAGTTAGCCCTTACAGGCACATTGAAAGATTGGTCATTCCCTAAGTATGACATGACGAAATGAAACTGTGTTGTAGACCATATAAAGTACCAGGGGGAATAACCTGGTTTTGGCTTGAGCTTTTCCCAGGGAGCCATCAAAACAAAACAAGCAAATAAAAAGCAAAACCCAAAACCCAAATAAACAAAATTCACCCTACACAAGCAAGTTCCTATTTGCATATACTGGAGACATGCTTCTCTGTTTAGTCCAAGGTAGGAGGAGCGAGTGACATATATGTAGATAGGATGATTGGTTTCTCCCTGGGAACTTTAACTTTGATTGAAAGGGCATAGTTTCCAGCAATGCTGAGCACTATTTCTAATCTGAAAATGGGATAGAACACAGCTGAGTATTCCATAGCCCAGAGAACGATGCATAGTTATAGTAAAGCAGGATGCATAGTTATAGTAAGTATATAATGAAGCTAACCATACATTTTAAATCTTTATAGAACGCAGTTTTGGTAGGTATGCAAAAACCATTTTCACAAACAGGACAATTCAAAATAACTAGATTAGGTGATTTTCTTTTCACAAAATAATTACAAAGGTTACATAAAAATTAGCTAACTGAAAATTATTTTATACTGGGATATGAATTTTTTTGGTAAATAAAATGAACAAGATTTATTAAAACAGAACTATCAGCATATAGTTGTAGTTCCTTTCATTAAAACCAGTAAAATAACTGAGATATGTATAAAAGTAAAACCAGTCTCCTGACTGTGATTAGTTAAAACTGATCAATTCAAAGAACTAACTTGCAATCAGCTTATAAAAACTAAATTTAACAAACTATCAAACTGTTTATACATGTAGATATAGCCTATATGTGTTTGAATTTTTAAAAGGAGGGAGAAGAAATAATGGGAGAAAGCAACATAACCCTCATGGATATTTTCTTGTCAACCATATACACATTCACTCGTTTTAATCTCACAGCCACCCCGGAAAGTAGAATTAGGACGTTTCAGGAAAGTTAAGTGGCCTGCCCAAGGCACACTAACAAGTGGCAATGGCTGATCCAGCTGGGTCCAAATTGGCACTCCTTCCAAGACACAGAGGCACGGCCCAAACAGACAGGTTGGTCATTATAGACAATTGACTGAATTTGGTATTTACTCAGATGATCCAAACAAGAAGTACAAGGCAGAACTCAGGACAAGTTATAATAAAAGCAGAGATAAGAAAGAAATGTAAATAACAGATTTATAATTTACAGAAAGTACTTATTAGACCCTACTTGAGCCCAGATGTAGTCAGGTTAGTAAATTCTACTCTCAGAATATTTTAACTTCTCCTTGAAGGGCAGTGTTGTCTTTTTAAGTGTAAATTTAAAGTAATATGTAAACAATAGCAAATAACATAGAAACAATAAAGTTTGGAGGCTGACATTACCAATTAAATTTTAATGTTTTCATGCAAAGAGGCAGTACCATAGGGAGTAAAATACCTAGAAGAGAGTAGCATCACCGTATCAGCTGTTTCAGTTTTACATTCATAGTGATCAGTTTCATTATAACTTGATAAAAATAAAATTAGTAGTTGGGAATGAATGTATAGAAATACCACTTGGCTCAGTAGTCACAATTATTTGTTACATTTAAAATAACCTTAAACCTGAAGGAACTAAAAATGCACAGATATATACTCTAAACACTTTTCCTCCTCTACACTCTCCAAATTCCACCCTGAAAAGCATAACGCTTATATTACGATAGAAAATTATAAAGATAGTATACTGCAACAGTTCTTAATTTCATTCATTTTGTGAGTTTCTTAAAATGTACAGAATGATGGCCCAAACATCAAGACAGAAAATAGAAAACAGACGAGCAGTTTGCTAGAAAATGGTAGTGGGGCGAGATGGAGAGACACCTTCATTTGTCTTGTCTGAGAAAGAGCTGGGTGAAATTTCCTGTGGGCAGCTGGATACTCAGGTCAGCCTTAGAAGATAGTCCTAGGCTAGATTCAGAGAACCATGGCTCATTGAAATTACACAGGCTGTCATAAAGCAGTGTGGCCTCATGGAAAAGGCAAAGAATTTGTTAGAAGTTCCACTTTAAAGTCTTAGACCCACCACTTAGTAGCCTTGCCCTTAGGTGAAGATTTTAAATACCCAGTCTCAGTTTCCTCATCTGTGAAATGAAGAAAATACTCTGCCTCAGCTATCACTTAGGGTTTCCGTGAGTATGCAGTGAGAAAAGAATTGGAAAGGGTCTTAGGAGGTCCAATGCATGCATCAATGACTGTTAGTAGTATTTTTAATGGAGTATATATTCTATATTCAAAGCACAAAGACCTCTTTAAATTTAAAGAAAAATAATAAGTAAAAAAGTATGTAACAGGCAGTCATGAGAAGTTAAAAGTGGGAGGTAACAAAAGAAAGCACAAAAGGATATTAAAAAAAGCTTTAAGGCTATTGACTTTCTGTACAGCCACTCAAAATTTCCTGGAAAAATAAACATATGCTATATTTACTTTTTGACCATATTGTTCTAAAACTTCTAATATTCTTTACAATAAGACTCAGCTAACAACCAGTTCTTAGAATCAACCACATCTCCAATTTGGCCTACAACATAATGTATTTCCCTTGTTTACCCAAATTGGAGATGTTACCCTGATGCATATTTTTGTTGAGGTCTGTCACCCCAACTTCTCTCTTTCTCCAGATAATACAATGACTACAATCCCTAACTGAACTTTTATAGCACAAAGCCAAGTATGTCTCCAGACGCTCAATAGCTGCTTTTACATGTCTATAAAAAGAGCAACCTAGCTTTCCACAAACATCTTTACTGACATTAGTGAAAATATACAGCTATTATATATGCAGGCACACAGAATACTTCTGTCCTCTCCCAGAGCTGAACTTGTATCGTGGAGACTGAGCACACATTTCATAACACATATCACGTACACATTCCTCCACGGGCTGGCAGCCAGGGGTTTGGCTTTATCTTTGTTCCATCCCCTTGCAGTTAAGAATCCCTTGGGTAGTATCTTCTGTGTGCTCAAGTCTGATATTTCTTATTCAGCCTTCATGATTTCTGACCTAAAGCTGGCTGGATTGTGATCTCCTCAAGGGCGTAATGGTGTCCTTTTCCTCTGTGTCCCAGCACCCTACCCCACTCTGGTAGACACTGGGTTCCCTACTGATGTTGAGTGGATTAACTTGGTCTGAGTTAACAAGAGATGTAAACCACTTGTGATAAAAGATACTTTCTCTTCCACACAAACGGCCAGTGTAAATCTGGATTCAGAATAAAACCTGGATTTAACAAAGATTTCCTATCTGTAGCAGAATTAAATCTCAGTATGGCATTCTGTACATAGAACAAAGGAAACAGCTACACCTTTCTACATAGACATAACTGAAAAAGTCTGTTTCTCTCCCTGGGGGACCCTGTACACTCAGTAGCCAGCATTCTATGTTGTTGCCAGAAGCCAGAATTGGAAGTCATCATTACAAGTCTCCTTTAATAAAGCAGAAAAGATACAATAATGTCTTGGCAATGTCAGTTCCCAAACACTGACAACCTAAACTACATCTTCTGGCTCTGGGTGCTTATTAGCTGCACTGATGCACGTCACAATTATAATGTTGCTAAAATATGGGAACAGACTTGTGGCTTTCAAATTCTCATATTAGCTTAGCCAATTCCAACTTGATATTATTGTAAACAACAGTAAAGATCAGAAGATCAGTGGCAGTCTCTTAAGATGGGACACTCATGTTTTACCCACTTATAATACTATTTTTCTCTGGATCAATGAATTTTAAAGTAAATATATTTTACAACTCATTTGTCCATTCATTCCTTCATGCATTCAACAAATAAGCATCGGTTAATCATCTTAGAGGCAATGTGATGCATTGGAAAGAGATTTAGTCAAAACATATCCAGGGGAGGGACTTCCCTGGTGGCGCAGCGGTTAAGAATCTGCTTGCCAATGCAGGGGACACAGGTTGGATCCCTGGTCCGGGAAGATCCCACATGCCGCGGAGCAACTAAGCCTGTGCATCACAGCTACTGAGACTGCGCTCTAGGGCCCGCAAGACACAACTACCGAAGCCTGCACACCTAGAGCCCGTGCTCCACAACAAGAGAAGCCACTGAAATGAGAAGCCCGCGCACTGCAACTAAGAGTAGCCCCTGCTCGCCACAACTAGAGAAAGCCCGCACACAGCAATGAAGACGCAATGTAGCCAAAAATAAATAACTAAATTTATATTTTAAAAAAAACTTAAAAAAAAAACGAACAAAAAAAAAAAAACATATCCAGGGGATGGTGGTGGAGGGATAAATTGGGAGATTAGGATTGATCTATACACATTACTGTATATAAAATAGATAACTAAGAAGAACCTGCTGTATAGCACAGGGAACTCTACTCAATACTCTGTAATGGCCTATATGGGAAAAGAATCTAAAAAAAGAGAGTGGGTATATGTATATGTATAATGGATTCACTTTGCTGTACACCTGAAACTAACACAACATCATAAATCAATTATACTCCAAGAAATTTTTTTTTTAAATATCAGGTTTAAATCCTGCTTTACACTTTACTAGCTTAATGATCTTCCACAAAATACTGAGTCTCCCTGAGTACCCATTTCCTCTCTTGTAAAAAGGGGTCTGGAGGAGGAATAATAAGATAACGTATCTAAAGTACTTGACAGTGCATGGCACAGTTGTACTTTTGTTTTCTTTCTCTTTCCTTGCTAGACCGTAGGTGTAGAAAGATGAATAAAATGGGTTTCTGTCATTTAAGAACATCAAGTACAGTGGGACACATGGATACCCACCAACAAACAAATTAATTCCCAAGATGACAAGAGATAAAATTCAGGTGTGAATATAATACTGCTATTAAGTAGCAGTAACAATTGACAGTGATCTTGACTAAAAGAGCCAAGCCAAAGTTATGAGGTAACTTACTAGAACTGACCACAATAAAAAGAGGAGAGTTTCAGATACAAGACACTAGAGGTCATGCTCTCAGATGAATCCACATCAAAAAATCCCTCTTGTTGGTCTGCTTAAAACTGAGTATTTAGGGTGCTCAAAACAAAACAAATGAGTTGCCTATTGAACAAAAGGAAAATTCCTTAGGCTCAGTTCTTAAAGATCTTATGTGATTCTTCCCCAAAGTACCACAGCAGGTGTATGTTCTCCTCCCGCCAACAGGATGCTCTAGATCACCTGGACACTGCTTGTTCCCCAGCAGCACTTCATGTCCTTCCATTTCCGCACCCTTCCCCGTGAGGGTTCCTCTGCCACCATTTCTCAGAACTCCCTCTGCCATAAACTTTCATGAGTCCACTGAGAAATTACTTTCCTTTTTTCCTACTTTGAACATCCAAAGCATGTTGTGGCTCTTTTATGGCACTTCTTTTACAACTTGTCATGTTGCTTTGCAATATAATCACTTGATTATAAGTTTTATCTTCTTCATTAGATTGCACACTCCTTGAAGTTTATTTGATTGTATTTTTTGCATGGAGTAGTTATTCAATATACACTGACTGAAGATATTTTAAAATTTTAGAAGAGAGTAATTAAATCAGACAAAGGAAATTTAGCCTACTTTACTAAGCAAACACATATACAAAATATATACTGTCTCCAGCCTTGGACAATTGGCACTCAAGTCACCCATGTCCCAAGTTATTTTCCAGATATGCTCCTTATACTGCCAGAAGCTCCTGGCAGAGACCAGGTGGAGACTGGCCAGGTAAACTGCCTCCGTGAGGAAGTGTCCTGCATTGTGTTTTCTCAGTCTCCCAGCTGAAAGGTAGAGAACATTCCTACCAGGTACTAGGTGAAGGCCCAATTTCGAAACTCTGACTTGACCTGAAGTCTTAATGTCTCCCATGGCCTTCTCTGAGCATTCTGCTAAGGAATCAGTGGCGAAGCATCTGTACTTAAGGACACTATTTGTCCAATTACTTCCTCCCTTCCTCAGGTCTAATCCCTAAGGATATGAGAAAACCCTCATAGCAGGTGCTGGGGCAAAGGGAAAGTTCAGGGTTTCTGCGGTCTTTATAACAGAGGTTCCCTCACACCAGTGCTACCCAGAGCCAGCTGTGTGCACATTCCCCAAGTTATCAGCAGCTCAGCCTTTTTACATCCTAAGAAAAATAGCTGGACCACAAATCCCGGTGGGTTAGGACGTTCCTTCCGGGTTCAGTCTCCCCGTCTGCCCATGGCATCTGCCTTGAAAAATGGTTCTCCCTTGGTGTTGCAGGTAATTTTCTCTCTTGATTACTCAGCTCCTAAACTATATTACTATGTTTAATAATTTGACCAATGCCCTCCTCATTATATACATATATGGAAACACACACATATAATGCCCTTGTGCAAGACAATGTACCTCTCTGAGTACTCATTTCCTATATAGATAGACACTAAATAGATACATATTTATACATACATACATACATATATATATGTGTATATATATATATTCTAATCAAAGAACTCTGTTTTCTATTTGCCATACACAATAATCCATATTCATGACAGTAATTCTCTAGCACTCCAGAATCAAAGATAAAATCTGGCACAGGGCTAGAGGATGCTGGTCTGATATATTGAAAACCATTCCCTAAACTTCTCTCCAACACAGCAAGTAAGTACCTTATTTACATAGAATTTTATTAAATAAGTACTTTATTTACATTGGACCATAACAAGACACACCAATGATAATTCTAATATCTGACTATTCCATGAAGATGGTAGAAGGACTGTTTCCAAAGCATTCTGCTTGCAACTTGAGACCAAACCAAAGAGCTGTGGTCCTTCTACAGGATGGTAAAATGGTCTCAGGTTATTTCCAGTCATGCCACTTTACTAAAGGACCATAACAACTACCGTAAAAATGTGTACTATGATTCATTCAGCAATATCTCTACTACCATATGTTGAAAATCTGAGTATTTAGGTCATAAAATGGACTAACCAGAAAGGATTTTCTATTCTAAATATCCAAAACAAAAGAACGTCCTTTCATTGTGACTATGGAAGTATTCTGCACAGCCTAATATAATTTCCTACCTCCCATTCTTTCCAGTTCCTCTGGGTGCCTGATGTAATATTAGCTCTGAATTGTGAATTACGGTGACTTTTTTTTTTTTTTTTTTTTTTTTTTTACAAAGACAACAGATGGGGCTTCCCTGGTGGCGCAGTGGTTGAGAGTCTGCCTGCCAATGCAGGGGACATGGGTTCGAGCCCTGGTCTGGGAGGATCCCACATACCGCAGAGCAACTGGGCCCGTGAGCCACAATTACTGAGCCTGCGCGTCTGGAGCCTGTGCTCCGCAACAAGAGAGGCCGCGATAGTGAGAGGCCTGCGCACCGTGATGAAGAGTGGCCCCCGCTTGCCAGAACTAGAGAAAGCCCTTGCACAGAAACGAAGACCCAACACAGTCATAAATAAATTAAAAAAAAAAAAAAAAAAAAAGACAACAGATGGAACTCAGTATAAAAACTGAAGTTTACTGCTGTATCTTCTTCAAGTGGTCCTCCTTCCCTGCTTGTAGATAGGGATTGCATTGGCCACCGTGCCACACACATCTCCCTAATTACTAATCCCAGTGTGTCAATGCTGGGGTGCTGACAAATTCCTTTATGTCTAAGTTTTGTCACAGTGAATCTCCTGGATGGTGAAGTTCTCTGCTGCTTAAGTCGAAAATATCAGGGACAGCTCTTAGCATTATTTGGTCCATGATAATCAGAGATAAGTTTGGAATTGCCTTTTGTAGAAGTCTTCATGTCCTTTAAGCATATTTTCAGAACTGGTGTGATTTAGAAACTTTCAAGGTGATACAAAATTAATTAAAATATGACATGTTTCTAGAACTTCAACCTTGACACGTAAGAAAGCACTTTTTGCTGGAAATGTTAACAATTCTAAGAAAAGTCACAACATTATTTAAAATAATGCCAGAATTCTTTCTCTGAAGCAGATGACACTAGATATGCCCTATCATCCACCTGAAAGATATATTCATTCATTGTGGAATGTCTGAGTGTTCCTTTTAAAGGACTGCATGAATTATGAAAAAAAACACACTTTTTTGGAACCTATGTTCAATTGTAGCAACCCAAAACTTCCGTAGAAAAAAACTAAAATGGGGCTTCCCTGGTGGCGCAATGGTTGAGAGTCTGCCTGCCAATGCAGGGGACACGGGTTCGAGCCCTGGTCTGGGAAGATCCCACATGCCGCGGAGCAGCTGGGCCCGTGAGCCACAATTACTGAGCCTGCGCGTCTGGAGCCTGTGCTCCGCAACGGGAGAGGCCCGCGCACCGCGATGAAGAGTGGCCCCCGCTTGCCGCAACTAGAGAAAGCCCTCGCACAGAAACAAAGACCCAACACAACCAAAAATAAAATAAATAAATAAATAAAATTAAAAAGGAAAAGAATTTAAAAAAACTAAAATGTAACACAATGCACAAAACTGCATTGATTCTTCTTTCTCCAAATTCTATATAGTACACATATGTGTATATGTGTGCTTGTGTGTGTATGTGTGTTTAAGAAATATATGGTTGTTGGCCAATGAAAATTGCATGTTGTCATTTTTTAGAGTTTTCTATCACTTATGTTTGCTATTTTATCACGTATAAAAAATTGCTTTGAAAAGATTCTCATAAATCTCCCAGAAAAGTTTTAGGAGTCTAGCTTCAACGGTAATTGCCTGAACTAATTATATTGAAGGATTTGGTTACAGCAGTTTCCAACCCTGGCTACACATTAGATTCACCTGGGGAGCTTTTAAAACTATTAAGGAGCAAAATACCTGACACATGGTAGCCAATCAATAAATGGAAATTTCTTTCTCTATTATCCATTTCAGCTTACCTCCAATTCCATATTTCCCAAATGCCTGCGGAATGTAATCTGACATCTCACTAGTACCTCACTTTACCCCCAAATTTCCTATATAAGTCACCACATATTCTAACCTCATACACAATTGGCCAAGAATATCAATTTTACTTATGTGATATGTTATATTTGTACCCTCCTCATATCTTCCCTTACTTGCAGGATGGTCTTGAACTATCTCCCAGTTGCCTAGCTGCAGCTTGATTACCTTTCCATGGTGCAGGTGTGAACTCTCCCAGTGCCATCTTTTAAAATTCACACTGCTTAGCTCCTCAAAGGCCCCCTACCATCAGAGATACCCTTAGCTTTGTAGCCTTATCTCCATGGTCCCCTTTCTGGGACCCTGTATTCAGCCAAACAGAACCCTTCTGGAAATAAGACAAAGTTTGAAATACATGACTTCCCCCATTCTTTCTACATCCCTATTTCTATGTCAACCTCCTGTTAATGTTTTATCTTTTCTCATCTCCTGTTCTCTCCACTGGAAATGTCCATCTCTATGTCATCCATAATTTTCCTATGGTTTTTGCATGTATGTGGAATGTTTTAATATTAGGTGAAAAAACAAATCATCAAGGATCATTGTATGATAGTTCAGGGCTTGCCTTTCTCTCTTGGTGATGTCTACATTTGTGGATGCTCTTCATAAAATGTATTACTCCCAAACATCTAGTGGGCAGTTACTATAGTATTATTTTGATACTGTTATAAATATTGTCATCTTTACAAATTAATATATCACTTCCATAACAATTCATTGAGTAACAGAAAAATATAATTTCAAATATCAAAGCCAGAAATATCTAAATACCTAAGGCAAATACAACTTAAAAACCATCACTATACATCAAACTAAAATCAAATGTCTTAATGAAAAAGTGGCAGAAAGTTTGCTATGTGGTGTAGAAATGCATCAGATAGTGAGCACTTTCCAGGATAAGTTAGTGTTTTTGTATTTTATTGTAACTAAAAATATTGAATCTAGATGGAATTTAAAAGGAAATCACAATGTGTGGGAAGCCGCCTATTTAACTTGAGATCAGCTGACCTATGGAGTGTGGACACGGCTCTCTTGCAAAGCGGTAAAAAAAACCCTACGACTATGTTGGATTTCAACAAGCACTGTCCTCAGAGTGAAGGACCTTTACAAGCACACGAAACCCTGCTTGTTTTTAGTCATTTTCCTCTGCTAGGAAGAGAGCACATTAAAAAGACAGAGCTGTCTACTGCAGTGTACATGCTCAGTAACATGGGTGTTATTTACTGATAAAAAGCACATAACAGTGATTTTAAAACAGGGCTTGTCCTGTCAGTCAAATTAGAGAGGCAGGATATCCTCTCCAAGTGATTACTGTCTGGGATGCAGTGTGGCGGACTGCCAAGTCAATTACAGCGGGGCTGGGAAGGAAATATGAAGACAGATCGGCTTAATTCTAAAAAGGAGCATCAGTAAAATAGAAACCTGGGGACATATTAACACAGTGGCCAATTACTTAAAAGTGTGGCTTTGACCAAAGCTGCAAAATGTATTTATATTGAATCTTTCTATATAGATAAGGAATTTTTTTATTAACAAGAATGGACAAATAGAGAAAATTTTAAAATAACATTTGTATCTTTATTTCTGGAGAAAAAACATTTCTCACAGAAAAAAAACCAGGATTCTTTAATTCTCTTTTCATCTAGAAAATTAGACACATGGGTAAATTAATATTTGGGAAAACTGGCCAATGATATTTCATAATTATTCATCACTGATACATCAATTTTCCTTCCATTTTCCCTTACCAAAATTGATTTAAGTTTTAAATTTCCCTAGTCAATTCTCTCCTTTCTATTTCACCTACAGCTTCTTTGTCTAAAGGTAAAAATATTAAGAGATCAGCAGCATCAATTTGAAGATTTATCTCACACAATACCTATAAACACGGTTACATTTCCTTTGTTTCAGATGCAGATTCTAGGAGTCTCATGGAGATACATGGAACAAAAGACTTGCTCAAAAAAATGCAGACCACTTGAATCACAGCTTAATTGCTTGTGCAGTAGATTCTTACATTCGTATAATAATAGAAGAAAATCCCTGTCAACATCTATGTGAAGAAAATGCCAGGCTGCTGACACTGAATTTTGCAGCTCTGCTATTTTTAATGGTGGTTAATAAGCTCTCATATTAAATAGTGAAAGATTATAAAGGACACACAGAAAAAGATGCACATTAAAACCAAAATAGAAGAAATACTATCATAATTTTCTACCTACCTAAAGAGATATTTCTCCAAAAAAAGTTTTCTGGAGAATTTACATAAATTCTAGGACCCATCAATGCTTATTAAAACCTCAATAACATAGGTAGGTAGGATACAATCCTGGAAAAGGTGCCAAAAGCTGAAACAATATAAGTCAAATCCAGTCTCCCCAGCTAATATTATGATGGGAGATTATTAACTGATACTTAGCTAACTATGGAAATGAAAATAAACACAATATTTTACCTATCTCTATGTATTATTTATATGGGTAAGAAGGTGCCTAAAAATCTCTAAATGACAAAAGTCAATTAACCAGTGACTTAATAACAAATCACATACTAAATTACATACAAAAGATAGAGTCTATAACATTAAAAATGGGAAAAAAGACCCTAGACATTCTCAACATAACTGTCCAGAGATCATATCACTCAAACTATCTAGAAAGCAATGTCTAAAGTTGCTGATGTCTATGTGTCTAAATTTTTCAACATTTTTAATCTGTCCTAATAGTTACAAATTACAATCTAACATAACTGGGACGTGAAGGATTAGAATCAAAAGAGGTCTTCAGAAATCTCTGAAGATCCCTGCAAGATGGAGGATTTTCTTCTCTGCTACTCCACTCGTTCTTTCAAACAGTGAGTACCTACTAGGTGCCAGACTTTGGATGATCTTGGCTCTGGCAGTTAAACAGTAAACAAACAGCAGAAACTTTTGCCCTCATGTAAGGAGACAGACACAAGCTAAATAAACCACCCAGGCAGAGAATGTGGCTGGGTTGAGAGGGAAGTGCATTACTGTTATACAGGGTGGTCAGGGGTAGCCTCATGGAGAAGGTGACATTTCAGCAAGGACCTTAGAGGTGAGTGTGTGAGCCATGCAGACAACCCGAGAAGAGCAGTCCAGGTGAGGGAAGAGCAAGTACAAGTGCTTGGCCTGAGGAGCATTTGCCCTGCTTGAGGGGCAGCAAAAGACCAGTGGGGCTGGGCTGCAGTGAGCCAGGGACGAAGGCCTCTGCAAGGCTTGGGCTTTAGCCTCCCATCTGAGTGAGCCGGGAAGGCCATGGGGGCTTTCAAGGTTACAGTGTAAAAGAACCCCCCAAGGTAACTTTTAAATGAAAATTCTCAGGCTTCCCCTTCAGAAAGGGTGAATTCTAATTCAGTAAGTCCGAGCCCCAGGAATTTGCACTTTGTTTGCTCCCTGGGCAGTTCAGCTGAGGGTGACTCAAAAGACCATTTTCAGAAACACAGTTCTCCTGAATCCCTGACAGTTTGGCGTCCAATCCCTATTTGCATATTTTCCATCAGCTAGCCACTACAAAACGTAGCCCACATCTGTGTAGCATCTGTTCATGCTCAACAACTGGGACAGAAAAGGGAAGAAGGGAAACCTTATACATAAGTGTTAGAAACTGAACTGTCCAGTTTTCACTTAGCAAGAGAGTTAAGTCACAATATTTGCTGAGATATGTTGACATTTGGTGGCTGGCTAGTAACCGGCAAACTGATGAATTATATGAGTATTGACAAACCTATGACTCTCCTGGTCATTGATTTAACTAATGATTCCTGTGTCCTTGGGGCTTGCTAACACGTAAGGCTGGTGTGTCTGGTGAATGTGTTAAAGTGAGAGTCATGTCAAACATTGACTGCTGGAGTTATATCATATGACAGGACCCAAATCCCCAGGTTGTGGGAAGCTAAGGGAATCCAGATAACAGGTACTATAGGCACAAGAATTAGTCTAATGATGCTAAACATCATTAGTTCGGGAACTTCTTTTAGGATATTACTTAGTACTTCATCACTGTTCCTTTACTGTTTATATATGGTATATTATGGTAATAGAAACGACTAACTTAGGTGCTTCCTCTGTACATGATCTTACTTAATCCTCAAACAGCCCAGTGAGGTAAATACTGTACAGGTTAACTGAAGCCCACAGAAGTTAAGAAACTTGCCCAAAGGTCACAAGGCTAATAACAGGCAGAACTGAGATTTTAACCTTTGTCTGATTAATACAATGCCCATGTCTTAACCACTAAAATATACCACTCCTAAATCTATTTAAAAATCATGCTTGATGTAAATGTTTAACATATGGCATTTCAACATGAGAATTTAATATTGAGATGGTTCATTCCCAGAAATAACAAGATTAGTCATGAACATGAGCTTTGGAGGGAAACACATCTGGGATGAATTCTTACTTGACCACTCGTTCATCAACAAGTTACTTACATACCTGAGCCTCAGTTTCTTCATTCATAAATAGGAGATAATACACCCCTCAGAAATTTAAGTGAGAAAAAATGTGCAGTTCATGGGGCACAGAGCATGGAATACAGATAGTAATTCCTTCCCCCCCCTACTTGGAAGTCAATCTTGACAGTCACCCAACCCTCCTCCCCATGCAGAGCACTTCCACAAACTCCTTGACAGAGGATCAAGGTGTGCCTGGACATCTCTTGCGGTGACCAGGTCCACTCATCCAGGCATGGGCAGCTCTAGTCATTTGGAGCATTCTTTCTCTTAGCAACATGATGACCACCTTTACCAGGAAACACTGGGCAATGCTACACCCACTGACACCTCTCCAGGTGGCAATGCCACAAATAACAAAAGACAGTCAGTCACGTCCCTGGCCTTTGCTTCTCCAAATTAAACATACCAACTTCGGTCAGAAGTCCTTCCCATCACAATTTCCAAACAACACAATATCCCAATTTTCCTCTACTAGAAAAACTCTAGTATTTTTCCGTGTCCTTTAATATGCAAAGCCCAGGGCAAAGAACAAAGGAGCAGACTGATAAAATAAGCAGAGTGCAGTGGGACCACTACACGAGATGGTTGGTCAGGAAAGCATACTTCATAATTCAAGCCTGTTGGACCACCTTGGGGCCTTTGCCCAGAGTAGTCACACCAGCAGAAAATTCCCCCTCCCTCTAGTTCCTGCTCAAATCTTTCCTTCCCTCCTTTTTCCCCTCCAAGGCCCTGCCGCTGCTCTGCCCAATCTACTGAGAAATCCCCTCCACCAGCCCAATCCCAAACCCAGGTAGCCTCATTCTTCTAAGTTCTTCTAAACTCTGTTCTTCTAAGCTTCTCCCCTCCCCAGTTAGCTCAGCAAAACATCCCTCATTATTAGGTAGAAGAGAGAATTATATAATGCTTATAATTTTTTGGACCCTGTCATAATTCAACTGACCCAACCCGAAACTGTTGTCGCACCTGCACTTCACACCGCTGGCCACACTGAGCTCCCGGTCAAGCTCAAGCTGTAAAACCTCCATCACCTTCACTTTTGTCCACGTGCTCCTCCTGGAGCTTGTAACTGTACAATATCATGCTTTTAAAAGATAAAATCAAACCTTTAACTTCATCTCCAGTAAGTCCAATTTCAGTTTCCCCCCTTACTGTTCCTTTGCCACAATCATTAGATTTTTGATTCTGTTTCCCTTGTATTAGTTCTCCTTTCCAGATTTGTATCATCTGCAAATACGGTATGACTTCTAGGTTTTCATATGAATCATGGACACAAATGTTGAGAGTAAATGTCCAAGGAAAAAAGTTCGTTATATTCATAAATACATACATGCATATGAAACAGGCAGTACATAATTGATACACAGTCATGTAAGTATAGACCCTCATAAAAGAACACAACCCAAAGTACAAACAGATATGCCAGTAATGTCACTGCACTGAGCATAATAGGCTACAGCACTCCTACACAAACAAAACTGACGTAAAACCATGTCATTTAGGATCTAAGAATACTAATAGCATAGAATTAAAGAGTGATTCTAAGTTATTTGAAAGGGGCAACAGGGAGAGGGTGGATGTTTTGTGATTTAACTGACAATAAAGTTATCTTAATTATGTAGTGCGATGGAATAGAAAAGCTTTGTTTGAAATCACATACTTTTAGTGACAACAGAAGCAAAGTTGTAGGTATTAAAATTTCACCCATCTCAGTGTCATTTGTTTTCCTCGTCTGATAAGCAGTGATCTTATATTTTTCTTTCTTGTCTTCTCACTTTTAATGTATTCACAAAGTATTTTTCTTCTGTGCTAGCTCAAATTCATTTTAAAATCTGGATGGTCCTGGTGTTCCAATGCCAGCTCCAATTGTCTAGAAGAGATATTAGTCTTGATTTCTATGAACTGCTAGCAACAGATTTTGCTTCATTTCCCTAAAAAGGAGAACCAAAGGGACTGGGATTTTAAGGGTAAGCTGCTGGCCAGAGTGGCCATGGTTTTTGCCCATTTTCCCATCAGCTACTTGGATTTTAAGTGTGCTTAATTTAGGAATCATACTAACTTTTTTCTTATATATGAGGAAACCATTTCAAGTTATAATTATATTTATGTCATTCTAATACAGATAATTTTTTAAAAACTTATCACATCTATTACTCAAATGTATAGGGAAGGTAATAAATGTCATATGATGCTGAAATAGTTAACTTTGAATTACCTGCAGATGATATCACTTTATTGTTTTCAAATCTACCAGGGGAAAAATTAATAAAGAAGTCTAAAATTTTTTCCTCAGAATTGGTAGTTAAGAAAACAACAGATATGGGTAGGCAATAAGCAAATGAATACAGTGCTTGAAGGCTGAAGAATTTAGAATACATAGCAGATGAGTTAGCTCAGGGTCGTTATTAGAGGTTAGAAGTTAAGCGTCACTATATTGTCCATTTATCTGTATAAGGATCTTCTATAGCACACTAGTAACAGGGATTATCCTCAGTTATCTTAATTTTTTTTGAAAGATAAAAAGTTAAATCTAAGCAAATAGCAATTACCATGTCAAAGTATATACTATCTTGATCCTGTAATCAGGCCAAGGACATTTAGCCACGTAAAGCACACTACTTCTTATATTAATTTGATGTCCCCTTTCATCAAACAGGAGCAAAATATGTGCCTAATTGAAATATAGTGAATGTTAAGTGTTGGATAAAAACAAAAACAAACAAGGCACTGATGAAGAAAACATCACTTTTCCCTTGATCCTGACTATTTTCTCACATGCCTCTGTTTGCATTATTCATAGGTTTTATCAGAGTTTTATTTCATTGGGTTAATGATAAAACGTTTTCTATTTGTTTCTGCCAAGGGGCTTGCTATTCCATTATTGCTCAGTGCTCTCAGTGTCTCGATACGACAAATGCCAAACATATGCCAATCAAAACACTCAACTCATAACAGACACTGAATTTCCCAGATGCTAGAGTTCAATCAGGAAGCTTTTGGTTTAATGAGACTTGTGTATTGTGATTCTGATACACATCATTACAGAATTTTTTCCCATCTTGTCCAAAGAGCTAGCATAAACCAAAGAACAAATTACAACAAAACTATGATAAATTCCCCCTATGTTTGTAATCTATATGTCATGTAACAAAATTAGTTATGCTGGCAGCATTTACTGAGGGTGTTGCAGGGTTTACTAAGACTTTTCTCATATTACAGTCAAATTTTATCAAAGATGAAAATAATATGTTATATCCATATAGTTCTTTATACTATTTATTCCAAAGGACTTTCAGAATTATTATCTAATCGGATATTTACAAAACCCCTCTGATTGAAGTAGGCAGGAATCTTTTTTTCCTATTTAATATAAATGGAGCCCAGAAAAATTAAGTGGCATATAGAAAGTCACAGTTAGTCATTAACAGGGCCAAGACCAGATCAGAACTAGTCTTGAACCCCACAACCAAGGCTCTCCCCCATTCCTCATTAGGCTCATTTCCAAGGATACAAAGTTGACAGGGATTGAAACATCATCAACCTCCCTCCTGTGAGGGGAAGGCAGCCCTACTCTCTGAGTGACGGTTTTTTTTTACATTCAAAAAAAAATATGAATGCATATTTTAGATATCTGCCTATATTCCATGAGAGGAAATCATAACTCAACAGCAAACACAAAGATCAGTCTTAAATCTGGACCCAAGAACATGAATCCCTCTAGTTAAGCATGTAATCCCATTTCTAACACTAGAAACCACTGGCATTCAAATAATGCTTCATTTCTTTGTAAATACTTGTTAGGTGGATTCTAATACAATCCATGGAGACAGATTATTACAACTGTGAATTTCTTTTGTGAGCATGGTTGTCCTCCTACTGAAGCTAAAAGATACTGAAAGTCATTTGAGCTTTAGCATTAATGAGCTCAGGTGCAAATGTCTTTATGAACAAGGCTAATGACGACTCAAAATTTCAGAAAGACCAAGAGCTGTTTCATAAGTTGTTTCACATGGCAATCATTTCAAGTTAAATGATCTGACACTTTTAAATTGGCATTTAGCAATTAGCTCTCAGGTCTATTTCATGAATCCTCTAGCGTCCCTCATCTTCTTGCTGACTAGGGAAGATAAATGATATTCCTTGACAAGAGGTGGGTGACTTTTTTTGTCCTTTGAGATAAAGAGATTTCCCATCAAATCATCTCCATGTGAAGTTTTCATCAAGTCTGTTTGGAGAAATTGAAAAAAAAAAATGATAGTCCTGCTCTTGGGTTATCTCTCAGGTATTATAGAAATGATGTCAATAGTACTCTCAACATGTTATCTCTGGGCAAACTGACGTGCTCATATAATTATGTATTTTTTTTACTTAACTTTTAATACTAAGCACCAGTTTCTGCACACATTTTCAAAGATAAATAAAAGCTGAGCTCTGCCATTCAAGAGATAACAGCCTATCTGGGAAGTGAGAACTAACAGTGATATAATATGATAATTTCTCTAATACGGATTAATATAAAACAAAAAGATGAAGGAGCACAAAGGATGATGAGACTAAATTTGTCTCACCATTTTTCTGATGTTCCACAGAGGTGGTAAAATTTCAGTTGATGGTTCCCAGTAACATCTTCACAAATAGAAAATAAAGATTAATGTGTAGGTAGGTTAAGGTTATTCAAATGATCAAGGTAGTATTTAGGATAAAACAAGAACTACAGTAACATATAATAAGCAGTTAAAAGTCAAAGGATTATAAACTATCATCACAATAAATTCAGCCTCTAGGTAGAAAGAAGGTCGCCTTAATGGAAGCAACCTAAATGTCCATCAACAGATGAATGGATAAAGAAGATGTGGTATATTTATACAATGGGATATTACTCAGCCATAAAAAAGAATGAAATAATGTCACTTGCAGCAACATGGATGGACCTAGAGATTATCATACTAAGTGAAGTAAGCCAGACAAAGACAAATATCACATGATATATGATATACATCACTTTTATGTGGAATCTAAAAAAAAATGATACAAATGAACTTATATACAAAACAGAAACAGACCCACAGACATAGAAAACAAACTTATGGTTACCAAAGGGGAAAGAGGGGGAGGGATAAATTAGGAGTTTGGTATTAACATATATACACTACTATATATAAAAGAGATAAGCAACAAGGACCTACTATATAGCACAGGGAGCTATACTTAGTATTTTGTAATAACCTATAAGGGAAAAGAATCTGAAATATATATATATATGTATTATATTGAATAACTTTTATTCAATGTATTATATTGAATCACTTTGATGTACACCTAAAACTAACCCAACACTGTAAATCAACTATACTTCAATAAAAAAAAAAAAAAAGAAAGGAAAGGAAAAGGGGGAAAAAAAGGGAAAAAAAAAAAGAAAGGAAAAAGAAAAAAAGCTTGTCTTAGGTTGGATTCCCTAGAAGCATACCCTAAGTGAAACAGATTTATCAGGAAGTGTTCTCCTAAAGGAAACATGAAGAGGGAGTCAGGAAGTGGGACAGGGAAAGGAAGTAAGGCCAACAAGCATGTGTCATCAGGCAGACTCTTGTGGAGGAGAACTTTGGCTCATTCCCAGGGGGAACTCTGGACACAGCTCTCAGATTGTCTTGATTGGGGGAGGGGTAGAGGATATGGGGGGGGAGGTAGGTGGAGCTAGAGAAAAATTCCACCCTTGTTACTCCTTAAAGACTATCCCAGGAAGATGTAAATTCCCAGGCCTGGCTGGGGCACTCTACCTCCACGTGGCAAACTTTCTGAGCAGCGTAGCCTCATTTACTACAGGATCCATTCCAGGACAGTTATTTCTAGAGTCCATTTCATTAATATCTAAGTATATATTAGGTCTTAAACAGAAGGCTTCAAGTCTCTGGTGGATATGCAATAACGTAAGACCATATTCAAGTTCTTACGAAGATGCATCTAAGACATGGGTTTCAGAAGTTTTCTGGAGACCAGAAACACTTCGCCACACATCAAGTTGTGAGAGTGCCATGTCAAACAGCTAAATGAAATGGCATGTAATGATGGAGTTGACTTCAGATCTCGTACAGCAGGTAAAAGACTATCACCACCAGGGAGGCCTTGGGTTGGCTGGTCTCTGCTCATACCTCACTCATACTCACTTGATAAGTTGCTAGTACTAAAACTGATAAGATATTATATGGGACCAAGTGTGATGACAAGTTCTCCTATGTATGTAATTTCAACACTCCCTTAATGATCTAGTGATCTGATGCTTGTAATTCACATTGGTAAATGTTCCCCTCTTCAGAGTAGTCCCTGGGACATATATACCAATGAGACTCTATTAAGATTCAGGTTTGCCAGGTGAAATAGTCCAAGCAGAAAATTTGATAGTAAATATGCACATGGGAATACAAATTGCAAAACTATGTACTAATTCTCCCAGGTATAAAATCACTGGTCAGACCAATGTCTGAAAACTATATACAATTTCCTGTCTATAACAAGCAAAATTAATTTAGGGAACTTTTTTAAAGCATTATAAACATAAAAGAAGAGCTACAGAAGAATATCATGAACAAAAGAAGAATGAGAATGAACGAACAATGTGTTTTTTTCTAAATACACAGTTATTCAGAGATGATTTCTTTTTCTTCTTAAAAATCATTATCAGTCCTTCAGGTTATGAAAAATAAGGTCTCACTGCAGAAAACTGGGCAAGTAATTCAGGCATTTTCCCTCTTTTTCTTTTGTAATCTTTCTTTATTATTTTATTATTTATTTATATAAATTAAAAATTTTATTGAAGTACAACCATATACAAAAAAGTACACAACTTAGAAGTGTATGGCACAATTTTTACAAAGTGAAGACACCTATATAAGAACCACTCAGATGATTCTGTATTTGTTGAAGGCAAAGCAAACTCATGTGAAAGCTCTTGGCTAGTCCTTATAGCACATATTTGTGAACTAATTGAAGAAACGGACCATTTCTTTCCTTGTTATTTTCTACAATCCTTAAATATTTCTTTTTTTGTGGAGACTGGCAGACTGTTATTCATTCACTTAACAATTATTACTTAAATACTTAATACGTGTTCAGCAGCAGGTATGTGGTGATGGAACTTAGGGTTTAGTGGAAGACACAGATAATACAGAAGCAAATATACAAATTAATATTTACAAAACATGAAATGCTACAAAGGAAATAAAAATGATATTATGGTCAAGAATAACACGGTATCTTACAAGGAAGAGTGATTAAAGAACTAAATCAGAGATGAGCTGTAGATGGAAGCTTTAATAAAAAGAACCCAGCCACGGGAAGAGAGAAGAGAAGAACATTCTAAACAAAGGGAACAGCATGAACAAAATACCTAAGTCTGGTTTGTTCCACAAACAAAACAGATGACTGGACTGCAGTGACCACAGGCAGGAGTTGGAGAACAAAGCCAGAGGCTGGGCCATGCATGGCTATCTAGGTTAAGAGTAATGATTAAAATTGCTGTCTAAGTGCAATGTAAAGGAAATAAAGGGTTTTTAGCAGGAAAGTGAAGAGACACAATTTATGCTTTAATAAGATGACCCTGACTGCTATATTAATGGGTGGCAAGAGAGAAAGCAAAGCACCAGTAAGTGAGTTAGTGTAGTAACACAAGCAATAGAAAACGTACTCCGATGGTAAATCAACCATTTTGTGAATGGACTGGATATGGAGTGTTGGAGGGGACAGAATAAAACAGCAATCAGGTTTTTATTGCAGCAATCAGGTAGAATGACATATCATTTACTGAGACTGAGAAGATCCATGGAGAAATAGGTTTCCATGGGAAGAAGCAAGAGTTTAGTATAGAGAACATTAAGTTTGAGACATTTGAGAAACATGCATGTGGAGTTGCCAAGTAAGTAATTTGGATAAATGAAAAAGAAGCACTGAGGGAAGAGCCGAGCCCAAGATATAAATTTGGGAGTTATTAGCATATAGATGGTTTTTAAAGCCATGGGAATGTAATGTAAAGAGAAGATAAAGAGAACTCAGTGCCAAGCTATGAGGAACTTCAATATTCAGAATTTGGTCATATTCGAGCCAGAAAAGACAGCTAAGCAGAAAAGACCACAGAAGCAGGAGGAAAATCGGGTTCTCAGAAGAAAAGAAAAGAGCGTGTTTCACCAAGGAGGGGATGGTGAACAGTGCCAAATGCTGGTAAGCGGTGAAGGAAGACAGGAAGAAAGAAACATGTAATTGAGCTTAGCAACACACAAAGTTATTGGTCATCCTGACAAGGATCTCAGGGGAGTAAAAAGTAAATGGGAAGAAAGAAACACGGCAAGAGGTAGAGAAATGAGAGGAGTTCAGGTAAGATTTTTAAAAGGGTGGATATTACTAAAATATGACGTGTACAGAGAAAAAGAGCAAGGTTAATGATTCAAGGGCGAGGTGACTAACTGAAGAAGTATCATCTGATAAGGCCAAGAGGTGGGGGCCCAGAGCAGGTCTAACAGTCTCGGTATCTAAGAGCAGGAAAGAGGTTATGTTTCTCAAGAAACAGGTGGGAAGAAGGAGGGAGTGCCCTGTGTCTTCCTCTTAAATCTCAGTGAAATATATGGCAAAGTCATCAGCCAAAAGGAAAGAGGTAGAGGAGGGATGGAAAGGGTGTCAGGCCCAGTAACCAAGGTAAAGGTATAAACTGGTGCTTAAAGAAAGTGGTAATTCCTACTTGCTTAGGAAATCCTGGTACTATTTATTAACAGGAACTGGAGAGCAATCTTCTGACTGCAGCCTTACAGTGTCCTCTGTTTATTCAAATGTTGTTGACTACAAAACAACACCCCCCCTCAAAAAAAAACCTTAAAGCTTCATGAGAATGAAAATCGAAAAGATGGATTACCAAAGTCATTTTAAGTTATAAACTTGCTCAAAGTGCAATAAAAAGAGCTTGGGAAAGAGCAGCTGAAGGAAAGTGAATAAAATGATGAGCTATGGAATCCAGGGTGAATAAAGGCAGAAGTAAAGGGCTGGGAAAGAGTGAGAAAAAGAATGAGTGAGCTTAAAATTATTGTTTCTGTGAGAGTAAAGGGAGCAAGAGCTCTGTGAGCATATGCACTGTTGTCAACGACAAGAATGTCTAAGTGTGTAATTTTGGAGGCAGAGAAGTTTCTGCTGATGACAAAAACATAGTCTAATTCTGTCACCTGGAGAATGTTTAGACTACACTGGAAGAAAAGTTCACTGGAGAGGAGTAGATGAAGGAACTAGGATTGAGGATAGTGGGTGGATTATTCATGTAAATTATGAACTCCCCAGAAAACTGACAGAAGTTGGAGCAGAGAACAAGGGGGAGATGATAAAATCTTCAACGAGGGGGATCCAGGTTGGGAGAGGGACAAGAAGGTTAGCAGATGACAGTATCAATGTGGAGGAGAGCCTGGTAGAGCCAAATGGCATAAAGCTCAGGAGTTTTAACAAGAGTGATGGGGCAGTGGTCTGGTTAGTACTGTGGAGAAAGTGCATCATGACCTCACTACCTGAACCTGAGGATGCATGTGTGAGATTAAACAGCCTCACCTTGGCAAGGACTCAGGAGAAACAGAAAGGCCTACTTAAGGCCAGATGGTAGTAGAAATGTTCTAAAACAAGACTGGGAATTCAACAATGGAGTTTGCTGATCATGGAAAAAGAATTCCAAAAGCAGAATGGATAAATTATTAAGTAAAATGATGGAATATAATTATCTGGGGGACTTTGTAGAAAGGAGGCATTCTCAGCTACACCTATTATATATCCAACTAAAAATTAGTTGCCTTCTTTTATATGCAAGGGGCTGTGCTTTTAACAAGCTTTCGGTCATAAGCAACTGAACCAAGTAGGAAAAGCACATAGGCTGGTATACAGCTCGGTACGTGGTACCCCCAGTGCAAATAGAAATGATTTGCAAAAGTCAATAATATCTACAGATATTTATGTAAAGATGAATTTCAAATGGTCTCTAGAGTAATATAAAATACATGTTTTAAATCAATTCTGATGGTATTATTTTGAAGTACATTAAATAAAATTAATTCATTTCTAATCCAACCACTAAAATATTTTTTAAAGCAAGACTTTACTGGGAGGCCAAATTTAAAAATTAAAAAAAAAAAAAAAAAAAAAAAAAAAAAAATATATATATATATATATATATATATATATATGTCCCAGCTTTTGGAGTAATTGTATTCATCAAATCTTTCCCTAAAGAAAATGAGAGAGAAATTTACACTAATTAACTGGGTAAAGAAAAACTGTTAGGGGAGGGGCAAGATGGCGGAAGAGTAAGACGCGGAGATTACCTTCCTCCCCACAGATACATGAGAAATACATCTACACGTGGAACTGCTCCTACAGAACACCCACTGAACGCTGGCAGAAGACGTCAGACCTCCCAAAAGGCAAGAAAATCCCCACGTACTTGGGTAGGGCAAAAGAAAAAAGAAATAACAGAGACAAAAGAATAGGGACGGGACCTGCACCAGTGGGAGGGAGCTGTGAAGGAGGAAAGGTTTCCACACACTAGGAAGCCCCTTCGTGGGCAGAGACTGCGGCTAGCAGAGGGGGGAAGTTTCGGAGCCACGGAGGAGAGCGCAGCCACAGTGGTGCGGAGGGCAAAGCGGAGATTCCCGCACAGAGGAGCGGTGCCGACCAGCACTCACCAGCCCGAGAGGCTTGTCTGCTCAGCCGCCGGGGCGGGCGGGGCCTGGGAGCTGGGGCTCGGGCTTCGGTGCTAGCCGGGAGGGAGTCCGGGAAAAAGACTGCAGCTGCCAAAGAGGCAAGAGAATTTTTCTTGCCTCTTTGTTTCGCGGCGCGCAAGGAGAGGGGATTCAGAGCGCTGCCTAAACGAGCTCCAGAGACGGGCGCGAGCCGCGGCTATCAGCGCGGATCCCACAGCAACAGGGGCGCAGAGGGAAAAACGGAGAGATTCCTGCACAGAGGCTCGGCGCCGAGAAGCACTCACCAGCCCGAGAGGCTTGTCTGCTCACCCGCCGGGGCGGGCGGGGGCTGGGAGCTGAGGCGCGGGCTTCGGTCGGATCCCAGGGAGAGGACTGGGGTTGGCTGCGTGAACACAGCCTGAAGGGTCTAGCGCACCACAACTAGCCGGGAGGGTGCACGAGAAGAAGTCTGCAGCTGCCGAAGAGGCAGGAGACTTTTTCTTGCCTCTTTGTTTCGCGGCGTGCAAGGAGAGGGGATTCAGAGCGCCACTTAAACGAACTCCAGAGACGGGCGCGAGCCGCGGCTATCAGCGCGGACCCCAGAGACGGGCATGAGACGCTAAGGCTGCTGCTGCCGCCACCAAACAGCCTGTGGGCGAGCACAGGTCATTCTCCACACCGCCCCTCCCGGGAGCCTGTGCAGCCCGCCACGGCCAGGCTCCCGTAATCCGGGGACAACTTCCCCGGGAGAGCGCACGGCGCGCCTCAGGCTGCTGCAACGTCACGCCGGCTTCTGCTGCCGCAGGCTCGCCCCGCCTCCTCGATACCGCTCCCTCCCCCCGGCCTGACTGAGCCAGAGCCCCCGAATCAGCTGCTCCTTTAACCCCGTTCTGTCTGGGCGGGGAACAGACGCCCTCAGGGGACCTACATGCAGAGGCAGGTCCAAATCCAAAGCTGAACCCCGGGAGCTGTACGAACAAAGAAGAGAAAGGGAAATCTCTCCCAGCAGCCTCAGGAGCAGCGGATTAAAGCTCCTCAAACAACTTGATGTGCCTGCATCTGTTGAATACCTGAATAGACAACGAATCATCCCAAATTTAGGAGATGGACTTTGGGAGCAGGATATATTAACTTTTCCCCTTTTCCTTTTTTTTGTGAGTGTAGATGTGTATGCTTCTGGGTGAGATTTTGTCTGTATAGCTTTGCTCTCACCGTTAGTCCTAGGGTTAGGTCCGTCCGTTTTTTTTTTTTTTTTTTTTTGGCTTAAAAAAATTTTTTTTTCCCCTAATAAATGTTTTCTTAATAATTTTTTCCTTATTTTCTATTTTTAAAAAAATTTTTAATAAGTTTTTTCATATTTTTTATTTTAAAAAATTAAAAAATTTTTTTTCTTAATAAATTTTTTCTAAATAATTTTTTTCTTATTTTCAGTATAAAAAATTAATAAATCTATTTTTAAAAATTAAAAAAAATTTTTTTTTCTTAATAAATTTACTCTTAATAATTTTTTTTCTTATTTTTTATTATAATTGCTTTATTTTATTTTATTTTATCCTCTTTTTTTCTTTCTTTCCATTTTTTCTCCCTTTTATTCTGAGCCGTGTGGATGAAAGGCTCTTGGTGCTCCAGCCAGGCATCAGGGCTGTGCCTCTGAGGTGGGAGAGCCAACTTCAGGACACTGGTCCACAAGAGACCTCCCAGCTCCACGTAATACCAAACGGCAAAAATCTCTCACAGATCTCCATCTCAACATCAAGACCCAGCTTCACTCAACGACCAGCAAGCTACAGTGCTGGACACCCTATGCCAAACAACTAGCAAGAGAGGAACACAGCCCCATCCATTAACAGAGAGGCTGCCTAAAATCATAATAAGGCCACAGACACCCCAAAACACACCACCAGACGTGGACGAACCCACCAGAAAGACAACATCCAGCCTCATCCACCAGAACACAGGCACTAGTTCCCTCCACCAGGAAACCTACACAACCCACTGAACCAACCTTAGCCACTGGGGACAGATACCAAAAACAACGGGAACTACAAACCTGCAGCCTGTGAAAAGGAGACCCCAAACACAGTAAGATAAGCAAAATGAGAAGACAGAAAAACACACAGCAGATGAAGGAGCAGGGTCAAAACACACCAGACCTAACAAATGAAGAGGAAATAGGTAGTTTACCTGAAAAAGAATTCAGAATAATGATAGTAAGGATGATCCAAAGTCTTGGAAATAGAATAGACAAAATGCAAGAAACATTTAACAAGGAAGTAGAAGAACTAAAGAGGAACCAAGAAACGATGACAAGCACAATAAATGAAATTAAAAATACTCTAGATGGGATCAATAGCAGAATAACTGAGGCAGAAGAACGGATAAGTGACCTGGAAGATAAAATGGTGGAAATAACTACTGCAGACCACAATAAAGAAAAAAGAATGAAAAGAACTGAGGACAGTCTCAGAGACCTCTGGGACAACATTAAACGCACCAACATTCGAATTATAGGGGTCCCAGAAGAAGAAGAGAAAAAGAAAGGGACTGAGAAAATATTTGAAGAGATTATAGTTGAAAACTTCCCTAATATGGGAAAGGAAATAGTTAATCAAGTCCTGGAAGCACAGAGAGTCCCATACAGGATAAATCCAAGGAGAAACACACCAAGACACATATTAATCAAACTATCAAAAATTAAATATAAAGAAAACATATTAAAAGCAGCAAGGGAAAAACAACAGATAACACACAAGGGCATCCCCATAAGGTTAACAGCTGATCTTTCAGCAGAAACGCTGCAAGCCAGAAGGGAGTGGCAGGATATACTTAAAGTGATGAAGGAGAAAAACCTACAACCAAGATTACTCTACCCAGCAAGGATCTCATTCAGATTTGATGGAGAAATTAAAACCTTTACAGACAAGCAAAAGCTGAGAGAGTTCAGCACCACCAAACCAGCTTTACAACAAATGCTAAAGGAACTTCTCTAGGCAAGAAACACAAGAGAAGGAAAACACCTACAATAACAAACCCAAAACATTTAAGAAAATGGGAATAGGAACATACATATCGATAATTACCTTAAATGTAAATGGATTAAATGCTCCCACCAAAAGACACAGACTGGCTGAATGGATACAAAAACAAGACCCATATATATGCTGTCTACAAGAGACCCACTTCAGACCTAGAGACACATACAGACTGAAAGTGAGGGGATGGAAAAAGATATTCCATGCAAATGGAAATCAAAAGAAAGCTGGAGTACCAATTCTCATATCAGACAAAATAGACTTTAAAATAAAGACAATTACAAGAGACAAAGACGGACACTATATAATGATCAAGGGATCGATCCAAGAGGAAGGTATAACAATTGTAAATATTTATGCACCCAACATAGGAGCACCTCAATACATAAGGCAAATACTAACAGCCATAAAAGGGGAAATCGACAGTAACACAATCATAGTAGGGGACTTTAACACCCCACTTTCACCAATGGACAGATCATCCAAAATGAAAATAAATAAGGAAACACAAGCTTTAAATGATACATTAAACAAGATGGACTTAATTGATATTTATAGGACATTCCACCCAAAAACAACAGAATACACATTTTTCTCAAGTGCTCATGGAACATTCTCCAGGATAGATCATATCTTGGGTCACAAATCAAGCCTTGGTAAATTTAAAAAAATTGAAATCGTATCAAGTATCTTTTCCGACCACAACGCTATGAGACTAGATATCAATTACAGGAAAAGATCTGTAAAAAATACAAACACATGGAGGCTACACAATACACTACTTAATAACGAAGTGATCACTGAAGAAATCAAAGGGGAAATCAAAAAATACCTAGAAACAAATGACAATGGAGACACGACGATCCAAAACCTATGGGATGCAGCAAAAGCAGTTCTAAGAGGGAAGTTTATAGCAATACAAGCCTACATCAAGAAACAGGAAACATCTCGAATAAACAACCTAACCTTGCACCTAAAGCAATTAGAGAAAGAAGAACAAAAAAACCCCAAAGCTAGCAGAAGGAAAGAAATCATAAAGATCAGATCAGAAATAAATGAAAAAGAAATGAAGGAAACAATAGCAAAAATCAATGAAACTAAAAGCTGGTTCTTTGAGAAGATAAACAAAATTGATAAACCATTAGCCAGACTCATCAAGAGAAAAAAGGAGAAGACTCAAATTAATAGAATTAGAAATGAAAAAGGAGAAGTAACCACTGACACTGCAGAAATACAAACGATCATAAGAGATTACTACAAGCAACTCTATGCTAATAAAATGGACAACCTGGAAGAAATGGACAGATTCTTAGAAATGCACAACCTGCCGAGACTGAACCAGGAAGAAATAGAAAATATGAACAGACCAATCACAAGCACTGAAATTGAAACTGTGATTAAAAATCTTCCAACACACAAAAGCCCAGGACCAGATGGCTTCACAGGCGAATTCTATCAAACATTTAGAGAAGAGCTAACACCTATCCTTCTCAAACTCTTCCAAAATATTGCAGAGGGAGGAACACTCCCCAACTCATTCTACGAGGCCACCATCACCCTGATACCAAAACCAGGCAAAGATGTCACAAAGAAAGAAAACTACAGGCCAATATCACTGATGAACATAGATGCAAAAATCCTCAACAAAATACTAGCAAACAGAATCCAACAGCACATTAAAAGGATCATACACCATGATCAAGTGGGGTTTATTCCAGGAATGCAAGGATTCTTCAATATACGCAAATCAATCAACGTGATACATCATATTAACAAATTGAAGGAGAAAAACCATATGATCATCTCAATAGATGCAGAGAAAGCTTTCGACAAAATTCAACACCCATTTATGATAAAAGTCCTGCAGAAAGTAGGCATAGAGGGAACTTTCCTCAACATAATAAAGGCCGTATATGACAAACCCACAGCCAACATTGTCCTCAATGGTGAAAAACTGAAACCATTTCCACTAAGACCAGGAACAAGACAAGGTTGCCCACTCTCACCACTATTATTCAACATAGTTTTGGAAGTGTTAGCCACAGCAATCAGAGACGAAAAAGAAATAAAAGGAATCCAAATCGGAAAAGAAGAAGTAAAGCTGTCACTGTTTGCAGATGACATGATACTATACATAGAGAATCCAAAAGATGCTACCAGAAAACTACTAGAGCTAATCAATGAATTTGGTAAAGTAGCAGGATACAAAATTAATGCACAGAAATCTCTGGCATTCCTGTATACTAATGATGAAAAATCTGAAAGTGAAATTAAGAAAACACTCCCGTTTACCATTGCAACAAAAAGAATAAAATACCTAGGAATAAACCTACCTAAGGAGACAAAAGACCTGTATGCAGAAAATTATAGGACACTGATGAAAGAAATTAAAGATGATACAAATAGATGGAGAGATATACCATGTTCTTGGATTGGAAGAATCAACATTGTGAAAATGACTCTGCTACCCAAAGCAATCTACAGATTCAATGCAATCCCTATCAAACTACCACTGGCATTTTTCACAGAACTAGAACAAAAAATTTCACAATTTGTATGGAAACACAAAAGACCCCGAATAGCCAAAGCAATCTTGAGAACGAAAAATGGAGCTGGAGGAATCAGGCTCCCTGACTTCAGACTATATTACAAAGCTACAGTAATCAAGACAGTTTGGTACTGGCACAAAAACAGAAATATAGATCAATGGAACAGGATAGAAAGCCCAGAGATAAGCCCACGCACATATGGTCACCTTATCTTTGATAAAGGAGGCAAGCATATACAGTGGAGAAAAGACAGCCTCTTCAATAAGTGGTGCTGGGAAAATTGGACAGGTACATGTAAAAGTATGAAATTAGAACACTCCCTAACACCATACACAAAAATAAACTCAAAATGGATTAAAGACCTAAGTGTAAGGCCAGACACTATAAAACTCTTAGAGGAAAACATAGGCAGAACACTCTATGACAT
Source organism: Eubalaena glacialis (assembly GCF_028564815.1). Classification (NCBI taxonomy): domain Eukaryota; kingdom Metazoa; phylum Chordata; class Mammalia; order Artiodactyla; family Balaenidae; genus Eubalaena; species Eubalaena glacialis. The sequence goes on along the minus strand of NC_083727.1, from coordinate 5,990,244 downwards.
AAGTCACAGCAAGATCCTTTTTGACCCAGGTCCTAGAGAAATGGAAATAAAAACACAAATAAACAAATGGGACCTAATGAAACTTAAAAGCTTTTGCACAGCAAAGGAAACCATAAACAAGACCAAAAGACAACCCTCAGAATGGGAGAAAATATTTGCAAATGAAGCAACGGACAAAGGATTAATCTCCAAGATTTACAAGCAGCTCATGCAGCTCAATAACAAAAAAACAAACAACCCAATCCAAAAATGGGCAGAAGACCTAAATAGACATTTCTCCAAAGAAGAGATACAGATTGCCAACAGACACATGAAAGAATGCTCAACATCATTAATCATTAGAGAAATGCAAATCAAAACTACAATGAGGTATCATCTCACACCGGTCAGAATGGCCATCATCAAAAAATCTAGAAACAATAAATGCTGGAGAGGGTGTGGAGAAAAGGGAACACTCTTGCACTGTTGGTGGGAATGTAAATTGATACAGCCACTATGGAGAACAGTATGGAGGTTCCTTAAAAAACTAAAAATAGAACTACCATATGACCCAGCAATCCCACTACTGGGCATATACCCTGAGAAAACCATAATTCAGAAAGAGTCATGTACCAAAATATTCATTGCAGCTCTGTTTACAATAGCCAGGACATGGAAGCAACCTAGGTGTCCATCATCGGATGAATGGATAAAGAAGATGTGGCACATATATACAATGGAATATTACTCAGCCATAAAAAGAAATGAAATGGAGGTGTTTGTAATGAGGTGGATGGAGTTAGAATCTGTCATACAGAGTGAAGTAAGTCAGAAAGAGAAAAACAAATACAGTATGCTAACACATATATATGGAATCTAAGGGGAAAAAAAAAAAAAAGAGGTCATGAAGAACCTAGTGGCAAGATGGGAATAAAGACACAGACCTACTAGAGAATGGACTTGAGGATATGGGGAGGGGGAGGGGTGAGATGTGACAGGGTGAGAGAGTGTCATGGACATATATACACTACCAAATGTAAAATAGATAACTAGTGGGAAGCAGCTGCATAGCACAGGGAGATCAGCTCGGTGCTTTGTGACCACCTAGAGGGGTGGGATAGGGAGGGTGGGAGGGAGGGAGATGCAAGAGGGAAGAGATATGGCAACATATGTATATGTGTAACTGATTCACTTTGTTGTAAAGCAGAAGCTAGCACACCATTGTAAAGCAATTATAGTTCAATAAAGATGTTAAAAAAAAAAAAAAAAAAAAAGAAAAACTGTTAGACATTATCCAATTATAAGCTTTCCTGTCTACTAGTTTTTCACCAGAAATCGGTGTCAACTACATTTAACAACACCACTGTTGCTGAGATATCTCACAGTTTTGTTTTTCCAAATAAACTCAAGATATGTCATCTTTCCATAAAAGATGTTAGTGTTATATAATTAGTTGAAAATACAAAAAACCAAAAATTTTCAGTTTTATCTATAAATAGCATTCCATTGAAATTTCAGTCACAGTCAATTTCTTAAAGAATTCAAAACTAAAATGAAATTAACAAAAACTTGAAGTATTTTTTAGGGTACATCAGAAAGAGTATTAGTCTAACAAGAATTCCGGGCTGTTATGCCAAAGTTTTCTCAGTAATGAAAAGGGCAGTTTAAAAATTTCAGTGCATGGATACAGTTTACAACTATAATAAAACATGTATGTGTATTGTATTAAACCACTAAGTTTGTGGAGTAATCTGCTACACAGCAATAGGTAAGCAATACATATAATAACCTGGGAAAAAAATCTCAGGCCAGGCCCACTGCACACTTGGTTGTTTATTCACTATTATAAGTTATCTGTGAAATGTCTTGGAAACTCAAGTTGGAAGCAGTTTTGATCAGAGGCAACTGGAGGCAGGTAGAAGAAATGAGGCCATAACTACTCAAATTTTCTGTATGTATGTGTTTTGCAGTTTGGCAGAGACCTTCTTTTTTTTCCTCTAGTGTATCACGTTGAAAATATTGCTTATAAAACAGGTGGAATAGGCATGATTATTGTCTGGCTGTGAGATGAACTGAGGATTCCAGTCAGTCCTACAAAGGGCAAAGCAGCCTAGTGTACCAGTCATTCTCTGATGCTACCTTCCTGGGGTATATGACAAATAAAGGTAAATAAATACCTCCTCCATTTGAAGAAATAAAAGCAGATAAGAAGAGACCAAATTTAAACAGGAAGATATATATATATATATATATATTTTATCTCCAAGCAATATTGTAGAGAAAGACACTGTCTTCGCACTACGAGTATAACAAATGTATCATGGCCCATATCGAGAAAACCCTTGACATTGCCTAGACAGAACACTGAACAATTCCTTTTGCTCAATATAAAAATGTTCAATAAACAGATCATCAACAAGGACCTACTAAATAGCACAGGGAACTGTACTCAATATTCTGTAATAGCCTATATGGGAAAAGAAATCTGAAAAAGAATGGATATATGTATATGTATAACTGAATCATTTTGCTTGTACACCTGAAACTAACACAACATTATAAATCAACTATACTCCAATATAAAATAAAAATTAAATTTAAAAAAATGTTCAATAAGGCTCCAGCTTGGAAGAATTCTGAAGGCCTTTAAAATTAATAGTAAATGCTGCTATTGTCACACTTAATCCCATATGTTCTGACTGGACCAGTCTCTATAGTACACCATCCTATAGTCATCACAGCATGGTAGGTGAACAAAAATGCCAGCGTCAGAGGCTCACGTCCTTCCTGTGTGGCACAAGCTTCCTTGAGTCTGGCTGCAGCTGCACTGAGCCAGCTATACCTGGTCCCCATGGGAACCCCAGCAACCCAGCCTGGGCACAGAATGAGGAGTGTGCACTCCACCAGCTGTCCTGGCTTCAACGGGCATTGAGTGAAGCTGCTGTGGAATAACAGCATGTCTTCTGACCCCCCAGAGGCTGCCACGGCACAAGTCCTTACCAAATTTTTCTCTTGTTTCATGAGTTTCAACTCGGGAGGTAATTTGGAATCAGACATTGAAGGAAGCTTCAAGAGCAGTAAAATTTGTAATTATCGCCTAGTTTTCTTACAAAAAAACAAGTCATACTGTGATTATGACTTGGGCATAATCACAATAATAATCTATACATTACACAAGCATCTAAAGGTATCCTTTTAAACTTACTCTTTAGATTGCTGCTCCTTATTACAAAGGTTGTACTTGGTGATTTGACGACTAAAAATCACTCTTCTTGGGCTGCCCTGGTGGCGCAGTGGTTGAGAATCCGCCTGCCAATGCAGGGGACATGGGTTCGAGCCCTGGTCTGGGAAGATCCCACATGCCGCGGAGCAACTAGGCCCGTGAGCCACAACTACTGAGCCTGCGCGGCTGGAGCCTGTGCTCTGCAACAAGAGAGGCCACGACAGTGAGAGGCCCACGCACCGTGATGAAGAGTGGCCCCCACTTGCCGCAACTGGAGAAAGCCCTTGCACAGAAACGAAGACCCAACACAGCCAAAAAATAAATAAATAAATAAATAAAATATTAAAAAAAAAAATCACTCTTCTTTATTGAGACTATTATGCCATCATCTTCACTAACCAGTTTATTAGGTGTCATCTCAGAGACAATGTCATTTATGACATAGCCTATATTATCTCAAACTATTCAGGACACTCCAATTATTTTACATATTTTCATTTATTTTTAAGCAAACTCTTTAATCTTCCTATTCTTAAATATTGATAATATTCCCAGTTGAAAAACATATAATTTAAAACTCTTCTACTTTAAAAGGCAATTGGTAAGTTATATGAACATTCTGAACTCCAAAATGTTTGTGTTACAAGAACACTCACTATAGAGGGAATGAAAAATACAAGAGTTATATTTGTAAATAAAACATATGACACAAACTGTGACAGGCCATTAAGTTGATTTGCAGGAAAATATTTTTATTTAATTAAAACCTTAAAAAACACATGGCCACATACATATGACCCTACCCACCCCTCCTACCCTATCCCGTCTGAGTGTAACTGACATCCAGGAAGAGATGCCATAGTTGTCATGTAGGCTCATCTTGCCCCTGGGATGGCTTTACATAAAAAAGCTGAGAGCCCTTTCTCCAAGAAATCTATGGTTCACTAGTGAAACGCTCTGACTCATCCCAGATGAGGCATTTCTCTTATTGCTGGAACCACTAATAAAAAGGAAAGCTTCATCTCTTAAGGTCTTTTACTTATTGGGGCAATATAAAAAGCAATGGCCACGGTAAACCTTAAAAATATAAACTGTACATTTTTGTGCCTTTTCCCATACATTAGTAGTTATTTTTAAAAACTTTTCTACCTGTAACTCAGCCCTTTATTCCTTACAAATACGCCTTATCAATAAGGAACAAACATCCTAATGACATCAGAAATTAAATAGGAGACTAAAACTTTCCCATATATGAGAAAGTAAAGTTATGGAATGAAAACAGTGTCTCTAATAATCTAGGTTTGTCAAACTGTTGTGACCTAGTCTGTGACCATGACTAACTTCTCTAGTCTCAACTTTCTTCCATATATAATGAGGTGACTAACCAACCACAACTGAGAGATCATAAGAAGCAAAGTCAATTAACATTTGAGACCATTATTATTAAACTTATATTTATATGTATTTCATTCTCAATTAATATGATGACATAAGGGGATAGACATACTTGTCAACTACATTAACAGTGAATTCCTTTCCCCTACTACACTCATTAAAGAAGAGATTATAATTAGGTTTCAAGATAGCCATTCATTAAGTGAAGGACCATAAAATTATTGTGTCTGAAAGCAGTAAAAATCTTAAAAAATGTTTTTACTTGACTGTGTTAGATTCATAACTAGAAATAATACATATATTATAATCTTGGGTTAAAAATCACAGTCTAACCAAAAAATTCATAATTATTTCATAAAAGCATTCACTCACTTAATTGTGTAAGTTCATAAAGGATTAACACATAGCAATTCCAAATTAGAAACAGAAATATCAAGGTAATATCATAAAAAACATCTGGAAGTTCAAAGAAATACAGAGCCCAAACAAATCCTCTAGGTTGTTGCCTAGGCCATGCCTCGTATTTCACAAATGTGAATACCAAGGTCCACAGAAATCAAGTGATTTTTAATAAGGTCACACATACAATGTATCACAAAACACGAACTAGAACCAATCTTACGACTCCACTGTTCTAATGCTCTTTCCATTAAAATGTACTGCCTTCTTATTTTTACATTTGGTATTTCTCTGTAGTATAAATTGCAGATTACATTAATGCATTACCAAAAAAATGGCATAAATATCAATTGCCAACATTTATTCAATTTAATCATGTGCCTACCCTTTTTCAGAAACTTCACTAAGATGAATAAGATGCTCTCAATTACAACCCTGAGGGAGAAGCAAACAGACAAACCAATAATTATAAAACATTTAAGTCCTGGCAGTGATAGAGATGCCCATTGGGTATTAAGGCACCAAAATGGAATAATAATGACAAGGATAATAAAGAGCATTTCCAATTACCAGAAAACAATTAGCAAGCGGGTAATGCCTGAACTGCACCTTAACTGACGGGTGTTTAACCAGATGGCACTAAATAAGAAGGAAAGAGGATTGACAGCATAGGAGATCACATGAGCAGGGCTTAAGAGTGAGAAACAGCACAAGGTATGGGCAACTACAACCAGTTTGGTGTTGATAAGGCTGCAGTCTTAATTTCATGGAGTGATCCAGATAGAGCTGGTTGGTAGGATGGCCAGACTGCGGAGGGCCTTACATATTAAGAAGCTTGGGCTTTAAAAAAAAAAAGAAGAAGCTTGGGCTTTATTCTTTGGGCAGTGATGGCTATTCAACAGTTTTAAGCATGGGAATTCCATAGTCATATTTTTCACTTTGTAGGCAAATTTTTATAGCAGTGGAATAGATAATTAAGGGAAAAACAAGGCAGGAAGCTAATAGCTAACTAGTTAAAAAGAATCTAGTTAAAAGATGACACATGGCCTGACTAGGGCATTGATAGGGCAAAAAAAGAAAAAACTGCTTTGACAAACTTTGAGTAGGTGAATACAGAGACTAGGTGAGAAGGTTAAGATATGGAGAACCCATTGTGGAGGCTTGAGTAGATGTGCCTCACCAAGTGAAAAAGCAGTTACCGATTTAGGGGCAGAGATGATGATTTTAGCTGAATTTGAAGTGTCTATGGGATATCCCGGCGGAGGTATCCAGCAGGCAGTTATACGATCTGTCACGAGGGAGAAGCCCAGCGTGCAGCTAAGACTAAGCATCAACATATTTGTGATGTGTTAGAATATGATTGCAGTTGAAATCATCTAATATACGTATGTCACATGGTAAATGAGAGTCCATAAAAGGCACACAGAATAAACAGCAAGAAAAATACTAAGAGAAGCAGGAGAGCAGATAAGTAATTACAGAGCATTATCAATAAAACATAATTGTGAGACTTATTACCCTGTAACGTCATTCCAGACCATTAAATTCAAAAGTTCCTGTTAGAACAAGTATAATGAAAGTATAGATGACCTAGAAGAAAGCATTGCTTAGAAAAATTAAAATAATAATAATAATAAAAACAAAGAAGACAAAAAAAAATAGACATTTCAGATACAAACTGAGGATTAAGCAATTGGTGTACCTTGACCATCCCTTTACCCAGAGTGAGGCAGTGACTAGTCTGAATATCTCTCCCCTCTGTTATGTCAAAAACCCCAGAAGATAAACATAATCTTTCTCTGAGAGCCTTGTAATCATCCCAGGGACCTTCTCCAATCAAACAAGGCACTGTGGGGTCCTGAGGAAGGCCCAGCATGTGGGAGAGGTCTGAGGACAGTCCAGCCCATCCGAGGACAGTTCATCAGCCCCTGTTCCTCTCTCAGAGGGATGCCCGTGTACAAAACCACCTGTGAAATACCACCCATCTCTGGGGCTGAAGGGCAGAGGAAGAGATAAAAGGGTTTCTCTTGACATCTAAAGCCCTATAAATATGTTTTATGTTTAAAGCCAAGGTATCAGAAGTGCTTAATGTAGCTGGCCTCCCTAAGTTGAGGATAAAGTGAGGAATAGAGCAGGGGGGCTGACACCCACACATTTTCTTGGTCCATACCTGAACACAGAAGCAGGCTCTGAGCAAACTCAGAGTGACCTGCTTCCTCTCCCAACTTCACCACTCATCAGCGGAGTGACCTTGGAACGGTGGCCAAGGGGCCAAGTGTCATTATCAATAAAATGGTCATAATAAAGATCCCTAAAGATGGCTAACAAATATTCAATGACTACTGTGTGATAATACTCTTTTTATTTTATTTATTGAGAAGAGCTATTCTAGAACAAACAGCCAAAAATCCTAAGAGTCACCCTTGACTCCCACTTTGTCTCGCATATCTAGTCAACAGGCCTATATACCTCCTTACTGTTCATCCATTTTGTCCCCCATTTTGTTCATCCAACTCACCTAAGTTTATCCATTTTTTTCCATCTCTGCAGCTACCACTTGGTCAAAGGCATCATCTCCCTGGCTTACTGCAATAGCTTCCTCCCATCCCATTAATTCTTCACACAGCAGTGGAGGGATCTTTTAAATTTAAATCCCACTAGACCATAATCCTGCTTAAATTATTTCAGCTGCATCCTGTTGCCCTTAGACTAAACACCAACTCCCTCCCAAGGTCTTGGGGCCGTTCATGTGCTGGGCCAGGTGTGCCCCCAGCCTCACCCCCATCAGCCTCCTGCTCACAAAGTGCAGCTTCGCTGGCTCCCTTTTCACAACAACCTGCTTCAAGGCCTCCAGCTCTTCCCGCCTCCCTGCCACACTGTGGCTTCCTCCCCTTGCCAGTCAGACCTCAGCTCTAGAGTCTCTTCCTCTGGGAAGCTCTCCCTGACCAGTCTAAATTTACACCCCACTGAGGATCCTGTTACCTATCATATTGCCCTGTTTTCGTCATGACACATTATTATCTAAGATTCTTATCTATTTGTTTATCTGTTAATTGTTTTCACCATTTTCCATCTGTCTTTAAGCTCTATGAAAGCAAGAACCCCTATTTCCAGAGCTTGGTTTTAGTAGGCACCCAGATATTGACTGGGTTACTATCAATATCTGAATACATAATATGCTTCAGATTACTGATGATGCAACTTCCCACGCATTTGTAAACAAAATAAGTACAGAGATTATATACAGACATAATATAGAGATTATATAGCAACTTTATTGCAGATACTTTAAGTATTATTTGGTCTATTCTTGCAGGTTCTTGATAAAGAGTATACCAAAAAAAAAGGTCAGTTAAATGAAGACCAATAACAACCAGGTCCAGCATCATTCAGTTCAAGCTCTACATGACTTCTTTTTGGTTACCATATTGTAGGTGTGCAGCCCTCTAGAAACACATTATCTCTGCAGAACAGGTTATCTCACAGACTGAAATAGAATGTGGTAACATTATTGCCCTTTTAATCTACAAACAGCCAATCTAACAAAGGCAGGCCCCAAGAGACCTCCTGCTTCCTACTTTACTGGGAGAATAGAGACCATTCATCAGAAGAAGCCCCTTCTCTGCCCTCTCCCAACTTATTTCCCTCAGCAACGGTGCTGCCCACCTTCACTTCTGCTTTAATAGAAGACATCCTTCCTTCTGTCTGGCCTTCATCTCAGCACTTTTCATGTGGACCTTGTCCTCTATTATCTCCTTTACGAATTATATTATCTGCCACAAATATGCCTTTGAATGTCCATGTGGGTTGCAAATAAGGTCAGAATACAACCTAGGCTTTCAATGTGCCACGCTGAGTTAAATTTTCTAGAAAAATCTATATCCTAAATCATTCTTTACTATGATCTCTTGCGTGAAATTAAAGAACTCAGGTTTTTCTGTACATACTTATGTACTACTGCAGAATAAATACTGAACACTCATGAAAAAGAATCTATGGCTCATAGAGCATGTCTAAGACTTACACATGAAGATTTGAAACTAAGCTCTGGCATTTATTTGCTTTGTGATCTAGAATGAGCCATTTGGCCTCCTCTTGCTTCAGTTGTGTCATCTGTAGAATGAAGACAATGGAATGGCTCACTTGTCAAAGCATCCAAATTACTGCTCTGATGAGCCATACGTAGACAGACGTCTTTAACTCTGTCACCAGGTAGAGTGACTGAAACATCCTCATGGGGGAAAATAGCAGTTTTTACAGTATTTGAAGCACTAAAATATTCCTTTCAGAGCGTCCTTATTTAATTATAAAATGTCCTACCTAGGAAAGAAAAATATTATCAATTCTATAGAAAGAGAAATATTAAAGGAATCTTACTATGTCTTTCAGCAAAATTGATCAGGAAATCGTGAATTATAATATTTATCACACAGACATATATTACCACCTTTTATTTTAAAAATATTTATGGAAAACCTACTATAATCCAGTGGTTGTGCAACTGGCCTAACAAAACTGTGTGTGACCTAAAAAAAACCTTGGTGCTCTTCCCCTTAACCCCAAGTGTTTCTCCTTTGCTTTTGTTATCTGTATGTCAACCCCTCTTCATTAATAATGCCACTACACACATTCAATAAAAGGCAATAGAAATGTTTCATTAAAATCTGATTTGTCAGACACAAATATTACAGAGTATCTAAAGAACTATCCTTTAACTGCCCACCTTTCTCAAAATCTTCACTATTAATTTTATTTACAAATATTTCTTTCACCTTCTGGGTTCTTCATTTTCCACCTTTAGCATGTTTTATATATGTATTTAGGTAGATTCCAAGACAGAGAAGGAGTCCTTAGCAATTCTGCAAAACAAAATGCAGGCTTAACGTTAAGCCCTCAACACCATTATTCTCAGTGTGTACACCCTTTTTATACAGGTCTCCAATGAAGATGTTGCTTCTGTGAACCAGGCAATGCCCCTTGTGTTTCTAGATCCACCCATCCCGGGACCAGGGACTGATTTTGGAGACCTTCCAAGCTCTCTCGGCAGACTGCAGACATTCAGCATTCCCATGCATGTGTATCTATTTCCTTCCTTGAGGATCATACCACATTCTAATTCTTCTACCTTTAAAATTTTCTTACTGTAAAAACCTTCCAACCAGTCCCAGCTTACTCCTATTAAGTCTGTTCTTCTTCTGTTCATTGTCTTTTGTTATAAAGTTATTTATTGTTTTTTTTATTTAAGTGATTTGAATTAAATGAGTTATGCATGCTTTTATACTAACTCAAGTGATACTAATGTTTCTGCATTTTGAGAGTCATATTCCTTTCTCTACCAATACCATTCCATATATATATATATGTGTGTGTATATATATATATATTCCATTCTATATATATATATATATAGAGAGAGAGAGAGAGAGAATCTCCATATAACCTGTGCCCTCTAGACCCAAACCACCCTCTATTCAGCTCCATCTGGTTTTGCACACTGCAGCCACAAAACATGAATCTTGATTGTATTTCTTCCCTTGGTAAAAATCTTTCTTGGTTCCATTGCTTTTAAAATGAAGTTCAACCTCCTTATTGGGTTTATGAGATCAGCAATGCCTTGAACCTTACTTCTTTCTTCAGGCTCTGTCCTCACTCTGCAACCTTTCTCCTCGCTGCAGCACCATATCCTAATTTCCAGTTTCCCCATATACAATGTTCTCTCTCCTATGTACTTCTGCATATGCAGTCACCTCTGCTGAGTCACTCTTAAAATAGAAAGGAGAGATAATCCCAGAAGTGCTTGGAGAGTTACACATAATTATTAATAAAAGTCAAATCTAAAATAGCATGCTATCTAGAAACACTGAAAAATAAGCAAGGAAACTGAATATTAAGAGACAAAATCAACACTGTACTAAGGATACTACTAACTTGAAAAAAGGTCAAGCTATAGAAAGAGAAACAGAATTATCCAATGTTAAACATTCAGATTGAATTTGGAACCTCTCAGACTTTCCTAGATAATCATTTATTTCCTTTAAAAAATGGACTACTTATTGTAAATTTTGAATAAGAGAACTGATACAGAGGATGTGAAAGCTCTCAGGGCACCTTAGCAACTAAAAATTTACTCTCAGTTTGTGAGCACAGTTTCTTCCTTTCAAGTAAAGGAAAAGTGGCAAAAATAAATGCCTTTCATTTCTAAGCATGACCCTAAAGATAAAACATAAAAAAGGAAAAAAATGATGACAAATTTGACTACCTAAATCTTTAAAATTTGAGTATGCCAAAACACACACACAACACAAATGCAAATGAAAAGATACATTATCAAGCAGAAAAAATAATCATTACTAAAAAGTTATATTTCTAATCTATAAAAAACTTTGATGAACATGAAAAAGATAAATACACAAATAAAAATTAAGCAAAGATTTAAACAGAAAACTCAAGAAAAATAAAGATACTAATAATATACAGAAAAAATTCAATTAAATCACATGGAAAAAATTATGCCATCAGTTTAACTTCTAAATTGGCAAAGACTAAGAGAAAACTAACATCAGCGTTGATCAGGGTCTACAAACATATGCACTCCTGGATACTGCTGGTGGGAACATAAAAATCCATTCAGGAGGCCAATTGATAATAAATATGTGTCAAAATTTTAAATATTATATATTCTTTAAACTAGCAATTTAACTCAGGGGTTTATCCAGAGGAAATACATAGACATAAAATACTATTTGGCAATTAAAAATAGTAGTAATCCAAAACCCAAATGTTAATCTATTAAGTGAAAAACATATACAAAACAGTATGCAGACATGGTATAAGCCTCTTTTTTTATTAAAATATTAAGTATAAAAAAGGTGTGTGTGTGTATGCCTGCCTATATGTGCAAACCAAAATGGGCTGGAGATTTCTGCAACAAAAGTTTAACAGTAGTTATCTCTTGTATGTGTACATGAGTGTGATCTTTACCCTCCTTTTCAAATTTTCTAGATTTTTATACATATTTAAACCAAGTAAAAGTATTTTTTACAATCGGAATGACAACACTGTTTTTAAAATGATGATTTTGTTTTAAGGGCAATATATTTAAGAAAATTGTATACAGAATAAGAAAGTAATACATCCATGGAAAACAGAGAAGTCAGTTTTAAATTATAAAACCTGATCACAGGACTTCCCTGGTGGCGCAGTGGTTAAGAATCTGCCTGCCAATGCAGGGGACACAGGTTCGAGCCCTGGTCCGGGGAGATCTCACATGCCACGGAGCAACTAAGCCCGTGTACCACAACTACTAAACCTGCACTCTAGAGCCTGCAAGCCACAACTACTGAGCCCATGTGTCACGTGCCACAACTACTAAAGCCCGCGCACCTAGAGCCTGTGCTCCGCAACAAGAGAAGCCAAGGCAATGAGAAGCCCACGCACCGCAACAAAGAGCAGCCCCTGCTCGCCACAACTAGAGAAAGCCGGCACGCAGCAACGAAGACCCAACGCAGCCAAAAATAAATAAATCAATTTAAAAAAAAAACCTGATCACATACATATTCTATTTGTTCGTCATTCAGAATATTTTTTCAAATGGTCTCAATATAATAAAGCCTTAAATGTTTTTCTCTAAGCATTCTTGATCTGATTTTTCACACATAGTGTATTTTAAGGGCTGTTCATTTGATTGCATTTTGTTCATTTAAACTCATCTCATCAAAATGCAAAATTTATAAGAGCTATTTCATCTCCAAAAAACACATTTAAGTCTAATTTATGTCCTATTTTTCTTAGAAAAAGGAAAACAAATTTTACTAAAAGTAAATGAACTGAAGCTCCAAAAGTTCGAGGGTGACACAGAAGTTAAACATCATGAGACTGAAAAGCACCCTGGCCTTCAATTCTTATTCAAGAAGTTTATTTACCCACATATGATTCAGCACTCTACAGAACAACTTTTCCTCTCAGAATCTCATATTCCATATTCTTCTTTAACATAGCAAATGAACAGTGACCCTTTTCCTAGGAAACAGGTTGTAACCTGCTATAAACCTCTAACTGACCTAGGCCCTAATCCTAACTTCATTCTTTCCTGTTTTTCATTGTCTAATGCTGGCCATGATTTCTTCAAGATCCCTTCTTGATCAGGATTCTGCTGTTCGGTCTTCAGCTTTATGATCTGCACAACAGATTCTGAGCTTGCTTGCGCCTAACACTGATCAGAGCTTCACAACGAACTGCATTTTACCAGCAGACTCCAAACTCACCATTCTCATAGACTTTCTTCCATTTGAGGACTGCTTTGTCCTGAAGCTCTCTTCTGTCTTATACTGGGAACCACAGCCTGTCCAGCTTGCTATTTCCCTCTTTCTCCTTCTCCAATCCTGTGATTTCAATTCCATCAAATCTCTGACTTAGTTTCAAGACTCTGACACTAAACATACTAATAATTCCTCTACCTAAAACATCCTTTGGAATCTTTCATTTACCACACCTAGCATATACTTAGTTGTACTTCAAGTCACTATTTATTTATTTATTTATTTATATTGAAAGATAGTTGATTTACAATGTTGTGTCAATCTCTGCTGTACAGCAAAGTGACTCAGTTATACACATATAGATGTTCTTTTTTTATATTCTTTTCCTTTATGGTTTATCACAGGATATTGAATATAGTTCCCTGTGCTATACAGTAGGAACTTGTTGTTTATCCATCCTATATGTAATAGTTTACATCTGCTAATTCAAAACTCCCAGTCCTTCCCTCCCCCACCCCCTTCCCCTTAGCAACCATAAGTCTGTTCTCTATGTCTGTGAGTCTGTTTCTGTTTTGTAGGTAGATTCATTTGTGCCATATTTTAGATTCCACATATAAGTGATATCATATGGTATCACTTTCTCTTCCTGACTTACTTCGCTTAGTACGATAATCTCTTGCTGTAAATGGCATTATTTTGTTGTTTTCTATGGCTGAGTAGTATTTCATTGTATATATGTACCACATCTTCTTCATCCATTCATCTGTTGATATGGACATTTATATTGTTTCCATGTTTTGACTATTGTGAATAGTACTGCTATGAACATAATGGTACCTGTATCCTTTTGAATTATAGTTTTGTCCAGGTATATGCCCAGGAGTGAGATTGCTGGATCATGTGGTAATTTTATTTTTAGTTTTCTGAGGAACCTCCATACTGTTTTCCATAGTGGCTGGACCAGCTTACATCCCCACCAACAGTGTAGGAGGGTTTCCTTTTCTCCACGCCCTCTTCAGCACTTGTTATTGTAGACTTGTTAATGATGGCCATTCTGACCAGTGTGAGGTGGTACCTCATTGTAGTGTTGATTTGCATTTCTCTAATAATTAGTGATATTGAGCATCTTTTCATGTGCCTACTGGCCATCCTTATGTCTTCTTTGGAGAAATGTCTATTAAGGTCTTCTGCTCATTTTTTGATTGGATTGTCTTTTTTGTTGTTGAGTTGTATGAGCTGTTGGTATATTTTGGAGATTAAACCCTTGTCTGTCAAGACTCAATTTAATCATCTCTTCCCTAGGGACTTCTAATCCCTATAGTGGAATATGTGAATATGTGCCCACTTCCTTCTCTGGGTAAAACCTACACAACACACATATTTGCTTGAGCATGTGTGCGTGCACACACACACACACACAAAAGAGTTATTTAGCTTATATTGGAATTATTTGTTTACGTATCTTTCCTTCCCTACCAGACTCTAAGCTCCTTAAGGGTATGCCATATCTCACTGGTCTATATATACCCATTACCTACCCTAGACAGGCAATAGCCCATAACATATTCTCCATAAGTCTGTGGATGAATTAAATATGGCCTATCAGGAAACTTATCTTTATTTTTAGACAATTTCCTTGGTAGCTGGGAGTTTATATGGTGGTCAGCTGGGAGACACTGCACTTCCAGAGGCCAGGAACTATCATATCAGATGGTGCTTTGGAAAGTTTGGAAATAACATCAAGACAGGATTGAGAATTGAGAGCAATTTAGCTATTACCAAACCTAGCCTGGGGTAACAAGATTCTGTACTAGGATGGTGATAATAAGAGATAGAGAAGGAAAAAAAATCCCTAAGATCCCGCACAATACAGATCAGGAACAGGCAAGAAAAGGTTTTACGGGGCACCCCTCTGCATCTGAAAAGACACATGGCATTGTGTTAGGCAATAAATAAAGTGAGGTAACTAGGGGAGGTCCCCTTTCCCATAGAAACTATATATGTGTATGTGTGTGTGTGTGTGTATATGTGTGTGTGTGTGTATATATATACATACACACACATATATAACTACTTATATTTAGGAGCATACAAATGGTAAACGGAAAGGTAAAGTATCTCAGCAAGTTGATGAATCTGAGGCTCAGGTAGGTGCTACATCTACAGCAAACTCCCAAGGGCTTGTTGAGAGCAGTGCCTTTCCTATTCCTTCAAAGAGTCCTCCCCTCCCCCCCCAAATTTGAGACACCTATTACTCATTCATATGTAATAAAAATACAGTGGAGTGCTAAGCATACTTGCTGAACTGAGAATACATTAATATTCCATGCTCCTTGGGTACAAGGATGAAGTCAATGCCAGAAACGGCTCTTCCTAGAAAGAGCCAAAAGTGCCACCACAGGTTCAATGAAGGTGTCACCACTAAGTTAAGATGCTGTCACAAAGGCTAATAAGAAGATTAAATGTATTAAAAAGAGGGCTGAGACTAATATAACTTTGATTTCCTTTCCCCAAAAGAATACCAAGCATCTGAGATATAAGAGGTTAAGGAGAGGGCAAAAGAGATGGTTAGATTCATTTATAAGTGATTTACTTTTGAGGAGAGATTTTGAAAGATTATTTAACTTAGAATGAAGAGTAAAATATTCAAGGCAGTTTTATGGTAATTAATAAAAAAGTAGAAATGGATATTAAATTCCTAACTCATCAGCATCACGGACCAGACCAAAAAAAGGAAGCCAACTTTCAGTTTTGCTGAGGAACTTCTTACATAACAATTTATAGATCTTTATATACAAAGATAATTATTAAACTCGCATTTTAAGAGGTTTTTCCAACTAACATACGGGTAAAGTAAAGAAAACGAGTTTAAGTGAACTATCTACACATTTTTATTCAATTTACTTTTGGAATACTGTTATGATAGGGTTGGCCAAAATTGTGATGCAAAAGTTGGCCATAAAAACCCAAAGGAAGGAAAATCTTGTCTTCTCAGAGCTAAGCAGACCTCACTCATAACGGTTTTGAATGTAAAAGCAAAAAATTTAAACAGACAGATAAAAATTTGAATCATTTATTTCTAAACACAGAGTGCAACCACTATAGTCAAGTCACTTAAATTCCTTGTGGTTAAGTCTCTTATCTATAAAACATAAATAAACATATAAATCTTTGATGACATTATTATTTCACACATTACATATCAATCTGTGAGAAGAGCACTGAAGCACAGAACTACAAGATTATGTATGTAAAACAGGGCTTGTAGGAGGAAGTCTTGTCCTTCTACAAAGTTCTAAATCCTCTATAGATCTTAAAATGTGTAAGAATTAGCCTTAAGTACTTTTAAATGGAAAGCAAAATATATTGTAATAAAACACATCTATATGACTTCAAACACATCAAATCTGAATACATTTTCGGTATCATCTGGTTAATATTCTAGCTTCAGAAATTAAGAATCCTGAGGATAACATATCCTGATTATGGCCCCTGTATTTTTTTTTCCACATGGTTTATTCTGTCATATAGATAGTCCAAGTGTCCCTGAAAGAAAAGATGTTATGAATAGAAATCCATTTCTAGGACCAAGTTCAAGTTCAAATTTGCATGACAATGTCTGCAGTGCTTTATCCCTCTTAAAAGCAGAGTCACAAGCTCTTAAATTCACTTCTCCTTGCATTTTAATAAACAGAGGCCAACCTAATGGTTATGTGGTTTGTGTTTACCTTAAACTTCTGAATCCCATGTAAGACTTACTGCTGTGCTGGGTACATGGTGGGTCTCAAATAAATTATTGGTTGTTTTATAAATGGTACCTTACATGTCTCCAAGCAATATTAAACTCAACAGCAAGAATAATAATCCTTTAAATTGTCATTTTGCTATATACTCTAGCTAAATGCAAAGACAGTATCTATGAAAATATGATCATTCTATGTGGCAAAACCTAGATAGAGCTTCAGGGTTTAGTCAGCTTCTGAGATAACCAGCAAGGATAGATATCATACAACAAAACTGTCAGGAATTCTTTGTGGATTATTGCTTGCTAGATGCTAGAGTCCCTTTTCCTTCCACACACACAAAGAAATAAATAAGTAAACAAATAAAAACCCCACCTGTGAAAGAATATACTATTTTAATACCCAAAAGAGCTGACTGGCAGTGAAAGAACACGTAGATTCCTGAAGGTTTTCCTTAAACTGCATAATTGTTTCTCACTGACAAATCCAACAATTATTCCTTAGATGGATGTGTTGATTTAGTAACATTCTATCACTCAGAATTTCTCTGTTTATGCTTTCCCTCTCCCAGAGGGCAGCCATTCTAAAGAGTTATCCCTCTCCACAAGTAGCAAGACCCATAAACTCTTTGTGAACACAATGAAGGGTTGCCACCATTCAAATGGAAAGAGATACCAATTAAGCGAGTTATCCTATAAAGCAAAGAAAGTTTTAAAAAATAAAAATAAAGCAAACCTCAGAAAAGCCATGCAAGCATATAATCCACCACCAATATTCTGAAATCTTTAGAAATCTGCACTTGAAGTTTTAGTGGAGTTTTGTGGCTAAAGCTGACTGCATTTACGCCTGTCTGGACAGAGAACACGGAATACCGTGTGCAAAATATTATCTGATACACCATTAAAATGCCTGCGTTAATTAGTAAATAAAGTCAATTGCTAAGGTTATCACTATGTCGATTCCTGCCCTGCCCTTAAAAGAGTTTAAACCTAGTTGTTACTGATAAGTAACAGTGTTTGTGAAAATTTCACCAGGCAAAAATATTTAGAGTAACACCATTTTCTTCTGGATCTAGAAATCAGAAAGTGAACCACAAGTAAAAAAAATGTAATTAATTTACATTTGAATGTCGTTATATTCAGATTCACTAATTGATTAAGAAAAAGAAAGCCAGCCATAGGACAAGTTTGGGGCATTTGTATAAAAGTATTGCCAGCATATTTTGTAAGTTGTTTAACTTTTCAAGACTCACACAATAAATACCTTGTATAATCTGTACTAGAAATAGTACTTTATCTTTATCAGATAATAATTATACAACCACTCTTGGCCCAAGTTTAGCCCAAAGTGGTTTAGCCCAACTACTTTTAACCTAAAATTAATATCCAATCACAATAAATATATTAGCACATCTAAAACTTCTGTAACTGTTTGACATTATCCTCCACCAAATGAATTCATTTCCCTTATGCATCACATTTCTCCCATCACCAGGTGGCTGTATCTAATTCTTCTGTGCTCTTCACACTGAAAATTCTCAGACTCCATTCATTTATTCCAACAATATTTACTCAAAGTCTCCCCCAAATCAGGCAGTGTGCGGGCACTGGTGTACACAAAATTATTTTTCGAACCTACCAGAATTCCATTCTTCTCGTATTTTCTATTAGCTATTCTTTAATTGTGCAAATATGAATAATAATAAGATGTAACAATAAATTCCCAGTAAATGATAGCAATTATTTTTGTAGCCTCATTCCAGGGGACGTACACTGAGCATTTCATAAGCTTTGCTATTTAATTATTACATCAAGCTTATCTCAATATTAACATCAATACTAGAGGCAGAAGCTGGGTTTAGAGACGTTAACTAACCCAATGTCATGTCAGTACCAAATGGAGAAGCCAAGACTCATACCAAGTTAGCCTGACTCTTTATCCACCGGGTGACAAGGGGGAAAGTCATATAAAAATTCAGTAAACAAATTTATAAAGATGTGAATTTGGGGGGATGTCATAATAATGAAAAGTATCAAAAAAAATAATGAAAAGTATCACTTTGGGATAAAAGCCTTATAAGCGACTCAGATTTTATAATATCCTGTTATCAGTATCTCAGAAGTCATTGCTTTCCAACAGTTGGCATGATAAAAGACGTTTCTATTTCAAAAAGAAATTTACATATACCTAGTAATGCAATCTCCAAGAAACCACTATAATGTTCTGTTATGACTGTAAGAAATCTGTTCTTAGATGTTCACGGAGGGGGAAAGATATATATGATGGAGGATACTGGTTTTCTAAAATGTTAAATCTACAAACACTACTGACTACTGAGTACCATAATCACCCATTACCAATTCTAGCTGGTAAAATGAGTGTCCTGGGAGTCTCAGAAGAGAAAGACACACTGTGTAATCCTTTCCGACATGATTATGAGTTAAAGGTGGGAAAAGTCACAGCTATCAGGACTGGAAATCACCATGAGGGGCTAGAAGCTGAGCTTTAATTTTATAGCTTCTGCATATTGAATCTAATATCAAGAAGCAAACAGGACTTTTAATCAAGTAAATGGATGGCTTTTTTTCCCTGAAACAGGAAGAGAAGCTCTGTAAAAGTGAATGTCTTTGAAGGAGAAAAAGAGAAAGAGAAAGAGAGAGAGAAAGAAAGAATATGGCAAAAGATACCTGAAATATTAAAGCTTGCAATGAAAGGAATGGTTCTTGATTACTTATAAAGTTCAGTTCAATAAGCATTTGCTGAGTGCCTTATATACATGGGATAGGCACTGTGGTAAGCCCTAGTGGTGCTGACACGATCCCTGATATCAATGCTCCAGTGATCTAACAGTCATACAAAAGGTAACTCATGCAGAGTGATATATGCACTAAAGCAGCAATATCCATGTACAGGAAGGATGCGATTTATTAATTTGCTATTTTAGTAAAGAGGCACATTTTAATAGAAACATAAAGTAAGCATATTGTAGTGTCCATTAAACTCTGAGGTTACACTTGTTGCTGGCATAAAGACTAGCATTGCTTCTTGATCCGGTGGCAACTGCCAAAAATGGAAGCATGGTCTCAAGAACAAATCGCAGCCCTTCCCCCTTACAGAAAACAGCAATACACCAATGATAATCAGAGTAAATATTACATTATACTATTTTCATGCAAAGAATAATCTGATAATTACTACAGATGCATAATAAGTAATTAAAAATAAGCATAATGATTATCAATCAGGTTACAATGACTTATCTTTAAGGATTTCAAAATAAACCTCTGTGACAATTACAAAAGGACTTGTCTTATAGAGAAGCATAGAAAGAGCAATCTTGAGCAAAATGAAACCCTCACTAACTTGAATTATCATGCAGAAAAAAAGGGAGGAAAATTGTAATTATCTATGTTGCAAGGAGATTAAACATCGCTCTTATAACTTGTGCTCTCAATACCACAAATAAATGGAAACTTTTCATACTGCCTCTGGAAAAAATTATGTAGCAAGATGAATTTATCTGAGCTAAATGAGTTTTGCTGACAAAAAGGCTAAGTGATATTCTTGACTTGGAAAGTGAATAAGACAATCCAAAGGTGAAGGGATGGAAATTTCCTTAGTAAGCCTAGGATGATTGGAAGGTAATGTTCCCCACATTAAGAACATAAAAATAGTAAGCAATATCAAACTGGTATTGTTAAATACAACTTGAGTTTTCCAGGAAAATGGGAATTTCATGACATTCTCCAGGCAGGTGGGCACTAGACTAGACCCTTACGCTCCATCTCCCTTTGCTTTATTGGAGCAGAGCTCAGTTTTCATTCCCATTAACACGGTACCATAAATAAAGGACCTGGAGTGGCCCTCGGCACGTGGTGGGTGCTCAGTCAGTTGTAGCTATTATTACCATGACTGTCCTCCACTGTCTGCCTCTCCTTCCCTACATGAACTCTATCTTTATCACTCTGGCTCACCACTCTGATCCTGTTATGCCCCAGCTGGGATTTTGTCAAAATGTATGACTGGCAAGCTACATATTATTATAGGTGTTAGTGTTCTCTATACAGTCTCGTAAGCCAGAAGGCAGCACCAACAGTATACCCTTAGTGCTCTTGCCTTTATGGAGATATTTCATACAAGGGCACAGCTATGTAGAGGTAAAAAAACACCACCACTATACTTTCTTGCCTTCTTCTCCATTCCTTCAATGTAAATACCTTATATCTTGATTGTGTTTGTTCTTTCCCTTGATTTAGATAGAGGACTGAAGTGTGAGCTTTTCAAAGGTGTGGCCTGCATCTCCATTTCCGGGTTACAGCCCAGAGGGCAGGCTTCTCACAAGATACTCTGTCAGGGGGCACAGCTGACTTCTTTGGGCCTTTCCCTAATCCCAGCTGGGTTCATTTCAGAGCAATTATCTTTTTCTGCTTCTTCTTCAAAAGGGTTTATCTGTATTTTTCCCTTTAGTAAAGTAATAAATGTTCACTATGGAAGAATATGAAAATACAAAAAAAAGAGAAAAAATTTTTTATATCTATAGCCTCTACTATCCAAAAACAAAGACTTGTTAACATTTTGTTTTCTTTCCTCCCAGTCTTTTTCTTCCTCATTCCTGCTTTTAAGGGAAGGAAGTACAGCAGTTCTGCATTTAAACAGCTGTAATAATAAGGTAAGTACATTTTTTGTCTTGTATTTAAAAATTTAACATAATGTAAACATTTTTTTCTGTGTTTGGAATTATCTGCACTCAAAGCAGCTATTTTTATGGTGCAACTGAATAACAAGTGTAGCTCTGTTCCCCCCACGCCACCCCCACCCCCCCACCCCCCCCACCCCCGCACCTCCTATAATAGCAAGGATGTGTACTGAAAGTAAACATAAACTTGGGGTTATTATTGGCATTTGCATTTAATACTTTCAATCATTACTAGGAATCTGATCTTGTTACTCTTTTCATTTTCTTCCATTAAAACATGCCTGGTTGTTATGAACACCTGTTAACACATTGGTTATTTTATTGTTTTATGTTTTTGTTTTTGCCACAGTAATACTGTAATTTAACTTCATATCTCCAACAGTATCTAGCACAGTATTTTGCACACAGTAGGCATTAAAGAAATACTTTCTAAATTGGACCTACTTAGGGAGATTTTAATTATAAGGAATAACGACTCATTAGGGATTAAAGAATTTGTGAATGAAATACCAAATAAATGTATTAGTTACATTCTGCCTTGATAAAGTTTTCACATAACAGTGTGGGGGGGGAGGGGGGGCGGGCCTCTCCAAAAATCTCAGATGGTTTTATTTTAGCATAATTATCTTCTCTTTTACTTTAAAATACAATTTGTACATTTTTTTCATTAGCAAAGTAATAAATGCTCATTATGGAAAATGTCCTACCTATAGAGAGAAAAAGAGCTCTTCATTGCTCATGTCTAATAGTAATATATTTTAGCAACAATATTAACCTTCTGAAACTATATAATTGCCATTCAGATTATTTTTCCAAAAGAAAAGAAAATGTCTGGCATAAAATTTTAAAATAACTGATCAATCTACTAAATGAAAAGTGAAAGTAATGATCTTAATTCCAACTTTAAATCAACTTTAATCTATCTGTAAAGCTAGCCACCTTTCTTTTTTTATTAGGAAAGTGAATCAGTAAGGTAGAAAAAAGTGGCTAGTACAATACATTTCAAGCCTCCATTGATCTTTCAGGCTTTCTTGCCACTTTCCATCTGAATCGTCTGTCCACCAGTCTTGAATGGTATTACAACCTAAACCAATTTCACTGAAGCACACACACTGCAAACAAATCCCTGGCTCCAGTCTCAATGAAGACTAACGAAAACAACGAAAGCCGCAATGAGAGCGGTAAGAAACACTGACATAAGCTGCAGACTGATCAAACTTTAATCATTGCTCTTGAGAACTTTCTGCTATGAGTGAATCAGTGATCAAGAACAACCCTGTGATCCAAATGCACACCCAGGTGCAACATGCCGCTTGGGAGCACACCTTTGGGACACACAAGAGCCTGATGATCATTCTGGCCATGCAGGAATAGCTCACAAAAACTAGCCTCTCAACTCAGGAGCTATACTAGTTCCAAAGTCACCACATATGATATCTTAGAAGCAGTCACCTGCTTCTAAGGGCACCTTGAATTGAGCACAGGCTAGATTCTAAAGGATGAGTCCCCTAAGTCAGGCTGTGTGCTAAAAAGTAAACCAGCCTGAGATGAAGCATCCAGATCCAAATGGTTCTTAGGAAATCATTACAAATGGCAAGGGACACAGAGAGGCAAACAGAGCTGGAAATATACATGTAGAATGATGCAATTTAAAAAGTATTATTGTAAGGACACAAATGACTTAAATGGAACATTTTATTGGATTCCTGTTTATCTTTTCTATGTATTCTAAAATCTTAATACTAAATATCACCTAAATAGCAGCTCTTTTTTCACAATCAGTAAGATGGGAATGAGGGGTTTACTTTGAGGAACTTAGTACATTGAGGATTTAAGTTAAAATTCAGTTAAGCTAATTTAGCAGCAATTTAAAATATTTCTGCTATGAATGATAACAATTTTGACAATTATATAGCAAGTATGAATTGAATAAGTACTAATTCCTTTTGTAGGAATAATCAAAATTAGTGATTTTTGACCCACATTCTAATTTAGATCTAGTGAACTGCTAGAAATTGTTTTACTGATGTAAAAAAAAAAAGCATGATAAGAGAAAGAAGATGAGGTTCCAATAATAGCAAATATTTGTTTAAAAGTTTCACAGCTGACATATTTATCCATGTATTCATTAAACACATTTTATGAATAGTTGTTTCAGGAATACATCTTCTGGCAACTACTTGAGATTCTGCTCTGTGATGATTATTTGGTTCATTGTTCATGTTTCAGCTCCTTTGGGGTTTTTATAGTTGAGTAATATGCTGATTTATGGTGGGATCCATCCATAATCATTTTGCCCCAATAGAGACATCCTTTGAAACTTTAAAGGACTGATCGTCATCTGCCTATTTACACATCATCAGCCTGTTTCCAAATACCACAGCTTCAGGATCTACATGGAATAAAGTAGGTGTCACCAAAAAAAGTATGATTTATTTTCTGCCCTGGACATATAGTTACTTGATAAGGAAATAAAACCAAGCAAATACCTTGGTTCTCTTCAACCATAACTCACAGCTTTGTGTAAACTAAAACAATTAAAAAAAAAATTCAGGAGAAGTAGAAGAGTGGGACATGAAGAGAAAACTTCAATGTAATAAAAAATTACCTTTGAGTATTATAAGAAGCATATTAATCTATGAATGGTAAGAGCTCTAAGAGAATGAAATACAACACAATCTCAGAAAGTATGTAAAGAAACTTTAAAAGTAGCTAACACATCACCATTACAAAACCCAGAGGACATAAACTCTAAACTCTGTTTACAGTCAAAAGTGTGTGATGCAGGACCAGTTGTGGAAGGACACCAAGAAGTATGACAAGGAGCCTGAGGAGGGGAAGTGTGCTAGATGCCATCTCAGCTTACAGTGAGCTCTGCCAATGTCTGAATGTGAAAAACAAGTACATACAAAACAGAAAAAAAAAAAAAGGTCAATTATGAAGTAAAAGAGAACAGTGCAGGAACACAGAGGTAAAGTCAGAAAGGCCCAGAGACAAGCACAACCAGCCAAGCCTGCTATGGGCAAGTGCATGGCCAAATGATATGATACCCCTATCATTCATTTTAAAAATACATCACAAGTTCCTTTTCAAACAGCTGGAAATTTTATACACTCCCTTTTTCTCTTTAAAGGATACTACTACAGAATTTTATTCTAATACGATATATTTTTATGCTTCAAAGTCTTATTGATCATTCTGCAGTCTCTACAAAAAAAAAAAAAAAAGCATGATTTCCATGGCAACCAAATTACATAGACTATTCCACTAACTAGGCTACTTAGGGGCATTCAGTAAGCATAAAATGAACATGCCATCCAAGTTCACTTAGTTATAAAATGCCCACATCTCAAATTCTTACTATGAAATTTGTTCTAAAAAATACAGTGGCCCAAGCCTGAAACATTACTGAACGTTACTGACATTATTGAACATGACATATTTTGGATATTATGTGGGAATACTTCCGTATGCTTTTATTATGGTCTTGTTGAGTATTTCATGTCCTAGAAATTGTTTTCAGTTTTTAAAGACCGTTTCAGAAAAGTGCATGACACATAACTGCAATAAACCCTGCAACAAAAATAAAAAGTTGTGCAGAATTAAGTTATCCTAAAAAGTGGTAACTTCTTAAAAAATTTAAAGCATGATAATAACTTGATTTTTCCCCTTAGGGTTTAACTCTAATAATTGTGAAATCATGTTTTTTTATATGTTTGGTGCTACTCTATTTGAATAATTTTAAAGTGTCAATTTGAAATAGAAAGGATTTTTTAAAATTTTTATTTTATATTGGAGTATAGTTGATTAACAACGTGTTCATTTCAAGTGTACAGCAAAGTGATTCAGTTATATATATATATTTATCTGTTCTTTTTCAAGTTCTTTTCCCATTTAGGTTATTATATACACTGCTATATTTGAAATAGAAAGGATATTTTTAATGTTAATCTAAAAGTAAATAAAAATCATTTTAAAAAGGTCAGAAAGGAGGGAGTTAAGGTTGGACATTTGCTCATATATATAGCAGAGTTCTAATAACACTTATTAACTCACTTTTAAGGAAGAAGTTCCATTTGAATTACAGATGTTAGTGTTAACAAATAAAAATTTATTAGATTTTTATGTCATAGTAAAGAACATAGGCTCATTCATCAATGTTTATCTAGTAATGCCATAATCAAGTCCTAATATGTCTAACTTTTAAATTAATACAAAATACCTTATTTCTGAGAAATCTGTTTTAGAAACTAAGGTACATTTGGGGAAAAAATCTTAATTTAACTGCCTAGGACTGCTTGAATAATGAGACTATGTCATAACACAAAGATATCAAGAAGTCAAAACTGTAGATATCTCAACAAAAGGTAAAATAACAAGATACACAAAAAAATTTAAATATTTTGCTCTAACTTGTAGTTATAAAAACCACTCATATCCACGCCTTCCCCATGAAATAGTCAAAGCCAAAGGAGAATAACTGAATTATCATTTTTTTTCTTTTTCTTGCTTATATTTTCCACAGGTCACTCAATGACTTATAAATGTTTCACAATTATGTTTCAATATTTCAAAGGCAGACTGCAAATGTAAAATATTTCATTGTTATTTTTCTTGCTAATCATGTCTATTGAGTGAAAGGTAACGATTATTAAAACATGGTATTTCCTACTGTATATTTATCTTAAGAAGCGGATCAACATAATATTTCAAATATTTCCATAAAGTGTGCAACACAGACACTCAGGAGGAAAAAAAAAAAAAACAAGCAATAACTTCCTAGACACCGAAGTAAAGCAATTAAGTATTTTCTCTTGAATAAATCATTCTTTATAGAAACTAAAGCAGAAAACCATTATGATCAATGTTAATGCTGATGTCTTATGAATTTTCTACCATAAAAGAGAATCTACACACTTTAAATTATATTAATGGCTGAAACCAGGTATCTGAGTGTACTAGAATAGCTATGCAAATCTACCTTTTGACAGAACCTTACAAGCATTTAGACTTAACTATAGTCCTATTATGAGGCATGGTTTTAAAATGAGGACAGTAGAGAAAGCTAAGTGGAGAATGATCTCTACCAGGAGCCCAGTGAAAGGCCTGACTTCCTAAGGAAAGGAAGCTGAATACATAGGGAATCCCCTTCTTGCCTCCCTACAGACAAGAGGGTCATAGAGTGTTAGTGCAGAAAGATTATTAACTCCAGGAACCACACACATGTGGCCTTCAAGAAATGCAGCGTTCTTTCTGAGTCCAAATAGTTACCTGAGACCCCAATTCAGGAAATGTTAGTGAGCTGTTCTAACAACAAAAATAAATTAACTATAAAGGTATACTTCATTGTATTCAACTATATTATTTGTGTTCGTTTCAGCAGTTTTCTCTCTTAACCTATGGAAATGGGAGTAATGGAGGTGAGGCCAGAGAGATGGGCAGGGCCACGCAGGAGGTGTTAGAAAATTAGGAGTTTATTGTGAAGACTCCGAGGAGCTACTAAAGACTTGAACCTGGAATGAGACAGGCCCACGTGTGTTTTGGAATCATCACTCTGATTGCAAAGTGGACACATACCAGCGTGGGACCAAACAGGAGCGAGAAGATGCATCTGAAGGCTGCCGTGGTCATCCAGGTTAGAGGAGCTGGGGTCCTGAATGATGGTGGTGGAGGCAGGCTAGAA
Source organism: Eubalaena glacialis (assembly GCF_028564815.1). NCBI lineage: Eukaryota > Metazoa > Chordata > Mammalia > Artiodactyla > Balaenidae > Eubalaena > Eubalaena glacialis. Next base: position 5,962,868 of record NC_083727.1, on the reverse strand, counting down.
ATTATAGAAACAATACAGAATCTTGCACCTCTCTTGCACATTTCACATGAGAATAAATACAAGCTCATATGTACCTAATAATAAACAAATCAAACTTTTCTCAAAGTTAAAATGCCATCCTTAAAGCAAAAAGTAGATAGTAGCCTTCTAGCAAGCAATGGGAGAAGCAAATTGGTGTTCTCTGCCTGGCAGTGGACAAGCTAAAGGCTGCTGAGTTCCTGGGACCATGTTGTGTCATTTCCGTACTTCCTGGGACTCAAAGCTGACCTTATCCTTGCGAAGGTTTAGTCCAGCTTCCAAACTTCAGTGGGTTCCTCAATACTTATTTTGACAAGTGTGTTCTCCCTGAAGCCCCAGGATGCACTGTCGTTAGTGTCAAACTTTAGTTCTCACATGTAGCAAAGAATTTGCTCTTTTGGCTGGCAGTGTGTTTCTCATGAATGAACTGTAGATCACTCTGGGAAATCTCTCTGTCCCTGTGAATGACTGTTGAGTGAGGAATTCCTCAACTGTGAATTATTAAGGCTGTAGAGGTACAGCAGTTAAAAATGGCAGTTAACACCTAGAAAATGAAGGTCTTCGAATTTCTACATATTTTGCTACTAAGTGACATCAGTTGGAACCACAGTCTTCCAGCCTTAATCACTGAAAATTCTGAATAAAGTATACTCATTTTACCCTCAGCTTTTCTTCTGAGTTTAGCAAACTACAGACTGCAAACCAAATCCTTTTGTAATTAAAGTTTTATTGGAACCCAACCCCACCTATTGTTTACATATTGGCTCTGACTGCTTTCACATTCCAACAGCTGAGCTGAGTAGTTGGGACAAAGACCTTATAGCTTACAAAGCCAAAAATATTTACTATGTGGCCCCTACAGAAAAAGTCTGCAGACTCCTGCTCTAAGCGAAGCAGCACCTAAAATATTCTCTTTAATAAACGTTATTGAAAGGATAAAAATGAACAGTCATTGAAATCACAAAAGAAGAAGAAAGGTTTAAAAACACCCCAAAGCTACACCCCATATCTTCTTTACACTCAGATGTATAAAACTCGAGAGCTGCCTGAGAGTGGAGCACATTGGAAACCACCCACCTGTGACATCAGCAGATGGAAAGGCTGTCACTTTTCTGAAAGGGATCCTAGGGAGGCTGATTAACCTGTTAGAAAACCATTTAAGGGATATCCGCCAGTCCCCACAGACAGACTCGAATTTAAGAGGATAGAGAGATCAGAGTGTTTCGTGAGGTACTCATAAGTTCGGATCCTTAACGCTGCAAGGATCCCAAGCGGAGGCTCACACACACTGTGCAGCAGCATCACTAATGAATCCACACCTCCCCCGATCCCCATCTGACCCGCAGACAGGTGTTAACACGACCAGAGGACAATCCTGAGCCTGGAGCAACCACGCCTGTTCTGACTAGAGTAACCTTTCCTCTTTTAATAGGAAAGCTTCGGTACCGCTCCTTGAACAGAGAGAGTACCTGCTTTAATAAATCTGGGCATGAGAACGCAAAATCTTTCTTCATTTCCACCTCAGAAAGAATCATCCAGCACTGTTTTAGCTGCACCCCAGCATGATCTCCCTGTGGGTTCCCCGAGGCACTTGTGGTAATCCTTATTCGTTTCATGGCCTGTACAGAATAAAACCCATCCAAGTCAAATACCCTGCTTTCCCAAAGCTTTCCCCACTTTCAGCTTGCCTCCCCTGGCCAAGCTAGCATGAAGTACAAAATATTGATTGGAAAGGCACCATACACCCTTGAAGAGCCTGTCAAATTACCATCCACCCTATATTTTCTTATCTCCACATGTATAATAGTAAATATAATTGATTAGTAAATGTTGGAGCATAGTTCTGGCAATTAATGGAACAAAATCTTCTTGGGGTACATGTTCTATCCCCTCCTTTCACCCCCATATGCAAAGTCTCTGGTGTAAGAGCTCTTGTGTGACAGACAAATAACAACACTTTTCCCATAGGCTTAATTCCTCTCCCGTCTCCTTTTTTACTTAGACTCTGCTATTAATTTTCACCTCTGACAGTAAAAACCCCAGGACAAGATTGCCACAAAAAGGATTATGTTTCAGATCGATGGTGAAATCGATTCCAAACCCCACTATTTATCAGCCTGCGGCAAAAGTGCAACTGCTTAGGAAATATGTCCTCTCTTTCAAATTCATGTTCAGTTCATCTAGGCAACATTTCACCTCATTCTACATGAATTCAATACCCTGACTTTTCACCCATAGATGCATAATCATAAAGTATATATTACTAGCCAAAAGTGATCTTTTCAGTATCCTTTTATAGGTGATACAGAGTCCTTCACTTTCAGCTTAATATATTTATAATACACCAGGTACATGTTATTTTTTTTTCAGTTAAACTTTCTAACTCTAAAAATGAAGGCAAAAATATAGACTAAATGGCAACAGGGTCAATAGGAATAGACAAGATTAGCTAACCTACTTCCACCCTACTTCTTGATAGATTTTTGGTCTCCCACATCTCCCCCGCTAAGAAGTATTTTACACCAAAACCCAAGGGAGAGTTGACTAAGATTACTGACAACTTTACTGACCTACGTGTTGTGTTAGCCATATAATTCAATAGCAATGGAATTTTGTCAATATCAACGAGGTTTTATAGGACCAGAAAACCTAGGCTTTCAATCCCCTGGTATAATTAAATAAATTTAAAACTTGAACTTACCTTAGTAATTCAAAACATTCTTACTAAAAAGTCCAGATAGTGAAGTAAACTATATAATTGTTTTACAACAGGTTGATGTAACTAATTAAAAATAAATTATCATAGCCAGAAGTTACCTTAAAAAAATAGGGTAAGAAAAACGGCATTTTGGGCAAGAACTATTTATCCATATACTTATATACAGATACATGTGGAGTACTGGAGCAATGATTTATTATACTCAAACAGCAAATAAACATCTACAAAGAAAACAGTGTCAAAATGATATATTCATATCACACTGCCTTGTACAAACATTTTGCAATGTCTAGTATAGACACTTCAAGTTTCTTAAGCCAGAAATAAAGATCAACCAAGACTTGCCAAAAGCTTCCATTTTAAGCATTCATATTTAAGCCAATTATTTAGACTCTAAAATGTATTGTCTCATAAAATATGATTATATGCAGTGACAAAAATTTTATGCAATTGAAATGCCACTGAGTTCAAATGCACAGATTCAAAGTTTATTGTGAATCTTAGATTCCAAGGCCATCCAGCAAAACCTTTTATTCAAGATTAGATTTGATTTAGAAAGATCAATTAGATGACAATGAACAGAATGTCTGGAGAAGAATCAGAATGGATGTGGATAAACCAGCTGGCAGATTAATCAGTGTATCATCCAGGGCCTCTCACTGAAGTAGGTCAGTCAAGAAAAGATGGTTGACTGGACTAGGGACTGTTATGTATAAAATGGAGACCTACAGATGAAAGGTAAAATTGACAAGATTTGATGACAGATTTGATACTGAGGTAAGAGAAAAGTTGCAAGGCAGATTCCCAGGTAAATGGTTGAACAGTATAGCCATCTGAAACAGAAATGCTGGAAGAGAACCCTACTTGGAAGTGGAAGGGTGGGAGAGAGTCCTGAATTTAATTTTAGACACGTGGGGTGTGAGGTGCCTTTGAGACATATAAGTGTAGAAAGTCACAAAGGCAAATAGATAGATACATGGATCTAGAGCACAGAAAAGCAGAAATTCGGACTAAAAAAAGTCACCAATCCCAAGTCCTGGCCCTAGGGTGAGTTTTCTGGGAGTGTTAATATTCGTGTTCCGACAAGGCTCCCAGGGAATGAAGGACCTCAGAGGGGCACCAGGACTGAGTTAAGATGAGGAGGACAAGTTGAGAATATAGGAGACTCTGCTGGCTATGCAGCGGAAGTGTGAGTGGCAAAGTGATCTAAAGCATGGATGGGTGATCAGGAGGAGGAAGTATCCAACTCTTCAGGAATGAAGGTCAGCAGGGTGTAGGTCAGTTGCACAGCGAAGGTGGTCTCCAGGGTTTCTGGGGAGTGGGTGAGCAATGGCCTTGCCTCCCTCACAGTGAGGCTTTCTCCCTGATATAACCGGAGCAATGATGATACTGTGGAGAAAATGCAGCATGGGTGAGAAAGTGGAAGCCTTGAAGCACTTCATGCTGGGAAGAGACACTAGTTCTGCACCCACCATCTCAGAGAAAAAGTAAAAGCTAGGAAGAAATGTAAGCTAATCTAATTAAACTCCTTTAGTTTGATCAAGTTTTAGTTAGGATCAAACTCCTAGAGTTTGATTTCACAGGGTCATGAATTTCGAAAAGGGCCAGAATAGCCAATTTAAGCCACGGTCCTGTGGTCCCCAGACCACAAATGTTTCTGATACTCCACTTGTCCCTTGTTTTGCCTTACACTAGTCCCCTGAAGACTTGAAGAACTAGCCTGTGAAATAATAATAATAATAATAATAGAGGAAAAATAAAATAACTGCTTTGCAAACATTAACCTATTTATTCCTCACAACAATCCTGTGTGGTAGGCCCTATTGTTATTCCCCTTTAATCACCACACAACTGAGACAAAGAGAGGTTATGTAAGTCACCCACGGTCACAGACATGGTTAGTGGCAGAGGTAGGATCTGAACCCAGGCAACTTGCTCCAGAATCCAGGCTCTTAACCATGATGAACCACAGTTCTCTCATATGCAGGATTCCATTTGTAAAAAAAAAAAAAAAAATAGCTCTAGCACTCTTACTCACTAATAAGGTTATAATGAGTGTGCTACTACGCTGTTTAGACATCACTATTTCAAACATGGAAGCAATCGTGTCCTGCAGGTTCCTCAGCAGGTTCACAGATTTTAGAATATTAACAAGTAACTTTAAGCTATAAAACAATTTATAACTGAATGAAGGATGCCCTGCGGTATAACAGTAACCATAGCAACAGAGTAAGATGGGTTTGCAAAGTGAAAAGTATCCTAAGGTATTTGATGCCCTCAAAAAAGCTTTCTCTCCATTTACAATAAGGACATGACCAGTAGCAGCAAAATAACAGTAAATTTTCATAATGGATTATATTACTATCCAGATCAGCAATATTTCATCTTAGCATTTTTACTTCCAAAAGAACAAGGACTATACTAAAATCTGTGCAATTTACATCTCAATAATAGGAATGCTTAATTCATTCAAGATTTTACACTAAATAAATCATGATACGTACATAGGTTCAATGAGAAAAGTATGCAATTAGAATAAAGTTTTAATAATACCATATGCATACTATATTTACAAAGGGTAGATGTAAAGTTAGTATAGAGTATAATCATAATTAACTTTGTATTCTGCTAAGAAACAGATTTTTTTAATAAATCAAAAAACTTATTGTAAAAAGTAGGCCTCATTTGGAGAAATAATGTGGTAAATCCTTTTATAATATGTATCAGCAAAAGCACTATAAGATTGCTTAAGTAAATAAATATTATTTAAAGACCACCAGTACTGTATATAGGATTAATAAAGAAAGAAATACTAAGCAAAGGCTCTGCTTTTGCTACAGGGTGTGCGTAGCCCTGTTCTCTTCAATGTGTATCAATGACAAATTAAAGCATTATTATTATTATATTGTTATTGCTTTTCAAATATTTGGATGAAAGAATAAGAATACAAAATTCAGAGTCTGGTACAATGTGCTGATATTATCAAGATGAAGTTTAATAGAAATAACTGTGCTTGAGTTTCAAAAAACAATTTTACAAGTCTGGGAAGTAAGGAGATTAGGTATTAACTGACAACAGCCTTCACATAAATCCACAGTGTATGACCATCAAAAGAATAAATGTTATCTTAGGTGTGTAGTGACTGTATAAAACGCAGAATAAATGAGCAGACAATCTGCCCTGTGCTATCACAGCACACCTCAGGTTCTAGGGTGCTGCATTTCAAGGACACATAAACTGAAAGTTTTTAGAGAAAAACAGCCAGGTTAATGATGGAGTGTTAAAATCATGTCACATGAGGAATATGTCCCATTGAGGCAAAGTTCCCCAAGGTCAGGGACTGACCGCACCTTAGTTTTGTCACCAACACCTAGTACACAGTAAGTGCAGAGTAAACGTTTGTTGTACAAATGAACAAATTAATGTATATAAACGTGCAGAAAAAAGGAAGACAAGATTGAAAAATCTTCAAATATTTGAAAGAATGTATATAGAGGACACAAATTATTCTGTTTGGCCTCCAGAGTAGAACCAGGACCAGAGTTTGGAAGTCACAGAAAACAAATTTTAACTCAGTTAAAAGAAGACCATTGTGCTATTCAGAGGCCTCCTAGGATAGAATGTCTGCCAAACTTCCTCTCCTGGAAGGACCAAGCCAGATGCAGGTTTAGATGTGTTGACAATGGGGAGAGCAGCTTCCTAGGGCATGGGAATCCCAGAGGCAGAGACGCACAGCACAGCCCCGGATTCCTCCCCTCAGGTGATGATGCTCAGTTTGGTTCAAGGCACCAGTGTTTCTAAACGCTCCCTCAACGGAAGAATATGGATCATTAGTGTAAGCTCTTGCAGGATCATTAGTGTGAGCTTCTTGGTGCTCACTGGGAAGGGTGGGGGAAGGGAACTCTTGGAGATACAAAGATCACCTGCACCTGTTCCTGGCGCTAGGTAGGCCAGCGACTAGGCTGCTTGGACGCTTTTATACCACTGGATAATTAAATTGTAGGTTTGCATATAGTCTCTCCCCACTGACCTATAATCCCCTGAAAGTAAAATGTTTAAGGTTCCTTCTAACCCTGAAAGTTTGTTACTATCAAAATATAGGTTAAAGAGGTTAAGATGAATACTAAGAGGACCTATCATTTAATCCTGGTATCCAGCCTATGAGGGAGGCACTATTACTATTATTTCCATTTTATAGACTAAGAAAATGCCATTTGGAAATATAAACTAACTCACCTAAAATCTGACATTTTGTAGGGTTAGGAGTAAAGCTCAGGAATATCAGTCTCCAAAGTCAAGGTCCAACTATGATGACCAGACATTTCTTGCACTTAAAAGCACTGGCATTAAATTAAAAGAGAGATATTGAGAGATACTGAGAAAGAGAGAGAAAGAATAAATAACTGTAGATTTATCCAACCAAATAAAGTAAGTCTGCCTTTCAGGGAAGAGAGGTTAAGACTCAATTATTAATTTAAGGGAATTTGAATAAGACCCAATGATATCAATTTCAATCTTGTATTACATTCAGTTTGAATTATCTTGTTGATAAACTAGATTTTTTGTAGTAATTCTGGAAAATCGCCTTTGCTATGTTTCAGACTCCCTGTGTCTCCTCACAGCCAGGCACAGGTGCAGAAGTTTATCAGTAAAATGGCCTGTCAAGCATAAACAGCCCTGCAAAACTCTTGTGGCTGTTTATTGAAGATTATCACTGAATCTTGATAAAAACTGATTCCTGCAACAACTGCTTCTATCTCTTCACCAACAATTACAATGCTTGAGCTTTTAAATATACATAAAGAGAACTCCTCTAAGAAAAAAATGAAAAAATGTCATCCTTCCTGAGAAGATGTGTCATTGTATACAAGGATAGCTGGAGAAAATGCCTTAGAGGTCAAAATGTAAGATGACCAAGTATGAGGGATTTGATTAAAGAAATGCTAGATGTGACAGAACTAAAAATACCATCTAACTATGACGGTCATTATCTGAGAAAAAATCACTGTGCATTATTTAGCATGTTCTGTTGAAGAGTCAACGAACAGAAAGGTCAAGATCTTAAAAGAATAGATAGTAATTATTCAGAAGGTTCAGGGAAGAATACAGATAATATGAACAAAGAGAACGATGCCCTTGGGTTCAGCAGTGGCAGGAATAGTAAAAATTAAAAATACAATTTATTCAAAAATTCATGTTGTATATTAGGTAGAATACTTTTTGCATTTCAACATATATCTATAGTATATGTGGGTGTCAAAAGATGCTGGCAATAATACTTCTTCATCTTCTCCTATAGTAACAATCTAATCACAGTTTAACACCCCCTAAACACGTAAGATATATCTGAATTTTGTAATTAAATAGCCTGACAATTTCAGAGTGAGTCACCTGAATGTCTCTTACCTTAATGGAGACTAATGAGATGATGGTGGCGATGGCATGGATGAACGTGGTAAGTCATGGAAACATATCACTCAAAAAGGCAGAAAGAAGACTGACCAGGATCGACACAGAAGTAGCTCTTGCATTTATTTCCAAGTGTATTGAGAAATCCTAAACGAGTGTTATTGTGATGACAAAAGTGAAATAGTGACTGCAATTCCTGATGAAGGAAGCTTGCTGTCATAGCCCCTAAGTGCAAAATCAGGCCAAGGGCCACATTTTATGCTTTACAAACCATTTTAGTTTCTCTTTCAAAAATATTTTAATGGCCCTTGTAAAATGGTTTATATCAAATATGTTAATTTATATATACTTTAATACATGTGTGCAAAAACTTTTTAAATCTCTAGAACCATGAATATATTTAAATTATGCCTTTAAATTTGTACTTACACATCAAATATATAAATGCCAAATATGTACATAAATTTTTAAACACAAGAATATTTTTAAGGATGACCTCTGGATTAATAGCAGAAGAGGAAATCTTGTCTACATCAAATGAATGCTCATGAAGGGAAGGTTAGACACTAAACTTTATTGGGAGAAGAAGACATGTGTCTGAGCTTTTAATATCAAGTTTTGAATCTACAAAGACAATTCATCTATTTTACGTTTGTGAACTGTGACTGATGAAATCTCAAGCCTGTATTCAAAAAACTAAGAGATACCTAGCAAAAAAAGAGCCATATAGATGTTTCAGATGGTTTTGCTCTTGTTTGTACAAAAAGAAAAGTAAATGAGCTCAGTAAAGATTATAGGCAATGCTCCACAAATGTAATTAACAATTACTCTGTGTCTACTCCATTTCTATTCAATGAGAATATAGTCAAGATGTGTCCATGGTGGGTTTTTGCTTTATTCTCACCAAGTAACAGACTATTGGATATGGCAGTAATTAGACACCTCAGCTGGAAAAAGATCATTATGTCTTAATGAGATGATTAAAAACAACAATAAATGTGTGCTTCTTGCAAAATATTAGCATGTACTTCAAGTAACAATAGTATAATTTATTTTGTCTCCAAGTTCATTGCACTGTCAGCCCATATAAAAGAAATTCTCCAACCAAAATATGCCTTAGAAAGTTATATAACCTAAATGTAAAATAGTCATTTTAATGAATGATCTGTACCTTTTAAATATATTTATTTTGAGAACGTTCACTAGTGCTACTCTGACTTGACAAGTTACAGTCGCCACATAATATTTTAATCTTACACTGGTACACTTAACATTCCAAGAATTTCAGTTTCCATACTGTTATGTAGTTCAGGCCACCTTCCAAAATTTGGTTTATTCAATTTCCATTAAATCCAATTTCCATTAGGATTTGTTTTAGGCCCAAATAGATTTAACTATGAACATCCCTGGCAGGCACACACAAATGCAGAGACTGGTGAGAACATGGAAGGTAGCTGAGCAATGCACACCCAACCCCAGCCAAGGTCAAAGATCTCCTCGGAAATCCTTCTTTGGGTTAGAGTTTTATTAGCCTAAAGCAGATGTTTCATTGCATATGTCATCTAGAAAGGATAGTAACTAATATCTCCCTACATGCCACCCTGAATTAATTACCAAATATGCTAGCATAAGATCTGGTTTGGAGGAACTGGTAAATACAATTTAAAACCAAGATGGGAAAGAAAAGAGAGAAAAAGAATGAACTATATAATGCCCAGCTAGTCAGGGGGCATCTGAGTGAAAAGGTTTGGTTTGTTCATTAATTAACATACTCTTAACACTCTGCATTCACTCATTCATTCATTCAGAAGGCACTTATTGAATACCTATGATCCAAATCAGCAGATTATAAATTCATACTTAACCAATGTAAGCATTCATTGGTCCTAAACAACAGGAGGTTGCTCTATTTTTTAGACATTATTTATTATTGCTAGTATGGAAATAAAACTTTACTCCCTGCAATTTTATACCTGTGCATTCAAAGCCAGAGCCATCACCCAGGAATACCACCACTTACTGCTATCAAACCTACAAATATTATTGCATGGAAACTTGTCCTCCTGGCCTTCCTTTCTGGGACAGTAGAATAGGCTTTCTTTCTGTTATCTAACACCCATCTACCCACATTCTCTGGATGCCACCCCCGACCCCACTGCCTTGTGAAGATCTTGCTTTGTGGATTATCCCATAGCACTTGGCACATGGTGAAATAACTATTTATTTGTCTGATAGTAGGCCCACTGAGGACAAAGAAAACTGCTTACTTATTTTTATAACTCCAGCACCTAAGACACCTTGCTCCTAATACTCATTCAAAACTTGGTGAATAAATGAACTTAGCAATGTTTCCAACTTCTGCCCCACCCCTGTTGCTACCATTGCTATTTCCTCAATACATAGCACATATACTATTTTTTCAATTTTTATTTTATTTTTTATACAGCAGGTTCTTACTAGTTATCTATTTTATACATTAGTATATATATATAACAATCCCAATCTCCAAATTCATCCCACCACCACCACCCCCATCACCCTTGGCTTTCCCCTCTTGGTGTCCATACGCGTCTTCTCTACATCTGTGTCTCTATTTCTGCCTTGCAAACCTGTTCGTCTGTACCATTTTTCTAGATTCCACATATATGCGTTAATATATGGTATTTGTTTTTTTCTTTCTGACTTACTTCACTCTGTATGACACTCTCTAGATCCAACCACATCGCTACAAATGACCCACTTTCGTTCCTTTTTATGGCTGAGTAATATTCCATTGTAAATATGTACCACATCTTTATCCATTTGTTGGTCGATGGGCATTTAGGTTGCTTCCATGACCTGGCTATTATAAATAGTGCTGCAATGAACACTGGGGTGCATGTGTTTTTTTGAATTATGGTTTTCTCTGGGTATATGCCCAGGAGTGAGATTGCTGGGTCACACGGTAATTCTATTTTTAGCTTCTTAAGGAACCTCCATACTTTTCTCCATAGTGACTGTATCAATTTACATTCCCACCAACAGTGCAACAGGGTTCCCTTTTCTCCATACCCTCTCCAACATTTGTTGTTTGTAGATTTTCTGAAGATGCCCATTCTAACCAGTGTAGGTGATACCTCACTGTAGTTTTGATTTGCATTTCTCTAATAATTAGTGATGTTAAGCAGCTATGCATGTGCCTCTTGGCCATCTGGATGTCTTCTTTGGAGAAATGTCTATTTAGGGCTTCTGACCATTTTTTGATTGGGTTGTTTGAGTCTTTAATATTGAGCTGCATGAGCTGTTTATATATTTTGGAGATTAATCCTTTGTCCGCTGATTCGTTTGCAAATATTTTCTCCCATTCTGGGGGTTGTCTTTTGTCTTTATAGTTTCCTTTCCCGTGCAAAAGCTTTAGAGTTTCATTAGGTCCCATTTGTTTATTTTTGTTTTTATTTCCATTACTCTAGGAGGTGGATCAAAAAAGATCTTGCTGTGATTTATGTCAAAGAGTGTTCTCCCTATGTTTTCCTCTAGGAGTTTTATAGTGTCCAGTCTTACATTTAGGTCTTTAATCCATTTGGAGTTTATATTTGTGTATGGTGTTAGGGAGTGTTCTAATTTCATTCTTTTACATGTAGCTGGCCAGTTTTCCCAGCACCACTTATGGAAGAGACTGTCTTTTCACCATTGTATATATCCTTGCCTCCTCTGTCATAGATTAGTTGACCATAGGTGTGTGGGTTTATCTCTGGGCTTTCTATCCTGTTCCTTTGATCTATGTTTCTGTTTTTGTGCCAGTACCATATTGTCTTGATTACTGTACCTTTGTAGTATAGGCTGAAGTCAGGGAGTCTGATTCCTCCAGCTCCATTTTTTTCCTCAAGATTGCTTTGGCTATTCAGGGTCTTTTGTGTTTCCATACAAATTTTAAGATTTTTTTGTTCTAGTTCTGTACAATATGTCATTGGTAATTTGGTAGGGATTGTATTGAATCTGTAGATTGCTTTGGGTAGTATAGTCATTTTCACAATATTGATTCTTCCAATCCAAGAACATGGTATATCGCTCCATCTGTTTGTGTCATCTTTGATTTCTTTCATCAGTGTCTTATAGTTTTCTGAGTACAGGTCTTTTACCTCCTTAGGTAGATTTATTCCTAGGTATTTTATTCTTTCTGTTGCAATGGTGAATGGGACTGTTTCCTTAATTTCTCTTTCTGACCTTCTGTTGTTAGTGTATAGGAATGCAAGAGATTTCTGGGCATTAATTCTGTATCCTGCAACTTTACCAAATTCATTGATTAGCTCTAGTAGTTTAGTGGTGGCATCTTTAGGATTTTCTATGTATAGTATCATGTCATCTGCAAACAGTGACAGTTTTACTTCTTCTTTTCCAATTTGTATTCCTTTTATCTATTTTTCCTCTCTGATTGCCATGGGTAGGACTTCCAAAACTATGTTGAATAACAGTGGCGAGAGTGGACATCCTTGTCTTGTTCCTGATCTTAGAGGAAATGGTTTCAGTTTTTCATCTTGAGAATGATGTTTGTTGTGGGTTTGTCATATATGGCCTTTATTATGTTGAGGTAGGTTCCCTCTGTGCCCACTTTCTGGAGAGTTTTTATCATAAATCCATGTTGAATTTTGTCAAAAGCTTTTTCTGCATCTATTGAGATGATCATATGGTTTTTATTCTTCAATTCATTAATATGGTGTATCACATTGACTGATTTGCACATACTGAAGAATCCTTCCATCCCTGGGATAAATCCCACTTGATCATGGTGTATGATCCTTTTAATGTGTTGTTAGATTCCACTTGCTAGTATTTTGTTGAGGACTTTTGCATTTACATTCCTCAGTGATATTGAACTGTAATTTTCTTTTTTTGTAGTATCTTTGTCTGGTTTTGGTATCAGGGTGATGGTGGCCTTGTAGAATGAGTTTGGGAGTGTTCCTTCCTCTGCAATTTTTTGGAAGAGTTTGAGAAGGATGGGTGTTAGCTCGTCTCTAAATGTTTGACAGAATTCACCAGTGAAGCCATCTGGTCCTGGACTTTTGTTTGTTGGAAGTTTTTTAATCACAGTTTCAATTTCATTACTTGTGATTGGTCTGTTCATATTTTCTATTTCTTCCAAGTTCACTTTTGGAAGGATGTACTTTCTAAGAATTTGGCAATTTCTTCCAGGTTGTCCATTTTATTGGCATAGAGTTGCTTGTAGTAGTCTCTTAGGATGCTTTGTATTTCTGCGGTGTCCATTGTAACTTCTCCTTTTTCATTTCTAATTTTATTGATTTGAGTCGTCTCCCACATTTTCTTGATGAGGCTGGCTAAAGGTTTATCAATTTTGTTTACCTTCTCAAAGAACCAGCTTTTAGCTTTATTGATCTTTGCTATTGTTTTCTTTGTTTCCATTTCAATTATTTCTGCCCTGATCTTTATGATGTCTTTCCTTCTACTAACTTTGGGTTGGGTTTGTTCTTCTTTCTCTAGTTCCTTTAGGTGTAAGGTTAAATTGTTGATTTGAGATGTTTCTTGTCTCTTGAGGTAGGCTTGTATTGCTATAAACTTCCCTCTTAGATCTGCTTTTGCTACGTCCCATAGGTTTTAGATCGTCATGTTTTCATTGTCACCTGTCTCTAGGTATTATTTGATTTCCTCTTTGATTTTTTCAGTGATCTCTTGGTTATTTAGGAATACATTGTTTACCCTCCATGTGTTTCTGTTTTTTACGTTATTTTCCCTGTAATTTATTTCTAATCTCATAGCATTGTGGTTGGAAAAGACGCTTGATGTGATTTCAATTTTCTTAAATTTACCGAGGCTTGATTTGTGACCCAAGATGTGATCTATCCTGGAGACTGTTCCGTGTGCACTTAAGAAAGTATAATCTGCTGTCTTCGGATGGAATGTCCTATAAATATCAATTAAATCTATCCGCTCTATTATGTCATTTAAAGCGTGTGTCTCCTTATTAATTTTCTGTCTGGATGATCTGTCCATTGGTGTAAGTGAGCTGATAAAGTCCCCCACTATTACTGTGTTGCTATTTCCTCTTTTGTAGCTGTTAGCATTTACGTTATGTATTGAGGTGTTCCTATGTTGGGTGCATATATATTTATAATTGTTATATCTTCTTCTTGGATTGATCCCTTGATCATTATGTAGTGTCCTTCCTTGTCTCTTGTAACATTCTTTATTTTAAAGTCTATTTATCTGATATGAGTATTGCTACTCCAGCTTTCTTTTGATTTCCATTTGCATGGAATACCTTTTTCCATCCCCTCACTTTCAGTGTGTATGAGTCCCAAGGTCTGAAGTGGGTCTCTTGTAGACAGCATATATAAGGGTCTTGTTTTTGTATCTATTCAGCAAGCCTGTGTCTTGTGGTTGCAGCATTTAATACATTAACATTTAATGTAATTATCAATATGTATGTTCCTATTACCATTTTCTTAATTGTTTTGGGTTTGTTTTTGTAGATCCTTTTCTTCTCTTGTGTTTCCCACTTAGAGAAGTTCCTTTAGCATTTGCTGTAGAGCTGGTTTGGTGGTGCTGAATTCTCTTAGCAGTTGCTTGTCTGTACGGCTTTTGATTTCTCCATCGAATCTGAATGAGATCCTTGCCGGATAGAGTAATCTTGGTTGTAAGTTCTTCCCTTTCATCATTTTAAATATATCATGCCACTCCCTTCTGGCTTGTAGAGTTTCTGCTGAGAAATCAACTGTTAACCTTATGGGAGTTCCCTTGTATGTTGTTTGTTATTTTTCCCTTGTTGCTTTTAATAATTTTTCTTTGTCTTTAATTTAATTTTTGCCAATTTCATTACTATGTGTCTCGGCATGTTTCTCCTTGGGTTTATCCTGCCTGGGACTCTCTGTGCCTCCTGGACTTGGGTGGCTATTTCCTTTCCCATGTTAGGGAAGTTTTCGACTATAATCTCTTCAAATATTGTCTCGGGTCCTTTCTCTCTCTCTTCTCCTTCTGGGACCCCTATAATGTGAATGTTGGTGCATTTAATGTTGTCCCCAAGTTCTCTTAAGCTGTCTTCATTTCTTTTCATTCTTTTTTCTTTATTCTGTTCCGCGGCAGTGAATTCCAACATTCTGTCTTCCAGGTCACTTATCTGTTCTTTTGCCTCAATTATTTTGCTATTGATTCCTTCTAGTGTATTTTTCATTTCAGTAATTGTATTGTTCATCTCTGTTCTCTAATTCTCCTAGGTGTTTGTTCTTTATTTCTTCTAGGTCTTTGTTAAACATTTCTTGCATCTTCTCAATCTTTGCCTCCATGCTTTTTCCAAGGTCCTGGATCATCTTTACTATCATTATTCAGAATTCTTTTTCTGGAAGGTTGCCTATCTCCACTTCATTTAATTGTTTTTCTGGGGTTTTATCTTGTTCTTTCATCTGGTACATAGTGCTCTGCCTTTTCATCTTGTCTATCTTTCTGTAAATGTGGTTTTCCTTCCACAGGCTGCAGGATTGTAGTTCTTCTTGCTTCTGCTGTCTGCCCTCTGGTGGATGAGGCTATCTAAGAGGCTTGTGCAAGCTTCCTGATGGGAGGGACTGGTGGTGGGTAGAGCTGGGTGTTCCCCTGGTGGGCAGAGCTCAGTAAAACTTTAATCCGCTTGTCTGCTGATGGGTGGGGCTGAGTTCCCTCCCTGTTGGTTGTTTGGCCTGAGGCAATCCAGAACTGGACCCTACAGGCTCTGTGGTAGGGTTAATGGCGCACTCCAGGATGGCTCATGCCAAGGAGTACTTCCCAGAACTTCTGCTGCCAGTGTCCTTGTTCCTGCGGTGAGCCACAGCCGCCCCCCACCTCTGCAGGAGACCCTCCAACACTAGCAGGTAGGTCTGGTTCAGTCTCCTATGGGGTCACTACTCCTTCCCCCTGGGTCCTGATGCACACACTACTTTATGTGTGCCCTCCAAGAGTGGAGTCTCTGTTTCTCCCAGTCCTGTCAAAGTCCTGCAATCAAATCCCGCTAGCCTTCAAAGTTTGATTCTCTAGGAATTCCTCCTCCCGTTGCCGGACCCTCAGATTGGGAAGCCTGACATGGAGCTCAGAACCTTCACTACTCCAGTGGGTGGACTTCTGTGGTATAATTGTTCTCCAGTTTGTGAGTCACCCACCCAGCAGTTATGGGATTTGATTTTCTTGTGATAATATTGTGATTGAGGCCCTCCTACCATCTCATTGTGGCTTCTCCTTTTCTTTGGCTGTGGGGTATCTTTTTTGGTGAGTTCCAGTGTCTTCCTGTCGATGATTGTTCAGCAGCTAGTTGTGATTCTGGGGCTCTCACAAGAGGGAGTGAGCACACGTCCTTCTATTCCACCATCTTGAACCCACATATACTATTTATAAAAAGAATAAAAGGCACACTACATCCCAGTGATGTGTATATAATTGTTCCATGAAACCCTATACATTTATAATTTCCCCCCTCCTGTAATATACTTACTACATAGTTTTTAAAGTATAACTGCACCATTCTTATATTATACAGGTGAGATGGTGTGTAGCCAAGCATATCTGAGCCAAGATATGTTTTTTTCCTTCTATCTCCTATCAATCAATTTATTTATATAGCACAAAATTGCCATTCCTCTGAATTGAAGCAGGAGAAAGCCTTACATAATATACCACTATTTTGATATACCTTGACATATACATTATGTAACAGCATTTTCCTTTGCTATACTTCACAATATAATAGAGGAATGCTTTTTTAAAGTCAGCAACATCAGCAGGAATAAGACTTTTAAATGAATCTCCTAGGAAGACAGAATTCTCACACTTAAAGACCAAGAGTTTATTCCGTAAGAGCTACATTTTTTTTTTTCTGAAATTATTAAGTTGCAACGACCAGGTCACAATTGTATTATTAAGCAACAACAATGACAAGAAAATAGTATATGGGAGAGACCTACCTAGAACCTTTGGATGATTTTTTTTTTTTAATTTTTAATGTAATGGCATTATAAGTTAGATTTTTAATGTAAAAATGAATTTTTGGTTTTATGACCCTATGATGAAATATAAAATTATTAATAACAAACAAGTAATAATACTACCTAAAACTTATTGAGCACTTAATATGTCCAGGCACCATCCTGAAGGCTCTCTACGGATTAGTGCATTTAAACCTCAAACCAGCCCAATGACACAGGCACAATCATTGTCAGTACTTATTACACACGAAAAATCTGAGGCACAGACACTTGGAGGCATTTTCTCAGGACACCCACTGTAAATTGGTAGACCCAGGGTTTAAACCCATGCTCTTAATGTTGAACATTATACTTTCTTCAGTGTCTTCATGTTTACATGTGAATAAAAATAAAATACTGTTCTATTCCTCTTTCTTTCTAAAACTGAAATCATTTTTTAAACTGTTTGGAGTACATTTTAGGATAGGGATGACAGAAAATCACCAGCCACTCAAATTTCAACATCTTAAGGAGAGGAGCTTATGAAGTGTGTATTCAATCTTACCAAGGCACAGATAATGGTGAGTTATCTGACAACTGCCAAAAACCCATTACAGTACTACTTCGTCAGAAACAATTATTTTCAGCCCTACTCAGTTACTATGCTGCCAAACCGGTTTCCACATTGCTTTACATTAAATAATGTACTTTAATAAACAATGAGTTAGCTTATAATAAATCAAATATTTTTAATATTTGTATAATTATATGGTCAGCCCAGACACATCTCTCTCTTAGAGAGTTAAGCAGAAGCAAATCTACTTTCCTTTGTGCAGGAAAGCAAAGGTTCTTCATGAGCAAGCTCTGAATCTAAATAAGCCTCAGTCCAAAAAGAGTTTTAATGCAGACTGATAATCCCCAGGTTTATAATAAAAATGCTGACATAGCTTTAGCTACAACATAACAAATGCAAGGCTATAATGTTTGCCTGTCAGAAATTCCTATTTATTTCCAATGTCCTAACAGATGTGCTTTACTGCCTTTAAATTCCCTCCAAAAGTTAATTGCTTGTCTATCAAAAAGATAAACATCTTGTTTTAGGCTTTGGGGATATTACATGTGGAGAGAAAAACCAATACTTTAGCAATACATGGTGTCCAAAATTCCTTTGCAGTAAGAAAGCCAAACTCTCTCAGAGCATTAGAAAGCTACCATGAAGGGATAGCCAGATCATCCCAAGGTCTTAAAAAGCATAGGATTCGAAAAACAAATACCGTATGCTAACACGTATATATGGAATCTAAAAAAAAAAAAAGTGGTTTTGAAGAACGTAGGGGCAGGACAGGAATAAAGACACAGACGTAGAGAATGCACTTGAGGACACGGGGAGGGGGAAGGGTAAGTTGGGACGAAGTGAGAGAGTGGCATGGACTTATATATACTACCAAATGTAAAACAGATAGCTAGTGGGAAGCAGCCGCATAGCACAGGGAGATCAGCTCGGTGCTTTGTGACCACATAGAGGGGTGGGATAGAGGGGTGGGATAGGGAGGGTGGGAGGGAGACACAAGAGGGAGGAGATATGGGGGTATATGTATACATATATCTGATTCACTTTGTTATACAGCAGAAGCTAACACACCATTATAAAGCAATTATACTCCAATAAAGATGTTAAAAAAAAAGTATAGGATTCTCCATATAGTAACATTAAAATATATAATACACTTAGATTTTATTACACCAATGAATCTTGATTTAATGCTACATAATGACTAATTTTTTTAAAAACAAATTTTAAAATGAAGGTGACATTCTTTTAGACTCTTGGAATCAAATAATGTTTCAGACAAAATGGACTTTGAACATATCTAGTTCAGTCCTTTTCAAACTATAAATCCTGACCCATCAATGAGTCGCAGAGTTTTTTTAAAAATAAATAAAACAAAATAGAAAATACCAGAATATTACATGTAGTAAGAGCAAATATTGTGTTGGGAAACTTTTCTGTCAGGTAAACACAAACACAAGCATACAGTATAGTGATGCAAAATGAATTTCTTACTGTGAGATACTATTTTGTAAAAGTTTGAAAACACTGATCTTGAGTAACTCTTTCATTTTACAGGTGAAAAAAACAGGCTCAAGGGGACTTTGCTAAGGCTACAACTCATTAAGAACAGAGCCTGAAATAGAACCTATTTATCTATTATTCTATCCACAGCCCATATGTGCATGTAACTCCTGCACCTTAATTGTATGCCCTAATTTCATAAATTAAATCTACTCTTGTCCCTTGATATATTGCTATATAGTGTTAACATCGCAGATACATAGTAAATATTTACTGTGAAGGTAGATAATGACAACCATAGCAGAAATTTTTCAATATCCCCCTTTATAAAGTTGTACCTAAAATGTGTGAGGCAACAGCATGAGCAAAGGGGCAGGTACAACTAAGGTGTGTTCTCGTGTCAGCAGCTTGACTAGAGTTCTTTTGGAATAACACAGACAAAATAAATTTAGAAAAAATGCATACACTACCTTAGATACTGAACAGTAACATGAGGATTCCATTCTCCAAAGAGCTGGTTTAAACTGAAAATACGTAAATAGCCTCAGGAATGTAAACTTTAGAATTAACTACTCAGAGGAATTAATATGTTTAAAAATAAATCCCTTAATAATTAACATTAAAAGGGAAAATTACGACTTTAACACATGTCTTGATGCCACTGTTAGATTGGATGGATGACAAATCTGACCAAACCTGGATACTTGTGTGTTTTCAGGTTGTTCTACTTAAAAAACTATTAGATACATGAAACGCATCAACACAGAACTGTTATCTATCCTTCTTTGAATTTTTCCATCCATATAAACACACACACATATACACTATATACACACACATACACACTATAGATAGGCAGACAGAAAGTGAGATAAGCAAGCAGATTAAAGCATATCTAAAATAAATGGTTCCTCTACCCTTATTGTTCTACAGTTTCCTTCTTTCACTAAGCAATATATTATGGGCATCTCTCATACAGTCCTCATTCATTCTAATGAATGTATACATCCCACTTTATACATGTCCTATAATTTAATAAATATTAAGGAGGGTGTTTTTATGGTACATTTTATATTTTTTCCAAATATAAAGGTAATACTTGCACATTTATTATGCTATATCCCAGTATAATTTTATATAATGTTTTAAATAACATACTATTCCTTGATGTATCTACTTTGCTCAGTGTATTTTGCTTGTCTGCTATGGTAGATGAGGAATTAAGGGTACTTATATCCATTCCTTTCTTCTTTCCTACTCTACCTCAACTTTTGGCATTTATATTTTATTTTTTGCTCTTCCACTGGTTACCATTTATAATTGAAAGTAATATATACTTAAACTCTCTTGTTGATTTGTCAACCTGAAATCAATTCCTGCTTCAATGAAAGATGAAGAATTGCTGCACATATACTTCCTCCTACAATCTCCTTGTCCAGTCATCTTCTGATTATTGTTAATTATATTATTATTTTTATAACAAGACAATAATTTATAGTCTCTAATGCTTTGTATACAATTTGATTCTAAAAGTTAGAATTCAATGTAAGCACATTTCTAGTCCTATGCCTATTTAAGTATCATTCATGGCAGAATCAGGTAGTATGTTTAGATCCTTAGAGAGGGAATTTTCATACTAACAGTAAAGTCTTCCTCCATGAAGTGGAATTTCCAACGTTTCAGGCTTCAGTGGAATATCTTTTGCCTTTAGTTTTCCCAGTTATATTCAGCCATCACTTTTCCTGTATTTCATACTATCCTTTTACCCAAAAATTTTTTGATTATCACTCAATATAATTTCATATAGACATCCCTTATCAATCTTTGCATTCCTCTGGAGTATAACTGAAATTGGACATAGAATTCTACATTTAAATTGTCTCTTAGGTCTTTGAAGATACCACTTGGATGTCTTCTAGGATCCAGTGTTGCTGATAAAAACCCTGTTACCCTGATTTTCATTTCTTTGCAGATAATCTATTTTATCCTCATCAGAAGACTGTAGCATTTTCTCCTTTATCATAAGAATTTTGAAATTTCACCAAGATTTGTTTACATATAGTTCACTTTTATCCATCTTGCTTGCTAGACTTTTTAATCTGATAACTGATGCCTCGGGTGGATTTAGTGCAATGATAGCCTAGTTTCTGCACGCCTGCAGAAATCCAAGCCTTTTGGTTCTCTGGACTGGCCGTGTAATTTGCTTTGGTCCTTGGGACCTTTGCTTTGGCAAGGGAAGTAATCAGAGCCTTGAAAATACCCTGTGCATTAGATCTTCCACTCTTGCTGCCCCTAGGAATCCTGCTGCCAAGAGAGCAAGCCAAAGTTAGCAGGATGATGAGACACGTGTTCAGTTACTTCTGTCATCGCAGTCAACCACCAGTCACGTAATGAGTTTATTTTATATCAGCTAATCTTCCCACTGCCCAGAGTCAATTGAGCTAGTTCAGGTAAAAGAGCCACACCTTGCCCAGACCCAAAGAACCAACCAGCCAAATCACAAGTCACATAAACTAAACAAATGGTAGCTGTTTCAAGCCACTAAGTTGTTCAGTCCTGTGTTACACAGCCAAGGTTAATTAGCACAGAGTATTTATTCAGCTTATAAAAATATTCTTTCATTAAACTGCATTCTCTGCCTTTCATTGTCTTTTCATTTATATTAACCAGATGTTGACTCTACTGACTCTATTTCCTGGTCTGCTTAACTCTTTTATTTTACATTTCCTTTTCTTTGTTTCAACTGTTGGGAGTTAATTTTCAATTTTACTTGAAGATTAAAAACAATCCTTAGCTTCAACAATGTCTTTTCTGTCTATCAGTTGGTCCAATAAAATTTTAATTTGCTAATCATATTTTTAATTTCCTGGAAATTTCTTGTTTTCTGACTGCCTCTTTTTCATAATAGCCTGTTATAGCTATAATATCATCTCAAATTCTGCTAAGGGTACTAATTAGACTTCTTTTTAAAGTCTCTTCTGTTCCCTGAATTATACCTACGTCTTCTGGTTTCAGTTACTCTTTTTGTTCATCTAAATGTAGTTTTCCCTTAAATATCTAATGATTCTTACTGTCAGTTTATTTTTCTAAATAAAAAATGATAGCAATTAATAGGCAGCTCGTACTGTTCCATCTACACCATGAAACACATTATCCCAGAAGGTCTCTCCATGGGATGAAAGGGATGTCAACAGTCAGAATGTTCTTGGGCTTCAAGAGCAGAAAAGCAAGCAGGTGATCCCCACAACTGCCAAATCAGACACATTTCATTTTATGTGTGAAATGTTTCATGAATTTCATTACTGGACACCTTTTCTACTTTTTTTTCCAATTTCAATGTAGAATTTCACCAGAGGAGAAAAAAATCTGTTTCGTTATTTTAATGTTACCATAGGACAAAAGAGAATTAGGCTACTGTGTTTAGTCTGCTGATTATAGTAATCAGCTTCACCCTCAACCTCTTTCTAGGCTCTCATATGTTAGCTTCTTTGGGTCATAAGTGTCTGATGCTGAGAATAGAATTCAGGAAATTTTATCTTTGAGAGAATACATTTTGAGAATGTTTTATGTAAGGAATAATTTACTTGTAAAGAATAATTAAAGTTTCTAATACAGAGATTTTATAAGGAAAACTTGGCTTTTCTCTTAAATTCAAAGGAAATATATACATTATGACACTTTCCAAAGGACTTGTAAAATCAGCAATTACGTAGGTGAATGGTTTATTCTTTGCAAACATTGCTACACTAAACACTCTACAATTTAAAGTTCATTTAAGCTTTCTGACACCAAATAATATTTCTTTTTTATGTTTCAAACTTACAAAAGCAACATAAGCTCAAAAGAAAAGAAGCATATTAAAATAAAGTAAGGTTCTTTTCCAATGGAAACAGAGATAAATCAGAGACTTCATCAAGGCTAAAGACTGGCAGAAGAGTAGTAGCCCTCACATTCAAAAATCAAGCTAATCTTAAAACACAACCTATCTTCTGTTTAGCTTTGATGTATTAATATGTTCATTTGTCTTCAGTCTCAAGGCTGGTGCGCAACAGGCTATGGTGATCAAAAAAACTATGTCTTATATAAAAATGCATATTTAGTAAGGCTCATTCTATTTTTATTTTAAAACAGTGATCTAAAGATTTTTCACAGAACATAATCTTCAAAAGAAAACTTACAGGTGCCGACAAATACACAGATCAAAGAAGAAAAGTGGAGTTGTTTTGCTTAAGCAAGTTGGAGTAGGGGATAGAAACGCCTCATAACTTAGCTTTACGGCCTGGAGACACAGCAAAGACACCTTTTGCCTCGAAGGAAACTGAAATTCACTCTTCAAATACATGCAGGGGAAAAAGAATTGTGACTTCACATTTTGAAATTAATATAGATCTATTTTCCATAAATATTTACTGGAAATGATTAAATAAAATATTTCAGCAACTGATTCATTAACCAAATGGTAGATGCACTTTGAGAGCTACCTATGACATAAAAGGCACAATTTCTAATTTCCAGAATCAAATATAATTCCCATATAAAGCTGAAGCCATACTGCATAGTGCTTAATTCTGTAGCAGACCAATACAGGTTGGAGTATTTAAGTATATTAACCATGGAGGAAAAGGGAAAGATTTTCCTCAACTGCATTTTTGAGGATCATTGGCATTCAGGCAAACTGGACGAGGAAGACAGGCAACAGAGTAGGGGGAAACACGGGCAGATTTTAGAGAAGAGGGACACATCGGGAATGTGGTGACAAGAGAGCATGTGTGTAATGAAGTAGAAAATGGCGTTTTTCAGAGTTTGAAGGGAAATATAATTAAATCGCTAAATGTGGGAAATATAATTAGTGTTTGTACCATTTGCTTCCACTGCCTGTTGCACCTGTCCCTCTGGGAGGATTATACTTCCTTTCTTCACTCACGCCAGGCTTGGACAAATGTCTTGCTTTGGCTGATGAAATGGGAGTAGAAGAGGTGGCCATGCCCTCCCTTCCCTCTGCCATAGGATGGACATAGCCTAGATAGGACCAGCTCAGTCAGCCTTTTTCCCAGAGCGGAGACAGCACGAACAATGCCATGCCGATCCACAATGAACAAGTAACTGAGTGAGGAATAAATCAATAGTGGTGAACCTATTGGATCCGTTATTACTGCAGCATAGACTAGCCTGACTGATAGGCAGGTTACGACCAGATTAAGGATGATGTTAAAATGAGGACCTGATGTCAGACAAAATAAGTATCTAGTGTAAGTTACCAGTTTGCATGTCCAAACATATCTTTTCATCCAGTGGTTTTAACCTGGGGATGCGTGAGGCTGAGCTTGGTTTTGTCTGGTCTTAACATGGCAGCATGGGAGTCAATGTTCATTTCCACCCTTCTAGAAATCAAAGAGAAGAAATGTCTTTGCTCAAATATCACTCTCTTGGTGAGATCGATGGCCTCATTTAAAACTGTAAAGCAGCTCCCTCCTCATTTATTACACTCTGTAATTCCCTTCCTTGCTTTTTCTCCATAGCACATCACCACCATTTGTGTGTGTGTGTATAAATACATACATATACATATATGTATATATACCTTGTTTATTCATAAGTTGCAAAACCTGAAAATTACTATCCATTTCACAGTACCTTCCTAAAAAATTATGACCTCTATATTCTCAAGAAGAAGGTAAGTGACAATTCCCTTTTTAACAGATGGAAATAGGAAAGACAAAAGCATTGGGAAATTTACTCCAGTTACTTCATTAGTACCAACTGGCAAGAAGGACTTCAAGCCCGTTTTCTCTAACAGATAAATTATATCACAGTTCAAAGCACATCTTGAACTGCACTGGCCTGACAGATTTTGACTAATGAATGATGTATTTACAACTGAGTAGGTGCTAGGAAAATCCCCACTTGTGTTGTCAAAGAAAATCAGTGTTACTTGAGACCAAAGATAAAATGCAGAACCTGTTTGCCCACAAAATGATAATTACTTGTACTAAAATCATTGATGAGAGATATTTCTGGTACATTATGGGTTAACCTGTTTTTTTTTGTTTTTTTTTGTATTTGCATGCTGGCTGGGGAAGTTTTCATTTTCATGTTTGTTTGTTTTCAATGGCAAAACAAATGTGAAGTTTTAAACAAAACAATTTTAATGTACTTCTGTAATGTTAACATTTGAAAAGTAGAGACTGACTACACTACAACTGCAAAATATAAGACCTTTCGCAGATATGATGATTTCTTTTTTTTGCTTCCAAAAATCTCTTCCCCTTAAAGTAAGCCACAATGCCTTTGAGAACAACTCTCAAACTAATCATAGAGAAAGAACGTTTGCTTATGAATTTCTACTCTCACTATTTCACAGATGAATGAAATCTAAACTAGAACACTCTATGGATATTCTAAAAAATTACCTGAGCATGGGATGATTAAAATATAGTACCTTCACATGTCTCAAGTGCCATTATATTCTAGAAAACATTCATTTAAAATTTTTTTAAAAATGAAAGTAACTGAACTTTCAAATTTTGAAGAAGCTGAAAAAGCTTCAAATACCTGATAATTACCACTAGTTTTAAATGTGCTATGTCCTAGGGAGGATTCAACTTGAGAATAAATAAGGCAAAGTCCCCACTCTGTGGAACTCACGATACAGTAGAGACTGAGGCAGAAACACATAATTACATCATCTTAACCTTACTAAGGAGAAATTTGTAGAAAGTGCTATGAGAACTTCAAGGAGGAAGTAAGTATGTCTTGAAGATGAAGGAAGATTTCTAGGAATTGATGTTTGAGCTCTGTCTTAAAGGACATATAGACATGCATCAGTGAAGAAAGTCCTTCTTTATAAAGAGGCTAACGTGCAATAGCACAGAGGCAAAAAGAAAACAAAACAAAATGAAACAAACAAAAAACCACAACATATTCAGGAAATGGTTTGTAGCTGCTGCATCCAGAATATAGAGTATTCAATAAACTGGAAGAAGTGTTAAGAGATTATTCATTCAAAAATGTTTGTATCAACTGAACATTTGTCATTGGAAATGATTTTAATAGAAATGATGTCCTGGGACTGTGAAGAGCTTTATAGTATACGCTAAGTATTTTGGAATTTATTTAACAGGTAATAAGGAGTTATCAGTGGTTCTCAAGCAGGGGAGTGATATGATCACTTTTTTCTTTATTTGAGTAAGGTAACTTGAGTTGGAGGGTGAGGGAGACTGGCAACCAATAGATTAGTTAACAAACAACTGTAATGATTGAGGTGAGAGATGATGAAGGGTAAAAACAGGGCAGTTAGGCAGAGTCAATGGAGATGAATGGGTAGATTTAAGAGAATTATCTGCAACCAAAATGATGTGACGAAAAAAAATAGGCAGAAAGAGACAAGAATCAGCAACAACTCCAAGAATTAAAAACTGATAGAACTGTTCGGGGTACGTTAACTTTTAGATAACTGAGGGACAAGTAGAACGAGCAGTGGGCAGTTTCAAATAATGGGATATGGCTGGGAGGGACATTAGAGTCATCATCTGGCAGGTGGCAGTTGACGTCAGTTCAACAGTCTAAGATACCACCCTATGGGATAGCCCCACAAAAGAAAACACAGAGGAAATCAAGGAGCCTGAGAAGGCAGTGTCAAAGATATAGAGAGTGATACTCTAGAAATCAAGGGACATGGGCTTCAGGGAGTGGACATAATGTCATATGGTCAACATAATCAAACATATGAGGACTACAAAAGTCTTTGGATATAGCAGTAAGGAAGCCACTGATGAGGAAAATTTAACAGTGGACTAGAACCCCGATTATCAGGAAATCAGGAATGAATGGGAGGCAAGGCAAAGAACAAAGGTCATTCTTTCTGAAAATTTTGATGATGAAGACACAAAGGAAATAAGGACAGTTGCTCAAGGGCAAAGTAGAGTTGAAAATTGAGATAGAGGGAACTGCAACATAACTGTATAGACCACAGTGTAGAAGAGACTGAAGACGGATACATTTCAGATATCAAAGAGAGAAGATGTAATTGTGAAGCAAAATTAAACAGAAATAACCTTGGAGGTGAAAGAGAGAAGACCATCCTTTTTTGAGCATTCAGTGTGTGCCAAATTTTTATTGTATACTTTCCTTAATTAGGCAAACACTGCTCATGGGGTATTGTTATCCCTAATTAACAGTCAAGAAATGATGGAGTAGAGAGGCTTATTGAAGATAGAATATCTCAGAGGTGATGGTCTCTCTATGAAACAGGAGACAAGGTCATCTGTTCCAAGAGCATTAGAAATAGGGTATTGGAAATGGTAGCATTCCTGTGCTGAATGCAGAAGCTGATTTCCTGGCAGATAAAGTAAGAAAGAAATAATCAGAGTATATAGTAATTATTGTATAATAACAAGAAGTTGGAATTATTTCATTTTTTTCAAGCACTAGTTCAACAATTAGTGTATCCTTATACATGGATAAGGATCCAATGTATGCTTTAATGAAAAATGGCCTTAGTTTTGCAAAAGAGACAGGATATGGTTCAAACTGATGTTATTTACATCAATCCTCTGTAATGTTTAATCTTAACTCAGTAAAGGCACTTCTATAAGGCAGTTGTTCTAAAATAATATCTCATGTACTATTTCACAAATATTTTCCTATGTGAAAACTCCATTCTGGGAATCACTATCAAATGACTAATTTAAAACTAATTATTTCAGCATTAATTTGAATAATGGTCCATAATGAATGGAAAAAGAATAATCTGATATTTCACGGGTTTCCTATTGCCCCAAATCAGATATAAGAAAACATTTTTGCTGTGTTCTCTTTTTATTTATAGATTAAAACATACCCTAAAATAACCCCAAAGTACTGTCATATTTGCAAATTATATTTTAGTTGATCATAGAATGCATTGAATAAATAAAAGTTTTAACACTGAGTTAATTAAGAAAAACTCTATTTTGTAACTTTTTTGGGTGGTGTGAAAAAATAACTAATACATAATTCTTGACCACATGGTCTTGTAGTCCTTTTGCTAACTATCTACTCCCCACTGCATAGGTTTTACAGCAGCTACTTCTTACTAACCGTATTGTTTCCCTAAAAATGTATTCGTCTTTTCACACATTTTTGTTTTAACCACTGTCAAAGAACATTGATATTTTTTAATAGCATCTATTGCAGATGACTGAATATATAACATGACATATATATATTTAAAGGAATGATGCTTTACATTTAAATTAATGTTAATCGCTTAGTAACAATTGCTATTGCAGACCAAAATATTGCAATAGCTTTATTTTAGGCAACATTTAAAAATTCTTCATTAAAATCTGGCAGCCTGAAGCACAAAATGTGGCAGACAGGCATTAAAATGTTGTAGTAATAACAGTTTCTAATACAGAAAGTGATTAGCTCTTTTAAAAAATCTATTTTATATAAGCCATATCTAATTTGGAACATCTGCTTTAGACAGTGTTAGAATTAAATTTGAATTCTGTCATATAATAAATCTAGAATGATAATTAATTTTTAAAGTACAAGCAGTTGGATAGCATAGCAGAGGAAATGATATGAAATTAAAAATTTTAAAGTATTTAAATCCTAATAAAATCTTTGCTTCTATCCCTCCCAGAAATTTTTATATGTTCTACCCTTTATCCAATTGGATAAACTATATAGCCCAATGTAAATTCCTACTGGGCCAGAATTTTGTCTGATTCATCACATACATCAACCATCAACAATGGTCTGAAAGTATTTGTTGAAATATAAGATCTATACCTTTCTGCTTCAGCAAGTGTCTTACTCTTATAGTTAACACATTGATTTATTATCACGTTAGTCATATAGTAATAGTAGTGTATAAAAATTAAAAATTACTGAATATATCAAATAATTAATTGGTATCCTAAAGGCCCTTTTAAGTAAAACAACTGTAAATTCTTCCCTAAGCTTTACACTGTCCTGCAAAGCTAACAAGCTAATAGGAAATATTCTTCCTATTTTAATAGGAAAGGAATTTAATAGGAAATATTTTTCCTATATTAATTATATATATTAATACTGCACAGATCTTCAGAAAAACTAATATCAATTACTTTGATTTCCCAGGCCACCCAAACTGCTAATAGAACTTAGTAATTAAAGTTCTTTAAAATGATCCAAAACCTGAGCATCCTCCCATTTAGCCTGATTAGAAGTTGCCATCAACATGAACATCAATCGTTGACAATTCAATATACGTTTGACGTGGCAGAGGTGATCATTATCTAAAAGCCTTTTCCTAAAATGTGACTTCTATCTAGGGAAGAAGATGTAATGGGGAATTAAGATATTTCCATTTCCAAATAACTGATTCTACCATGAACCTTCTATAAAGCATTCACATTCAGAGGCAAAGACCTCTTTACTTGTAATATTCCCTGTCTCTCACAGTTAATGGCCTTTGAACTCTGCCAGTATTTTAAAAGGCCACTTTGTTTCCTCCCTTTCAACAAAAATGCAATTAAGATATCAATACATTGTGTACTGTCTTATAAACGTATTTGGAAGCAGGTCCCTAAATTGATGATCAGTATTCAGAATAAAACACTTTCTAACTTGTAAAGCAAAAAATCAATAGGAATCAAAATGAGTCTGAAAAAGAAAGGAACAAGAGAACAATTTTATAGAACCACTTGGTCACAATTTAAAAAGACTTTGGTCAAACTGACTAGTATAGCTAGGAAATCACAGTTTTAGTCCTTAAGTCCTTTGGTAGAATTCCCATCTTTTTCCAAAGCTTCATTCAAATATGACAGGTCACAAGACCTTGCAGCTACCAAATGATGGTCTGATGAACCTTCTATGGTACCTGAAGGGCACAGTGATCTACTTTCTAGAGAAAAATAAAAGCTTTAGAGCAGAGTCATCAGACTTCAATGTCAGGTCACCTGAGGAATGACTGTTCTACTACAGTCCATATAAAGTTCTAGTCAGATGTATTAAGCAGTCTGTAAGTTTAATGCCAAAATTAAATTGCAACTGTCAACAATCACTTACAGATAGAAAACCAATTGTCTTTATGTTATAGTAACCAGGTTTTCCAATAGGAAGCTGCAGTATTAACCCTGTGACCTCCCAGGGAGTCCCCTGTAAGAAGGATGCTTTAATTATTGATTTTGTATAACTAAAATAAGAAAGAAATATGTAAACAAAACAGAAGCAAAAACTGAAATGATAGGCAAAAATATGACCAAAACAAAAATCCAGTTTGTCATAATAATATAAAAATTTAAGAAACTAGTCTAATAAAATAGTCTAGTCTAATATAATAAAAAATAATCAGGCTAAATTATCCATAATAAAATATATTTTATAAACATCTTTCTGGAAAACATATGCAAAACTGAAATTCAAAGGATTTGGTAGGTACAATCTTACGTGAGAAAGATTTTTCATTTAAAATATTAAGTAGTGTTAACTTTCAATACTTGTCATATTTAATTTATACATTATGTGTGTGTGAATTTTGAATGTATCTTCAATAGCTATCTTTTAGTATTCACTGCTATTCCTTGTGGCAACACAGGTGAGCACTACTATTTCATGGTATAAAATCAACAAGCCAAACCTTCAAGTAAATTAATCCATTTGGTCCTTGAGAAAAGAAAGATTATAACTCCTAAGATTCTAGTTTCTAGAGAAGTTCAATTGTGTATAAAGACAGATTAATAGAACTTCATACATATGATTGATTTTTTACTTGGGAAATCATATGAATGCATACAGACGTAGAGGTTGTGGTTTGCTTGGTTCTGTTCCCACTCACTGAATGTAGGTGTCCAATGAGCCCCATTACTGGTGCCACCAGCCCTGTAAGGGTCTCTCTCCCCCTTGAACCCTGAATGTACCTGGGATGGCAGAATGTTGTGACAGAGGGAAGAAGGCAGCTTGTACCAAGGTGAACTAAACAAGCGAATAAAGATGGAAAACTACTTTTCATCATTGCCCCAAATATCCTAAGTATGAGTGACATTTAAACAATGTTTAACTCAACATTAATAAATAGCTTCTAAATAATTATAAGTGGGAAATGTTAAATGAGAAACTAGATAGCTACTGAGAAAACTCAGTGCGTGAAGAAATTGCTACAAGGCATAATGGCAAGAGAACTAACCAAGCATTTAGAAACAGACTGCTGTGGAGCCTGAATTTCCTTAAAGTCCTATAACAGCTGGTGTGCATTTACTTCTCTACCCTTGGCTCTGGTTCTTTTTTAAGGTTGAAATGCCAGTGGCATACCCTGGGGGCTGAGACCACGGCCTCTGGAAAGCCTTCCCTCTGCTATTTCTACAACAGCTTTGATCATTTCACATTGTAAAGATATACTCACATGTCTCTCTCCCTCCATACCCCACACCTCTTATGGCAAAGATTTTATGTCTTATTCAGCTTATATCACCGGCAATGGCTGACACAAGGAGAGTGGTGGACAAATCTTTATTCAATTAAATAAATCCTCCTAGACTGCATTTTCTCATCTGTAATATTGAAGTTTTACGTTCCTTTCAACTTCTATAATTCTATGAGTTCTTTTTTTAAAAAACTTTCAAATACTGTACTCTTCCCTCATCTACTTTACATATACCAAAGAACAAAGCATCTTTTGTAGTTTACCTTGATTTCTCCCTTTCATGAAACCAGTCCTGTGTTCTCACAAGAGCCAAGTTTTACACACAATAGTTAACAGAATAGCCTCATACATGTTTTTTATATGTGGAAAATAGACATAGCCTTGGGTCTTGAGAAGGGTAGTTAACTGCACTCTGAGCCATGTATTCAATTTCCAAAATAGGAAATTTCCTTTAGTCTCTGTTCTCCCTTCCTTCTCCTTCTTCCTCTTCCTCTCCCCCCGCCGCCCCGCCCTTTTCTCTTTCTTGGTGTTTGGCCAGAAAAATAAGAAGACGTGAAAATCAAATCAGTGAAACAAAAGACTTGACTTTTAGGATAAAGTCATCAACATGATTATAAGTGAAGGCTCAAAAGGCTCAAATTTGACTTTGGGCATGAGACCATGTTTGTTAATGATGCTTTTCTTACCCTACATTTCAAATGTTCTCTAAGAGTAGAGCTTTGTCACATGACCTCACATTGTTATTAAGTTTTTCTTAATTTATTTAAATAATACTCTTAATTTGCATTACTCTTCCAAGGAATTTTATTTCTTAATTTAGCTGACATTCAGATTTTTCAACTGTCATTATGATCTAAGAGTTTGCTGATTCTCAATGATAATCACATTAAAAAAAAACGTTCAAAGGAAAACAATTTGGTGATACTTAATAGTCTCTGATGATTCCACTAATTGTTTTACACAGGCAGATCTGTTACCTAGTATATGTGAATACCTCAACCACATGACTAATTTCAGGTTTCAGGGATTGGGAACCTGATTGATTTTGTATGGTGCATCTAGTTGAAATCTAGGAAATACGACCCACTCTTCCTAGCTCTAGCAATCTCAATTCCTTGTATCCATTAAGTTAGTAGCAATACTAGCTCTAAATCAAAAAGGTATCAGGGATGTTTGGCGAAAAAGCTGGCTCCCAAACAAACAACCAGTTACAAAGCATCCTGGGTACAAGGCATTCCCTAAGAATTAAAATGCTTCTGTTCTCTTGAGTGCTGCGACTGAAAAGTAGTGGAAATTATAATAAAAATGAATTATTTGACACTTGCCAAATCTCAGTAACAGGTATATATTACTTAAATATTCACATAATTTGCTCACAAGAAAGTTAATGCTAAATTGCTCTAATTTTCATACGCTCCTAATTCTATTATTGGACATTACATCTTTTATTCCTGTGGAAACAAGTCACTAGAAAAAAACATATCTCAGCCACATATATTTATTCTACAAACCTGACATGAAATAAGTACTCAACATAAATATATAAGAAAAGAACCAAACATCTGGCTAAAAACAGCTTTGAAATTATTGAGCCCTCTCCCTCTATTGTGGAGCAATGCAGAAAACCAACCAATAAAGAAGGTCAAGCTTGGTTTCAAACCTCTCTATTTTATCAACATGGAAACTGTGTTCAAGGATGATAAAGAGATCCCTAAAGGTAACATACTGCCTTGTTCAAGGCATCTTAAGGGAATTTATTAGGCAAACGTATGAAATCCTAATTGTCCCTGGAGCTTCTCAAGAGACTTCTACTAGTGTGAACAGTGACATAGAACGCATATAGTGTAAAACAGAAATGAAAAAAGACATGAAGAAGCAAAATATAGTTAGAGACATAAATGGTTAGACTGAGATACCAGGGGTCAAATCTGCAAATATACACATATGCACACACACACTCCAACTGAGGTCAAACACCCCTTATAACTCTAGAATTCTAACAACCCGAAGAGAGAACAGCTTCCAATAAGAACCCCTGAGCAAAGCTGAAAGAAGTGAGCGAGAGCTGGACGCACAGGTTTTCAGTCAGCACTGGACCAACTCTTGAGCTTTCACCTCCACTTTGCCTTAATTTGAGTCCCAGAGAAGTTAATTCAATTCACACAGAATCTCTAGCTTGAAATCAGGAAGAAATTAAAAACTATGATCTCATATTTGACTTTTGTATTCTCTTCTTCCCTAGTGACTGCCTATCATAAATGAAATTAAAGAATGAAAGAGTACTTTAATTAAAAATTTTAACAAATCTTTATAAATTTGGATCATTTGTTAGGTTAATGAGAAACTTATTTTTCTCCATTTAGTTTCTTTAAAAGCCACTAACTTACATCACTTATTCTTAAATTTACTTCTTCAATATTAATTTTCATGCATTCATTTCTAATTAGGGTTGTATAATTAAAGAAGTACAGTATTTTTTCTGCACAAAACTATGGCTTTTCAATCCAATGGATGACAAGACTGAAACTGCTTGAAGAAAGCATTTCTAACTCAACTCCAAGTCCTACAATATAATCACTGCAGATAGTATTTTCAGATTCCTTCATAGTTTTTTTCATATTTCATTCATGATCAGCTAAAAAAGAAAAAAAGAAATACTGAATTGTGAAGTTTCTTCTCAACAAGTAATTTGTTTTAATAGACACTGTGTTCCCCTCTGTAAAGAATTCCACATTACTTCTTTTCCTTTATGCCTAACTATAAAAGTAAAACAACAATATTAACCAAAAATGGTCATTACTACTCTTCAACTCTTTGAAGCATAGAATGAATGATGATAAGCTTTCAAACAACTCCCTCATGACTTGATATAGAATAAGCATAGATATGCTAGACCAAAAAAAATGTTTTGGACAAGCTGCAGCAAAGTTTTTTATATTAAGAAAACAGGAAAGGAGATATATGTCTAAATCCATATATACAATACAACTGACCTGAAATGTGTTAAGAGAAAAACTGGTGAATAACAGTAATTCTGACTTTGTCTCCTTGGTGACAGAAGCCTATAATTATGATATAAGAACATAAAGGATTTGCCAAATTATCTAAATTCTCATACTCTCCTCCCATCCATATAACCTCTTCCCATCCATCCATTTCATTATTTTTTCCCAGGTCTGGAGCAATGGCCTCCATTCTCGTTTCCCTCTTGTCAAGTCATCTTACACACTGATATCAGTTGAATCTTTCTAAAACCCTAAGCCTGTCATTTTTCCAATAAAAAACTTTCACTGTGCCTCCAAACTCTGCAACTGCTACTTATCCCACCTTGCACATGTATCTCTCCATACCTCTGTGATTCTGGCCGCTAAGCTGGGTCAAGTTTAGCCAGTCTGCCTCTATGTCGTGTTGCTTCACACTGCTATAAACATTCTCAAGTAAACAAAGATCTGTTTTGAATTAAATGTTTCCAAAACAGGGTATTTGATTTTTTCCTGTCATCTCATGCTTGTCCCCGACCTGTTTATTCCTTAGAATTCTCTAGTTGAGTAAATGGCACCATCATTCCCCGAGTTGTTCAGGCCTAGTAAAGTACAATTTTCCAAAAGGTAAAACCATAACTCACATGTAAATGTAAAACAAATGTGTCACAGATTTTATATACTCAGTAATTAAGGAGGAAACCAGTAAGACGTTAAAACCAGTTAAAATGAGAACCTGAAGAGCAAGGTGTTTGAAGTCAAATTTAAAAAGTAGTGTTAGGATAAGACTGCTGGATTAGAAACAAAATGGGTTAATGTCTATTGGGGCAATAAACCATAAATTTTTAAATCATCTTTTCTACTAGGCAGAAAGTACCTGCATCTCTACCAGATAATAATCTATAAGTTGATCTCTTCCCCTACAAAGTTATACAGTAGGCCAGAAAACATAAAATCAAAGGTGAAAGCCTGAACTGAAGAAGCACCCAGTAATGCCTGCCCATTTCTATGTTTCAGAAAATTTTTCTGATATTCTTACCTTGATCATAAATAATCCCCAGAGATTGTTCTTTAAACAGAAAGTCTACCCTCATTAGGTTTAACCTAATTATTCACAGAGATACAATGCAGCAAGAGTCCTAATTAAAAATACAGGCCTTCTTGAGTTTGCTCTGCAAATTTAGGGCCTTACAGTACTGAGCAACTATGAAGCACTAAGAATTAACTTCTGTCTGGACTTTTTGTTGAACATCTCCTATAGGTTAGATTTTTAAATCCTCAATTATTTTTTTTATCAAGAGTCTAGAAGACCAAGTCCAAGACCCTTTCCCCAACAGATTTCACTTTTATTATCTATGCATCTGGGTGAATTCTTCTCTTCTTGGATTCCAAAATCTTCTCAGTTCTCTGACTTGGCAGGAGACCATTCTGTAAGCCAGTTCCTAAGCCAAGGTTCTTGGGAGGACTTTGTAGGCATTAATCCACATTAAATAGTCTTGCATACAGGCTTCCGAGGAAGTACTTGCTATCTAATAGTGGGCTATTCGTACCTGATTAAATGGCAATCACTCTCAAATGTGATACTGGTTGCACAATTGATTTTTTCAATTATATTCTCGTAAAAAGAGGCAAGATTCTTATGAATCTATCCAAATAATTAGAGTGCCAAGTAAAGTAACAAATCTTGGTAAAATAGCTGTTTCTGAATCCTAAGGGACAAGTGAAAATCAGATACCATTAAAGTGTTTCATTTCAGTTTACCAAAGTAAAGTCTACTAGACTGAGACTTAGAGACATCTCAAGAAAGAGAAAGGGCTTCCTCATATAACCATAAAGAATATAACATTCAAATAGTACCAACAATAGCCAAACAAATAACCACAAATAAATGTCTCTCATCAGTTAATTCAGTCCTTAGTGATTAAGTCTTACTCCACTGGATACTGTTTCATAAAGTATGTCTGCTGCTGGACCTAAAAATCGTGCCTCTGTCCCTGGTATAGTCTGAATGTTGTCTAACAGTGCCCACCTGGAAGCCTGCACTCAAGCCTGTCCACTGAAGTGAAGTAGTTCAAAGTGCTGTAAAGTCCTTCCCACAGATTCTGAAACTCTTCTTTTTTGACGGTACAAATTTTAGCCTATAGCTTATAGCAGAGCCATTAGGCAAGTACTGGAGAGAAGAACCCTGTTTGATAATGAGACTCATGACATGGTTAACGTATTACAGTAACTGATAATATCGCAATGAACAAGAGTAAAATTATCTCCTGGGATAGAACGCATAACTATTTCATAAGCTTTTCCCCTGAGAGTAAAAACATATTTGGGACAGCAAAGGCACTGACAAATTTCCAGGGCCTTTTCAAAATGTGCACAATCTATAAAATATGTATATAAGTAAATAATATTTTGCTTATACAATCTTAACCTATTGAAGGTTGACCATCTTTTCAGATTTGACAACTTTACCTGTGCACTCTTATAAAATATCTTGAGCTATTAAGAGACATAGAACCACCAAACAAACCTCATATTTTCTTTTTATCTTTCTACTTATAAAATGAAAGAACAATCTTTGTGATTTTCCAGAAGTCCTCTGGAAAAATGCAAAGATAGTTTTCAGCATAAAAGATATCCTGAAAAAAAATTTTTTTTCTAAATTTAGCATCTAATCTAGGGAAGGCAAAATCAAGAGTTGCCAGAAGAGATTTGCTTCGTTAATTAAGATAGAAGCACAGGAGCATAAGAAACAATAATGTGGTTACTTATTTAATCAAGATGAAAAAAAGAAGGCACACAAGTATATGGAATCTTTGGATCTTCATAAGTGAGGAACCATTGTTCATCAATTTTTTTTGTTGTTTGCATGTGTTTGTTTTATTTTGTTTTTGTAAATAATCAAAGACATGATGAAGTCAACACAAAGCTGAGAAAATTATTGTTGAGATACAAAATCCTTGACCCATGGGCAAATTATTCAGTAGGTAAAGAAGAACCTTTTACCATTCTTGGTTAACTCTAAGATCAATTTATCGTTTTTACAAAGTGAGTTACTCTCCAGTTTTGTATTTCTGCAATGCTTGGCAGTAAAGTTTTTAAGAGATCCTTCTATTTCCTTAAACTGTCTTGTGAATAATCCTATCAAAACTGAGCAAACTTTACTAAAAGTTTAATACATTTCATTATTTCTTATCAGATTCAGATATTATAAGGCAAGGCAAATAGAATTCACTTCCCTCAATCACTCTACCCCTTGCATACTCACTGTCTTTCACCTATCTTCCTATACTGGAGCTAACTAGTACTTTAGGAAAATTCTCATCTCATTTTTTTTTTCTTGAGAAGCAAAAGAACTTACACAGTTGTATTTCTTTGTCACTATTGCTTCTTGTGATAATATTAGTTATGACTTTTAGCAAATGTAGTAACTCCTATTTCAGAGGGAAAACTGGATAGTAGGTACTGAGAACTGTCTGTCATATACAGCATTTTAGCAGATCAGCAAAGCGCATAGACATACATCACACTATTTTCTGTAGCCACGTTCATCTCTTTTATACCTTCCAGAAATGGCAAAAAATGAACACATTCATTGATTTTTAGCCATAAATTAAGAACCAAAAGTACAAAAATTTAAAAATATCTTTACCGTTAATTGTTTTAGTATTCTATCTTACATAGAAATTATTCAGGTATCCAAAATATTATTTATTAACTCAATTTAATATTAACCCAAGTTTTGAAATTACCTTAGGTCTTGAAATCATGTTTAAGCTGACACTCTACAAAATATAATTACTGTTAGAAAATCATTGGTCTAAATTATGGCTAAATATATTTGGAAATATTTTACAAACTCAAACATTATATAAGAGTAATGTTTATTTACTAAATTAGTAAACCGATGTAAGAAGTTTAGAAAATTCAGATTCTCAAGTCTTTTCATGAAAAAAATCTAAATCTTATAAAAAATATAATGTATATACTATGCTTAAAACTGAAATATCAGAGAAAAGTTATATAACTCTTTTTCTTAAAGAAAAATTACTAAGTCAATCTGATGTGTTCAAAGATTCACCTTAATTTGTGAACTTGGAGTCTTAAATGTTTCTTATTTAATAGTTTCTGTAAGAAGGCTATTTTGAGTCTAGCACAGTATTAGAAGTTCAGTTTTCATATGTTTGTGAATTTGGGGAATATTAGATCTATATAACTGCTTATTTATCTCTATTAGGAAAAGCATCTTTAAAATTCTTAATAATCTAATGTACCTACCTGGAAAGGAAAATACATTACACTCATGCAATATGTGAATATTTTCCTGAATTACAGACACAGATACACAGATACATAGAGAGCTTATTCAGTTCAATAACTTCAGACACAGGTCAAAATAAACCAGAAAAAAAAAAAAAAACCACATCAGTGCAGATCTCAAAGAATCTCTCTCCTTTTGAGTGGGTATATTTTTATTTTTCTTCGATTTGAGCGTACAAAACAAAACAAACTAAAAGACTAAAAACTTGGTTTCTGTATCACCACTCACACAACAGAAAATAGCTCAGAGCATAAATCCTAATTCCTAACCATCACCACCAATAAGCTTATTCGTGGCGAGATTCATATGCATTTCATTTCTATATTCCTTCTAGAACCTTAGGTGAATTTCTCCCATGAAATAGGCAGCAAAATATTTTTTGAATTAATTGCCAGGCGTAGGATGATTGAAGAATAATAGGATATAGTGGACTGTAAAATTTAGAAACATGAGTTTAAAAGTTTTATCTTTCCCTAGCTATTTCATTGTTTAAGACCCAAATACTGATGCATTGGCTCTATAACTAATCAGAAAAAAAAAGTTGATATAAGCATAAAGCCAAAGGATAACAGGGTTAATAAGAAAGAAGAACAAACAGATCTTTCACTTTGTTTAATTATTTAAAATGAGCTGTCAAACCTTAAATCTACCCAGAAGGAGGACTCCTTGCAGACACATCTCAGAAGAAAAGCAAAACAAAAGAGAGCACAAATACCTTCCATTACTGAGCTCTTCCTGTAGAAGAGGGTGAGATGTCCTGAGGCCTCTATCCAGTCTTCAACAGTTTATTTTCAAGTACTAATCAATCCAAGTAATAATCAAACAAAACTAGTCTTTGTATGAGTTACAGAAAATAATACTGATTCATGATTATTTTTACTCTATGAATAGAGTATTTCATGAATACATAGTGTATTTTGGGAGCACTTTCAAAGCAAAGGTTGTATCCAGAAATTTCCTAAAGCTTTTATGCTTTCTGAAGTACACCAAATTTTCAATTGGAGAATTTAGTTCAATTAATACTTATTTTTCTTCATGTGTAGCAATGAATTATTCAACTTATTAATACCCTCTGAGCTTCTATAATTTTTCAAATTACAACCAGTGCAGACTGTCTGCAGCAGATTATTAAGAAGCAAAATCATATATGTATGTAAAATGTATATATATACATATTTTACCTTTCTTGGATAGTGTTTCATGTTTTGTGTAACAGCATAGATGATAATGAAAAGGTGCTATGTTGGGAAAATATAGGTTTCTACCCTAAAACTGCTAGCTAGATTTTATTGAATGACCATAAATTTCCAGGTAAGCTGCACATTCATAAAAAGGCAAACAGAAAATAAACAATTATTTCAGTAAATTTTAACAGAAAATATTAAACAAAAATACAGTTTTAAGTCACTACAGCTAAAAGTTGACATTGAAAATGACTGTAGACTGCTGAATCAGATTCAACCTTATTTAAAAAAAAATTAGTGCTGAGAACTAAAATGACAAAAGGTTTTAAACAAAATGTGCAGTTTTTCTAATCATCCTATAAACTAATTCAACCATTAAGCATCTATAACAAGCTTCATCTCTTACTACTTCTGATATTAATAACCTGGAAATACATAAACATTGCTTCCTGATCACAACCCTCCAGTCCTTACTTTTATGTAGCCATTTCTAAGGTTTCTACCACTTTCAGCTAGTAGTACAGACACACTCTAAAGGGAGAGAAGTTGCCTGAAATCATATAAGGCTTCCTGTCTCTCATAAATCATAAATGTTTGCCTATCTCTCTAGTCCCCAGCTCCCTGCCAGCCCTCCTTCCTCCCACTGCCTCCCAGCTAGGCTATTCAGGCCCTATGCTCCCCTTTTTTATAGATCCTGCTCTGCCATGGAGGGCTCTCACCTGGAGAAGCACACCACCAGTCCAGGCCACACCTGGGAGGAGTCTTCAGGGTTAAAAGCTAAAGTCATTTGTAGGGTGAAAATGCATGATGTCTTGTCCACAGCACCTGAAGACAGGGCTGCTGACCACCATCACTGGAGCCACCATCACTGCCACCACCATCACTGCCAGCGCTTGCATACCTACTCCTTCCCTGGGAGCTTACATATCTGCAGCCTAAATTATGAATGAAGCCTTTTCCCAAAGCCTGAGGCTTCTACCAAGAACACAGTAGACTTCTTTCAGAAATACAGACACTGCCCTAAGAAAGAGCCCACGATTCCCAGAAAATACAGTAATCCAGCCCCAGATGGCTTCAGAAAGCTCTAATTCTAAACCCTAATTCTCTTAGGTAAACTTGTAGCTAGCTAAGTCCTGCTGGCCAAGGCCTTCCTGATGCATCTACAAAAATAAATTTCATATTTAAACATTGTATATGTGTGCACATGTATATAAAAACAAAACAAAACTGAGAGCAATATAGTATACTGCAAACAGTATGGGTTTTGGAGTCTTACTGACTTAACTGGAGTCCCTGGTTGGAGGCACTGATGTTACATAGCTGTATGTCCTTGAAAAGCTAACCTAAGTGTAATAGGGAAGAACAAATCTGACTCCATATTAGATCTGTTTCTTTTACTTTAACCTTTGTATTCCATTGCTTTTGCTACAAGTTAAGAATGTTGCCTACAGCCTGAAATATACCAGACAGCCCATTCTAAAGGCTCTGACATTTAAAGGTATGATACTTTTCCATTTATATAGAGATAAAAAGTTGCAGAACAAAGAATGACATTTGTCTTGTTGGAGGTTTACAGGAACATCCTGACCTGACCTCCCTGGATAGCTGCAAGAACAAAGGATTCCAACACAAGAAGTTTGCAACTACCAACCACACCCCTCCTCTTTTAGTATAAAAGAAGCCTGAATTCTAACTTGGGTAAGATGGTTCTTTGGGACATTAGTCCACCATCTTCTCGGTCTGCTGGCTTTCTGAATAAAGTCGCTATTCCTTGCCCCAACAGCTCGTCTCTTGATCTATTGGCCTGTCATGCAGTGAGCGGTATGAGCTTGGACTTGGTAACACAGGCTCTCAAAGGCTTAAAAACAACCCTCAAATTGTTTTCAGGATTAATGATATGACAATATATCATTAATATATATTGTCATTAAAAATAATGATATATTATTTATTAAATAAACATGACATTTATAAACTAATATTAAATAGTAATTATATATTATCTGCCTATATACAGGATTATATATATTAATCTATGTATAATATTAATTATTATTATAAGAGAGAGAAAGAGAGGACTTAGCATAGTCCCTGGAATGTAATAATAGTTAAAATTTATTGAGCTATTTCTATTAATATTGTTGAACACCATTTCAGTGTATTCAACTATTCTTTCAATAGCTTATTTATACAGTGTCTACCTAACTACACATTCAGTTTTATACCTTTTTTTTTCATATCATAATATACATATTGTCAGGTTGAAACTGCCTTCTTGTTTACTATTTTTTTGCCCACTATTCCATTGAATACTGACAGTTATTCTCATTTTATGAGTGTCTGTGGTCCTTTCTATCTTCCTAATTATTATGATTCTATGTAGCAAATCACACAAAATATCAAGGAAAGAAAGAAGGAAGGAAGGGAAAGAGGGATGAAGGGAGGGAAGGGAAGAAGGAACAAAAAAAGAGAAAAAAAAGGAAACATTAGCCATTATAAACTCATTCATGGAAAAAGCTG
This sequence comes from Eubalaena glacialis, assembly GCF_028564815.1. Classification (NCBI taxonomy): domain Eukaryota; kingdom Metazoa; phylum Chordata; class Mammalia; order Artiodactyla; family Balaenidae; genus Eubalaena; species Eubalaena glacialis. The sequence continues at coordinate 5,920,339 of NC_083727.1, read as the reverse complement.
GGTAAGGGGGCACCCAAATGAAAATCCAAAGACAAAATCTTCAGTGCTATAATTGATTTTTGTGCATCTCCAAGGAAATAGTTGGCTCAGTTATGCATCTGAGCTATGGCAAACCCTACCTGTCTTATAGAAGACAGCTGAGAGCAACAATAAAGGAGATCTATTACAGCTCTTCTTTTTTGGTTTTCTCTTTTACAGCATAAAAAAGAAACAGAGTCACGGATTCTTTAATTACTTCTTTAATACCTAGGATTTTTTTTGATGTTATAGTCGTTTAGCTGTATGGGTCGCTAAGTATTAGAATACTAAGGAAGAAAAGTGCTGGGGGAAAGTGCTCTTTAAGTTAAGTTGTCTTTTGGAAACTAAATTGTGTTGACCAAAAAAAAAAAAAAAAAAGCATTCATAATAAAGGAACAAGTAACCAGTCAGTCAGATATGATGAGGAGATTACTTTACATCAATCTCACTTCTAAGTGTCTCCTCAAAGGATTCCCACACACACACAAAAAAAACCAGTCTTGTTATTTCCAGAATGAGAGGAGACAAAATTACTATCCAGAGCAGTTGTTCATAAACTTTCTAAAGCAGATCCCAGTAGTCCTAGGTAAAATCTTATGAAGATACCAAATATGTAAAATAAATAAAAGTTATTTTTGTTTAAAATAGCACTCACTATTCCAAAAGATAAAGTCTTATAAGAAAGAAAACAAGAATGGTTCACAATTCTACAGTCAAGAACAAAAAGAACACAAGTAAAACAAACCTGATGAGGAAACTAAAAAGTACAGAAAGTTACAAAATAAAAAGTCAAAGCTTATTCCCCTGCCCCCGAGCCAAGTCCTCAAGGGTTAACACTATTAGCAATTTCTTATCGTTCCTTCTAGAATAATTTTTATACATTCATCCAAATATATGTATCTCAAACGTAGTATTTTGCTAACTAAATTTATGAAAATAACCAAAGAGAATGAAGAGTCTTTTTTTGAGCAAAAGCATATTGATTCAGATGTCACAGAGGGCAACTGTAGACTTAAGAAATCCTAACATTCATTTTATTCAGGTATTTTAATTTGGTTACTTAATATTACAAGTCTGTATTCAAACACATGAGCAGCTACACCATGAAATGGTTTTACCAGCCTATCTTAAAATCTCAAATACAGAAATTTGAATGAGATGTAGTGATAAGTTTGGTTTCAAAGTTGAATTACTAATAACATACAGAAGTTGGTTGAATTCTTCATTCATGGGTATAATTCAAAAAAAACCTACTCAGACCTTTCAGCAAGCATTAAGCTAACGTTTCACATTCACTTTTTGCTGTACAGGCATGCCAGAGGTAGGCAGTCCTTCCTGCTGCTCACCAAGGAGGTAGAAAATTTGCTTCTGTGCTCAGCGTAATCACAATTCACTATTTTCAATACCTTTGATTCCTTTTCTCTCATCCATTTCATCACTCCTCTGTTGCAACAATGAAGTATGGAGAAATACTTTCAGTTCCGGGCTATATAACATCATGTTAGAGTTCCCAGCTCTAGAGATTAGAGTCAGCCCTCTACCCCTGCAGCACAAAATAACTGTCTATGGAGCATAATTCGTTGATCACTAGAAAGTGTCCCAAATATTTCCCTATATCACTCCCTTCCCAACTATTTTCAGAAAGGTCACAGCATTTCTAGTCTAAAATCAAGAAAGATCTGAGGATAGGAGTAAGAAGGAGACTAGAGATATAAAATGACAGCACTGTGTAACTCAAGACTAGAACATCGAACATCACATGTGCCTACTTGGCAAGATCAAGACAGCTTTCTCCTGCAAGCTTCAAAATGCTCTACCTTAAGAACATATTTTATACCAAATTTTCATAACATATATCTCTGTCCTGAGATTTTACATTATGCTAAATGAGATTCCAATGGTCCATCTCTATGTATTTACAAGAATTCTTTCTATATGCACCTCTCTTGAGGAAATTAAAGTCTTGGTTATCTCTCTTTTACTCTAAAAAATCATATTAATACTGTGTGAGTAAGCTCCTTTTACCAATAAGCACTTATCTCTTGGCTTGGCTCACCATGTAGATAGGAGTATGTACAAACATACAGCCATACAGTAGCTAATTTTATCTGTGAACTTGGCTAGGCTATAGTGTCCAGTTGTTTGACCAAACATTGATCTAGATGCTGCTGTGAAGATTATTCCTGTAGTTGGATTAACATTTACAATCAGTTGACTTAAAGTAAAGGAAATTACCCTCCACAATGTAGGTGGGTCTCACACAATCAGTTGAAGACCTTAAGAGCAAAAAACCTGAGATTTCATGGAGAAGGAATTCTGCCTCAGTTCTGTCTCACAGAATCCCTGACTGAGTTTCCAACCTGCTGGCCTGCCCTAAAAATTTCAGACTTGCCAGGCCCCACAATCATGTGAGCCAATTCTTTAAAATAAACCTTATTATATCTATCTACCTATCTATCTCTTCTTGGTTCTATTTCTCTGAAACCCTGACTGATACACATATCAAATCTCTGTCAACACAATATTCAACACATATTTATTGAGGGCGTTTATGTGCCAAGTACTGTTCTAGATGTTAGTGATACAATAATAAAACAGACAAAAATCTCTACTTTCATAGAGCTTATACTTTAATTGTACTGAGATGAGTAGCTAAATTTTTAGGTAAGGTGACCGTGTAATTCATCACACAATCCAGGACACTTTAAGGGTGAAATGGGACACAAGTAATAATTATGCCAGGACAGCCTGCCTAAACCATAACAATTCTGGACAAAACAGGATGGTGCAGATCACCTTAACCTTTGGTAAAACTTAGGCCCATCTCCCCCAAATAACAATGTACTTGGTTAATTACAGAAAGCCAAAGAAGTATACAATTAATCAAGGTTAGACCTAGAAGGATCTTAGATTCAGAGTGCTGCGGGTTCATATTCCAGTTATGCCCAGCTCAGTTATACATTAACGAAGCATTCAACTTTTATGAGTCTTAATCATGCCATTTAGAAATCTATATATTAATGAGCACTAATCAGAAAGAATATATAAATCATATATAAAAGGAATTGTGACATGACAGGCATTCAATAAAGTATATATAAAAATAGATCACCAACCTGAGCAAGAGTGGGGATAGTTTTGCTTATGATTATAAGTCTTTCTATACTACTTGAATATTTGGCCCTGGAATGAGACATTTTATTAAATGCAATAGTAATAATGAAATTACAGCAATACTATTGATATAATAATTGTGAGTATGGGCATGCATTGCTGACTAAATCTGCCATTTACCATTTTTAATATTGTTAGAAGTTACTCTGAATTTACCTTTAAAATTTTTATAATCATTAAACTGAATTCTACACCAATATACACTAAAGTAGAAACTGACTTAAAGAGAGGTCTGACAGTCCTCCAGCCTAGTTGGAAACTGCTGCCAGGAAACAATGGTGAAGAGATTTTCTCTGAAGTGTCACCACCTGAGCTGCAATAGCCATAAACAAGCCACAATGTTTTTGAAGCTGGTTTGATAACTCTTCACCCACAGCTAAAACCTCAGATTGCATACTGGACCATGCCCACTAGCTATGTGCAAAGAATATAAATACCTCTGAGTATGATCTCAAAGGTAAGAAAAATCCTCCTTTGTCTCCCATTTTTTTTCCATTGCCTTATTATGAGGCCCAACAGTCTTTCTCCATTCCCTTAGGGTCCTCCCAATGAAGGCATGAGTCAAGGGAATCTACTGTGAAAATGATATCTTAAATCTGAGAAAGGAAAGATGAGGTTACTGACTTGTAAGGACAGCTCGGGTGTGACAGTCGTTTCAGAAAGCAAAGTGCTAAGTGACGCCAAGCTTTGTACAGTTTCTTCTGTTATGGCACAGAGAGTGGCTGGGTGGAGGGGAGGAGGAGATCAAAGGAGAGAGAAGATCTGAATCACAGAGCCTTTTCCCCACAGGACAGGAATGTGCAGGGTTTCATAGTCCTACACACACATTTAATTGCTATTAGATAATGATAGTTTAAGTTTACTGTATAAAAGTAGGATTAATTTACCTTTCCTCATGACAAAAAAGACCATCCTGTACCATGTTCTAATTGTTATTTATCCTTCAAAATTTCTGTTCAGATCTTCTGATTCGTTAAAGAGAAAACCAACTTTTAATGTCTCCTTAATAAACAGAAACTTACATTCTTTCCATACAAAAAGAATGTTCTAGTCTTTTAATAAATAAACCCAAATAGGATTTTCTAACCAATTCTATATGTATAATTATACCAAATAATTTAAATAATTAAAAATGCTATTGATCTTTTAGTAGAGTAAATTTGAAAAATGCTTTTTTTAATTCCACAGAAAATGTTCCACAAATAATAAAAAAATACAGAATCTATTATTACAATATGTAAATGATTTTGGCATTCTTACCTACAACACAGTTGTTAGTCCTTAAATATTTGATCACATTTTCACTGAAGAAAAATGGGTACTATCTGACAGGCTAAAAAAGTACAATCAAAGTTGGATTAATCCATGGATATTTAATTTCCTTAGTAGTTTGTTGGTTAATGGTTGCATTCCAACATTTAAAAAACTAAACCGCAGGGATTTTTTTGCCTCCAGAAACTTTGCTTAGTAGCTTGATTATGTAGTCATATAGACATATCTTCTTTACTTTTTAAGTATATACAAAGAGAAAGTATATACAAGTTAATACTAATTAGCAAGTAAAGCAAAGCAAATTTCCCCTTAGCTTTTATGAGTGTTCACATGTAATTTACTCCTAAGGAAATTTTAGTAAGTTATAGCATTGAGAGAATTATTTTAATTTTAAGGTTATAACAGAAAAAAAAATTTTTTTAAGGCATTACAACAAGCCCCTTTGGAATTCAATCACAGAAAGGAAAGATTCAATTACTTAGAAGGTCTTTGGCTCTGTGAGATAGATATACAGAAAATGAGAGGCAGACTTGGGTCATCATTAAACTGTAATCCCATATGGCATTTCCTCCTCTAAGCTTCTGCTACAATCCATTTACATAGAATATGAGCTGCAAACCAATAATTACAAACACACATACCCCCACAAATGAGAGATAACTACACTAAGTGAAACGTAAACTGACTTTTAATTATTCATTAATAGTAATTTAGAATATTAGTGGCATGACACAGTGTTCTCCTCGGGATCCATATATGCCAAGAATTTACCTTACAGATAAAAATCCCAGTATTAAAAGGCCCGTTAGGCTCAATTTATATAAATTCTTCTTGAACAGAAGAGGATTCAATATCAACCTGTATCATTCTAAATGCTAATCTACATTCAAGGTTAAATAGCATAAAGTAGACTGTACACTTAGAACAGTAGCCAGCACATAGTTAGCATTCACTAGCAATAGCTATTGTATAAACATTCATCCTATCGGCAATTTTTCAGCAACAAATGTCAGAGTTAACTTAAAAGCAAGCAAGAACTGACTCAATAGTTTTTAAATTAGTTGTGCATGAAAGATTCTATGAACTTCAAGATCTTTCTCAATCTAAGGCCCTAGGCAGCCACCACCAATGGAATGCAGCTGGTAGGCAAGATGGAAGATATTGGCCATTTATGACCTGTGACTTGGTCTTCCCCCAGAAATTCATATTCTAGTGAATTACCTCATTATACATCCCATTAATTAAGCTAAAAAGGTGAGTGTCATCCTTGAACCTCTCTTTCACATGCCCTCCATATTCAATCATCACTCCTACTGAATGCTTTCTAAATATCAAACCTGTCCTGTTAGCTCCATCTTCACCACAGCACTCCAGTACATGTTTGCAGTTTGCTTCCTATCATCCTTTCCTGTCCCCTCTAACCCTTGCTCTCCTCACTGCAACCAGGGTATTTGCCTTGGAGAGCACACAAGGCCACCACCATCCCTACTCAGCCCTATGATAGTTTACATGCCTCTTCATCTCAAAAATAGGTCTTTATCTCTAACTAGCCCTTCTATTATCTGGCCCTTTCAGATATGTTCCAGCCTCAGGCCATATTCTCTCCTTCTCCCTCTTGGCATTCCTCCCACACTGCCTTTTTTCAGCCCCAGGCACTCACCCTCCAGGTACTGTCCCTACCACAAGCTTTGGACAGGCTCTTTCCTCTCCTCTTCAGTCAGTTAAACATTTACATTCCCTTCTGAGATCAGCTATACTGTCGCTCTCTCAGAACTCCTTCTCTCACACTTCTTTATGACTCTTGTGACATTGCCTACACTTGCCTTGGGTTTAATTCTGCTGCTTCTTGAAGACAGGGACTGTATTTCTGACGTGCCTGTTCATATTATATCCACAGCACCTGGTACACTGCCTAGCAATGGTAGATGCCTAATGAACAGTTTTTGAAAACTAGCATGAATGAATGAATGAGTGAAAGAATGAATGAATTGATGCAATTATCCATAGTTGATTATCACATCCTTGACAGAGCCAGTACTATAGAAGATTTATTTTCTAATTCAATAGAGATTTGTTTGATGTGCATGGCATTCTGTTTATTTGATATGTATATTTACTCAGTATTGCAAATAAATTACTAATTTTACTGCAGTAATAATCACATACGGGTATAATCAAAATCCCCAAATTTATACTAACAAAGATCCTTAAAATCAAAGTTGAGTAAATTTATATCAATTCTCAATCAATAAATGTTTTCATTCCACTCATTTAATTATTCCAACAATTATTAAATTTTAGAAAAATACAAGAAGCTAAGCACCAAAAGAGTTCTTTTAAAAGTTTTCAGAGCAAAGAATACATAATCTTTCATCTACTGAAGAAGTCTGACACTATCCAAAAGTTTTCAAATTGTGTATAACAAAATTTCACATAATATGCATTCCACACAGCAACTTTATTCCTATAAAAGAGTAACATGAACTTTAAAAGACTTCATAACTCTTAATCAACATTTTGATGTTCTCTGAGTCTCTCTGACATGTGTACAATTCTCTAGAGGGAGAGCAGAAGGGGACAGCCACCTGAGGAGCCGGTCTACTGGGGAGGATCCCTACAAACAGCACAGAGGCTGCCTAAGCAGGAACCAAACAGACAAAGCACTGTTGGTGAACCACCAACGAGGAGCACTTCACAGAACTTTGGATCTCGAGTGTCTCCTCTTCTCTCTCATTTATATGACAGCCCACCTTCGTCTACACTGTTTGCATTTGAGGTTTACACTATAAAAATTCAACTGACTTTTACATACTACTTCATCAAATAAAAAGACAATGTTAAGGCAAATTCCCATTTTGTTTCTTAACATGTTGTTTTCTAGTTTTGCAAAACAATACAAAATAATACACTTAAAGAAACTGCCATATGCTTCACAATATTAGAAAATATAAGGCCTTTTACTTATTTATTTATTTTGGTTAATGTTAAAGATTAAGTTCAGAGGGGAATTTAAATACAGTTGCCTAAACTGTTCCACGAGTTCCTGAGTATTTTTATACAAATGCTCCACATATAAGTCACTTCAAGTAAGAAATAATGTGGATGAGTCACAAATTTATAATGCATATTTCATAAAATATGTATCTATTGTATGTAATAGTTATCATCAAAGCTCCATAAAAGATAATTAATAATTAGCTATTTTTAAAATAGGGGCAGTACAAACAATTCAAGCACTGAGTGGGAAGCCATAAAATACCATTTAGAGTTCCAACTTGGCCATGAATTCACTGTGTGACCTAGAATGAAACACTTAGCCCACTTGGACCTTGGTTTTCAGATATGCAGGTGATGAATTTGGGCTATGTGATATCAAAGAGTCCTTGCAATGTTAATGGTTCTAAAGATCTTATGACATGGTGTATTCCAGTGTCACCTGCATAAGACCTCTAAGGATAGCTTCCTTTAGTGTACAAAGAATGATAAAAGCACGTTTTATTAGTGCTTTCTTAATTTATGTTAAAATGCCCATACTCTTATCCTTTTCTAGTATAGTTATTTAAAAAAAAAAAATTCCATTTTTATTAACTTTTTCTTCTCTTAAAAAAAATCTTTCTTACCTACCAAACTATTGGTATCAAATAATATATCCAATAAAAATATTATGTTACTTCCATGTTATGGTTGAGAATTTAACGTGCAGATGAAGACATTCAAAATTATGATTCCCACAGCAACTCTAACTCAGCCTACTGGAAGCACATATGTAGCATCTTCTTATTAGTGGATATGCAGTAAAACGCATGCCTTAATATATATTGTTTATGCAGTCTACATGAATTATGCTTGCTTTGAGGACCATAAACTTTGAGTTTTCTTCCCAAACCTTTAATTCTTAGTCATAATTTCGCATTAACGTAAGGCTGGAGCAACATTTTTGTCAGGGTTATTCATATCTCATATTTTTTCAAGGAGACACAATAACACAATAAAGAGTATAATAATAGGAAATTACAATATATTTATTCCAATCTATATTGAGGCATACGCATATGGTCATGCTTGCAAATTATACTAGGGTAGGCATAATCACATGTTTTCCTGGGACAGAGAGATAAACAGCGGTGTTCCTGCTTACTATCAATATTAAGCAATAAACACAGTATGAGGTTAAAACTTTAGAATGTGATTTTTTTTTCACTAAAATTCTAAGGCTCTATATTTTTATTTCTAGATTATATATAAATATGAAGTCTATGGGAGTCAGATAATAGACATTAGTGCTGGGTATACATGTCCCAGAGAGGCCTGTTTCCAAATGGACCTAGTCGTATCTGTGATTGCCTGATAGCCCAACATCTGGCCTGAAATCAGAAACTCTATTGTTAGCCCATATGAATACAGCAAAATTTAAAAAAAAAACAAAATTCTACAAGGATCTGGAAAATCAACCGTTACAGTGAACTCAATTGTACATGCTGCTATAGAAGCCCAACAATGGAGCAAAATGATGAGATCATGGGGAATTGGAAATGCCATCAGGGGGTGGTTCCTCTGACTCAATAAATGTGTTCAGTAAATTATAACTTGTAATTAGTAGCATTATTTTGCTTAATGAACTCCATGATGGTGATGTCATAACCATATCCAACAACTAATTTCATGGGTTTAGACAGTTAAGATATGAAAACTATTCAGGCTATTTACGTTATATGCTGTCTAAGTCTTATTTTTGCCATATTCTCTACTATAATTAAACAAATCAAACTCAGTAAAGTAAGACGCCTGAAAGAAAACATCTGCAAAATATCTATGGCAAAGAAGCCCCCACCAGAACTGAGTGGGAGACTCCTGATACTGTCTGCAAACCTGAACACTCTTATCATGACTGTACTCTCCTATTTCAGTTTGGTCTCCTGTGGGAATGTAACAAGGTCAAGAGAGTTCTGGACCCAATGCAAACGCCAAATTATTGGGTAACATTATTATCTGAAGACTTCAGTTTCTGCAACTCCAAATTTGAAATGATATTTGTGTTTCTATCTCACATAATTATTGGAAGGAGATGATGTACTTTGCAGTATTTTAGAATTCAGAAAAAAATACTAACATAAAATATGAGAAAAAATCTCAGATTTTGAAGTCACTTATAAAAGGAATGCAACATATTGCCAACTCTTGTGACAAAACCAAACCCTTGCATGGTACACCACCTAAATCCCGCTGAAATTTAACCAGGTGCACTTAAAATTACTACATTGCACACTGGTTCCACAGTTACTCACTATTACATATTTCTTACAACATACTATATTGATCTTAAGTTTTTAGTGGGCAGGGACTGTATCTATTCAACTTTCTTTCTCCAGGGTATAGCTCTTTATGCAAAGATATTTTTAATAAATGCATGTGAGGAGCCAGATGATAGTAACATAATATGTATTTATAATAAGACAAACTGAACATTCAGCACTCAGAGCCACGTAAACCTTACAAGAAATAACCTTAAGATTTGAACGTAAATCTCTACACATCATATTCTCAGTAAATTGATAATCAGGTATTGATACTTAGGACACCAATGTCACATAAACCACTCCGACTGCAAATATAACTCAAGACAGACTGTACTTCAAGGAGCTTAAGAAAAAATTTTAAAGGGGTAAGTGTACTTAAAATTTTTTATGATATTTAAAACTAACCCAGGTCTTATCACTTCTTTGGTGGCAAATGTAATAAATAGTATATTCTATGGAGATAGGTAGGTCAGTAGGTAGGTAGATAGACAGATTAATAGAGACATAAACATATACCTACATATACAGATGTAAAGAACCAAGCTGTAAGAACCTTGAAAATTCTTTAATTTACATAGGTGGTAGTGACTTTAAAAGTATAACTTTTAAAGGGTTAATCATTTATAATCTCTCACATCTTTATAATATACTAGGAAGGTTAAGTGTTAAAATATCATCCTTAGTTATGTGAATTCAAGGGGCTGCTATTCTGTAATTGTAAATAAAATTCCTTTCTGTCTATGCTTAATAATTATATACTTTATGCCACTCTTCCTTTAACTCAAATATACTGTTCAGTCAACTTCCAGATTCATATTTTTAAAGTTTATATTGGAACAAGTTTCATTACAGTTTGATTTGTGACATTGGTAACACAGTAAGCTACTTTACTACATTACTTCTTAAAAGCCATTTCCATTCCTGCACAGTATACAGATTAAGAAAGTTACACATAATAAGTAATGTGCCACTATAATTTGAAAATATTCATCTTGTTCACGTTCTCCAGCTCCTACTAAAAGATTTATAACACCACTGAAACAGGAATTGATGAATTCATCACTGTCTGGGGCATTTTGATCATAATCAATAACATAATTTTACCCTTAAATAGGATTTCAATTAAAGCATATTTTCCACAGTAATTTTACTTCAACATAAAAATGGGCTTTTGTATCATAAAGCATTAACCCACTGCATGCCAAAAAGGAAATTATTCTGTCTCTGAAGTTCTGCATCAGAAAAATAAATGAAACCAAACTCTCCTCTACTTCACATTTCCCACAGACACATTTCATAAAAAGTTACATTATTATATTTTCATCATGGAAAATGAAAAGTAATACACTTTCCTAAAATAATAGAACCATAAAAGGTTTATCAGTTGAAAGTAATGACATGCCCAGACACACTGCCTCTGCTTAGACAGTATGCATTTTATCTGCAAAGAAAACATTTTCACTTAAAATTAGTCATATCATTAATAAATATAAAATATCAAAAACAATCTTAAAAAACCCTGTGAAATTTATACATGGTATAAAAAATACAATGTATTTTATAATAATCCTCCTATTCTACCAACTTATTTATTTTTTCCTGCTCTATTAGAATGTCCAAAGAACACAAATTTCTCCCACAATACAAAATTGCTTCCCTCAGAAATAAATTCAAGAATTATTTTAAGGAATTCACTCTCATTTTTTAAGATTTACAGCATCCTGACTTGCCATTTACTGAGAAATAAGCCTAAGTACTTTACTCCTTGTTTAAACTACATGAGCTTGTTTTTTCTCCGTGACTAAGTGCCAGTCCTTATTAAGGCATATAAGAGGCTCCTTTCTCGCCTCTCCCTCTGTCATGATCTATACTTAGATCATGATCTAAGTATAGATCTTTAGTGGTGCCCACTAAAGATCTCTTTGTTTCACCAATGCACTGGGTCTTTGTATGCAATTTCCTTTGCATGTTCTCCCCTTTCCACCTAGGAAATACAAACTGATCCTTCAAAATCAAACTCAAACACTGTTTGTTGTGCAGTCTTCCCTGACTTCCTTGGATAACTGTTTCCTTCTTTCTCTATGATCCCATACAGATTTCTAAATCAGTGCTTATTTTGTATTCTACTTATTTATTTACTTGTCTGTCTTTCCCATGTGAGTGGGAGGCTTCTGGAGCTCTTATTCATCCTTGTATCCTGAGGACCTCTTAGAGCCACTACACATGAGACAATCAACAAAGGCGGTACATAGATGAATGAGATGAAGGACTGTAATCCACATGCTCTGTTCACTGGTATTTTTACGTACAATTTTTAAAGGTTATACTCCATTTACAGTTACTGCAAAATATTGGTTTTATTCCCTGTGTTGAACAATACATCCTTGTAACCTGTCTTACACCCAATAGTTTGTACCCCCTACTCCCCCACCCTTACACTGCTCCCCTCCCCCACTGGTAAATACTAGTTTGTTTTCTATATCTGTGAGTCTGCTTCTTTTTTGTTATATTCACTAGTATGTTGTACTTTTTAGGTTCCATATATAAGTGATATCATACAGTATTTGTCTTTCTCTGTGTGAATTATTCACTTAGCATAATGCCCTTCAAATCCATCCATGTCGCTGCAAATGGCAAAAATACCAATGGCATTTTTCACAGAACCAGAACAAATAATTTTAAAATTTGTATGGAAACACAAAAGACCCTGAACAGCCAAAACAATCTTGAGAAAGAAGAAAAGAGCTGGAGGAATCATGCGCCCTGCCTTCAGACTACAGTACAAAGCTACAGTAATCAAAACAACCTGGTACTGGCACAAAAACAGACACAGATCAATGGAACAGGATAGAGAGCCCAGAAATAAACCCATGCACTTATGGTCAATTAATCTATGACAAAGAAGACAAGAATATACAATGGAGAAAAGACAGTCTCTTCGATAAGTGGTACAGTAACTCCCCTACATACAAGCCTTCAAGTGCAAACTTTCAATGATGCAAACGTGCACTCGCATGTCCAATCACGTAAGCTACTTCACATGTCTGGCATGCATTGTCACTTGCGTGCATCCTCTACAAGTGGTTGTGCTTTTGTGTATTTTATTGTACAGTACTGTATAGACTACAGTAGTACACTATATTTCAAGCCCAGGATGTCCAGAAGCAAGCGTAAAAGCAGCGGTGATGTAGCCGGTACCACTTACTTTTCAAGGTACTGTGCTGTAAGATTAAAAATGTTTTATTTTTTGTGTTTGTTTATTTTTTATGTATTATTTGTGTGAAAAGTATTATAAACCTATTACAGTATAGTACTATATAGCCGATTGTGTTAGTTGGGGACCTAGGCTAACTTTGTTGGACTTATGAACAAATTGGCCTTACGAATGTGCTCTCGGAATGGAACTCGTTCATATGTAAGGGGCTTACTGTACTGGGAAAACTGGACAGATACATGTAAAAGAATGAGATTAGAACATTCTCTAACACCATATACAAAAATAAACTCAAAATGGGTTAAAGACCTAAATGTAAAACCGGATATATAAAACTCCTAGAGGAAAACATAGACAGAACACTCTTTGACATAAATCATAGCAATATTTTTTTGGATTCGGTTCCTAAAGGAAATAAAAGCAAAACAAAAAAACAAAACAACCAAAACAAAACAAAAAAACACAACAACAAAAATGGGACCTAATTAAAGTTAAAAGCTTTCGCACAACAAAGGAAATCAGTGACAAAATGAAAAGACAACCTACTGAATGGGAGAAAATATTTGCAAATGATATGACTGATAAGGGGTTAATATCCAACATATATAAACAGCTCATACAACTCAACATCAAAGAAACTGAACAACCCGATTGAAAAATTGGCAGAAGAACTGAATACACATTTTTCCAAAGAGGAAATGCAGATGACCAACAGGCACATGAAAAAGATGCTCAACATTTCTAATCATGGGGGAAAAGCAAATCAAAACCACAATGAGATATCACCTCACCTATCATCAACATCACAAATAACAAATGTTGGCAAGGACGTGGAGAAAAGGGAACCCTAATACACTGTTGGTGGGAATGTAAATTGGTGCAGCCACTGTGGAAAACTGTGGAAAAAGTATGGAGGTTCCTCAAAAAACTAAAAATAGAATTATATGACCCAGCAATTCTACTCCTGGGTATATATCTGAAAAAAACAAAAACACTAATTTGAAAAGATATATGCACCTCAATGTTCATAGCCCAATGTCCATAGCAGCATTACTTGTAGTTGCCAAAGTATGGAAACTACCTAAGTGTCCATCAATAGATGAATAGATAAAAAAGATGTGACATATATCTATTTATAGATATATTGACATATATCTATTTATAGATATATATAGATAAATAGATATATAGATACATAGATATATAGATATATAGATATATATATTTAGATATATATAGATATATACATCTATATATCTATGTATCTATATATATCTAGATATCTAGATATATATCTATATATCTAGATATCTAGATATATATAGATATATAGATATAGATATATATATCTATATATCTATATATAGATATACAGATATATCTATATATAGATATATAGATATATATAGATAGATATATAGATATATAGATATATAGATATATATATAGATATAGATATATAGATATATATATAGATATATATATAATATATATAATATATCTATATATAATATATATAGATATATTTATCTAAATATATTTAGATATATTTATATTTATATTTATAGATATATAGATATATAGATATATAGATATAGATATATTTATCTATATATATAGATAGATATATAAACACAATGGAATACTACTCAGCCATAAAAAAGAATGAAAATTTTACCATCTGTTCATTGATCTTAAAGTGGTCAGCCCCAAACTGTGGACTTGCCCACTCATTAATAAATGCCTATCTAATCTTTCTATTGTATCCAATTTGTGTATGAGGGTTCCAGGGTTTGGTTCTCAGGTGCCTGACTTTCAAACTGAAGAAGAGACGAAATTAGGACTCTAAGAATTCTGAGTGCTGAGCAACAACGTTCAACTAAGAAAGTACAGTGGTTAGGGAACATTGTCCTGTACTGATTTCAATTTCTTATATTGAGTCAGGAACTCAAAAGAACAAGTTTCTAATGACATGTTTGTGAAAATTCTAATGCCTAAACACAGCAAGCAGCTGAACAGAATAAAATCAGGTGGAAACTGAAGAATAAAGACAACTAAGTAATACTGGGGAAAATACAAGGGTGCAGAGACATGGAGTTCCCACAGACACAGGTTAGTTTGCGTTGGTTAGGGAACTAGCAGTGGCGTCATCTAGGCACAGAGGAGAACCCTGAACACAGGGTTTACCAGAAACAATCAAAGGGATTCTGAGCTCTACACTGGGACACTTGAAGTTTCCTGTGTCCTGGAAGTCTATATACAGCAAACCCAGTTTGTTAAATATGGCAGGGAATGGCTGAAGTAATAATCTATGCATATCTGTGTATCTGATTTGTTCTCTAGTCCCTCACACTTTTTTTTTTTTTTCAAGGCAGAATCAGAGGCTCAGAGAAACAATTAGTTAAATGTGAGGCAGAAAAGATTCAGAGTTTTTCTGAAACTTGCAGAGTTTTTCTGTTCCAAAGCCTGGGGCTGGGGGAAAGGGTGGTAGAGGAGTGACCTAGGCTGAAGAGGAAGGATTGGGCGACCAGAGGCCTTGACATGAAAGGAGGGTGAAGACCTTGCATTGGGAGAACAGGAGCACAGAGGGATGCAGCAAACAGCACCACTGTGTCTCTGTTTAGTCAAAGTCATCTTGAAACTGCTTTACGTCCAGAGGAAATAATCGCAAAAATAAGAGCATTTTAAACTTGTTTTAAAATGTTCTTTTTATACAGGTTTCTGTTTTGCTTTTTAAGTGCCACGATTAGAGATCCTACAGATGGAAGAAAAGTGTGCATACCCAGGAAAAAGAGAAGATAAGGAGAGTAGAGAAACAAGTAAGGTTGGGGATTAACCTTCCTCACTTAAAAAAGAGAAGAATGAATTCAAAAACAAACAAACCCCTTGCTCTAAAACTCCCACATGAGTTTAGGAAGAAAGGCCCAAACTTTGGAGGGGAAGGATGTAGTCAAATGCAATTATTAACTGCAATGGTGAAGACCCACCAGACTTTTAATCATTTATATTTTAATCAATTATATTCCTAATTCATTTCTAAGGTTTCCCTAGGGGGAAAAGAGGAGGTAGCTTTTGTTTCTATCATGATGAGATGCATGCTTTTCATACTGTGATTGCAATGAGGCTAGTTTTCAAAGTCTGAGGACGATTACAATAGCATATAAATATTAACACCTGTGAGCAAATACCTTGGATTTTCCACTGATCCCAGGAAAATAATGAAA
Source organism: Eubalaena glacialis (assembly GCF_028564815.1). Lineage (NCBI taxonomy): Eukaryota > Metazoa > Chordata > Mammalia > Artiodactyla > Balaenidae > Eubalaena > Eubalaena glacialis. The sequence continues at coordinate 5,904,140 of NC_083727.1, read as the reverse complement.
TCTGCAAAGACTCTGTAATTCCTTGAAAAACAGATGTGAACCACCACATTATTTAAAAAAGTGACATTGGTGTATACACAAATGATGTTTCCATTCCTTCCAAGAATCAAGTTATAGCACCCAAATTTCATATTTCCACACAACCCTTAGGAGATTAGTCCTGGTAGAGTGGAATGTTCTGGAAGCTGAGGAAAGCAAAGGAAATAAGGACATAAACAAATGCAGTTGGTGAATTAAGGCTGTTCACATGCATTGCCATTCTATAATGCTTTTATGTCACAAATAAATTTGGGATTAATTAATTTCCCAAATAAATGTTTGTATAAACTCAATTTCAAAATTATGTCAGGGTTTGAAAATAGAAAACTCATTTTTAGGCTAGTTAGTATCTATGTTAAAAGCATTACAGAACATCAGGAAAATAATACAGACGTTTCTTGGTTCTATGAGGTAACTGGTACCTACAAACTGCACATTAAAATTTAACAAGTAAGCACATAATCAGGACAAACAAATTCAACTAATTCTTGTTTCCATTATAAACAAACATTTAATTTACAGGTGGAATATTAAAATGAGGTTACAAAGTATTTAGGATTATGAATTTCAACCTATATTAATAAGAAGAATGAACATATCAGGTTACTGCTAAACTCCATCTAATTATTTACAAATTAATCAAGGACAATAAAGGAAATTAACATCTGAAAGACACTCATGATAATACTACTAAGAAGGGTCAGCCTCAATTATCCATGCTAATTAAGAGAGCTGGCTAATCCTAAACAGTGGATAATTTAACAATTCTTTTTATTGGCACAGATTATATTTCTGTGTGTGACAGATTTACCTGAACATATTGCTTTTCTTAGTTTGGTATTAAAAATAAGTTTTCCTTTCTTGGTAGATCATAATGCAAGCCAGCTAGGAATTTTTTAGTTTAAAATAAATAAATAAATAAATAAGGTATATAATTCACACGTACAGTAGATAAAATCAACTGCTAAACAGATTCTAAACAGAATCTTTTAGCTTTCAAAAATACATTTAATAAATGCGAGTTAAGGTACATGAATTGTGATAAAAATGAAAAAAGATTAACTTTTTTCTAGTACATTGAAAATGTCTCAAATTTAAGCCATATAAAGTGCCTTGTAAGTTACTGTTATTTCATTTTACAGATAAAATTATAGATTCTTCAAGAAGTTATATACTGAGTTACATGTGGTAAGTGAATAGGTGTCCTATTTTTTTAATTATTTTTAAAACTATCTATTAAAAGATAGATCTTTCTGAGTCCTTTCCCTCTCTCTTACCCTCATTTTCTTTTTTTCAACAAATAAGTACTACCAATAAAATTAACTGAATTAAATACCCACCAATAAAATTAACTACCTACCAACAATACTAGCTGCCAACTATAAATCAGGCTTTGTTAGACTCTTAAATATAGGTCTGGATTGCTGTTAAGACTCTTGGTAATGACAATTTATTAAAATAATATTTAGTACCTAATAGAAATAGAGCATACATAGAACATGAATATTGGAACTTGAATATCTAGGATAGAAACACAGTTCACCACTTACAGCTGTGTAAAAGTGGGCAAGTTATTTAATTGCTTAGTGCCTCCGATTCTTCATCTATAAAATAAAGATAATATTAGTGCTTAACCTCTTAGGGTTGTTGGGAAGAATAAATTAGATAATATATATAAAGCGCTTGGAACAGAATCCGGCACACAGTAAATATTTACTATATATTAGCTCTTATTACTGCAAAAATATTTTCAAATGGATAAATCTTCAGCACGAAAAGGAAAAAGACTGAATTTTTCTTTAAGAGTAATGTCATCTATTTCCCACAGTTTAAGCTTATGATGATAATGATTAAAGCAATGACAAAAATATATTCTTTGGACAATTAGAGTAATGATTTTCAACTGGTGTTAGGGGTAGAAGGAAGGAAGAGGATATAGCTTCTGTTAGACTTATGAAATATCTAATTAGTATTTTAATAGAAAGTTATATTTATATTTTAGGAATAAAAAAGTTCATGATCGTAACATTAAAATATGAAACTTTATTGTAAAAGGATTGAAAAAGATAAGAAGGATGTAGGTCAGAAAAGCATATTATCATATCTAGTAGTATCCAAATACCCACTTTATCTTGTTCTCATTACTACATAGGTAAAATAAACAGAAGCCCACCAACACAGGACTTAAGTTGCAGGGGTGCTAAGGGCCAGTCATTCCAGGAAAGGCCCTGAGCTGAGGACCTGGGCTATGAGCAGCAGAGAGGCTACAGAAGGGGAACAACAGCCGTGGAGCAAGAGATGAGGTAGCAGAGGACAGAGGGACCAGCCAGCAACAGGAGGCACGAGGAAGGAACACTAGATGAAGGTAGATGGAGCAGAGCCATCCATGGTCAGAGCAACAAATGGGCAAACAGCCAATGCTGCAGTCATCACCCAACAACTTCCTATAGAGCTCAAGGGCTGAGGCAAATGGTGTGATGGGAAGTACAGGTGCAGGCTCAGGCTGCAGCACCCTGAGACCTCGAGGCCTGGGCCCAGCACATGGGAGGCACTAGTTACTGTGATTTGAGGCTGCAAGGAAAAACCAACCTGAAGGTTACACTAATTATCAACATTTCTTTAAGCTCCTTAAACCCTGCCAAAGTTTGCAGACTTGCAGAAAAATACTGATCATCATAATTGATGGCTTAGGGTGATTCACGACTGTAGAATGAGAAATAAAGAATAGGCCCTGGAAACTTGCAGTAAGACTACAAGAGACATATCCTTTCAGCTGCCTTTTTCCCCATCTCCAACAATACCTGCTTTCCAAGCAATTACTTCATTTTAGGAGGGTGGATTGATGGTGATGATGATGTTAACAATGTACTTGCACCTACACTGCTGATTTCACTTTCATTTTAAGGCCTGCAGAGGTTAAACAATTTACCTAATTTATACGAGTAACTGAAAGAACTGAGTTTTGAACTCAAGTCTCTAAACTGCTAAAATCTATGCTTTTTTCCTGCTATACCATCCTCTCCACAGGAAAGAGCGCCTTAACATTGTCTTAGAAGCCTGAAATTTCTACTTGTGAAAGTAAGAAATGTGTAGACATCTTTTATCAAGTAAACGTATTTTTACGTGTTCACATCTGAATATATTAGTAATAACAAATTGTCAGGGAACATAAAACAATTATATAATCACAACATAGTCAAAAACATTAAAAGTTGTATCTTCTTGAGTTACAAATCCCCCCATTCAAAAATATTATGTTTTAAACAGTACTCTTTATTTAGAGGATTGAATAGTAAGATAAAATTTTGAATTAAGAAATTCAGATTTAACTCTTTGTTCTTTAAATAAGTTTCTACATTTATTACAAAATCACTTCCTAATTCGAGGAAGTTACTCTCATTTGCAGTCTCTTTCCCAATCTATGCCATTACAAGCCTTATACTTAGTTCTTACTTTTATGTATACCAGTGAATTTCCGGATGCTAATAATTCTCACTTTCCAAAACAGATACTTGAAAACATGAGTCATCCTAGACTCTTAAATTAGGAGTGCACTATTAAGAAAAATAACTGACAGGTAAATGCTATGAGCTAATCTGCAGCTACTCCTTTGGTATACGTCCCTCAGGTGGCACCATAAAGAAGGATCCTATCTTCCTGGTTTATAAATGAATTTATCTGGATTTTAGCCCAGGCTTCTGTGAATCTACAACTCCTCTTAGAGTATATTTAGGAACTTCTCTCCTCATACACAAGGGACAAATACATTTTATCAGGTTGTTGATTCAAGAAAATAAACTAATGAGATAAAATACAATTAATATCTTTTTAATAGTTTTTAATATAAATTTAAAGCAAGCATGTGTGTGTAAAACTTAAGGTCGTAAGGTTAATTTTCTTTTTGATTTTGCTTATTAACAATAATATTTGATACACAACTTAGAGTACATTTAGTGTTGGTTCTTAGAAAAATAGGTGGCCTTTCCAAGATGATATCCAAAGATGGGATTCCGGTATATTTAGGATGCTTCTATCATGAGTGATTAAAGACTTAAACACCAGTAACATTCTAAGGAGTAATAAACTTGTAAGGGATTATAAGGGTAGGGAATGGGGCATTGGCATGGATATGCTTAGAATGTCTCCATTACCTTCCAAGTTGAAAAAGTGTACATTTAAATATTACATCTGGATGATAAATTAAGAAATCACTAAGGAAAGCAAACATATCACTTTAGAAGCACTTTTCTTTTTCATAAGTTAAACCAAAATAAGACAAGAACCAAATTTCCTTCCTTTGGGCTGCCAAACATTTGCAAAAACTGAAAGTGTCCTTGGTAAAGCGGTTAATATACCAAGAGAATTAAATATCACTTTCAAGTCCAGGTTATTACACATATGCAAGTGTACACACAGAACTCTATCAATTTCAGACTGCCATGAAAAGTGCTGAATTCTATTCTTTCTGGAGATTGAAAACATTTATAATAGCAATGGCCCCACAGCCACATCTTCTTGTAACAGGCTTTAAGAATGAAAAAAAAAAAAATCTTTATGACAATAACAAGAAAATGAATTTTCATTTTCAAAGGCAGTCTATACCATCACTGGCTGTCCTGCCACCCAGCTCTTCTGAAGGCATTCAGACCCTTCATTGCAATGTCTCAAAAATCAATAGCAATTTATTCTCTCTTTGGACCCCAAGCAACAAAAGTAAATAATACTGTCACCTCCAGTCTGCCTGCAGAACATGGTCACAAAACAGCCTTGCCACTAAAATACAACCTTATGCAGCTCTTTATCTATGCCGGCACTGCTGATTGTATTGGCTTCCATAGAGGACAAATACTTCAGCAGAGCCACACAAAGAGGTCAAGCTCTTGTACCTTACCCAGACCGAATGCTGAGGCTCTAATTAAAAAGAAATCTTGACATGCATCTAAGCTTCCTGCTTCAATGATGTGGATTTTATGGGAGAAAAATGAGAAAATTAATTTTTTCAAGATTATTAAAGTTAATATATCATATTTATCATTCTTTTCCTATAAAATTTAAGAAAATCACCAGGCTTTCTGAAGCAACTAGTTGAACCATAATATTTTGCAGCTAAAATCTGTATGCAGTCAATATTTACATTATCTGACTAATAGAAATATTAATCTATAAGCAAACTAAGACTTAAAAATGAAAGTTCTATTTTGATTATCCTCTACAGAGTAAGTGGTAGCAACATTAGGATACCACATCCGCTCTGGAATATACAAGACAGCATTTCAAAGCAATAGAAGGAATCTTAGGAATAATCTAGTATAATCCAATCCACTTATAGATAAAGGAAATCAGATCCCATTTCTGACACCAGAAAGCTAGTTAATGGAAGAAGCAGGACTCAAATACATTTCTGACATCCTTTTCATTATAATGCTTATTGACGAAAAATTATTCATAGGAACACTAAAAAAGAGACAAAATCTTTCTGATGAGAGCCTATAGTAAGCCAGCTTCCCCTCAGGATTATAAATTATTCCTTAAGAAAAAAACCAAACCCTTTGGAAACTTTGTGCAGCAATTAAAATCTTCAAATCACAGAAGAATTTATCAGTCATACTAGAAATATTTATTGAATTTTTGCTGTGTACTGATCACAAAATATATACAAGTTTAAAAAATGTACACAAGTTTAAGAATTGTAAAAGAAAAAAAAAAAGAAAAGAATCAAATATCAAATTATATGGCTGAAGAATTAACAGAGATTGGGCCAGGTGGGCGCAGCAGGGGAGGAGAGTCAGGTGAGGGAGAGGGAGACTGCTCATCCAGGCAGACCCTGGAGGGCATGTACACCGAGGGTTGGGAGGTTCTGTGTGGGAGCATGGGCTGGCCCAGCAGTGGGTACCTGTGAAGTGGAGTAGAGTAAGGCCAGATGCTGGAAGCCCCAGAAAATCTGGCAGAAAGACTTGAATTTGACACGGTAGAGCATCTACATAATGCAGAGTTAAGCATTTTATCGTGGAAAATCACTGCAGTTGTAATTTGTCTCACTTCTAGCTGAAAAACCCAAACAATTCTTTAAAGGTGTTGTCTTACTAGTCAGAAAAATATAATTTAAAATACAACTCAATTTTCTACACCAAAATATTGTTTCTTTGGGATTTCATTTAAATAACCAAAAACACATCTTAGGTTATTCATTAAAGCTGATTCAACATTAAATTGAAAAACAAACATCCTTTCTGTTTTTTTCAAATTTTAGAAAGTTTAGAAACTTTGTAGAAAATCAACATTCTTTTTTATTTTATGCATTCTTTGAAGAAAGTTTGGAAAAACTTGAGCTCATACCAACAATCAATCGTATGTTTGTGCTGCATTTCAGGCAACCATATGCTGTAACTAAGGCAACAGAAGACAGTGGTTAAAAGTTAAAACTCTTCGAGTCAAGCCAGCAGGATTCAAATCCTGACTTCACTAGGTATTATTAGCATTATAGGGAAACCAATGACTCACTCTTTCTTTTTTTTTTTGTGTGTGTGTGTTTTTTTTTTTTTTACACACACTGTATTTTACTTTTACAAGAGATAAATAGACTGACACCAAGCATTGTACATGGATGACCACAACAAAAGCAACAATGATTGCAATTACCAAACATGAAACACACTCATACTATGTCATAATATTGACATTCAGTCCAGTAATCCTCCACTGTAACAGCTCCTTTACTTTGCAGTGAAAATTGATTTGTATATTCTTTGCCTCTGAGTCCTTGTGGGATTTTTTCTTTTTTTTTTAATTCAAACAGAAAGTCACAAAAGTTATACTCATCCTCATCAGTTCACGCAGAATGACTCACTCTTTCTGAGGCTCCTTTTCCTCTGCCTGTAGAATAGAGATATTATGATAGCATTGCCATAGGGTTGTAAGATTAACATGAGCTAATCCATGCTCAGTTCTGATTGCATGGTGTTGGAACACAGTAAGAGCTCAATGTATGCCAAATACCATTATATCTAACTATATGCAAAAGATAACCCTCAGTTCTTCCAGGCTGTATTTATTTCATAGATTCAATATTTACTGAAACCTATGTTAAAAATACAGTTAAAGCCCAGTCAATGCCTTCAAAAGCCTAATGGAAATGGAAAAACAGAAGAAACCAACATATAATAGTGACTCAGGTGACATGCAGCGTAATAGAGGTGTACACAATGTTCCTTGATGTGAGAGGAGGAAATGATGAATTATTGATGGATAGGGGTATAGGGGAATAAGAAAAGATATCACAGTAAAAGCGATACAGGAATTGGGATATGAAAGAGAAGTTAGAGTGTACCAAGATAGGGAAAATGGTGCTGGAAAGTCATCTCAGGCAGACTGGACCACAGAAGTAAAGAAACTGAGGCTTGGTAATACATAGATGCAGATAGCGGTTGGAAGATGAATGATACGATGCTGGTAGAAGTGTGACCTAAAACAAAATGTAATATTATGCTGGGTTCAATTTTTGAAGGATTTTGTGTAAGGCTTGCTATTTGGGATTCATCAGGTAAGCAGCAAAGGAGAGTCATCTTGGGCCAATAATGACATCAGTGTTTTAGATACTACAATTATTATAGAAGACAGATTGGCTTTAGAGTAGGAAGAGAGACTAGAGGCCAAAACACTGATAAAGAAGCCATTACAGCAATCTCAGAGAACAAACAATACAGAATGGAACAAGACAAGACAGTGGGGCTGGAAAGAAGGAAACATACAAGAAGAACTGTGGAGGCACAATCAAAAGAACTGGTAGGAAGGACAAAGGGATTTCACAGTTTTAATGTTTATATTGTTAGGGCAGTGATAAAATTAATTAAGAGATGGAACACAGAGGGAGGGCAATGTGGGGTGACAGAGAAAGAAGAATTTATTTTTAAATACATTGAACTTGATGTATCTCTACAACACAAAGGGGTGATCAAAAGAATAATGGAAATACAGCACTGTAGCTCAGAATGTAGATTTGGAAGCAATCTACAGATAGATGATTGCCAAATTTATAGGACTGGGTGAAATCACATGTAGAGAGCATTTAAAGTCAGAAGGAAACCACAGTAATGCCACTTACACTATCAATAAAGAGTATAAATTACCTAAAATAATAACTAAGCAGAACCTATGAGAAGCAAACTACAAGCTCTACCAAGGGATAAATGGAAACACTTTAATAATAGAGACAGAGATTATGTGTCTGGATGGGAGAAATAATTTGGTTAAAGTCATCCATTCTCTAATGAATCTGTAATTGCAATTTTAACAAAAAAACTGCAATATAATTTTAGGAAGCTTAATAACGTTATCCTAAAGTCATCTGGAATAAGTATCTGAGAATAACTATTTTTAAAAGAGGAATAATGAAAGCAGAACCTGACCTAACACATTAAAACATTATAAAAGTGCGATAATATAGTACCAACTCATATACAGAAAGATTACTGGATTGGAAAGTGCAGAAATAGACACAAGTACATGTAATTATTGAAATTATAATAACCTTGACTTTCAAATCAGCAGGGAAACAGATAATACGAAGAGTTTTATCTTCTGAAAACATATAAGAAGCGTTTTTCTTATATGTTTAAAACTCTTATATGTTATAAAACTCTTATATGTTATAAAACTCTTCAACATATAAGAAGAGTTTTTCTTCTGAGATGGGATAAGGAGGATGAAAGAAGTCTGAGCTTTTCATACGTAGAGTGGAAGTCTTCAGTGACAGAAATACAAAAGAGAGGTCTACCTATTATAAGTTATGGAAATAAGGGAGTTGTGGATTCTAGTGAATGCTTAATGCTGAAAGGATCAAAGATGAAACCACTGACCATAATGAAATGAAGCTTTTAGAAAGAGAAGTGTCAAGAAGGATTATTTGACTATGGTGATAGGGACAGCTCTTGAGAACAGATGTCTTGATGAATTTTGATATCTGACTTACTGGAAATGAAGAAATAGCAGAGGTGAAAAAATAAAACTTTATTGTCAGAGAGTGGGCCTGACAAGTTTAAGATTTCTGAGTTGTCAGTTCTGAGAAATGGCATAATAAATTAGACTGCAGCAGGAGAAATGTCTGGCCATGATTCTGACAGGTCAATAATGTAAGCTCTGAAGTACCCACAAAAAGTGCCTAAGAGTCAAGGCAGAAAGGGGATGGGCAGCAAGGTGATGAAGTCCTCCATTCTTTTGGAGGATTGGTCTCCTGTTAAGTAGATGAAGAGAAAGAAAAAGAAGTGACTTAGCTTAATATTTTCTGAGCTTTGACTAAGGCAAAAAGTTACTGACAACCAGATTGTGAGGCAGATGTGTAATTTCTCTCCACAGTGTCTAACACATAGCACACGTAGTGTAAAAGATTACCAAAGAATAAAAGGATGCTGGAGGATATGCTCGAAGAAATACTGGAAAACCTAAAGCCCAGCTCACAATCTGACCACCAGCATATGAGATAAAACAGAATACGCAGCAGCCACGAAGAGTGCATGGAGGTGAGCGGTGTCACTAAAAGAAAGCTGGGCTCAGAGAGGAGAGGCGGAAAAGCTGAAAAGGAAGGTCAGTGGGAGAAGGACAGTTCAAGTAACAGCCTCATATGTGACTGATTTAAACTAGAAAGCCAGGGTAGCAACTGAGAGTCTGAAATGCAACTGTCAAGCAGATCCACATTTGCACCTGCATCAAGTCAGAAAGTATTGTCTAGCTTGCAAATTTCTTTGAAAAAAAGGCTTATCTAGGGAAGAAAATTAAAAGGAGTATATTTTTTAAAAGTCTTATTGAGAGGTATGTTTGGCACACTATAAACTGCACATATTTAAAATGTGCATTTGATATGTTTGGGCATATGTATTCACCCATGAAACCATAACCACAGTCAAGATAACGAGTAAATCTCCCCCAGAAGATTCCTCCTGCTACTTTGTAATTCCTCCCTCCTGTCCCTTCCAGACCTACTCTTGCCCTCCCACCCCTATCCCCAGGCACCACTCATTTGTTCTCCGTCTCTATAGATAAGTTTGTAATTTGGGGAGTTCTTAAATATAAAACCATACAGCTTACACTCTTTTTTTGTCTGGTTTCTTTCCTTCCACATAATGATTTTGGAAATCATTCATGTTGTCGCATACATAAATAGTTCACTTCTTTTTATTACGGAATAGTACTCAATTGTATAGATATACCAAAATGTCTTTACCCATTTGCCTATTAATAGTCATCTGAATTATTTTCAGTTTTTGCCTACTGCAAATAAAGCTGCTAGAGACATTTGTGTACGAGTCTTTGTATGGATATATGCTTTTTTTTTTTTTTTTAAACATCTTTATTGAAGTATAATTGCTTTATGGATATATGCTTTTATTTATCTCAGGTAAATGTCCAGGAGTGGAATGGCTGGGTCATATAGTAGCTGTATATTTAACTATTCAAGACTCTGCCAAATTGTTTTTCCAAAATGGTTTTCCATTTCTATTCCCACCTGTGGTGTAGGTGTAAGAGACTTCCAGTTGCTCCACATTCTCCCCAACACTTGGTATAATCAGTCTTTTTAATTTTATACATTCTAATTGGTGTATAATGACATCTCACTGTGGTTTAAATTTGCATTTCCCTAACAACTAATAATAATGTTGACCATCTTTTCATGTGCGTACTTGCCATATATATATCATCTTGGCAAAATATTTGTTCAAATCATTTGCCTGTTTTATTGGGTTGTTTTCTTATTTATTGAGTTGTGAGAATTCTATATTTTAAATATAACTCTTTTACTAGATAAGTGATTTGCAAGTATGTTTTTACCAATCTTGCCTTGTCATTTCATTCTCTTAAGAAACAGAAGTATCTTTTGAAGAAAAGAAGTTCTTAATGTTAATGAAAATGTGTTTATTTATTTTTTAATTTTATGGATCATGCTCTTAGTGTTGAATCTAAGAAATCTTTGCCTATTTCAAGGTCACTGAGTGCTTTTTATGTTTTCCAAGAGTTTTATAGTTTTAAGTTTTACATATAGATCTATGGTCTATTTTTAATTAACTTTTTTATACGGTGTGAGGTATGGATTGAAGTTAAAACTGTTTTGTACCTGAAAGTGATCTTAAAGATCTTTCAATCTAACCCCTATGCTTGTAGATGGTATCTACATTACCAGACAGTGGCACAATTGATATGTCTGAAAATATACACTCGTAAAGTAGATTTGAGATGTAAGTTCAGATCTAAAGACTAAATCAAAAGTCTGTAATACACCTTTATGTCCTCAGTGTAGCCTGTTTAGAGAAAAATCCAGCAATTATAACACATGCTGATCTGAAAAGCTATTTTAACATGTTTAAATTATCTATCTCCAAAGTATATTTTTCAAATAACATGTAACAAAAAGTAAAAAGAAAATTTTATTGAAAAAAAGAAGGATATTTTAAAGGATATCTCCCATGACAGAGGTAAGTAACGACATCTATTGACGAAGTTGCGGCATTGTGTCTCAACTATCCCAGGAGAAAGTTTAGGACAAATCTTGACTGATATTTATTTGATATTATTACTTTTTTTCAAAAGGGCAAATGCTTTGCTCAAGTGTCAACATCAAGAGAGCAAAACCTATGGTGTACGAGTGACACTTCACGGTTGTACTTCCTACTTTGCCTCTGACCTATGAAGCCTCAAAATTGACTATTCTGAGGAAGGATATGCCAGTGAGGTTGGAGCCATGGATTAACAGCTTGAGCTCAGCAGTCGGAGTGTCCACATTTTAAATTATCCCTTATTCTACCTTCCCTGGTCACTGTTTGAGCATACTTCTTTTTCACTGTTAGTGTTAAAATATCACTGCCATGTAGGTTTTTTCTTTCTCACTTCTGATCCTATTTCCTTTCACATTAAAATTTTTTTTTCTGATTTCCCAAAATTATCAAATGCATACAGCTACCTTCTTCTTTTCTTCCTCAAATAATATTAAGTATATAACATATATACATACATACGTTGTTATATCAAGATTATTGACATACAAATCCAAAGCTAGCTAGCAAATGCAAAATTTGATTCCCAATGCAATTTTAACTCAGCAGAGCAGCCTTGGTAAATTGATGACAGAGAAATAAGTAGCTTATCTTGTAGAGGTACCGCCAGATCTATATCCAGTCTTAGGGTATTTCAGGAAATTGTTTATTTCAATAAACTCACTTAATGCAAAAGATAAGCTCATTAAGGCTTGTAAATCACTTTGTTAAAGACTGAAACATAAGTTCACTAGTGAAGCTCACTATATAGGTAATAAACCTAAACACTTTTATAGCATAAATACTCATTCTTCTCATAAATTCAAGTTTACATCTGTAGGCTTTGTTTAAAGCAATTTTCAGTGAATCATTTTCTGACTACTAGGTCCAAAATGATTTTTTTAACAGTGCACAACAGGAAATGTTTAATATAAACTGTTTTCTGAATTGTCTTTATTATTGTTTTCACAGCAGCCACAATATGATAAATATTGGAAAGGTACTATTATATTCCAGCCTCACTTTCAAGTAGATACTATTCAAAAGCATAAGAGACAAAGAAAATACAACAAAAAGTTATTACAAAAAGTAGGCAAAATACAGGAAATCTCTTATTCAGCCTCTCAACTTCACAGGTTTTTTTTAACAACTCTAAAAATAACCAGGAAGAGTCCTCTTTGCTTAACAGCACATGAGACTCTCTTATTTCCTTTTCTTCCATTCAGAAAATAATAAAGTGGAAGATAAAGTAATATCCTAGCAAAAAATGCAGACAAGAACAGATGCTCTTGTAAGACTTCCTACTCTTTAAGTTATAAGATAAATGTAACTCAGGAAAATGTTATCATGAAATAAAACTGTCATGACAGAAATTAAAACTTAAAGCTATATTGGATGTCCAGTGTTGGTCTTGGGTATATTTTTATATGTGACAACATTTTAGAAAAATAATCTGGCTGTATATGTTTATCAGCTTTAAACTGTTCATACCCTTTGACTCAGTAAATCCCATTCCTCTGAATCTAGCAGAAATCCTCAAAAACTAATTCTAAATTTGGAGAAAGCTTCACACACAAAGATGTCCATAGCAGTGTGATGTACAATAGCAACATACTGAAAACACCTCAGCTATCCAACAACAGGGAACTGATTAAGTAAAATACGGTATATTCCATTCACTTGGTGGATCATTACGCAGGGATTAAAATCTCTTTGCATACAAAATGTATGAACCCTGTAATATTAAATGAAATTTTCAGATATAGAACTGTACAAAGAAAATAATTATAGTTACATTAAAAATGATTCATAGAACCAAAAACACTGAAGAAATCCACTATCACTAAAAACTTGAACAACAGTTTTATTGGGGCAATGAGAGTACAATAATTTTTATTTTTATTTTACTTTCTTGTACTTTACAAATATTATTTAATAAGCATATGTTATTTCAAAACATAAGATATTTGGTATTTTTAATAAGAGAGCCAGAAACTAGAAATCTGTTCATGCTTCTCCAGCAGTGAAGGAGAGGAGACTATTTTGTTCTAGGCCTGTACTGTCCAAGAAAGCAGTCATTAGCCACAGATAGCCATTTAAATTTAAATTAATTAAAATGAAATAAAATTCAAGTGCTCAATAGTCATATATAGACAGCAGAGAGAACACTTCCATCAACCCAGAAAATTCTATTGGAAAGAGCTGCTCTAGATAATTTGCACAACCCCACAGAGAGAAGGATGATTCAAAAGGTGCAAGCCTCTCTGGTTAGTCTATGCTAAACCAGCAACCTCAGTCTACTGAGGGGGCCTATCCTACAGGATGGAATACTCTATAAAATGGCTGGTTCCTGGGTCAGTAGCAAATGAACTATCCTTGCTTTATATACTTCTGCTAGTTTCATGGGGATATTTTTTTCTGGTGTATAACAAATTCATATGAAAATCATGTCTCTTGGAGGTTTACCAACTTGAAAAAAAAAAAAACTATAATTCACTCTAAAATAGAACAAGTCCACCAAAAGGCAGCCTTTGCAGAGAATAAACAAATTCATCTTTGTATTGTAACAATGGCTTGGCTTGGGGAGGCAGAAATAGAGGAAACAAAAAGAGAATTTTAGCAATAATATTTTTAAAATTATTTTTTCTTTTAAAAATTTCTGTTAAAAAGGGCAAAAAAGAAGAAATTCTTTTTTGATAAAGAATTTATCAAAAATATAGATATATAAATATTTATCTACTTTATCAAAAATATAAATATAGATATTTATATATAGATATACAAATATTTATCTACTTAATATTTTTAAGTAGATAAATATTTAAGAGTGAAAATACATACATCTTTCAGAAAATGCAGTAGCATAAAGCAGTAAGAATACAATTCACTGCATCATTAATACAAGTTTTATCTACTACAGTATTTTGTGCATCTGGTATTCCATTACATATTACACATTTCCCAGTAGAAAGTTTATTTAATTTTCTTGATTTACCCTCATCATTGTATGAAGATGTTCCAATCAATTTTAAAATAATAGGCTGACTTCACTTTGAATACGCAGACTGCATTTTACTGACATATTGTGAACACTACAAAAGGCCGACTATCTTTGTTGAAGTATGCCAAGAACCTCTGATTTTTTTCAGCCTTTTCCACCTTTGAGATTTAAAACTCAACACTTCAGCCAAAAAAACTGAGGAGGCATAAACTATAACTATTAAGACAAGTTGCATTTAAAAGCGTTTTAATTCCCCACAGCTTTCTACACAATTTGAAAATTATGTATATTTTTAAAACTTACAAAATGTTCCTTAAGAGTTGGGAATTTTATTCCCATAGCAATTAATATCAGTGGATAATCCTCAAAAAGTATAAACTTTAATGACTGGTTTAAAAAAATGTGTCTATTTAGAGAAGCAAATAGTCACAAAAACACGCTTAGTATTTGGAGTCAGAAGGATTGGATTTGATTACCAATTCTGTTGATTCTTTAAACCCGTTTCTTTATGGAGAAAATGGGGCTAGTAAGAAGGCATAATTTAAAGGGGGTGGTTGTAGTGATGATACAGAGCATGACACAAAGAGCAGGTTACTTATTCTAAACTCTGATCATGTTAATAAGGAAAATCATTTGAAACAAAACCAGAACAAAATAGTTATGATTGAAAAACAAATCACAGGGACTTCCCCGGTGGTGCAGTGGTTAAGAATCTGCCTGCCAATGCAGGGGACACGGGTCCGAGCCCTGGTCCAGGAAGATCCCACATGCCGCAGAGCAACTAACCCTGTGTGCCACAACTACTGAGCCTGTGCTCTAGAGCCCACACCACAGCTACTGAAGCCCGCGCGCCTAGAGCCTGTGCTCCACAACAAGAGAAGCCACCACAGTGAGAAGCCTGCACACCACAACGAAGAGTAGCCTCCACTTGCCGCAACTAGAGAAAGCCCGCATGCAGCAACAAAGACCCAATGCAGCCAAGAATAAATAAAATTAAATCTTTAAAAAAAAGATTTAATTTACACTAACAAATGTAAAATAGATAGCTAGTGGGAAGCAGCCACATAACACAGGGAGATCAGCTCAGTACTTTGTGACCACCTAGAGGGGTGGGTTAGGGAGGCTGGGAGGGAGATGCAAGAGGCAGGAGATGTGGGGATATATGTATATGTATAGCTGATTCACTTTGTTATAAAGCAGAAACTAACACACCACTGTAAAGCAATTATACTCCAAGAAAGATGTTAAAAAAAAACACAGAAAAAACAAATCACAGCAAGATAACCTTCCTTTAAATATATCTATTAATATAAACAAACAGACCTGTGAAAAATATAAATAAGGGAATAAGTATTCCTTTATCAACTGTGCCATTAAATAGAACTTCCTGGGACTTTTCAAATGTAACTTAAATATGTAACTTAGACATAATATTCTTTATAAACACAGTTATGATATAAAGATATGCAATTTATATAAATTGCATCTGTCATATTGATGAGTCAGCAGGTCCTGACATCCTCCTACCCATATTCAAATCAGTCCCACAACTGACTAGCTCTGGACCTTGGGCAGCTTGCACCTCTGAGCACTAATGCTCTCATCTGTAAGATGAGGATGATGACACCAACTTCATGGTGCTGCTGTGATAACTAATTATGCTGCCATGAAGACTGTCTCACAAAAGATGTGTACTATAAAGTTTCAGTGAACGTTTGAAGTAATTTTAGCAGCGTGATTGGTTATGAACACTGTGTCCTCACATAGTAGGGAAGAGAGAGTGAGCAAGCTTTCTGGTGTCCCTTCTTATAATGGCACTAATCCCATTATGAGGGCCCCGCCATCATGACCTCAACTAAACCTAATTACCTCCCAATAACCCATCACATTAGGGGGCTGGGGCTTCAATATATGAATTTGGGAGCAGTGGGACAATTCAGTCCATAGCAGCAACTTACAATGAATCAGTGCTGAAAGAGGGCCCTGAATATTTGGCAGTACATGGAAATTGCTTTGTAACCCTGACTAAACCAAAGCTAATTTGCCTTCATAAAATATGATAAAAAGAAAAAAAGACTTAAAGCTTTGTGGAGAAGAACTTAAGCTATATTCCTGAGAACATCTTAAGAGTCTTTTCTAGAAGAACCGTTTCCTTCTACTTTTTCTGTATGGGAAAGAGATGAGATAAAGCTGGATAAATTTAAGTTAATGTTCATAAACTGCCATGCCTCTTTTTAACATGGTCATCATATTGCAGAGGTTATGTATCTGAAAATGACAGAAGAGTAATCACACTTTTGATTATGAACAATCTATATGAAACACAAAATTAGTCTTCTGAGAAACGATAACAATTTGTTACTGAAGACATGTATGCAAATTGTCCCACTTGTGTTACTTTTCATACAGGCCAAACCTAGCAGGAATCTCTAATTATCGTACCAGTTGGATGGCTTAACAAGGGTGTTGCCAGCCCACAAACGCAATTTGATTCTCAGCATGACTGCAAGAATGGCAATTTACAACCTCCAGCAACAAGGAACTATGAATATTAAGGTCTTGTTAATTTATACAATGGAGAGCACATTGCCCTTAGATTAGCCAGAACAACAGAAAAGGAACATTTTTGAGGACCCTTATATTAATACTACACTTATTATTTGGTGCTAAATTTGGATTACAAAAATTATGGTAATAATGCTAACAGTTATGAAGCACTTACACATACCTGTGATCAAGGTATTTATTATAATTACTGTGCTCAAACCAAATATTTTACTTAAGTAAAATATTAAGTAAGCAGCCTGAATTAAAAATCAAGTCTAAGGTAAATACCTAAATTACAAATGGTACTAGTTTACAAATGGATGAATCTCACAGACATAATATTGACTAAAAGAAATCAGACATAAAAGAAAACATAATGCATGATTCTGTTTACATGAAGTTCAAGAACAGGCAAAACCAATTTGTGGTGATAGGTGTCAGAAGGTAGTTACTTTTGGTGTGGTTATTGATGGCGAGAGTGCATGAGGGAGGCTTCATGACTGTTAGAAACATCCTATATCTTAACCTGAGAGGTGAGAACACTGGTATATGCATATGGAAGAATTCCTTGAGCTCTACACAGAAGATTTGTGTGTTTCACTATTTGTGTGATGTACCTCAACTGAAATGAAAAAAAAAAAAAAACCTGTATGAATGTAGTATTAGATAACTATCTAATAAAAATGAATAACAGATCAACACTACTAGGTAACTAATACATATACAATAATTTTTTTCTTTCATAAGACAAAATTTTCAATTTTAACTATACTTTAGTAAATACCAAGGGTTCCCTTAGAAGGTTATAAAACACATCTTGTGTAGCACAGCATTACATATTTTACATTTCAATGTGGCTACAACTCAATCCTCCTGTCAAAATTCCCACAGAAGCTGGGCTATTGATAAAACAATTGCTACTCCTGTAAGGAGTTTTATTCGCTCTTGTTGCCTATCAGCTTAATACATAGCAGAAAATATACTTGAAAAGGATAAAGTTCTATAAACAGGACTAAATGATTACGGAGTAGGCATCTTTATAATTGTGTTTTTACTTTTTTTCCTAGTTGTTTCTCAAGAAGTACAGCCAAAATTGAACCATAAAGCTTGCCTTGTCTGAAAGGCATCAGCCTACCACACTAAACCACAAAGATAGAGAGACGGTTATTTATGAAGAAATATTATTTGCTATTATCCTCTTGAGATTCTACAAAAGGGCTAAATATTGATGTATTTCCAAGTCACCTTCCCCCAATTTCTTGTATTAACAAGCAGAAGTATGTTGTAGATGCTCCTAATTTGTCAACATCAGGTGAGCAGAACTGTTGTACAGAGCACACTTCTCTCATTCCTACAAGGGCTCTGCAACCCTGCGAGTTATTAATAATTCATGGTCTTTCTTAGTTCACAACAGGGGCATTACTCAGAGGGCATCATTCTTATTGAAAGACGTTAACGGCGATGGGCCTTCAACGCACAAGTCAAACAAGAAGGCTTCTATGAATTTGTGGACATTTAAGACCTGTTAAAGAGCTCCAGTTACTATAGCCCCTCCCCCCCCAAAAAAAACCTCAGCATTCTTCACCTATGTTTATTATGCCTGTTAGGTTAAATCTAACCATTTTTAGAGTTTTACTAGTTGTATTAACATAGAAATTCTCTTACAATCATTTCACTTTGTTGTGTGTTGAAATAGCCAATGCTACTGGGTATAATTATGATTCTGTTTATTGAATTAGTTTCTCCAAACTATCCTTTTGGGCAGGACTATGACATCCATTATAACACTAGAACTTTTGGGTTCCAGCATTATTTATTTATCAAGGAAATACATGAAGGATCCCAATGTCTTCATGACTGAAAACAAACAAGTCTCCAGGAAAAGGAACACCACCTTTTATGGTCCTTCTCAATATGCTTAGGCCCCCTGGGTAAAATGTAATCCACTCTATAAAATTCATCTCACATAACAGGAGTCCCATCTCAGAAGCCTAAAGGGGAGAATCAGGCAAGAGTTTAAGATAGTAGAACAAGGCAAAGCCTGTGGGCTGTGACTGCATGCCCTGCTTCTTACAAGCACCTCAAAAACAAGAGAAAATCGAAACCAAATATTGTTAGGCCAAACATGCCTATAGAGGTGTGGTCACCAATTTCAGACCAATGGCATAAATTGGAACTCTTTAGTCTGAGTACATGACAACTCGGAACAGGATGTATTACTCCCTCTAAATGCAAGACATTCATGTTGGTTAAATCAGAGCATTTATTTATTTTCCTGAGGATGTATTTAAGGATATACACTTGATATTATTTAAAATGTACTCCAACACAACTTAAGTTTCAAGTAAAGTTTAGATTTCCTGAGTATCAGTAAAAAGCAACCTTGCTCTAGCTAAAAATAATAGTACCTAAATTTTACTGAGCACTTACTATGTTCCAGGTATCTCTCTAAGCACTTTGCTTGTATTAATACACTTATAATGCTCATGACAATCCTATGGAGTAGGTACTATTATTATCTCCATTTCACAGATAGGAAAATCAAGCAGACACCGAATGGTTAAGTAATTTGCCCACAGACACCCAGCTAACAAATAATGTAGCTGCTGTTCAAACCCAAGCTATCTGTCTTCAGAGCCCACACTCCCACATTTGATGCTCTCTGCCTCTTAGTTAAAAGCACTATCCATTTACTCCACGTGAAAGGATCATTACGGAAAAGGAATAGCTTTCAGTCATTAGCACGAATGAATCAGTTTGGGGGATTTATCCCATTTATCCCTTACACTTATCCCATACAAAAATAAATAGAAATCCACCACCAAAATCACTACATCAATGACACCTGCTCTGCTACTAGGCAAAAGAGTTTCAACAACTAAGAAAGAAAAGGCTTTTAGACAACCTGTAAATGCGTAAAGTTCCTGATAATAATAGATAATAGATAGCAAGTCAAATTGGGAAAAATTTGATTCTATAACCACATCTCGCTTTCTTCCCTTACTTGAAATTGACATCTTCAAAGTCTCTGGTTCCTTTAAGATTCTAACTATGTCGAATCAGAGGTTCATCTTTATATTTTCTTTTACTAATAGAATGCTCCAAGACAGAATAAGTACAGAAATTAAGGGATCTTTGAAAACCCTTCAGTTTTTCTTTATTGATAATTCCAAATTTTAAGTTCTACTGATCTGATGGTTACAGAATATAACTACCAGATCTCCCTCTTGTCACTGAATGCTATGCCTACATCCTGCAATAAATAGTTTTGGTCATGAAGGATATTATGTCCTAAAAAATGGAGTCTTCCGTAGCAATACTATAATCATTTACCTGGGGAGTCTGCTATCACCTCTTTCAAAACAAAAAGAACTCCACAAGAATGAAAGTGAGTATGTTATTTATTTTCTGCATGTGATAAGCATCAGATTATAAATAAGGAATCTTTTCACAAACACATAAAAAGCTTTTGCCAATAAAAGTCCTTACTATATCTAAAGACAAAGAAATGTAAAGCTAGAACATTTCAATCAGATAATTATAAAAGTAAAAATATTTTTCTCAATTTATACATACTCAAAATAAACTTATAATGAAATGTTTTAGCACCAAATATCTTAACTACTTTTTACAGCGAATTAACAATACATGCTACTATCTCATAATAGACACAGCTATATGACATGCTGCATAACAGATTAGTGCCAGAAAATGTCAACTTTTTGCATAATTTCAAGAGTATGTCCCAAAGAAAAAATCTTGGCCTCAAGATTTCAAGATCATAATCAATATGGTTAAATGCACCTCCCATTCTGTGCTCCTCCAAACAAACCTCTCATTAGATATCCCAAGAAAAAAAGTTCTACAGTTAAAGAAGTTTGGATAATACTTAAAGAATCAAAGTGTGCTTTATCTTATTAAAGGCTCTGAGGAGTCCTGCTTTGTTTTTTTTTTTTTACAGTTAACTTTCTTTACCCAGTGTTTCTCAAGCTCAGTTGACCCATAACCTTTTTTATCAAACCATTAACAGCTTTGGAAAATACTCCTTCATGAACACATTTGGGGAAATGTATTCAGTGTTTTCCAGTTAATAAATTTACCTTCTACTTGCATCATTCTCACTTAATTATTTTATGTTCAAAACAAGTATTTATCAGGTAAAAAGTTCCACCAAATAACCAATGAGAAATGAATCCTTTTGTGAGCAGTGGGGAAGGAAGGTAGCCCTATCTCCCTGAAGCAGCAGTAGCCTCAGGTACCATGACAGGGAAAACAGAAATCTGCCAAAGGGTCACTTTGGACCACACCTAACTAACTCTTGCTAGATCTCCCCCTTGCTGGGCACATGGGTGATAAGATTTTTATAAAAGGCCATGGATACCTACATGCACAGATAACACAAATCTATTATATCTTTAGAGGTCGATAGACACCAGGAGTTATGAACACATACTCAGAGACTTCTATGGCTGCCTCAATTTAAGTCATTCTTTGTTTGCTCTAGCTAAAAATGTATTTAAAAATTATATAAAGAAATCACATTAATGAGAACTGACAGCCAGGAAGAATCAATGTACAACCACTGTATTGACAAATGTCAGTGGTAGATACAGAAGACTGGACACAGACACTGGTCAAATCAATGAACAGAGCCTTGCACATCTAAAGCAGTGGCTTTCAGAGTTTTTAAATCACAAAACACAATAAGAAGCACATTCTATATCAAGACTTGATAAACACATATACATTCACAGGTCCCTAAGGGAAATCACAGTTTCATGAAACCATACATACCTTCCTAGATGAGACGCTCTCTCCTTTCTACTCTATTCTACTCTATTCTATTCCATTAAACAAAAAATAAAGACTAGTTATAACTTGCTAAATTCACTTTGTGAGCCACACATCAGCTCACTAAGCCACACTACATAGCTCTGATCTGAAGGAGATGAGAAAGCCAGCACAGTCAGAATACTCAGCAGCAGAGAAATAGTAACAATGCCCAAAACAGACACTGAGGTTTCCAGGCTCCCACTGCCTCCAGCAAAAGATGTATCCAAGTGAGACCTCTGGAATCATGACAACACTTACCGTCTTAGACTTAAAAGACTGAACTGTTCCTGCACGTAGCCTCATGAGAATATGCTCCAGGAACTTCCTTATCCAGGCCAGGTACAACTTTCAAAAACCCTGGCGTTATATATTGCATAACATGC
The DNA here is from genome assembly GCF_028564815.1 of Eubalaena glacialis. Classification (NCBI taxonomy): domain Eukaryota; kingdom Metazoa; phylum Chordata; class Mammalia; order Artiodactyla; family Balaenidae; genus Eubalaena; species Eubalaena glacialis. The sequence goes on along the minus strand of NC_083727.1, from coordinate 5,881,818 downwards.
AAGGAACAGTACATCCAAACACAAACATGCTCCCGCTGACGCAGGAGTGAAGAAAAAATGTAGAATTCTTCAAGGCGCTGGAAAAGCCCTACCTCCTCCTTCCCTTTTCCTCCACGCCACCCCTCCTCAACTCGAAGTCTCCACCATCACCAAAGATAACAGGGCTAGTTTCATTTATGCCCCTCACTCCACACTTCCTATCCTCCTTCCTGGTTTTTTTTTTTCCCAGAAAAATATCAATATATATATTATCTGCTTTACTATTTGTCCACTATAAGCTCTTTAAAGGGGGGATTTCTCTTTGTTTCATTCACTTATATCAGTGTTCAGCACACTGTAGGCACACAGTAAATGTCCGCTGAGACACAGAGAAAAAAAGAGAGGGAGGAAGGGAAAGAAGGAAGGAAAAGAAAAAATAAGAGAAGGCAACATGTATAGCCCTAATCCACCATCTTCAATCTCTTTAACTTGTATAGCCTGGTCAAAGCACTTATCTGAACACTATATTTCTACAGAACCAGAACAGAGATTAGTTTCCCTGAAGTCTCCAGGAACCATGCTAATGATCCCTTAGTGAAACCGCAGGGCCTATCCTGTGAGAGTCACAGCTACAGTTAAGTTTGGGAATTCCCTAACCGTGTCCTCACCTCACTTGATTATATAATATAGCAGGGTTATATTTCCATAAGAATTGCGTATTACTTAATAAAACAGAAGCAGTCAAGCCAAGATGAAAAAGGTAAAGGAAAACTGAAGAAAGCAAGATAACCATGAAAAAGGTAAGAAACATATTTGATGGAAATGGTTTTCTTTAGGCAGAAAATTACAAAATATTAGAGAAAGAAGAAACCTTAGAAATAAAGTAGTCACTCCTCATTTCATAAAAAACTGAGGCCCAGAGATTTAAAAATAGCTAACATTAATATAAACAATTATTGCAGAAATTTTGAGAGCGTCTCCCTCAAAGGCACCAGTGAGTGGCAGTGAAAGTATTCGTTTTCTCATCATTTTGAGATAATAAAGGTTACTAAACAATGATGTTAGTTCTTTGGCCTCATCTTCCACTGTAACGTCGCTGCAGCTCTTTGCTCTGCCCTACCTTAATTCTGGCTTCAGGTAGAGAGCACAGAAGGGTCCAGGTGCTCAGCTTAGGAAATGAGTATCTAGTTACAAAGATTTTATCATTACCGGTTTCCTGCTACCAGAAGTCTGGCCCGAGTCTACGAACTATATTGGTCCTGGGACCATGGCTCCAACTATAGTGTGACCCATTTAGCTATATGCTTGTGTATCCCCAGTACTTGTTTATTTCCAGGTTTCTACCCATTATGTGATCACTATTGTTTATTTCTAAGACCTTCATCCAGACAATAGAACTGAGATTTCATTGCCCTGTGCATTAATTAGCATAGACTTGTGCTACACTGTGTAACTCAGCAGGCCTGGCATGTTCAATCTCTGCACATTCTGAAGAAAACACTGGCCCTTGACTAGCTTCTGGGACATAACCTCTAAGCCCTGGGAAAATTCAAGCATCTTTTATACCTGGAGTCTTGGGCCCCACCATATAGTTTATGCTCACAGTGTGATTTATGAGGAACACCTGATTTTGTTCAACTAGAGCCCTGGGCCAGTTTGACCTCTGGAGGGGCTAAAGATGGAGTCAGCCTAAGGTCAGCCATGCTGGTGCTCCATGCTATGACACAACCCAAGAAAATCCCTGGAAACCAAGGCTCAGTGAGCTTCTCTGATTGAAACAGTCCATGAACATCATCACACTTCATTAAGCGCTGCCCCTACAACTCCACTGGGAGAAGACAACTGGAAGCTTGCACCTGGTCTCACCTGGGCTCTGTCCTACACAGACACACCTGGATTTATTGCCCTTTGCAAATATTGTGGTTTTTACAAACTGAAGGTTTGTGGCAACCCTGCGTTGTTAAATGACAGTTAATATTTTTTAGCAACAAAGTATTTTTAAATTAATATATGTACATTTTTAGACATAGTGCAATTGCACACATAATAGACCACAGTATAGTGTAAACATAATTTTTATATGCACTGAGAAATCAAAAAAATGTGTGAATTGCTTTATTGCAATATTTGCTTTATTGAGGGTGGTCTGGAACTGAACCCGTAGTATCTCTGTGGTATGCCTGTAGTTCTTTTACCTTTGCTTATTTTAATCTGTATCCTCTGCTGTAATAAACCATAACTGAGAACAACAGCTTTTCTGAGTTCTGTAGTACTTCTAGCAAATTGAACCGAAGGGTGGTCTTGGGGACCTGGGACATAGACTATTTTCCCACAAGTATCTCTAGTATTCAATCAGCCTTATTATCCAACTCCTTGGTCATGACCACTCTCCGTTCAAACTAATATCCATTGACCCCTTAAGTTTAATCAGCCTCAAGTCTCAGCAGAAATAGATTCACAGAAAGAATAAGCCCATATAATTTGCGTCAGAAAAAAAAATAAAAAGCAACTTCTGAAATGTAAACCAGTTATAGGAATCAACATAAAATGAATGAATGAGACTGACCAACTGCAAACTAGATTATTTTCAGCTTGTTGCCGATCTGTTTTCCAGGTAAGAGATTAATGTGCCTCATAAATTCAGCCCTGTAAGATTTATGTGCCCCACAAGGTTCTACCTGGAGCAGCCATCTTGCCTTTCTTTCTGACCCATCCTGTCATACTGATCACCTTACAACACCTGCCACAAATGCTGCGTCCTCAGTAGACATGATGTGGTGAGCCACCCAAACATTCACCATGTAGGTATAAGAATCAAAGAAGCATGGTGTCAGTCCTGCTTTGGGCAATAAAGGATAATGAGAGTTTATCTTCAGGTTTTTCTCTTAACATGGTTTTGGGCTGACAGTGAACAGCTGCACCAAAAGCAATCCACAACCAATGTAAGGGGTGGGAACAGCACCGGAGCCATCATCATCTCTGACAGCCCCTTACCCCAATGTATGAAAGGCACTCAAACTGGAAAAGGAGACTCCCCATCCATTAGACTTCATTCCTCTATCACCAAAATATGAGATGTCAACAACTAGGTTTTTTTGCTTCTAAGAAACTTTGGTTACTGACATACAGACCCCTCAAAATATTCAAATTCACCGATTCGGATCTCAAAACTCTTGGTGCTTACTAAAAGTTTAACTGCAGCCTTTTTTAAAGAGCCTTTTGAGGAGTTGCGTAGTGACTGAAAGAATCATTCAGACAGGAGGTAAATAACAGGAATAAGTCAGCTAATTGAATCTGCATGTGAATTTTTAATATGACACACAAAAATTACTGAATATACAAAAAAATGTGCCTGTTGGCCTTGTGCAGTTCCTGGGATAAATATTGGAGCAACTTGGTGTTTTTAGACATAGAAGAGGAAATACGGAGTTCTGGGAGGCATTTCTGTCAACAGCTGCAATCAGTAGCTGAATCATGATTGCTTCTCTCATTCTACAGGCCAGAGATAAGGGCAATAATCATGGCAAATGGCAGAACAAGAGGCCTCCAGAAGTAGAACTAAATATAAAGAATAAGCATACGTGATGTATGTCTTTTATGGCAGCCATTTGGAAACCTGCCCATCAGCACTAGTGTTCCTGAAAGCAAATGAGCAGACGGGCACCTCTAAGCTTAGAGACCCACTTAAAGTTACTCAAAATTTAATTGTATCACACTCCTCAAGAGAAATTATAGTCCTGGAAGAATTCATTTACCTGTGACTATTCTAAGAACAGTTAACAGTTGAAAATTATATACAAGTCAAATTAAGTTAAATTTTAACGTTCATCCCTTAAAAAAATTATCATTATCTGGTATAGAATTTTTTAACCAGATTTAAAAATTAATTTCATTTGATGATACATTATTTTTTGAAATTTAATGATACATGTGGAATAGTTTAAGTTTTCCAAACTAGTTCCAAAGCAGGTTTCATGTTAAATGTGAAGTTTCAGTTCAAAAGGAATGGTCCTTATCTGGATTTTCTATGTCAGACCCACATTCATTTTTATAACTAACAAATAAGATTTAGCACCACAACAATTAAGTGAATAAAGTTGTAGATGGATTTGTCAGTATGCTTCTCAGCTCTAAAGCTTTGAAGTCAAATCCCAGTAACTGTCAATATGTTCCTATCATGTCCATACCTGTCATCTGCACCACAAGTCAGTGTAATCTGCAGACAGAAATGAGAAGAAATTGAACATATTTTATGGCTGTTCTGCTTGAGGGAAGAAGAATAAGGTAAATCAATATTTCTTGTCATTTCCTGAAAACACTGTATTCTCCAAGACATTTAGCCAGCATTTGCCCATTTAAGCAAGGACAAAACATAAAAAAAGTTTTTAACTCAGAAAATTAGCATGTCGATATTTCTGGGTCACAGAAATTGAAGTCATATCAAGCATTGCTTCAAAATCTAAGTTAAATACATTCTCAAGGTTGGTTGCTCTCAGTAATGGCAACTATCATTAAGAAAACCTGAAATTTCAGGACTTCCCTGGTGGCCCAGTGGTTAAGAATCCACCTGCCAATGCAGGGGACAGAGGTTCGAGCCCTGGTCCGGGAAGATCCCACATGCCACGGAGCAACTAAGCCCGTGCGCCACAACTACTGAGCCTGTGCTCTAGAGCCCGCGAGCCACAACTACTGAAGCCCACATGCCACAACTACTGAAGCCCATGCTCCTAGAGCCCATGCTTCGCAACAAGGGAAGCCACCGCAATGAGAAGCCCGCGCACCGCAACTAAGAGTAGCTCCCACTCACTGCAACTAGAGAAAGCCCCTGCTCAGCAACGAAGACCCAAGGCGGCCAAAAATAAATAAATAAATTTATTTAAAAAAAGAAAGCCTAAAATTACAGGAATGAAGAGTCATATTTAACATCCTGCTATTGCCACTGAAATATTAGTAAATTTATAGCCCCATTAAAAAATGCCAGGACATGACTTTCTTTGTAAAATTAGATCTGTAAAACATTCTATGTCTTTACGCATACAGTATATTTTCCTCACTCATTGTTCCATCAGTTCAACAGGAAATTTTTCTTAAAACTATACTGTTCAGTATTATTTCTGACCTTTGGAAATGAATATTTCTTGATTACCTAGCCGTACCATTTGTACATTTAAAGAGAACAATGCAAAGTTGAGTCAGAGAGACTCCCAATGATCAGTCATAATTTAGGAAATGAATTCTGAGTCTGAGCAAAATATAATTGGATCTGAGTTATAAAACCTATTATAACTATACAAATTAAAGAGGCCCCAAGCAATATTTAGGAATATTAAAAAGTATTAATAGTGAAACATGGTAAAATCAGAGGTTCATGGAGTTTAGAGTCAGAGAAATTAGAATCCAAATTGTGGCTAACAATTAACTGCTGATCTTGGGGCAGGTGTGGCCTTTCTGAGCCTAAGATGCACTTTTTGTACAATACAAATAGGCAGAATACATGGCTGCTCTGAAGATTAGATGAGCATCTACCTATCCAACCACAGTGTCTGACATAAGGTGTTCAGTAAATGTTATTTTCTCTCTTCTACAAATGAATTGATTACAGAAAACAAATGCATGTGGGAGTGAGGGATGGAGTGAGGACAGGAGGGAACGGAGGAGTAGGTTCTAGGGAGGGGGAGAGAGAGAAGGGGGTGTAGAGAGAGAAAGAATGGTAAAGGATAAAAATGAAAGAGATATCCCAGGAGTAATGACTGCTAAATATCATGAAAACAAAAAATTAGGAAAATATAATTAGAGTGCTAGATCATTAAAATCTTGGTTTTTGAGGCCAAAGAGTTCAATTCTAAATCCTTAGGAAGATGTGGTTCTGCCTACATGAGAAAAGGCCATGCTCATGAGAGGAAGAAGAAAGGAAGTTCAAGCCCTATTTCCTTTGTGGGTTTCTTCTTGAAACTTTTGATTTAGAGGTTGGTGGATTTTTCCTGTGCCCCTAATTAGGCTTCAATGGCTGGAAATGGAAAGGTCATTTAGAAGAGCATTCATTTGTTTGTGAGAAAATTAGACACTGGATTCACTGAATTGTTTATTGAAATGATTTGTGACAGGAAGGACTTTTAAAAAGATGTTCAGTCAATATTTGAGATTACATTTTTTCATCCATAAATATTTCAGAATGTATCTGTAAAAGGTAAGGACTGTTTTAAAGTATACCAAAATACCATTACACATCTAAAAATATTAACAATATTCCCTTAATATCAAATTAGTATTCAATTATGTTCCACTGTCTCATAATTTTTTTAAAAAAGATCGTTTGTTGAACTCAGAACCCAAACGTTTGCTTCCAAACATCTAGGTGCTGCGGGTGGGTGGATGGCTGATTGAGAGCATAGATGAAAAAGGTCAGACATGAGATGACAATTATTAAAGTCATACATGAGTTGACAATTATTAAAGCTGATTGGTATATGAGGGTTTATTATGTTACTCTCCCTACTTCTGAATAACCTTCAATTTTTTGATAATAAAAATGTTTTACGTTTTCAATAACAGAAAACTAAACAGAAACAAATATCAACAATAAAAATATAAAAATAGAAATAGTTTTATTTTCTATGCATGTTATGGCAACAAAAAGTTGGGATGCATCTATTCAAGCAATAGTTAAAGCTTCTGTTGAAGTTCAATGCAAACTTACTGAGAAACTTCAAAAGCTATTAATTAAGTTTATGGAATCAATTTTTGCATATCTAACCATTTTTAGTAGATTATCAATACTTGATTAATACCATTTCTTGAGGGAAAAATGTTAAAAATAATGTTAAAAATAAAAATTCCTGAGTTCCATTTCATTTCCTCTTATGTTTTCTGTAGGATAAGTGATGCTCTCACATCACAGCAAAAGTAAGGAGTACACAGTTGAGGAAGGGAAGTCATTTTAAGACCTCATAAGCCACGAAGAAAATAGAGATTGATACATACATACTTCCCTGTGCTGCCTCACCTACTTCCCTTAGGAATAGCAATCACAGGAGACTCTGGGGGCTTGGCATGTATCTTTAGACTACATATATGTTAAGTAAAAGTCTTGTTGGTGTATAGGGATGCTTTGCATCCCTGCTTGAACATCTCAGCAGATGTGGCAGTAGATTCTAGAAGAGGATCAGCTTATATAAAGCACCTGTAACTATGGCAAATCCTGCTGGTTGCCTCGTCTCTCCCTCCTTGTTAACAGAACCCTGGTATCACTAGGTGTAGCAGGGATCCTTGATTTAAAGAACTACATTTCACAACCAGGGGTGGCCATATTACACAGTCCTTGTTACTGAGATTTAAGCAGAAGTCACTGGTGGGCTGTTGTAAAGTCCTTTACAAGGGGATAGATGGGCTGGTTCCCTACATCTTGCCATTAGCCGTTTGCTCCTCTTGTCTTCCTGCTGGTAACTCCATGTGCTGGCTAGAGTTCAAGAACCATCACATGAGCATGAGGACCCCTGGCCAACTCCTAAGATTCTGGCTCACAAAGCCAAAGGGCTTCACTTTTCTGAGTCCCCTGGCCAAGAAAGACTGTTTTTCCCCCACGCCTCAAGTGTCCACAGGTGCTTGGCCCCAGGCTAAAAGCCACTGACACCTGAATCTATTTCTATAGCTCCCTATCTCCCTTCCCCCAAGCCAGCATGCACTTGCCACCAGGCTTTCTGCTTCTCTTCACCCTCTACTACCTTTAGTCAGTTGTTTTGTATTATGTCCAAGATTTATAGCTATTTCCCTTTGAGGTGGGAGTTTCCAGTAGGGTCTTAATCCCTCATAGTTGGAAGCAAAATCCCTTAATTTCACCCCTAATTAAGCCCAAGAAACTGCTAGAATATAGACATTACTATAAATGGTTTCTTGATCAGAGTGGTACTCACAAAACCAGCCCCAGTGATGGAGTTCACAGAAACAACAGTACTTCAAAATTTTTTGAAGAGCTCTTCATTGTCCATTAAAAGGTTTTGTTAACCATTTTGCAAATATTATTAAATTACTCCCATGTATGGTTTAGGATTAAGTGATGGTTGGTATTGCCTATATATAGCCACTGGAATGGAAAAACGTATCGGTATGCTTCAGATCATTTCCAGTAATGTAAGTCAGTGGACACAGTCTGACTACCAGGTGATGAGCAAAGTGTGGGGAAGATATTGGGGAAGTATATAAAATCATTCTTGCCATTTTAGAATCTTAATGAAGAGACAAAATTAACATGAAGAAAAAATTAATTGAACTCTATTACAATAAAATGCTGACGCACAGAAACGAAGACCCACACAGCCAAAATTAATAAATAAATAATTAATTAATTAAAATGCTGAAATATGGAGGAAAAAATACATGCCCCAAAAATTCTACCATATTACGGCAAAATATACAAGGCTAAGATTAGATAACTGAATCAACTCCTTCTACACTATGCTGAAACCCTGATAGATAACATCTGGTAAACTGTGGAACATGATTAGTATACACAGTATATACATGATTAGTATACATTAGTACACATTAGGCTCACTATAGTAACAGATAATTAAAAAATAAATATTTTAGTGTATGATCTACTCTTTGTCCATTTCTTCTTACATTTTTCATCCAAACATTATATATGAAATAAAAGCTTATCTTAAAAATAAAAATGACTCCAATGTTTTAAGTCTGAGTTATTGGAAGAATGATGAAGCCATTGATAAAAATACTTTGGAAGAAACTGATTTAGGAAGAAGAAAAAGAGATGACAAGGTGTATTTCAAGTATGTTCAATTTGCATAAAGAGCAGGACAATCCTTGTTTTTTGTCCATCACTTTTAGTACAGTACAGTGAAACAGCAGAAACTTTGACAACACAAAGACTTGACTACTCACCTCTGAACTCCGCTCACTTCCTTGTTTGGTGGCCTTCAGCAAGATTCTAAGATTTGATTTCCTTGATTGTAAAACTGTGATCACAACATCAAACTACAGGATTATATTTTGAGAATTAAATGGCATAATTCAAGTAAAACACTCAGTGAAGAGTAGGTATTAAATGTTAATATCTTTCCCTTCCTTCCTTCTTGCTAGTCTCTTTTTGAAACCCAACTTTGATTCTGTATGAGTTTCAACTTGAGACTGACCCATTTTCTAACCATCTTTCAACATGATATACTCATTACAATCATCCTTTACTCCCATTCTTTACCACGTTCCTCTCAATTTTATAAAAGCTATGCATTCTTCAAGGTACAATTCAAGGCTCATCTTTTTGATGAGTAAACAATCATTCCAATCTGTACTGATTTTTCCTTTGCTAAAATGTGTCATGACATATGTTGTTAATTATTTTATATGTATATATGGCTTGTCTCCCCAACTAAACACAAGCTTCTTAACAGCAGAATCTGTGTCTAAAATTGTTCTAGTTTGTAACACTGGGCTCTGGCTCTCCTCAGAGATTGCTAAAAAACTTGCTAAATAAAGAAATCAGTGACGTTAACCATTAAAATCTGAGGACTAATATCAATTCAGATATACCCCATAAAGTTAAAAATAACTTGTTTTTCTTTACTGTCAATTGGTGAGAAAACCAAAATTCAATATGATTATAATTGAAATGAACAAGAAAAACAGCTACTGGTTTGGCCTAAAAAAGCATTGCTTAAATGAGATACTGTAATATGGTACTTCTGTAAAAGACCCTATACCGTAATATTTAACAACAGCACAGAAGGCAAGAATTAAGAATGCAAATAGACTTTTATCAGATTCTTGATATAATCAAAAGTAAGAGGTTTAAGTAACTTTAAAGTAATTTTTTAGTTTGTGATACATTCTTAAAAAAATTGGCTCAGTGGGTCAGCCCTAGAATTAAACCTACTACTGCAGTAAATTACATAAACTATCAATCATTTTAAATGTGCTAGAAATCAATCCATTTATACAGAAGTCAAGCACACCTGCGTGCCAGTCACTTTACCTAGGGCTTAAAACAACGTAATAAGACAGCCTGAAAAGTCAAGGATCAACAAGCAAGAGTCTTTTTTTTTTTTTAGGTCAATGCACAACCAGACTCAACATTTAACACTTCAGTTATGACTTCATCACTGATCTTTGGGGTTAGCAAATTATGGCTTTACAACCTCATTCTTTATTTACACACCACACACACACACACACCACAAAATAAAACAAACAGAAGCTTATGACTGCATGTGGGGAATGGTTTCATTTATAAACAAAGTATTTCCACATATCTTCTACTAAACAAAGTGCTTAAAAATAAAACCATAGTATAATGTCTTTGTAAAACTAAGTATCTCCTGCAAATTGATGTCTTTAAAATAAAAGCTGAGGGACTTTTTCTGGCAATCCAGTGGTTACGACTCCATGCTTCCAATGCAGGGGGCGCAGGATCAATCCCTGGTCTGGGAACTAAGATCCCACATGCCGCACAGTGTAGCCAAAAAAAAAAAAAAAAAGGTTAATATAAAATAAAACTTGAAAATTATCTTGATAATTATTCTATAAGGTCAAAAAAGCAGAAAAAAAACTTAAAAGAACTGAAATTTTATACAATAACATTTATGTAAAGTCTGTAGATTAATGAACTTCAAGTATTATACACTTAGGATATTGATATCAATGTTTCTAAATATCTGCCATGATACATTGAGTCCCTGGTTTCTTTAAAATTGTTCCTTTGAAAGAAACTTATTTTTAAGATTCTTTTTTTGATGTGGACCATTTTTTAAAGTCTTTATTGGATTTGTTACAATCTTGCTTCTGTTTTATGTTTTGGTCCTTTAGCTGCGAGGCATGTGGGATCCTAGCTCCCCAACCTGGGATCGACTCCGCACCCCCTGCATTGGAAGGCGAAGTCTTAACCACTGGACCACCAGGGAAGTCCCGAAATAAACTTTAAGTAGTTAAGCAACAAAAGTCCTCTATTTTGAAAAAAGTCATATTCTAGTTCCTCCATAGACGGTCACTGCACCGAAGTTTAAACAACTCTAATTCTCAGCTAATAATAGGCAGAGAGCAGATACACACAAAAGCTTCACTCAGATAAAACGACAAAGAAAACCACTGCTTCCTGATTTTCTCCCTCAGCCCTCCCCACCCGCCACCTTGATTCCGCAAATGGCAGAATAAATTAAAGTTCCTTTCTTCTACATCAACTCTTTTGTCCTCTCAAGGTTGCCTAATCATATTCATCTCTTAAAATTAAGTAAGAAACATTTCAAAAGCTGTATTCACATTAAATCAACTTTCTGATTCCTGCATTGCAGGAATAAAGCAATGTAATCACATCTTAAATTGGTTTACAGCAGGCTGTCTACCTTATCCCAGTTCTCAGGATTGATGAAATGAATAGTTTTAAAATAGCACTTTTTGAAATGACATAAGAATTAATAGTGCATAATTATCTCAGTGTTGACAAGTGAGAGACGTTTAACTCCTTAAATGAGCTTTCCTAATGAAGCAGCGTCAGAGAAAAGCTTCACTGCCTGTACATTGCTGATTGATATCTAAGGGGACTGATTTAACCATAAAGGCATACTAAAAGCCAACTTTTAAAATCATTTAGGTAAAAATTAAATGACCCAAATTTCACTTAATATTTGAAATATTTACTTAAGATTTTACTATAAATTTCAGTAGTATTCTAGAGGTTGGATTACTAGGAAAATCGTATTTTACATTTTATTTGTCTACTAAGAAATATTCAACCTTTCTGTATAGTTTCAGCAAAACATACTTTAGTATTAGACTCCATATTATCTAAAAGAAAAACTAAGCTATTGTATTTGAAAAGCAGTATTGGGAATATGTTTCTGACATGTTTATTGGAGAATTCTTATGAAAGACAACTATAATGAAATAAATCTTCATGCTTTTTAAAATAAACTTTTAGTACATGTAAAAAATTTATTAAATGTTATTTTTACCACTTTGAACTTTACCATTTTATATTCATCCCTTGTCTCTAATACATGTTAATTAACTCATAGCTATACTGTTCAATTCTGTATTTTAAATCCTGTGGGTAAAACCAAAACAGATTCATATTTCTAAATACCTGGAAAAGAAAACAACAAACACATTCCCAGCAGTAGGGCTATGCAAATGAAACATAATATAGACCACCTCTTTATTTTTCTGTATCTTTCACATATACCAACTGTCTAGTTTGAGAATATGTCTGGCACTGGGCTAAGAACTATTTAATCCTGGAGCCCTCCATAGAGGTAGATAACATTATCTCCACTTTACAGATGAGAAAGGCAGTGCTTACACAGAGGTTCCTGTCCCACAGTCACACAGATGGTAATGAGTAGAGCCCGATTATGAACTAAGATGACTGGAATATGAGGCTGCAGTGGCCACAGAGGTGGCCCTTCTGCCTAGAGGTCACAGACAGTGTTGGGAGGAAGAGAGGTTTGCTTTGTAATTAAACCCCTTACTTTAGAGTTCAGCAGGGCCTGGGGATGGATAAATTTGGGACAAAGGTTCACATTCTTGACCTGGTATCCTCTTTAGTTAGCATCAGAGAAAAGGATTGAAGAGCTTCTTAAAAGCAGAGACTCTGAGAGTGAAACAGTGAGAGCAAAGTGTGAAGACAATGTCAGCCCAGGCTCTAAGAACAACTGCCTGAACTGGTAGTGCCCTCCATCTGGGAAAAGAGGCCCAACACTACCAGGCACTAGTGGACCACAGGAGGTTGTGACCAGAATGTCACCCTGGGAGGTGTCTGGGGAACCAAACTATCTTAACATCCTTTAGGAAACCAAGGCCTCTGTATCTGCATTCCTCCCCATGTACAAATCCTACCATTTCTTCCCCCAAACTCCCTAGGAGATTGAGCATCAGGAATGAAACTAGAGCAGTAGCAGCCAAATTCTTAGTTTCAGTCTTCTGTCTTAAGTTTCCAATAAAATAGATACATGAATGCCTCAGATCATTCTAGACCCTATGTCAGAGCTCACTAGAATATTTTGCTAAACTGACACCTTAAAATGTTTTAGGAGTAATGCATTCTGAGTTCCAAACACGCAGCTTAAACATGACTTCTTAAAGCATAATCAGCTAAGAAATTTTAGTCAATGTTATAATATTTTATAAATATTTGTGAATGTATATAAACATGTTCTGAATAGAAAAAAACAAGGTTTGATTTCCTCCTTGATTTCGTAATTTCTGCAAATTAGGGACCATGAGGGCTATTTCTTGAAGAATATTAAATTCGTTATTGTCTATGAATGGGCCTGCTAGGATCTACCACCAACAGGTGCTCAAAGATGATCACATTTGAATTGTAAAACAAAAGGACTTCATATTTTATTTATATTCTAAAAATCTACCACAAAAACAGTACTCTTATTAACCACTTTTAAACTATATCAAATAATTTTATTGCATTTACCAAGTGTATAGAGATTTATATTGGAAAATAAAAACATACTGAGAACTACAGACTTTCAAAGGTAAATATGTACTTTACATATTACTTCGTAAGTTCCTTTGTCTTTTTTTTATTTGCTATCTTTAGCAAGAAAAATGAAAAATGTTAAAATAAAAAGAGACCTCTGTAACAAGTTCTAGAAATTACCTCTTCCAGCTTTTTTAATGTCTGTGATGAAACCCCCCCACACCCAGCTGTATGCCAGCTTGATGTCAGACCAGCACTGAGAGGAGGTTTGCGGTGGGGCCTGGGGAGAGGCTGGGAGCAGGAGCAGGATCGGGGGCCAGGCCCTTTCTCAGGCTGCCACCTCCCCTGCCCAGCCTTCAAATGATACCCCCGAAGAACTCTTTGCTCCCTAAAAGGAACATGGTTTTAGAAACAGCTATATGGCAACATCATTTGCACTCATAATTTAATAGATGTAAACTTAAGACTGCAGGGCCAGTCCAAATAATCTGGGCCTGAAATCCTACCATCTTCATCAGAAGTGCCTTTAATCAAGTAGAACCTGGTAGTACTTCTTTAAGAAATGTTCCCGGGTATAAAATCTAGACATGATTCTCTCTGTATCGACATTTAACGAGCAGTATCAGGCCTCTAGGAGGCAAGGAACTGGCTTTTTTGAACTCCTCCCTCAAAATAACAAGATTTGGAGAACAGCTGTCAATCATGGAAAGACATCACCAAACACTGTATGATGACCTTTTGAAACCTTGTTCCAGAAGAAAGTTAGAAATTAAAATAATACATTTAATCACTTATAAAGTTTACAAGATTCTTCTCTGCTCTGGAACACGAAAAGAATCAAATTATTTTCTCGGCCAGAGAAATTCATGTTGTATTTTTAAGGCCCTACTCTGTAACCCTCGGTCAGCCTGTAGGAAGGTGATTACAAGGGCCAGAAGGATAGTCCCTGCAGCTTCTTAGAAGTAAATGCAGAGAGCTAAATTAAGGTACTCAGAGGTAAACTTACAGGTTGTGCAGAGCTTACCTGTTTGACTCCTGTGGCTTCTAGAGCAGAACACTAAACAATTCTATTTATTCAGAGAGCAGGTACAGAATAGAGCAGCAGAAACACAGCTTTCTCAATCTTCTCCTCCAGCTCCTGCTGGTCAATGGGAGTCACACAGCTAACAACCTCATGCGATGGTCTTAAAATGCAAGTTTTAATGATATTTCATTGTAGTGTCCTTGTACCAAAACATGTTTATCATGTAGTTTCCATTTTACCTGTGTGTTAAAAAGAGAGAAAGAGACAGAGAGACAGACAGAGAGACCACAGCAAGAAAACTGCTATTATGAGAAAGAAGGACATAAAATTCAAGCAATGAATTAAAGAGGCGAATGAAGGAACTCTTTTCCTTTGTTAGAAATAGAAGAAACAGACTGTGTTCATCTCCCTAGGGCCAACAGCCACACTGCGTGGAATTCGGCCAGCTTCAGTCACAAAGCTCACTTAGGAGTTCTGCTCTGTGAAAAGAGGAAGCCAGATGGGCTATTTACTTTCAACAAGATAATTCTGGAGGAAATTGTTATAAGTCAAAGAAACTTTTTAGCTTCATCTGCTATTTTAGCCTCTAAACTAGATTTAGGAGGCAGGCAAGGAGGGTTCTGTTAGTGAAGAAATAAGAGATCTGGAAAGAGAATTGGGGAAATAAAAGAAAGCACAGTGCAAACTTGGGCAGCAGTGTCATCCAAGTACAGCAGCTTCAAGGCCACACAACCTGGGCTCACATCCTTACTCTACCAGCCACTCACTATAATCTTGGACAAGCAATCTGACCCCTCAGAGCTTCAGTTTCCTCCCGGGTATCACGGGGACCATATGTGTCACAAGATGTTGTGAAGATTAAATGGCATGATGCAGGTACAGCACTTAAAATACCACACACAACATAGCTCTCAATAAACACTGGGAATTATTTTTATCCATGCCACTTTCTTTTCCATTCACAAAATATAAAGAGACTCTATCGTATACATAATATGTATGTGTGTGGGTGTGTGTGGGTTTGTGTGGGGGTATATATATACTCATAAGGACATAGTAAGAGCTAAATGTTATATTAATCTCCTGTCTGATCATACTTGATGAAATCTGTATGTGTGAAAACAACTTCTCTTTTATTTTGTTATCAAAGGGAAAGAGTAAAATAATCCAGATAATTTCATCCTTGGGCCAAGAATTTTAGAGATTTTTCTACATAAAATTACTTAAGAAAAATAGCTATAGAATGAATATAGAAAAGCTCATTAAATTGTGTGTTAGAATTCTCATAAATATAAAAGGCGCTTCCTAACCAGGAAAGCAAAGTTTTCCCCATCAAGCTGTAAATAATGGCTATTGGGATGGAAAAGTCATCTAACAGCCACACTTTTAGGATATATAACATATAAATATTATTTATTAAGCAAAAACTAAAAGTATTCAAGTTAAGTTATGGGATCATTAAGCATCCAAGTTAACCTACTTTTCTTTTATTACACTTATAATATTGTTGAATGATAACTGATGATTCTAAGATAATAAAAGATATTTTCTGTATGAAGCCATATATAATTATGTTGTCTACTGTTTTTACCATGGCAGGAGAAAGGAATAAATTTTTAGAAAGATTATTCAACATGAAGGACTAAAATAAAAATATTTTAGTTTTGCTTGGTTATCTTTGAATTGATTTTAAGAAAATCACAAATATTCAATTTCACCGCCGTATTAAAGAAACAGCAGCACTATTTTTTGGTAATACATTCTCTTTCTGAAAGGGAAAATATCCCAAAGAAATGATCGATTTAATTTTCAAAATTTATTTATGGGTTCAGATAAGACAAATACAAAAGCAACTCACATATTTTAAAACTAGAAAATTTAAAAGGAATTGTTACTATATTTAATTTTTTACATTCTTAGTGGCTCAATCCAGCTCTACCCAAGAAAACTGAAGAAGTGTTTATAGTATGAATTGTTTGAAAAGAGTATGAGAAAATATATATGTATATGAAACTTAACAGATTTTATGCCCCAGTTAAGATGATCAAATAATCTGAGAAGAATCTAAAAGGAAAGACAAACAAGTGGAAATCATATCTTTAATTATTTATAAAGTTAATATAAAATAAAATTTCCCTAAATACTGGAGAAGAGCAATTATACAAAGCACGACAATTTTACATTTTCTGTAAATTGGAAACAGGCAGTTTAGCTGATTCCCTTAGAAACAACCAAACAGAACTTCTATGACATTGATTCTAGATAGTGATGAAATATTAAATGAAAGATAAAATTATCTTTCTCTTCTACACCCAGAATTTGCTCTCACTTTGGAAATACCTATTATTTTACTAATCCAAGGGCCAAAAATCTAATAGCCTTTGCTATTCAGTTTCAATTACTGTCCTAACCCCATTCTAGGCAGCTTTGGAAATAACACTGCCTGCCTGCTTCCACACAGTATCAAGGAGAAGCTCAAAAGGGATGTGGCCTTGTTGGGAAAGCAGTCTTCTCTGGGCCTCTTGCATCCTACGTATCTTACAGGGTATGTCAAGACTGCAAGGGTCTGACTGCTTTTTCACCTGAGCCATTTCTCAGTGTTCCTCTGAAGACGAGAGATAAGGCAACCTCTTCCCCTGGACAAAGAACAGGCTTGATTATTGCTTGTTATAAAAGTAGTGAATTCCCCAAGCTCAGAGTTCCTCAGTTGCAATACAAACTCACTATGTACACAGGATCCATCTGGACCAACCAAAGCAACTGATACCAATATGTTCATACTGCTGTCTGTGCCATAGATAATAACATCTTTTGTCTCTGACCCAGAAGTCTCCTGTCTGTGCCAGCAACGTGAACTAGTAACTGGCTAAATTGTTATTGTCAGTAGGGTAAAATCAGATCTCAGACCTGATGGTTTTGGCAAAGGGAGGGATACTGAAAGAAACATGGCTTTCTGAAAGAAGAAGGAAAAGGGCCAAAGACTGGGTTTGGTGATATGAAAAATTTCCTGGGATCTACGAGTGAATGCATCCAAGGGAGGAGGGGGAGAAATAAAGAGTTCCCACTGTTCTGCTGAGAGAAGGGAGGCAGAATTGAAACAAACTACACCAATAGTACCTTGGTTGTTGCTTACTCTCTCCTCCATGCAGGGGAGGAAGGGATGTTATCATGACAATAGGGCAGCAAGGCCTTAGGCCCAGGAGAAAAGCAATGTGTGTGCGGGTGCTGAGCAAAGGAGTCCTCAAAGCTGTCCAGTGGTGTCTATAATGATGGCCTTGCTACTGATGGTCTTTGAGAGAACAATGAACATTAGAAGTTCCTTTTGTTGAGCCCCAAGCAGGCAGCTGCTTGGAACCAACAGTAAATGTTCCCTATTCACATACATGGAGCAGGTATCTCCCTCTATACCTACCTGATCCCTTCTTCCCCTCTACTCTGACCTCACATGCTTTAAGGAAAAAGATTATTGGCATAGATCCAAGGTATTCATGTCCCCAAGGGGTACTGAAAGCTATACATACCTGTCCTGGTACGATGGGGAAGAGAGGGACTAAAATTGTTATGGTCCTGTTGGATGTAGAAACCCAAGTTCCCATCCTACCTGTTCCCATGGAGGGAGGTGACACTGAGTAACACTGTGGAAGGAGCCTTTGGGCTACTAAATGTACTGTCATTGTGGTTTTCATATCTGACTGTGTAATAAGAATTGATGTGTTACATGTCTGCATTCCACAGTTCCTGTTAAGTGTCCGAAGGGTCAAGTTCAGTAACTGCTGCCCATAGAGAGGTCATTTCCCAGTACAACAAAATCACCTTCTTGATGGAGCCACAGAGTCCATCCTTTTACTTTTTTTAAATAAGTAACTATTAACATGCAACTAAGCTCTTATTGAAAATGAACACCTGACATCCTCATTTTCATATAGGTCCATTCAGACCCAATGATTAATGAGATGGGAAGGGCCCAACAGGCCTGGTTAGTCAAACAGAAATGGTATAGTCAAGAGTGAAGCTGTTCTGGCCCTAGCATCATCCCAGTTTTACATGAAAAAAAAAAAACAATGGTAACTACTCCTCTGGAGGAAACTATATTCCCCACTCCACCACCTGAAACAAAGCTGCTGGTTCAACAGGGCTCTCGCATGTTCCTTTCAATGACTGGGCCTTGTTCACTGATGGTGTGGCTAAATTCAAAGCTGCTGGTTCCTCTGAACAGCAGCAGCCATCCAACCCCAACAGCAGCTCTTGAAGACCAACCGTGGTAAGGACCAGTCAGCACAATGGTCTGAATGGAAAGCTGTCATTCTTGTCTTAGACAATGTTCCTAAGGGCTAGGCATTTTCTAGTTTTACAGACTCTCAGACTATTGCCAATGGCCTACCTGTCTGTCTGGTCTGCCATTTGAAAGACTATAGATTGGCAGATTAATGACCCCCTCTGTAGGGCCACAAAATGTGGAAATAAATTGTGGCTGCCGATCAGTCGGGGTCACTGATGTAGATGCCCATAGTAAGGGCCCATTCTCTGATGACACCAATTGGAGTCAAGCTGTTGTTCAAGCTTGTGTTGACCAGATGACTGCCAATACTACTGGGATCCACCATTGTATCAGATATGGCAGCACATCTACCACCATGGATACGGTACAAAGTCAAGGTGCTTCTGATACAGAAGCTACCACTTCATATCAGACTTGTGACTCCTGCTAAAAGTAGGCCCATGTGCCTTGCAGTGAAGGAAGCCCTGTTTGCCCTGTCCACTCCAAGCAAACTGACTACATCAAACCGTTGACTCCCATTCTGGGATGACCCTAATGCCTTACCACTGGCAACACTTTTTTTAGATTACTCTCCAGTCAGCTGACTTTGGTTTCAGCATTGTGGCTCTCAGAATTAAACGGTGTTATGTTTTTAACTTTCCGTACTATCTTTAGTTTGACAATGGTATGTCTTTTTCCATAAAGACTACCCAACAATGGGCCAACAGTCAAAGTGATCAATGGACATTTTATGACCTTTACCATCCTCAAGTTGCTGACATTACTGAGAGGTAAAATAGACTTAAAAAAAAAAAAAAATCAGCTCAAAAAGATTTTCTGACTCTACCTCTCTCACTGCCTCTTGGTCTACACACCTTAGAAAGGTACTAGATGTAGCCATACCCAGAAAGGGTAGGGATTTACATAGACCTACTTTGAGATTTCTCTCTGACCATTTCTGGGCATGAGGCACTTTTCTGTTCCCTGATGGGAACCCCAGGCCAGGATAACTGATACACCCTCCGGGTGGAAGCCCAATCAAAAGGGGTCCTAGAAGATTCAAACATAATTTTGGTTCAGCCACTGGTTATTTGTGTTTGACTGAAATGATCCTAGATCATGAAGATAATGACCATTTGGGTCACCGCTCGACAAGTTCCTTCACAGTGGCCAAAGGTGGTGGACTTAATGAGTCTCTGTAAATTTTGTAAAAATGCCCTTATCCCACTTGCACCTGACCCTTCCAGATAAAACATCTGGGTACAAGTAGGGAATGACTGGAGAAAATATAAAGTTAAAGCTACCTGGAAGGGACACTGGAAAGCCAATTTCACAGCTGTGGAGGGAGAGCAATAAATCTGGCAATGGGGAGGGGTCACCTCAAATCCCTGGAAGTATGAGGGGGTGACATTAATGATGTCTTAGTCCCCTACATCCAGTGCCTCATCCTGGCAAAATAGCCATGTGTTTCAAGTAAGCCAAGCAGCAGTGGTAGCTGGCAATCTGATTCACTGACTTATTTCTGAGAATGTTATCTCTGTCCACAGGCTACAAAAATAGAGAAAGTCATGTGGACATGGCTAGTGTTGAACTATTCTGCTGTGCCTAATGCCATCAACTGCAGCTCCAAAACATGGACCTCCCCCTCATACCTGTATACTCTCCCAGACTGGCACAACCTTACTTCAGTCTGACTGATAAAAACTCATAGGCTTGTCCTGACTCCAAAGCAGCCTTAGGTTGTGCCGTGTGTGGCAATCAAGGCTGAATCTACTCAGAATACTGTAGAATACTGTCTATGTGGCTTAATCAAACCAGTGTAATAGTGATCCAAATTAAAGATAGCAGCAAATTCCAAACTAGAATAACCTTTACTCTTTATGTGGGGGAGACTGGACCATGGACTGGCTCTCCATTGGGTGTAAAGGTTGCTTTCTGGATCATCTACTGCTCCTTGTTATTATTGGCAATGTCATTCCAAGCCTCCTTGTATGGGTCATAATAGATAACAGACTCGACATAGACTGTCTTAATTTTTAAGAACAACTGGTCTCCCCTGGGATTTATTCACATTAGGCCAAGTCAGAGACTCTGGGGTGGGGGCAGGTGGATGGAGTCAATATTGCAAGTTGGCCTCATCCTACTGCTTGGGATCCTATTGATCATAGCTCTAATTAAAGGCTGTATGAGAAAAGTTGAATAGATTTGGTCCCCGTCTATGCTTGCTCAATTAATCAAACTGATCATGAAGTGGCACACACATGTGAAAATTCATCACAAGCCAAGGTGGTGTAGTAAAAGCGGTTGGGTTTTGGGAGAGATAATTTATTTGGGCCTCTTACAGTCCCCTACATGTCTTGCTGGATGGACCAAGAATGCATGGCCCTGACATCTCTTTTACCTGGGTAAGTTCTCAGGGTTGTTTACGTATCCAGTAACCTTAAGAAACAAGGTAACATTTGTCCTCAAGGAGAAGGTTTGCCTACTGCTTGCCATAACAGTGGTGGATACTTCAAGCTGAATAAATGGTCATCAACTTCAATGCAAATCCACTGCATGCATGGCATTCATCTGGGCCATATCACATCACCCCTTCGAGATTTGGAGACAAAAGAAACTGCTGTAAATATGATAACACTTAAGCAATTTGCTGTGTCATGAGTAATGAAGTCCTTTGTCTCTGATCCATGAGTCTTGTGTCTTCTGACAGCAACCGTGATACTTTAACAGGCTAACTTATTAGATTGTAAGTAGAGTAAATATCAATTCCCAGACCCAACATGCTTATTTCTGGCTTGAACCACTCATGATAAAGCCCAGGGAAGGCAACCATCCCCACACAATGTTCAATATGAACTTACAGACGTTCTAATGTTGAAGCTACTCATCCTAGATTCTTTGATGGAAGTAAGAGAAAATCATTAACATTAGAGTGTAAAAACCAGGGTCACTTCCCTACCTTCTAGAATCTAAACCTATGGGTTCTCCTATTTGGCCTCCACATAAAATTGAAATTTTCCCTTTCAGTTCCACTTCTCCCATAGCAAAACCCCTATGAAGGGAAACCATTAATACCACTGCACCACATTTTAGTGTGAAGAAGAAAAGTATTAAGTATATGAGATATTGTTATATTCTAGTTTAGGGGGAAGGGTGATTTGGGACATGGCCTGGATGGGGAAGGAAGAGATTAAGGAGTGCTACTAGCCATAAACAATATATTTTTTTTAATTCCAAGCCTGATTTTCCAAAGTACCATCAATCTATCAATCAATCAATAAACAATAAGTCTACCCTCATGGAGGCAGAAAAATGGCTAGAAGACCATTATTTATAAAATTAAGTCTCTGCCAATGGGGAGGGAAAGCAGGAAAAGTATGCAAGATTCAGGGAACAAAAGAGTTGAGAAATATTTTATTTTCCATTGTCAAAAATCCTACACAAGCAAAGTATATAAGGTTCAAAGTTCAACTTCAGAAATGTAAAAAAAAAGATTCAAATGTCACCAGGTGCTTTGTGTATGATTAAGTGCAAAGATTTGTCCATTATCTATTACTTTCTGTTAAAAGCAAAGGAACAACTTGAGAAGAAGGATGAAATAACAATTTAGAAGCAGAATTATAAAAGTAGTTTAACGTCTAGACTTCTGGCTGAGTAAGTATCAAATATGATCAGTAAATATTCTAGATTTACAGCTCTACAATGTATATAATTTAAAAAATTAGGCTTAAAATTAGGAAAATTCACATTACTTCAGAAAGTAACTTCATATTCATTTGTCTCCATAATTCATTAAAATTAAAAATAAATGGCTTTTGAGAACAACCACAGATAGGAGTTTGATGGATGACCATTTCTCCGCCCCCACTGTGAGCCATGAGGAAAAGGTAGATATGTTTATTCATAAAGTTCTGTATCTTCATGGATAAGTGATGCTGCTGGCATCCTGTTATTTAATTAAGTGGAGGCAGAATAAATGCCTGATGCAAAGCCACTGCTGGAGTTTCCTTGCTTACTGTAAACAGATACAAATATTTCAATACTACCCACCTTTTTCTTTAAAAAAGGTTAAAATTTAAACCTATCTTATAAATAACATGAAAGAACATCTTTAGAATAATTATGAAAAACAATCCAGCTGCAGGTCTTTGTTTTCGAACTAGGACTTTTGTATCATCCAGGGTCTATCTAGCAGGGCTGAGGAGGAGGTGAGTGAATACTCCAGGCAGGGGACTGTATAGATGACATCAAGAGTCAGTCAAACACAAAGAGCATGAAAACAAATCCATTTTTCCTATTAAAAAATCTCTCAGAATAATTAAAATGAATTCCTATCCAAATTAAATTGCCTTGAAGTTTTCTGTACAAGGCTTTAGGCATTATAAACACTCTTTGACTTTGGCCTGCCAGGTTTCCTTAATCAATCATGCAGTAGCCTAAAATTAAATTGAAATGATTGGATAAAGGAAAATCAAATATTTTAACGTTTAGTTTCAGTAACGTGATTATGAAGCTTTTAGTGATATTGTAATTACTTTGAAGCTTTGAGCATATGTTTCTCCTGAGAGTATTCCATGGAGAAAAGCTGCATTAGGGAAACAAGTAAATACAGACCCCAATAATGCAAAAATATATTTGTTATAAAGCTAAAAGCTAAAGGTTGGACAAGGGACAATGCATCCATGTAATATATACTCTAAACATCCTGTGTAGAGTAACCACTTTAAAATCCCAGCTCATTCCAGAATTAAAATAATGTAATGGCTTCCCTCTAAGGGAAAGCATTAGAGAAGCAATAAAGAGAAACAATAGTAAAGGACGAGGGAAAAAAAGAAAAAAAACCAGTCATCATCCTGTGCAAGCTCCAAGTTTTTGCACAGAAAAATGTGACAGACTAAAATCTCTCTCCTAAAATTAATGAATCATCTTCTCAGAATATGAAACATTTTAATACACTTACTATTTACCAAAATCAAAGCATATGTTACTACCCCTATTTATTAATGCTTTCATCCATTTCAGCACTTACTGGGATTATGCTGGGTTTGGGGGCCACAGAGATAAATGAAATAAGGCCCCATCCCCAAGGCAAATGTCAGTAGAGACTGGATTATTTAATTAGGTACTTCAACCTCAGAAACAGGAAGGGAGACTGGAGAAGACAAAACAAGAGACAAGACAATGTCCTTTTCTCCTTTGATTCATACTTTCACTCATTCAACAATTATTTATTAAGTACAAACATACTCCTTCCCTCAAGAATGAGGCAAGTAAGTAAACACACAACATTAAAATGGAATGAGATTAGGTCTTCAAATTTAACAGGAAAATGATTCCATCAAATAATCTGAAGTTACAAATCTTTTGACGGATTTGTTTATTCTGATTATATCAAAGCATAATTGTCCTAATCACCTAAAGATCCTAAGTAGGAAGCAATACACTGGACTCACAGCATTTAATTTGGCTGATGCCAATTTTATTTATTTATTTTTAATGGGAATTCACTTCTCACTTTCAGCCACAGGTCCTGTTACTTCCTACTCCCTCAGAGGAGGCCTAATTCACAAAGTTATATTCACCTGACACTAACCACTGCAAGCTTTAAAGTTTGCTTTCTCTGCCCAAATGGGCCTTACAGTTCAACACAGTGTCCATTTGTTGCAGAATGCTACTCTTTATTAAATTGGGATAGACGAGATTAGTATTGTCATAATTTCTGTTAGCCAAAAGTAAATGAGTAACATTTAACATGGCCCTGCTGCCAAAGCTATCATTCTAAAAAGAAATTTAAGCATGCCCATTCTTCACATTAAGACCAAGTGGTTCCTCATTACTTACAGAACAAAACTCGAATTCTCCAGCAGGCCCTGACCCTCCTCACCCAGGTTGCTCCTCACTTCCTACTCCACGCTTCTTATGCTGTTTCCCTGTCAACTACTCCTCTTCCCAAGGAGCACTACTCCTCCATAGAGTCTGCTTCTAAACCCCCATGCCTTACTGTCTGCACTCGGGAGATCACTCAGCCCTGAAGGTCCAGCTCAAATACCACCTCTGTTCTGGAAGTTCCCCAGCTTTATCACAAAAAAATGCATGCTTCCATTATAGCTTCTGTTCCTGCTGATCATTGCTTTGCAGGTGTACACAGCATCTTTATGAAACTGTGACTTCCACATTTAGTTTTGGAGACTCAGTGGTATCTCAGGTCATAACTTAGGGTCTCAATAAATGTTTATTGAAGTTAACATTTATTTTCTTCTTTTTTCCAATAAAAATGAACTTTTTCTTTTCTTACAAATCAAATTTTGCATCTATTTAAAAAATGTATTCCATACTTCCTTTAGAGTTTCTCATAACTGTACTAACAATGCATAATGGAGTATTTTCCCAATATTTCAGCTAAAACTGCCTCATGAAAACAAATTCTATACTGACATCTTTTAGAAAATGAAGCAAATTAAGGTTGATTCTTTTTTTGTCCTTCATAACTTTACTAGAATTTATTTAAAACATCTCAGCTGTGTATTTCTAACCAAGCCAGATTAGTGATTATTTACAAAGGGCAGGACAATGTTAAACTATTCCACTGGAGCATTAGGTGTCTAATATTCGTGAACTGGCAAAACAGAAATCAACATGTACATAAAATGGTTATTTGCTCCTGCTTTGCCTGATCACGTGTTGTTGCGTGAAGTCATATTTCTCTCAAAAGCATAACACAGCTTCCCCTGCTCTACAGGATACAAATGAGCAACATGGTACAGCAAATTACCCAGCTGTAATTCACCATTTTAGTCCTGGAGTGTGGCCACATGTTCTTTTGCCACCTGGGAAAACTACCTTGAAAAGTGAGTTATGTCCTTGGCCAGCTTTATCAACTAGTCCACACACACACACACACACACACACACTCACACACAATACTAGATTCCTCATGTGTAACATTATTGCATTGTCATTAAATGACCTCAAAAAAGGAAAAATCAAGTTATATAACTGTCAATTCGATGTCCTGTATCCATCATCCTTACTTCATAATAAGAGACTTTAACACCAGATTTCAAATGGTGAAGGCCTTAATGGTGACTGTGGTAGGCTGAAAAGACCACCTCAAAATGTCCATAACCTAACTCCTGAAACCTGTAAATGTGACCTTATATGGCAAAAGGACCTTGCAGATACAATTAAATTAAGGATCTTGAGATGGGAGGTTATCTTGGTGGCCCCTAAATGTAATCACAGGTGTTCTTATAAGGGAGATTTGACTACAGTAAAAGAGAAGGCAATATGACCACAGAAACAGAGACTGGAGTGAGGCAGCCAGGAGCCAAGGAGCCAGCACCCTGTAGAAATGGAAGAGGATTCTCCACTGAAGCTTCCAGAAGGAACTAGTCCTGCTAACACCTGGATTTTGGCCCCTTAAAACTCATTTTGGAACTTGGGGCCTCCAGAACTGTAAGAGAATACATTTGTGTTGTTTTAAGCCACCAAATTTATGCTAACTTGTTATAGCAGCAACAGGAAGCTAATACAGTGATTGTATTACCATGCCTCGATAGTGTATAATGCTATTGTAAAAAATGAAAAGTGAAATTATGGTACTAATATTTGTTTTTCTGAAAACACTACTTTTATAACAAGAACATGAAATTACTACAAGTATGCTACCATTACTAATTTATTTGACGATTTGTCACAAAAGTATAATCAGTTCTACATATATACCAACCAGTGATACATTCGTCCTATCCTTAAGACTAGGATTATAACACTATTGCATTTTTTGTATTTCCAAAATACTACATGCTTAATGCTGAAGATCGGAAAAAACCCAGAAAACCACAGTAAAAAAAATCCCACAATCCAAAGATAAAAATTTTGAGGTATACTTCCCAATATTTTTACATATATAAATAGCACTTAAAGCTACGTAGTGAGAGACCGGGAGCAGCCAGAGCGCAGGGCGTGGAACCCTCAAGGCCGTGCCTGGCAGATCAGACTCTGAACATTGGAGCCGGGGCCTAGAGCCGTGTGGCTGACAGGGTCTTGGTGCTCCAGCCAGGTGTCAGGCCTGTGCCTCTGAGGTGGGAGAGCTGAGTTCAGGAGATTAGTCCACCAGAGACCTCCTGGCTCCACATAATATCAAACAGAAAAAGCTCTCCCAGAGATCTCCACCTCAACGCGAAGACCCAGCTCCATTCAATGACCAGCAAGCTACAGTGCTGGACACCCTATGCCAAACAACTAGCAAGACAAGAACACAACCCCACCCATTAGCAGGGAGGCTGCCTAAAATCATAATAAGGTCACAGACACCCCAAAACACACTACCGGACACGGTCCTGCCCACCAGAAAAAGAAGATCCAGCCTCATCCACCAGAACACAGGCACTAGTCCCCTCCACCAGGAAGCCTACACAACCAACTGAATCAACCTTAGCCACTGGGGGCAGACACGAAAAACAATGGGAACTATGAACCTGCAGCCTGCGAAAAGGAGACCCCAAACACAGTAAGTTAAGAAAAATGAGAAGACAGAGAAACACACAGCAGATGAAGGAGCAAGGTAAAAACCCACCAGACCAAACAAATGAAGAGAAAATAGGAAGTCTACCTGAAAAAGAATTCAGAGTAATAATAGTAAAGATGATCCAAAATCTGGGAAATAGAATGGAGAAAATACAAGAAACGTTTAACAGCACCTAGAAGAACTAAAGAGAAAACAAACAATGATGAACAACAATATAAATGAATTTTAAAATTCTCTAGAAGGAATCAATAGCAGAATAACTGAGGCAGAAGAATGGATAAGTGACCTGGAAGATAAAATAGTGGCAATAACTACCGCAGAGCAGTAGAAAGAAAAAAGAATGAAAACAATTGAGGACAGCCTCAGAGACCTCTGGGACAACATTAAACACACCAACATTCGAATTATAGGGGTCCCAGAAGAAGAAGAGGAAAAGAAAGGGACTGAGAAAATATTTGAAGAGATTACAGTTGAAAGCTTCCCTAATATGGGAAAGGAAATAGTTAATCAAGTCCACGAAGCATAGAGTCCCATACAGGATAAATCGAAGAAGGAACACGCCAAGACACATATTAATCAAACTATCAAAAATTAAATACAAAGAAAAAATATTAAAAGCAGCAAGGGAAAAACAACAAATAACACACAAGGGACTCTCCATAAGGTTAACAGCTGATCTTTCAGCAGAAACTCTGCAAGCCATAAGTGAGTGGCAGGACATATTTAAAGTGATGAAAGGGAAAAACCTATAACCAAGATTACTCGACCCAGCAAGGATCTTATTCAGATTCGACAAAGACATTAAAACCTTTACAGACTAGCAAAAGCTGAGAGAATTCAGCACCACCAAACCAGCTCTACAACAAATGCTAAAGGAACTTCTCTAGGCAGGAAACACAAGAGAAGGAAAAGACCTACAATAACAAACCCAAAACAATTAAGAAAATGATAATAGGAACATACATATTGATAACTACCTTAAATGTAAATGGATTAAATGCTCCAACCAAAAGACATAGACTGGCTGAATGGATACAAAAACAAGACCTGTACATATGCTGTCTACAAGAGACCCACTTCACACCTAGCGACACATACAGACTGAGAGTGAGGGGATGGAAAAAGATATTCCATGCAAATGGAAATCAAGAGAAAGCTGGAGTAGCAATTCTCATATCAGACAAAATAGACTTTAAAAAAAAGACTACTATAAGAGACAAAGAAGGACACTACAAAATGATCAAGGGATCAATCCAAGAAGAAGATATAACAATTGTAAACATTTATGCACCCAGCATAGGAGCACCTCAATACATAAGGCAAATGCTAACAGCCATAAAAGGGGAAATCAACAGTAACACAATCATAGTAGGGGACTTTAACACCCCACTTTCACCAATGGACAGATCATGCAAAATGAAGTTTATAGCAATACAATCCTACCTCAAGAAACAAGAAACATCTCAAATAAACAACCTTACACCTAAAGCAACTAGAGAAAGAAGAACAAAAAACCCCCAAAGTTAGCAGAAGGAAAGAAATCATAAAGATCAGATCAGAAATAAATGAAAAAGAAATGAAGTAACCAATACCAAAGATCAATAAAACTAAAAGCTGGTTCTTTGAGAAGATAAACAAAATTGATCAACCATTAGCCAGACTCATCAAGAAAAAAAGGGAGAAGACTCACATCAATAGAATTAGAAATGAAAAAGGAGAAGTAACAACTGACACTGCAGAAATACAAAGGATCATGAGAGATTACTACAAGCAACTATATGCCAATAAAATGGACAACCTGGAAGAAGTGGACAAATTCTTAGAAAGGTATAACCTTCCAAGACTGAACCAGGAAGAAATGGAAAATATAAACAGACCAATCATAAGCACTGAAATTGAAACTGTGATTAAAAATCTTCCAACAAACAAAAGCCCAGGACCAAGTGGCTACACACGCGAATTCTATCAAACATTTAGAGAAGAGCTAACACCTATCCTTCTCAAACTCTTCCAAAATATAGCAGAGGGAGGAACACTCCCAAACTCATTCTACAAGGCCACCATCACCCTGATATAAAAACCAGACAAAAAAAGAAAACTACAAACCAATATCACTGATGAACATAGATGCAAAAATCCTCAACAAAATACTAGCAAACAGAATCCAACAGCATATTACATGCATCATACACCATGATAAAGTGGGGTTTATCCCAGGAATGCAAGGATTCTTCAATATATGCAAATCAATCAATGTGATAAACCATATTAACAAATTGACAAAAACCATATGATCATCTCAATAGATGCAGAAAAAACTTTCGACAAAATTCAACACCAATTTATGATAAAAACCCTCCAGAAAGTAGGCATAGAGGGAACTTACCTCAACATAATAAAGGGCATATATGACAAACCCACAGCCAACATTGTTCTCAATGGTGAAAAACTGAAACCATTTCCTCTAAAATCAGGAACAAGAAACGGATGCCCACTCTCACCACTATTATGCAACACAATTTTGGAAGTTGTAGCCACAGCAATCAGAGAGGAAAAAGAAATAAAAGGAATCCAAATCAGAAAAGAAGAAGCAAAGCTGCCACAGTCTGCAGATGACATGATACTAAACATAGAAAATCCTAAAGATGCTACCAGAAAACTACTAGAGCTAATCAATGAATTTGGTAAAGTTGAAGGATACAAAATTAATGCACAGAAATCACTTGCAACCTATACACTAATGATGAAAAATCTGAACGAGAAATTAAGGAACCACTCTCATTTACCATTGCAACAAAAAGAATAAAATACCTAGGAATAAACCTACCTAAGGAGACAAAAGACCTGTATGCAGAAAACTATAAGACACTGATGAAAGAAATTAAAGATGATACAAACAGATGGAGAGATATACCATGTTCTTGGATTGGAAGAATCAACATTGTGAAAATGACTATACTTCCCAAAGCAATCTACAGATTCAATGCAATCCCTATCAAAGTATCAATGGCATTTTTCACAGAACTAGAACAAAAAATTTCCCAATTTGTATGGAAACAGAAAAGACCCCGAATAGCCAAAGCAATCTTGAGAAAGAAAAACGGAGCTGGACGAATCAGGCTCCCTGACTTCAGATTATACTACAAAGCTACAGTAATCAAGATAGTATGGTACTGGCACAAAAACAGAAATACAGATGAAGGCAACAGGATAGAAAGCCCAGAGATAAACCCACGCACATACGGTCACCTTATCTTTGATAAAGGAGGCAAGAATATACAATGGAGAAAAGACAGCCTCCTCAATAACTGGTGCTGGGAAAACTGGACAGCTACATGTAAAAGAATGAAATTAGAACACTCCCTAACACCATACACAAAAATAAACTCAAAATGGACTAAAGACCTAAATGTAAGGCCAGACACTATAAAACTCTTAGAGGAAAACATAGGCAGAACACTCTATGACATAAATCACAGCAAGATCCTTTTTGACCCATCTCCTAGAGAAACGGAAATAAAAACAAAAATAAACAAATGGGACCTAATGAAACTTAAAAGCTTTTGCATAGCAAAGGAAACCATAAACAATACGAAAAGACAACCCCCAGAATGGGAGAAAATATTTGCAAATGAAGCAATTGACCAAGGATTAATCTCCAAAATATACAAGCAGCTCATGCTGCTCAATATCAAAAAAACAAACAACCCAATCCAAAAATGGGCAGAAGACCTAAATAGACAGTTCTCCAAAGATGATATACAGATTGCCAACAAACACATGAAAGGATGCTCAACATCACTAATCATTAGAGAAATGCAAATCAAAACTACGATGAGGTATCACCTCACACCAGTCAGAATGGCCATCATCAAAAAATCTACAAACAATAAATGCTAGACAGGGTGTGGAGGAAAGGGAGCCCTCTTGCACTGCTGGTGGGAATGTAAAGTGATACAGCCACTATGGAGAACAGTAGGGAGGTTCCTTAAAAAACTAAAACTAGAACTACCATACGACCCAGCAATCCCACTACTGGGCATATACCCTGAGTAAACCATAATTCAAAGAGAGTCATGTACCACAATGTTCATTGCAGCTCTATTTACAATAGCCAGGACATGGAAGCAACCTAAGTGTCCATCAACAGATGAATGGATAAAGAAGATGTGGCACATATATACAATGGAATACTACTCAGCCATAGAAAGAAACAAAATTGAGTTATTTGTAGTGAGGTGGATGGACATAGAGTCTGTCATACAGAGTGAAGTAAGTCAAAAAGAGAAGAACAAATACCATATGCTAACACATATACATGGAATCTAAAAAAAAAAAAAAAAAAAAAGATTCTTAAGAACCTAGGGGCAGGACAGGAATAAAGACACAGACGTAGAGAATGCACTTGAGGACACGGGGAGGGGGAAGGGTAAGCTGGGATGAAGTGAGAGAGTGGCATGGACCTATATATACTACCAAATGTAAAATAGATAGCTAGTGAAAAGCAGCCACATAGCACAGGGAGATCAGCTTGGTGCTTTGTGACCACCTAGAGGGGTGGGATAGGGAGGGTGGGAGGGAGACGCAAGAGGGAGGAGATATGGGGATACATGTATATGTACAGGTGATTCACTTTGTTATAAAGCAGAAACTAACACACCATTGTAAAGCAATTATACTCCAATAAAGATGTTAAAAAAAAAAAGCTAACTAGTTCTCATTTATGGTAAGAAAGTTTTTATATTAATTTAAAAAAAATCTTTCTTAACTATTAAAGAATTCACACATATTTATCAATCTTAAGTCATTAATGTTAATCATCCTGTTGTCAACATTTGTTGAGGACAAAAAAAAAAAAATCATGTCACCCCAGAAACCAGACCTCAAATGGCATTTCCACCCTTCTCTAACTTTACCTGCATTACTTGCATTCTACTGGGCATAATATGATTAAATTGAGTACAGGAGCCAGAAGAGATGTTTAATAAATTTATATACGAATAATTGTGACAACTATAACTGGACTCAACAGAGAAGTTCTTTAGATGTTAAACCCCAAATACAAATAATTCTAGAGCTTCCCTCACCGCTCCCCCCCTCATAAAAAGAGTTATAAAACGTGCTGCAGTACTGCACAGTACCCAGTTGCCAGGGTATAAAGGCGAGGATACAGACCCCGTGTGAAACTCTAGCAACATAAACTATGAATAAGATAATTTGATGACTTTCTTGAAATCAAGCTGATGGAGAAAAAAATTCAATACATTTGATAAGAAAATGTGCATGTAGTAAGAAACATACAAACACACACACACATACATACACACACAGAGGCAATAAAAAAAGAAGAAAACTCCAGAGAAGACCATAATAAAGGAAGAAATTCCCTTACCCACCACTGACTGGGCATGTCACCAGTTCCTCAATGAACAACAGTAAGAAGCAAATATCAGACCTCCACTATATATCACTTTCTGTTTATATCATATAACTATGTCCAAACTGACTGCACAGTAAAACACACACAATTCCCATCCAACACTATGAATTCAGCCATCTTCATTTAAAAACATCTTTAGATATTGTCACACATATATCCAGACTTAGCAGATGCCAACCGACTTGTGCAGTCTACATCTGCTTGTGATCAGCATCCCGGATAAGCAGCAACTCAGACAGTGTTGCCCCAGTTGTGCTTAAATCTGTACCTCTCACTCCCTGAGGAGTCACCAGGGAGCTGGAAAGGACTTCAAGCCATAATTCACAGGTAGAGAGAAGACCTAGAGCATGAATTATTATTCTTAAGTCTTTATTTCTCCAGATAAGTAAGCCTAAATCCTGCCCTATCCTCAAGCCAGTCCAAGCTTCCTCAATCCCCAAAACTCTGGCTCAAGGGAAAAAATGTAATCAGGACCAGATTCCCCTCAAAACAAAATGCATTTGCTGGGCCTACGAGTAGTTTTACTGCAGACAACTCCCTGTCAAGAGAATGTCTATGGGAGGAGCCATGGTGGTCCTGGTCTGTTTAGTCACGCAATTCCAGTCATGACCCTCAGGAACACTTGTATAACCAAGCAAGCCCTGTGGAAACCCCAGAGGCAAGCAAGGAAAGAGCTCACCTCTTTAATTAGTCAGAAAGCAGCTGCTTCTGTGAGCTAAGGAGTGAAACATTAGAAGTCCAGCTTCTGACAAAAGCAAAGAGTGTGGGGAAGAAGAAAATGAGGGAAGGAAAAAGGGAGAGTACAGGTAGATGCTAAAACCAAAGGTTCACCTCAGAAACACACACATTACAAACCTCAGCCCCATTTCTCCATGTTAATACTGAGTGAATTTCAGGTGTCTAATTCCTGTCTTTCCATGTTCTGGAAAATGGATCTACTCTGAATAAGCTTAAAAATGACGATGTAACTGCAAAGGGCTTCATCTCAGGTAATATTATTTATTCACTGAAAGTTCAAAAAAAATTTAATAGTAGGAATAACTGGTGCATTCATCAATTACATGGATAAATAATGAACATGTTTCAATTGGAACACCAATATTAGTTCCCTAATCACCACTTTTTTCCCCTAATTTGATAGGGGTGGGGGTTTAAGGGATGGGGAAGGTTGCTATGTGCTGTACACAGAGATTCTTCTCTCTTCTGATGTTAAGGGCTCTAAAATTATCCTTTATGGGGAACCCTATTCAAGTCTTACAGTAAGAGTCAACTGGAGAAATCAAGAACCCATCAACACTCTTAAAAATACAAATGTCCTAAGATGGTCTCAATACATCACCAAGCATATAAGTAAATAAGCCAGGAAGGTGAGCTGCAACATAAATCTCTTTCTTTAATATTAAAAAATTTAAGAAAGAAACCATTCAGATTACTACAAAGAAGCATTTAAAATGAGCTCATTAAATGCAAATTAAAACAGAAACACTATATAAGCACTGGGCCACAATTAAAGGCTGAAGAAACAGCAGGTAAGAAATAATTTCCATTGATCAAAAAACTAAAAGCTAACAGAATAAAGTATTCTGCATTGAAACTGCTTTCATGAATATGAAACATTACCAAGTAAGAACTTTTTTTTCTGAATTTTTCAAAGAAGCTTTGGAGGTAGAAATGGATTTGCATATCTTAATACAAAGTACTTTCATTGTATCATTTTCAAGCAATGAAGCCATGAGGTTTCAAAAAAACGTAGACTTCAAAAAAATCCTTACAAATAGTTCCAAAGTTGAAAAGGGCATAGAGTCATCATTCTAGAGCCTTTGGACCCAAAGAAGAACTGTACGTAATTACATGAAATCTATGCAAAAACTTAGAACTTCTTTTGTGACACAACTGTACCTCATCATAAACAGCTTTCAGAGCCTACCTTGGGTACTTAGATGCAGGGTCACTTCTCATCTAAAATTACTGAAATGGCAGAGCAAGTAGCAGTAGACAGTATATTTAACTAAAATATACATTCTGAGACTTTAAAATTCACTGCATACAAGCTTTAAAACAGATATGCAGATTTGTGGGCAAACAGTACACTTAGACTGTACATTCATGACGGCGGGGTGTTTTTTTCTGTTTTTTGTTTTTTTTAACTCATGTATCCCTGGCACCTGGAACAGTACTGGGAACACAGTAGATACTCAATTATGGAATCTGCTTTCTTGAAAATAAAGCATTATAAAATGAGAAGTGAAGGCTTTTTCTTCATAAGATTCATTTAAAAAAATTAAAATATACTGTTTTTCATCTATCAGAAAGACAAAAATAAAAATATTTTATGGTACACAGGGGGAACGTGGACGCTCTGATAAACACTGTTGGAGGGGGGCAGGGCCATTAAGGACAGTTGTACACCTTGTGCACTGTTCGAAGGCAATAAGTCTTCGGAGAGAGAGGGGAAACCCAGTAGGTGCTTTGTTGTTGAATGCTGGGTCAGTTCTGGGGAGGATGTCTTTTTGTAATTTTTCAGCTCAGAGGAGTAGGACAGCTCTTTGCTACCTTGTTATGGCAGATAGAAATGTAAAACAGGGCGATTTATTTTAAACAATTTGGAAATACCTAGCAAAATTCAAAGTCTACAAACCCTTTAGCTAGAAAATCCACTTAGAAACTGTAATAATATTTTTACTTTACATATACGCTTACATATGCAAATAAAATGATATGGACACAAACCTTCCTGATGATAGCAACTGTCTGTAAACCTACTGTATGCTCATTTATTGGAGAGTACCTGCATAAGTTATGTATATCCACTAAATACTAGACAGCAATTACTGTAGGGTGGATCTGTACATGAAGATTTGTAAGTCTTCTAAGAGATGTTAAGTTAAACAAGATACAGAAGAGATTATGTTCTAATTATTTTTTAAATCACTCAAAAATCATTTTTAAGACATTGAGTTTGAATTTCAAAATTGGCAACATGGTTATATATATATCCATGCACTTTAACATCTGATACTACTTAAATACCTAAATCCAGTTCTATACAACATACATATAGAACATGCCACAAATATTACTATTAAAATTCAATTTTAAACACACAAAAATGGTAATTTTAAAAAAGGGTGAAATATAATTTTAAGAGAGGTACCAAAAATTACATTTTTCTAAGTTGAATTCTCTTAAGTTTTTTTTATTATGCTTTATATTATCTTAAAGTCCTCTCCATATTTCTCAAAACGTCATAATTTTTCACCCACTTAAATTATATTTCTATAGCTGAGTCAGGGCTTTTAACATATTAATCATAATCTAACTGGAAAATGTAAGTACTTTTGAAACAGTCTCTGTGCCAAGAAAGAATCCTGAATTTTGAGAAAGCAAAGAAAGGTAATTTTATTGGCAGTGAGGCAACAGTCAATCCCCCTTACTCCTGTTCTACCAAGAAATGCAATTTTTGTTTTTCCTTAAAAGTGAGCTGAGATTTAAATAAAGTAGAAGAGTACTATTAGCATTAAAGAATGTGTAGCAAATTAAAGACAGCATAGGCACAAAAGAGGCAAGTTCTGAGCAGCACACATGTCTTTAACAAAAATAAAATAATCCCCAGATATATATTAATGTATATTTTAATCTCCAGTATATCACCGGATATAGACTATAAATAAGGCCTTTCCTGGCTCCAAAGTTTAGTCAGAAACGGAAAACATCACTCCAAGACTTTCCTTCAATTGCTCCCACTTTCACTTACCTTTGGCATTATTCAACTGAACCAACTCCAAAATTGGCAATTAAGATTTTTATTAAAATGTACCCATTGACCGAATTAGGCAATGCAAGTAGTTGACTAGTTGTATAATTTATTGTACATTGTCCACATGGTTTTAACAAGTAAGGTACTTTTCTTGGGAGGGAGCATGGATTTATTTATGTTGTAATACACTTATTTGCACTGTGTCAAACAGTAGCCGGAGTATGAGAAAGAACACTTTTAAAAATCCACCTTACATTCTCCACGTCACTACCAGTTATTAATAAATGTCTAATCATCAAATCTAAAGATAATACGCTTCCTTCCTGTGTCCCTAAATCCCAAACAAACTAAACTGCCTAAACATAGTTCATTCTAACAGTTATCTATATAATCGCCTATTAGATAACAATTTAGAATTAAGTGATGATTTTTAGATCTTAAATTCTTGCCTGTATATAGCTTCACCAACAATCATACCATGCTAGAAAGGTAAGAAAAATTGAACATCCTTAGGTTTTATCATTGTTGCAAACACAGTGTCAGTTAGCTGGCATGATTCTCCTAGTGACGGATAGAACGTTTTACACTTTAACATTCGTTTAATAAATAAAAGATGTAAGAAGTTTATCAGTGCATACAAACTTACATATTTTTAAAAATCACCTTCTATCTTCTTGGATAGACGACATCTAACTTCAGATGTACTTGCGTTTCGTAAGTGGTGCCCATTCAAGAATAATCCCCAAATAAACTCACCAAACCAATACATAATCTACAGGAAATCTGTCATAATAAACCCCCAAAAAGCAATGTTTTGTAATCACACTGTGCGTTTCCATTAATTTTCAGAGATAACCCTTAAAATAACTTTTGGCTTAATCCTGGAAGACAGGAACTTTTCTAATCTTATATATTACAGTGTTTATAAGCAACTCTAACAGCCACTTCCAAAGCTTTATTCACATAAATGCACCTAGGGCCTTCTGTGTATAAGTGTTTTTTTGTTTGTTTTTCTGTTTTGTTTTGTTTTTCGCATAATAAATCGTTAGTTCACTAGGCGAAAGTTTTCATCCTTGCTATCACTGACTCAATTATTCTTTCATCTCAGACCTCTAAGGATTTAGAAGACAAAACCCAAGGGAGCAAGAAGTTTAAATCCATCTGCAGGAATTTGTTTTGACCTCAACCATCGTCCCTAGGCACCGTCCATTAGAGCTTCGCGCTTCGCGAGCGTTTCCCTTAAAGAGTTCTCCGGAGAGTGGGTCCCAACCTGTCCTAAGCGGGAAGACAGCCTCCCAAGCGCCCTGAGGGACGGAAACCGGGGCGGAAGGCGGGGCCTTCCCACGGCCCTCGAGGTCCGGCGGGTGGTGCGCTCGCTGACGGACCGCGGGACGCAGCCTTCGCCTCGGGCAGCGCCGAGGCGCACGCCAAGGTCCCTCGCGAAGTTGCCTCCGGGGGAAGCCCGTCAAACAAGGGCCGGGTGGGGGCTTAGGACACACACACACACACTTATTCTCCAGGGCCACGGCGGGCACCGGGGAGCCGGCGGCGCGGGCTGAGGACGGCGCGGACACTGACACCCTGCCACGGGCAGCGGACACGGGCGGCACCCCGGCGTCCCTGTCAGCCGAGGCCCGGCGCGGCGCAACAGCTGGGCGCGGGGCGGCGCAGAGAGGCTGTACCTGTCAGGTACCCACGTACCTATCATGGCCACTGGGCAGTTGGAAGCTGCCGGGCGAGCAGCGGCCTACACGCACGCCGGCACCCGCCTGCGCCTCACACGAGCGGCACTCCCGGGTTAAATCGTCCAGGAAGCCTTTCCCTCGCGCCCGCCCGTGGGGGCGCGCATGCGCAAAGGGGGCTTAGGCCCGAGGCCTTCTGGGAGTCGTAGTTTTAATGCATAGTCTCTCCTCAGGTCGGTCGCCGCCGCCCGCGGCCCGGCGCCCGCCGCCCTTTCGGCCTGAGGCCTAGGAAACGTCCGTCACCGGGAGGCAGGGTCGTTCGGCCGCAGTGTTGACGTGTCACTTAGCAACCCGGAGGGTTACCTTTGGAAGCTTGTTGCGGCTCTAGCCTCTGTCCTGCCCTCTTCCCGCCCTTCCCCTCCCCTCAACTCCCTTCACCTGGGAGCTGCCAAACATCTGGATCGACTTGGGCGCTACGAGGGCGTGAAATTCTACCAGTAACGCGCCTTTTCACATTTTTTCCCGACCTCCTTCTCCCATCCGTAAAACTCACTGATTCTTTTACTACACGTTTTATGAGAACAAGACATTTTCTAGGAAGATGGTGGCAGAAAAAGAGACCCTGAGCTTAAACAAATGCCCAGACAAGCTGCCGAAGAGGACCAAGCTGCCGCTCCCGGTGCACCAGCCTCACTCCCTGGTTTCTGAGGGCTTCACAGTCAAAGCCATGATGAAAAACTCAGTCGTAAGTGATCTTCCTGAATTGAATGCACTCGCTCCGAATCAGGGGACACCAGGTTGTAGAGGATGGCTAGCCCTAGGATGGATTCTGAGCCCATATCTAGAGTGGTCTTTGCCAAAAATGGCAATTACTCGGCCAGTAACAGACGGTGCCCAACAGAGTGTGGAGGTCCAGGCTAGGCTGCTAGAAGGGATCTCGGGCAGCTGATGTACTGTGCCCGTTTCTAAGCACCTTCCTAATAACTCACGGTTTCTAGACCACCTAAATTTACTCTTAAGCTATTTACACAAAGAAGAAAGATCCCCTTTACTTATTGATTCCTAAACTATCTCACTCAGCAAAAGGCCTTATAGAAGGAGAGTTCTTAGAAATCATAAACTCTCTTGCAAAATTTAACATGTGCTGATGATGTACAGCTGGGAACATAAACTCATTAATTAACAGTAAGAAATTTCATCAATCAACCTAGAAATTTTTAGAATATCCTAGCATTTCTTCTAATAACACTCTCACAAAATGGCATGTTAGAGTACTAAAAGGCAACTTAATAAGTCTATTTCCAGATAGATCTTTTAAACTATTTTAAACAATCCAAGCTTCTGTTCAAGTATCTCTGCCTATTAATACAATTCATATTTCATTTCTACTGTTTTGTGGTAGTAAAAATCAATTATTCTCAATATGATTAGGAGGAAAAGTTTTAAACTGCACACAAATGGTTTGGGTACGTGCATGATAGTTTAAAAAAAAAAAACTTTTAATTTGGTATGCTACACCAGGTTTTACTACCGAGTAAACACCTGTCTGGGAATGAGATATTCAATAATAAATGCAGCTTTCAAATTTGTGTAATTTACACTCTGGGAGGATCTGACTTATTGTAGAGCAACTCATTATGTTAAATGAAGAGCATTGCTTTCCAGTGTCATTATTTGTTTTACATAAATGTTGCAAACCTAATACCTTATTCCTTAAAATACATGAATGAAACAGATCACCTTTAGACCCTGAGGCCAGATTCCCATGTTGCTACACAAAATGAAATTCTGGTTGTCAGAATGTGTGTCAGTTGAATCGCAATAGTTAAAATTCTTAGAAATAGACTAAAACTTTCTGCTTGTTGTAACTGCAGTCCTTTTGCATGTATTTCATGTGAATAGGTGGTCATTGGAGTCAATATGACTAATTTATCAGCAACACAGAATACCATAATATTAAAGCTAATTATTTCTTTTTTTCTTCTAAACAGTATATATGATTATAATTTTAGTGATATTTTTCAATGTTATATTTCTTCAAAGACATGTGAAAAATTGGTCAGATTCTTTTTTTTTCTAAACCTATATTTATAACCACGTTTTCTTTTTAAAAAACATAGCTTTTCACCTAAAGTCATAATTCTGGAAAATCAAGTATTTCAGTATTGAAAAATGTAACAAATATGCTTACAAGACTCAAACAAAAAAATTGATTACGAAGCAGGCTTCATTATAAACAACTTATTTGAGATAAATTATCTTTTTGTTTCCATATACTTAAGGAAAATCCCTTAGTATAATATTTATGTCTCCTTTGGGATCCTCAAAAGAGGATGAGTCATTCTTTCACTTCATTTAGTGGAAATCATAATTGTTAGATGCAAACATTATTCATCCATCCATTCATTCATTCAGTCAACAATAGTTTTTTTGTTTGATTGTTTTTTGTTTTTTTTTTAAATCTGAGAACTTGCTCAGCATACTTCTGGGGATTTGGGATCAGCAAAACAAAGACTCAGTCCTTAAAACTCCAAGGAAAACCACCACTAACAACAATGGTCAAGTCTTGATAAAAGAGAGAGACTGTTTATACAAACTAACTTCAGTGGTACAGGAAATAAAACCCTTCCTTTTAATATCCAATATTAACATTTCAACATTTCTGCCCTCGACAGTATAGACTTTTCAGCATTACATAGTCAAAACACCCCTCTTTCTTAAGGTTTATTTCTTTTTTTTTTTTAATTAATAGACTTTACTTTTTTTTTTTTAAAGTATTTGTTTATTTATTTATTTATGGCTGTGTTGGGTCTTCGTTTCTGTGCGAGGGCTTTCTCTAATTGTGGCAAGCGGGGGCCACTCTTCATCGCGGTGCGCGGGCCTCTCACTATCGCGGCCTCTCTTGTTGCGGAGCACAGGCTCCAGACGTGCAGGCTCAGTAATTGTGGCTCACGGGCCCAGCTGCTCCGCGGCACGTGGGATCTTCCCAGACCAGGGCTCGAACCCGTGTCCCCTGCATTGGCAGGCAGATTCTCAACCACTGCGCCACCAGGGAAGTCCTTAAGGTTTATTTCTATTCAGAAAATAACATGCCAATCTCCAGCTTTTCTTTTCTTTTTTCTTTTTTAACATCTTTATTGAGGTATAATTGCTTTACAGTGGTGTGTTAGTTTCTGCTTTATAACAAAGTGAATCAGCTATACATATTCATGTATCCCCACATCTCCTCCCTCTTGCATCTCCTTCCCATCCTCCCTATCCCACCCCTCTAGGTGGTCACAAAGGACCGAGCTGATCTCCCTGTGCTATGCGGCTGCTTCTCACTAGCTATCTGTTTTACATGTGGTAGTGTATATATGTCCATGCCACTCTCTCACTTCGTTCCAGCTTACCCTTCCCCCTCCCCGTGTCCTCAAGTCCATTCTCTACATCTGTGTCTTTATTCCTGTCCCACCCCTAGGTTCTTCAGAACCATTTTTTGTTTTTTGGTTTTTTGTAGATTCCATATATATGTGTTAGCATACGGTATTTGTTTTTCTCTTTCTGACTTACTTCACTCTGTATGACAGACCCTAGGTCCATCCACCTCACTACAAATAACTCAATTTCGTTTCTTTTTATGGCTGAGTAATATTCCATTGTATATATGTGCCACATCTTCTTTATCCATTCATCTGTTGATGGACACTTAGGTTGCTTCCATGTCCTGGCTATTGTAAATAGAGCTGCAATGAACATTGTGGTACATGACTCTTTCTGAATTATGGTTTTCTCAGGGTATTTGCCCAGTAGTGGGATTGTCCAGCTTTTCTTAATTGCAACTCCTTGTTCCAAAAGCCAACCCTCAAACCACTTTTCTAGTGTTAGGGCTTGCCATCAGTTCCTCTTTCCAACACTCGCTAATTAAATAAGTCACCATTCCAGTGTACTTCCCCAAAAGACTTGTAGAACTATATCCTAAGGAGGTATATGGAGACTCCCAATGTTTCACGGAGGGTGCTTTAGTAATATAAGTATACAAGCTTGATCATAGACAGATATGATCAGGTGGGCTGTGCAAGCTGAAATCCTTAAACAGTCATAATCTATGTATGTGAATGCAAAATTATTTACAAAATAATGATAAATGTAAGTAGCTAGTTTTTTTTTTTAAATCCCGATGTCAAGTGTTCTTCAACTGTAAGTAGTTCCTTTACTTTAACTCTGTGAAATTGTTGTTGCATTCTGTATAGAAACAAGCAATGACAAAAGTCCTGCAATCAGAGAATAATAATCAAATTCATATTATTATAATGTTTGACTCAAAAGAATAATAGGAGATGCAGAATTTGAAGATTTTCTAGTTTATTTTCCCTTTAAAGGCTTTGTTTGTGGTCTGATAGAACCTATAACCAGAAACCAGTAACCCAGTGTTGTACTGGCGTCTTCTCAACAGATGGTAGTTGCTTTCTGTGCTAACCTACCTTGTAAAGCAAGTTAGGATATGGGCCCAAGGTTATGATGAATGAGACGCTGAATTCAACTGAAGCTTTATACTACATCTTTCCTTTTCAGTAGACTATAGATGTTTTATGCTCAAAGTTTATGGGAATGGGAGAAATAATTCTTAATATTACTTTACTTATATAGGAACTTTTATACTTACTAATTCATTCAACACATAGGAGCAATGGTCAGTATTTATAAATGATATATTAAGATATTAATTTGGCTGCTGTAACTGTGACCAAATAACAATAGTTTAACTAAGATGGAAGTTCTCTCAGAGTCCAAGTTTGTAGGCAATTCATGGAGACTGGGCACTACTTCCCCATGAGATAGGTCCAGGGACTTAGGAGCCTTGTATATTCTTGTTTTGCATCCTGCAGGATGATGCCCTGAGTCCAGGTGAGCTCACCATCACCAGGGTCAAATCCCTACTCTCAGGATGGAGGAAATAAGAAACAGAGTGCTTCCTTTTATGAGCATGACCCAGACACAGCACCCCACTTTCATTCACATCCCACTGGCCAGAGTTTAGTCATAAGCCTATATTTTCCCTTTTTGCAA
Source organism: Eubalaena glacialis (assembly GCF_028564815.1). Lineage (NCBI taxonomy): Eukaryota > Metazoa > Chordata > Mammalia > Artiodactyla > Balaenidae > Eubalaena > Eubalaena glacialis. Next base: position 5,838,658 of record NC_083727.1, on the reverse strand, counting down.
AAGCCTATGAAAGACTGACCCTTGCAGCAACTCTAGGCCCCCATACCTGTTCCTTCAGGAAAAGGGCTAAGAGTTATATAGTTCCAAAAGGGCATAATCTCCAACACCTACTTCATGCAAGAGGAGAGAAAAATGAGTAAGGAGCAACCTGCAAGAAGAGGTAGGAAGAAATGGAGAGCAAGCAGCATGTTCCAGAAGCTGCACTCATCACTTTTGTTCAAATCCATTGCCAAACCTAGGCTTATGGTGACAACCACTTACAGGAGAGGCTGGGAAATGTAGTCTCTGACAGGTAGCTCTGTGTCCAGCTAAAACTTGAGGCATTTCATTACTGTAACAAAAGGAAGAACAGAAATTTGGGGTTTATTCGACCTGTCCACCGTGAGAGTTAAATATTGCTAGAAAAGAAAAGAAGAGGGACAAGTAAAATAATTACAGTACAGATAAATGCACATCTATGGTAAGGCTTACAAATACCTACTTAGGACAGTGGAAGTGCTAATGACGAAGGGACCAAGTGACAATAACCTCATTGAGACCCTCATTACCTTTTGTCTAGGTTTTTGCAGTATCATCTAAACTGGTCTCTAGACTCCACTCACCAATCAGTTGATTGCCTCAATCAACTATCAGTACTATTACACTTATCCTTCCAGTACAAAGTTCTCTTATTATTGCTGAAAGCTTTTGGAGATCATTGGTCCTTATAGCAAGAAATCATGGTACCTCCACAAGACCAGCAAGGCCTTCTGTGATCTAACCCTATTCTATGGATTTAATTTCATCTCCCACTATTCTCATTTGCTTCCACCAAATTAAACTGTAACTCTTCATTGCTTTGATTTTGCTTGTGTTGTTCCCTTTGCTTCAATGCCCTTCTCCCTACATATCTGCAAACACAAATCCCTTCAGTCATTAGGTAACAAATGATCACTGACTGTGCCATACACTCTTTTAGGTGCTGGAAATCTAGCAGTAAGGAAGAGGCTAAATGCATGCCATCAAGGAGCTTATATTTTTGCAGCCAGCTGAAAGGCCAACTGCTTCAAGATGACTCCCCTAATTCTCTTTCTCAACCAAGATGGAAACTTATTTTTGTTCGTTGTTTTCTACCACGTATTAGAGTTATGTCTACCCATGTTTTACCTCCTCGAGTAAATTCCCTGTGAGGGCAGAATCTGTGTCCAAGTCATTTTTTTCATCCTAACAGCACCTAACAATGTACTCAATAAATATTTGATGAATGAAGGAAAGCAATTCTACACTTTTCTGTTATCTCATCTTTTATCCTCCTGTTGTTATAACTGTTATCTGTCTTTAGTTTGTTTGTTTGTTTTAAACCACCGTCCTCCAATTGAGGAGCCCAGAAGTTCCCTTTAAAACTCAACCAGATGATGACATTGCTCACTTCAGATCCTCAGGTGGCTCATCTTAGTGTAAAGCTGAAGTTTTTAAGCTCCTATAAGGCACTCTGTAATCTAGCTGCCATTTCTTCTTTATATGTATAACTTAGTACTTCCTCCCTCCCTCGTTCTGTTCCATCCACAATAGTTTCCTTGCAGTTTCTTGAATATACCAGTTACACAGCTGCCTCAGTACTTCTGCCCTTCCTGTTCCCTCTGCCTGAAATATATTTCCCCCTACATATCACCATCTCTTGATCCTTCAAATATTTGTTCAAAAAACTAACTTTTTAGTGAGGCCTCTCCGACTATTTAAAATGTCAACCTCTTAATAACCCCCTCCATCCCTGTTTCAGCACACCCATCTTCTTTCCCTTTGTTGTATTTTTCCATAGACGCTGATCACTCTCTAATATTAATCTAGTTTATCTTATGTCTTCTTCCACTGCAGAGTAAGATCCTTGAGGGCAGGGAATTATTACTGTTTCACTCACTGCTGCATCTCCAGCTCTAGAAAAGTTCCTGGCACATAGTAGGAGCTATTTTTTTTTGTCAAATGAATTTATGAATGACCATGTTTTATACTATAATTAGCAATCATCTTCAAATTAGCAACTTCAAGGAAATGCTAATGGTGTTAAATAAGTATAAAATATAGGAATGAGAATAATTTACAAATGTTTTATGCCATTTTTAATTAGCTTCTTATTAAAGTTACACATGCCCATTGTAAAATGTTTAAGTGGCTTGGCTTAGTAAAGCTCTCTCCTATTTAATATTACGGGGAAAATTTTAACCTTTTTTTCGCTAGTCCTCTTATAATTTCAATGTTTTATTTTAATGCTTTACTTCATCTTAATTCATTTTGGTTTAAGAAGTGAGGTATAAATTTTATTATATTTTTTCCAAATTGGTCAGAAGTTGTTACATTACCTTTCACATATAGTTAAACTGGATTATAAAAAAAATCTGCCTATTTAATTTGAATGCCTGTCAGTGCTATATGTATATTAATGATAGTGGCTTTGTGTATGCTTTAATATGTGATAGGGCTCGTCGTCTCTATTCCATTTCTCTTTCTAAGCAATCCTATGAGGAGTCAGGGCAGACTTTTTTTTTTTCCATTTAGCATATAAATCTCAGACAATTTAATTTTTTGTTGTTGTGGGTCACCTATTAAATGGCAGAGCAAAGAATGTATGCTATATTACTAGATTTTTCTAACTGAGAACAATCCTCTCGATCACTTTTTTTAGACTTTGGTAGATGCATAACATGCAAGTGGAAAATGTACACATATCACTTGATAAATATTAAACCAAACACACTGGTGTAGCCAGAACCCAGATCAAGAAACCTTACCAACCCCACACAACCCCTTCAGGACCTTTCCAGTCACTGCCCAGATACACCCCAAGCTAACCTTATCCCAACTTCTGTCAACAGATTTCTGCTTATATTCATGGAATCATAGAGTATGTAGTTGTTTTATGTCTGACTTCTGGGATCACCATTGTGAAATTCACCCACATTACTGCATACGATCATAGATCCTTTCTTTCTACTATTTTCACATGGGAATATAACATAATTTATTGATCCATTCCTGTGTTGATGAGTATTTATGTGACTTCTAGGTTAAGACTTACAAATAGTGCTACTAGGAAAATTCTAGTATTTTTTTTTTAACTGAGGTATAGTTGATGTACAATATTATATAAGTTTCAGATGTACAACATAGTGATTCACAATTTTTAAAGATTATACTTCATTTATAGTTATCGTAAAATATTGGCTAAATACCCTGTGCCAGTGTCCATTCCCTGTGCCAAGGACTATGTCCTTGTAGTTTATTTATTTTATACATAGTAGCTTGTGCCTCTTAATCCCCTATGCCTACTTTGCTCATTCTCCCCTTCCCTCTCCCCACTGGTAGCAACTAATTTGTTCTCTATATCTGTGAGTCAGTTTCTTTTTTGTTATATTCACTAGTTTGTTTTATTTCTTAGATTCCATGTATAACAGACAATATTCCATGTGATAACAGGCAGTATTTGTCTTTCTCTGTCTGAATTATTTCACTAAGCGTAATACCCTCCTGGTCCATCCATGTTGTTGCAAGTGGCAAAATTTCATTCTTTTTTATGGCTGAGTAGTAGTCTATTGTATATATGTACCACATCTTTTTTATCCATCCGTTGATGGACACTTAGTTTGCTTCCATATCTCGGCAATTGTAAATAATGCTGCCATGAACATTGGGATACATGTATCTTTTTGGATTAGTGTTTTCATTTTCTTCCAGTATATACCCAGGGTGTAATTGCTGGATCATATGGTAGTTCTATTTTCAGTTTTTTGATGAACCTCTGTACCGTTTTCCACAGTGGCTGCACCAATTTACATTCTCACCAACAGCATACAAGGGTTCCTTTTCTCCACATCCTCACCAGCATTTGTTATTTACGGTCTTTCTGATGATAACCATTCTGACAGGTGTGAGGTGATATCTCGTTGTTTTGATTTGCATTTCTCTGATGATTAACAACGTTGAGCATCTTTTCATGTGCCTGTTGGCCATTTGTATCTATGTCTTCTTCAGAAAAATGTCTATTCAGTTCTTTTGCCCATTTTTAAAATTGGGTAAATTTGCTAAAAAAAAAATAATGCTGGTGGGAGGGAGGGAGATGCAAGAGGGAAGAGATATGGCAACATATGTATATGTGTAAATGATTCACTTTGTTGTAAAGCAGAAGCTAGCACACCATTGTAAAGCAATTATACTTCAATAAAGATGTTTAAAAAAAAAAAAAATAATAATGCTAAATCTATGTCAAACAGCATACTGCCTGTATTTTCTTCTAGGAGTTTTATGGTTTCTGGTCTTACATTTAGGTCTTTAAACCATTTAAAATTTATTTTTGTATGTGGTGCAAGAAAATGTTCTAATTTTATTTTTTTACATGTAACTGTCCAGTTTTCCCAGCACCACTTATTGAAGAGACTGTCTTTTCTCCATTGTGTATCTTGCCTTCTTTGTGATAGATTAAACTACCATAAGTGCATGGGTTTACTTCTGGGCTCTCTATTCTTTTCCATGTATCTGTGTGTCTGTTTTTGTTTGTTTGTTCATTTGTTTGTTTTTGCCAGTATCATACTGTTTTGATTACTGTAGCTTTGAAGTATAGTCTGAAGTCAGAGAGCATAATACCTCCAGCTCTGTTCTTCTTTCTAGTACCTATTTTTGGAGAATATGTGTAAGAATGCCCAGGTTGCTGGGTCCTAGGGTTTGCATATGTTTGCTTTAGTAACTATATAAAAACCATTTTTAGAATTGATTTTTCAAATTTAAACTCCTGCCAACTCTGAATAAGAGTTCCATTTGCTCTATAATATCATCGATAACTACTATTTTCTTTATTTTGCATTTTAGGTATTCTAGTGAGTGTATAATGTTATCTCATTGTGGATTTAATATTCATTTTTATTCTGACTAATGGAGTTTAAGACTTTTTAATTTATTTATTGGCCATTTGGTTGTCTTTTGTGAAGTGCCTTTCTAGACTTTTGCCTCCTTTTCTCTTGGCTTGATTGGGTGTATTTCTTTGTAATGATTCTTATTCTTCATATTTTATTCTAAATGATATAAAGCAATTGTCAAATACATGTATTGCAAGTATAGTTTCCCTGTCAGTGAGTTTCCTTTTCATTCTCTTAATGGTGACTTTCATCCTCCTCTTTTTAAAATATACATTCGTGAGAAAAAAAAATGATCATAAACATTTTCTTATGTATTTATTTATAATGTTTTCCTCAACCAATTTCAATAATTTCACAATAAGATACGTATACATTGAGACAAAAGACTTTGAGAATAAATTAGAATGATCAGAAATAAAATAGAACAAACAACAGTGAAACAATGAAATAAAATGTAATTAAAGTAGGAAGCTTGAGCCTAAGAAAAGGAGAATCAATTTTTTCATTCATAAGCGTCAGTATATTTATTGATTGATGTTCAAATTTCGTTCTGAGCTTCTTGGCATCAGAAGGGGCCAAAAGGGGAACATTATACATTTCTCATTATCATAAAAGAAGTAGCCTGCCAATCCCTATAGGGAATTCAAGCTTTCTCTACACTGAGTTCTCAGAGAAATTGATCCTGTAGCATTTTAAATACATGCAACACACCATATCTATATTTTTATTTCTTATTTGAAGTACACTGGCCAATTTCATCCACAAAAGACTTCAGTAAGGGCCAGGTAGGTGATGTTAAAATCTATCTTGAGGAACTGGATTTTCCATGAGATTAAATTCACATGGTATATGTATGTAGGCTTTTGATGGTCCAATTTGATCCAAGAACAGAATTCACAGTGCCTACAGGAGAGTGTAGACTTTGTTTTAGCTGTGGTTGTTCTCAGTTCATTTTATGACAGTAGCGAGATGGCTACTGTTTTTATAAGGTGTCAGAGAGGAAGTGTGTGATGCTATGAGACCACAGCGCCGAATGGCCTGAAAGAGGCTGGAAAGACTTCTCAAAGGGAATCTTGTTTGGTGAAATATAAAAGATGAGGGGAACTGAGGGGAAGAGTTAGGGGCAATAGGAAAAGGCTCAGAGACAAGACAGACCAGGCTTCCTGCTCACTCAGTTTTCATTCTTTATTTTATGCTTTCTTTGCCCAAAAGAATTATGTCATAAATTCTATTCATTATATATATGTTTAAAATTCTTTAAATTGTATATATTTTATAGAATATATAAGTAAAGTATATATGTACTTTAGAAAAATGTATGTATATAATACACATTTATATAGCTTGCATATTTAGCTTGTATTGTGTATAATTATAATACTTTATATGAAATTGTACAGATTCCTTCTAACTTGCTAATATTTTACATGTCATTACAAACTCCTCTTGCGCATTTAAAAGCACCTCATAAAATTCTGTTCTCTGAATGTGCCATAATTTCTTTAGTAATTCGCTCAGGTTGCTTTCAGTTTTTTGCTATTATACATTATGACAAAGTTAATATTTTTATACAATTTTTTCTGCATTTTAAAATATCTCTTTGAAATATAATTTCTGAAGTAGAATTACTGAATCAGAGTTCTTCAGAATATGAAGACTCTGATGAAGGTTTGATCTATACCACTCCCTGCAATGCTTGACTCTGCCTGTTCTACTCTCTCCTTGTGGACTGAGGCAAAGGCCTGAGGTTTCTAAGTACCCCAGCCCTGCCGGCTATCCACCTTCCCCACCTGCAGCATGTTGAGGGGATCAATATCTCAGCACCTCTGAAACCCATTCATAATACATATTATAAATGGATTTGAAACATCTAAGGCTGTGGTTCACAGATTGCAAATTGTAATCACCTGGGTAGCTAAAAAATACTGATTTCTAGGTCCATCCTCTAAGATTCTGATTTAATTGTTCTAATTGTGTCTGTAGTTGATTTAATTAGTGTTTAATAGAGGTTCAGAACATTTAGGGACATAGTATTATGCTATTCAATTTTTCAAAGGCCTTTATTTATTAAGCAGTGTTCTATTCCTTGCTGATTTGTGTTATTCTTTTATTGTATTATAATTATACATAATAATCAGAGATATTTCAGAGGAAATTTTAACCAGTGTAACACAGTTTAAAGTATCATAACTCGGTAATATGTTTAGAAACTGGTGAAGCTAATCTCTCCTGTTAATTCATATCCATAATGTTGATTTTTCATTTTAACATTTTACCAGTTTAGTATTCCAGATGGTCTTTTAATAATATGCAAAACTGAAACATCCCTTTGAAACTGCAAGGATCATATAAATCACTTGGAAAAAAAATTGTCTTGTTTTAATAGTCTTCACTTGTAGTAATATATTTTATCACTTCATGTTTATAGGTGTATGTTTTCCTAAGAATATTTATATTTATTTTATATCCAGCCTCTTTTAATCTAATAACATTCCCATTGAATCTCATGTTTTATTTTAATCATGTTTTTCTACATTTTGAACAATGTAAGTATACAAATAAGTGTGGAAAATAGACATATATTCATCTAGATTTTATGAAGAATAATGTTTTGTTATAATAATGTCATATTCTTTTAAATAAACTTCTAGTCTTATAGAAAAATAAATAGATCCTTGCTAAAGGATCCTCATTCCTTCTCCATCCCTCCATCCTTCCATCCCTAGAGATAACCAAGATCCTAAAGTTTGTGTATATCACTTCCAAATATAAGTGGTTCATATGTATATGCATCCATACATTTTGTAACTCTGTGTGTGTGTGTGTGTGTGTGTGTGTGTGTGTGTATAATTAAAATCTGGGCATTGTTCTTGCCTTTCCACCTGAGCTATTCTGTGCATATTTCTGTAATGCCTTTGAGCTCATATTCAATTCATAAACAGGGGAATAATGTCTGTATAAGTAGGAGGTTCATGTGTAATCTTCCCCATGTTTTTAATATTTTGTGCCAAGTAAGAGCAGCTAATTGAAAAGTATTCTAACAGCTAAATGCAGCATGATGACAGAGTAGTTCAAAGTAATATGAAGTAATGCCCACAGTACCAACTTCTCCTGGTTCTGTTTGTGTTCTTGCTCTTAGAAGTATTGATACTTAGTATGAAGCAAGCTCCATCTTTGTACATCCTTACAGTACCTCCTTTCATCATTTTCTTTAAAGGTACAGCACTATATTTACTCCAGGATTTCATTTTCAAAGGTTAGAAATTTAAATTTTAACTATGCTAGTACATTTTTATCAGAATGATTAATATGTGCTCTGGTTATAAAGTCGCAGAGATTTTTATGAGCTTCTTAAACATTATTTTTCCCATAATTTTTCCCCATACACCTGATCACTTCTAGTAAGCCACTTTGCAGAACAGTTTGTTTTTCAGGAATATTTGTCCTGTTATAGCAGAAACACTTGTGGAAATTTGTTTACCTGCTATATCATATTCCATCACATGAACAAGCCAGTTTGTTTATTCATTCTCTTACTGAGAGACTGTTAGGTTTGTACATTGCAGCATCACATCATCCTTGGATAGGACTCCCTGCGCCATATGCCAAAGTTCACCATCTGTGGAATTGTTGGTAAGGAGGTATAGCTTCAACTTCAACTTTAATAGAGTTTGTCAAATTGCTTTCCAAAGTTTTATATTTATACATATATAGTTATATGTATGTATATAACTATATATATAGTTACCAACAGCTGTTTCCCAAATCCTAGTCATTTGGTGATATCAGACTAAAAATGGTGCCAATCTGAAGGACATGAAATGTTATCTTGTTTTAATTTTGCATTTCCCTGATAACTAGTGATATATTTTCTTTTCATAGTTAATCATATGGGTTCTTTCCTCTGTGGTGTGCCTATTTCTAGTCTTTTCTCATTTTTCCTATTGGGTTGTCTGTCCTTTTCTTATTGATATATTGATGTTCTTTATATACTCTGGATATGTACATATTCTGGATATGGACCCGACATATTGTCTCCTAGCCTGTGACTTGTCATTATACTTTTTTTTTTTTGCATTTTCTTTGATGAACAGAAATTGTAGATTTAATTTTAAATATTTATGTTTATCAGATTCTCCCATTATGGTTTGTATATTTTGTGCCTAGTTTCAGAAATATTTTTTGATCCTGATATATTGTTTTCTTGCACATGTTTTATTCTTGTAATGTTTACATATAGATTATTATTTAGTCATTAATTCATTTTTTGAGATGAGAGGTAAGGCTTTAATTTGATCTGTTCCATATGGAGAGCCACCCATCTAGTACCATTTATAAATAGTAAATGGCGACTCTCTAGTCTGTCCTATTAGTCTATTTATCTATCACTAAGCCAGCATCACATGGTCTTAATTGTTGTAGCTTCGTAAATCTTGATATTTAGTAAGGCGAGTTCTCCAAATTTGTTTCCATCCTCTTTGACATTCTTGGTCTCTTACCATCTATAAGAATTTTAGAATAAGTTGTCAAATTTTATGAAAATCATTTTTGGGATTTTGATTAAATTATATTGGATATACAGAATAATTTGGACAATAGTAATCTATTCTTAATTTGCTAAGAGTTTTTGAAAAAATTGTGAGTAGTATTGAGTTTTATCGAAGATACTTTCTGCATTTATTGAGATGATCATAAGGTGTTTCTCCTTCAGTCTGTTAATGTTAATATAATGTTAACATCATCAGGCATTCTAATATTAAATCATTCTTACATTCTTGTACATTATTTAATCATGAGATGTTTAGCTTAAAAAACAAGTATAAATTATTGGTGTCTCTTTCATTTATCAGGGAGCTAAATCCTTCCCAGCAAGCTACAACAAGTCCCTTATATTTATTTATCCAAAATTAGGTATTAACGCCATGGTAGTGGCTTAGCTCAGTCTGCCATAACAAATACCACAGACTGGGGGGCTTAAGCAACAGAAATTTACTTCTCACAGTTCTGGAGGATGGGAAGTCTAAAACCAAGGTGCTGGCCAATTCAGTTCTTGGTGAGAGCTACCTTCCCTGCTTGCACATGGTGCAACTTCCCATTGTGTTCTCACATGTCCTTTCCTCTGTGCATGCAAGCAGAGAGAGACTCACTCATACTCTTCTTATAAAGCTGCTAATCCCATCCTAAAGGACCCACCCTCATGACCTAATCTAACCCTAATTACCTCTCAAAGGCCTCATCTCCAAACACCATCAACTTGGGGGTTAGGGCTTCAACATGTGAATTTTGAGGTATACAAACTTTCAGTCTATAACAGATGGGGAGATGGGATTGCTAAGTTTTACTCATCCTTTGGGGAAAGAGGAGGAACCTATCTTCCTGGAGTTCTTTGCTGCTAGAACAAAATGATGTTTCTATAAACTAAAACTGTCCTTTGGGAAGAAAATTAACACTATGTATACTATGCTTTCATTCTGCAAAAATAATTTATTGGATTTCAACTTGTTTTCCTTTTAATAATGTGTTTTTGAGAAATTATTTTCATTATAAAAATGAAAACTTATGTAGGGTTTTAAGAAAATACCTAAAAGAGAAAAAAGAAAATAAATATCAAACCCCTTTTACTAGAGTTAATCACTCTTGAATTATTCCCAAAAAGCATCACTACATGCTTTTGAGTAAAATTGTAGTCATCATATCATACAGACATTGTTAATATATTTAAAATTTTACTATCTGCCATTATATCCTCATTGCTAATTTATGCCTTCTTTTTCTTCATTAGGTTTACTTATGGTTTGTTTTGCTCTTTTTTTTTCTCTCTTCATATACTGTCTTCTGAATTTATATACTAACTCTTCTGGTTTTGACAACAGATTTTTTACTTCTACTCTTTCATTTTCTTTCTCTTGATCTCCCTTATAAAAATTTTTTACTGAGTTTTTGATTGGAATATGTATTTCATGGTTTTCTTTTAAAACACCTTTATTTGGGGAATGCCCTGGTGGTCCAGTTGTTAGGACTCAGAACTTTCATTGCCGGGGCCCGGGGTTCGATTCCTGGTCAGGGAACTAAGATCCCAGAAGCCAAATAAATAAATAAAATGCCTTTACTTTTAATCGATATTATTGGTCTTGTTATTAAAAAAGACATGTAATTTTATTTTTGCTTTCCTCTTTTGTATGATTGATTGTTGTTTGTGAGGGATTATTTTCCCTGTTGGTTGGGGTTTTATGGTCATGTTTTGATCATGATTTTTTTTATTAGTAGATTCGTTGCTTGATGGTTATATAATTTGGTTTCTACAGTTTTATCTGTTTGGAGTTTATTAAAGTTATTGGTCTAGAATAGGATCATTTTCTAGAAATGGTCTATGGAAACTTGAAAAAAGACTTTTTTTGTCTATACTTATTCTGGATTGTTAATTCCAGATAATTTGTCTAAGAGCAGAAGATTACAAAGAACATCTGTATAAAAGTATTGTTACTATTTAATGTTATGGTATGAGTGATAAGGATTAGGTCCATCTTAAACAAACTCAAAATAGGCAGATATGTTTTGGTATTTCTTCCTGTTTATTTTCTGTATTCCTATTTAATAGTCCATGAGACAGTAATTTCTCCTAGGTTATCTAAACTGTTTGAAGATTTTAAAAACATAACTAACTGCTAAAATCCACTTATATCATTAAATGTTTATGGCTCTTGTGATTTTGATCAGTAAGGTGAAAAATACAAAAGAAAATAAGTTACAAACAATAACTGGAAAATAATGGAGAAAACCACGTCAAGATGTATTCTTTTGCTTCTCCTTAATTGTGTCAGAGGACCTAGCAAATTCCTGCTTTGGAGTTCTGAAAATGACCTAACCATAGGTCACAATCTTTACTCATACTTACTTGAGGGATCTAGAGTACTAGAACCTGTCTATAGTATTTCAATTATTTTATTTTCTGGAAAATATGTATTTATATTTCAGTGTGTATATTTCATATTTAAGTCCTTAAAATGAAATTTTAAGTAGAGGATTCAGGAAGACCTATTGGTTTTGCTTCTGCTTCCTTAATAAGAATTAACTTAAAAATCCAGCTGTTACACTGGAGATGGGGGAGGGGGGATGGTGCAGACTCATTATTAATCAGTAACCATGTATTGGTGTGAAGCACACCGAAGTTTAATACATAGGATGACCATTGATTTTGTAGGACCTGGAAAGTGAGGCAAGAGCCGTTTAGGTTTAATATTTGGGATACAAGAATTGAAACTCTGAAGCAAGTGTAAGATAATTCAGTTAGTCTGTGGTAGAGTAGTGTTATGTTCAGAGAGAGATTTACTTTTAAGTTTTCCATATACAATTAAGAATCATAGCCTAAACAAAAATTTCAGATATTATTATACATGAATTTACTTATTTACCAAAATTACTATCATTTAGGGAAAAGCATGTGAATTGATTATATTATAAATAATAATTATGTCATGTAAATAATAATTTATATTTTAGAAGTATCTTCCTAAAGCAATTCAAGTTAAGGTCATTGTTGTAGCATAGACTAGGGAAAGTAAGACTAGAAAAAATATGCTTATATAATAAATGTGAAATAAAATAACAAGTACAAGATAGATCATGGCTAACTACCTTCCCTTTGTGGTTTTTACTTAGAACAGAATCCACAGAGAAATATATTTCACAGATTGTCTGTTCTAAATCAAAGTAGATATGAATAAATAGTCCCTGAGACAAACAGTAAATCCTTTACCAAATCTTATGTGTCCTGCACTTTGTATTTTTAAAAAAATTTATTTTACATGATAAAACTATAACTTTATTTCAAAGTTAAGTAAAATTGTTTTCACATGAACATAAAATATTATTTTAATTTAACATTGTATTATACTTAAACATATTTTAGAATTTATATAATGTAGTGATTATTGACACAAAACAGCAACAGTTGTATAAAATAAATGTTAGTATCTTTAAGCAATAATGGGGGATGCCTCTGTATATGCTTTATTTCCCTTTGGAATTTCTTGAGTAAATGATGTATCATATATACTCATGATTACACTAGATCATACACACATTCACCAGGATTTACATACACAAAATTATCTCTTGTCACTTTTAGGAGTAAATAATGAAAATGTTTTAAAAGAAATTCATCAAATATAGCTTTCATAAGATAAGCGTGAACTTTCAACGGCCGATGTCTTATAATTCTTTGTCCCTGTGCCTTTCAACACTTTGCACAGCGTTCTAGACATCAGAGATGCTCAGTTGTATGTCTTGTTTAAGCCTACCTTATTTTGTGAAAGTAATTCTACTGCGAATGTCCATCTACACCTGTTATATTTCCTTCCTATTCATCACCTATAGAAAAAATATAGGTGACTGATTGATAAGAACTTCCTTATAGGTAAAAGAGACCTTCTCTGGGTCACATTCGGCCTTCTATTTATATGAATAGAAGCTACTTTGAATTGAAACTTGTCAACACTTGATACTTCAATAAAAATCACAGGAATGGTGTTTTAGATTAGGACCTATAAAAACCAAAGGAATCAAAAACCTTGGGAGCATCTCAAAGGCATGAATCAGCACCAATGTATTGCATATATTAGACATGACTGAAATACTTCCAGTGACTTACATAGTACAAACACGAGGTTTATCCAGAGCTAACACTGGCAAACCCAGAATCAACCAGATTGATTCAGTCAGGGTAGGACTTAAGATGAGACAGATCTGGGAGACAGCTTAACAGGATTCAGCTGAGCCAGCCAAATATTTGAATCAAAATCCAAATCTACAGTCCCAAAGACCAAGACCCAGACCCAGGCAAAAAAGGTTAGGAACAGGAGGCAGGAGGCTCAGAGAAGCCATAAAGGTACTTAAACCCTTAGTGTCCTGTTGGGAGATGCACAGGCTAACATTGCCCTCTGGGAAAGATGGAGAGCATTCTGGAGTGCAGATGTTAAGCATGCTGAAAAATTGTGTCCACTGTCAGGCTACTGTGGACAAGTTCAGTTGCACTTTAATTTTTACTACTCTGTGAAATAATTGGCCTGACTTGTTAATTTTACTCTGCTTTGAAACCATAGATCTCACCTCTATCCCTGTTCAGTCATCCGCAAGTAATAATAAGTGACATTTGTCAGCAATGAAAGTAGGTTGGAGTGAATCTGCTGAAATATATTAAAATATTGGAAAACAAACTCAGAACTTACATTGAGTTTATGGTGAAGAGCCTGCTTCTTACATGAGGATTGTTCTCTTAGGCCTGTAGTATTTACATGGAATAAAAGAAAAAAATAATTGTTATTTCTTATTTTAATAAGTGTAAATTGTATCACTGTGTACAGCACGATTGTCATAATCCGAAAACATCCATCATTGATTTATATATGGTATTAAGTATATAGTATTCATAATTTTCTCCACTAAATGTATTTATGTTCCCACTCACTGTCTCCATTACAAGTTATCCAGAAGATATTAATATTTAAGATCTCTCATTAAAAACTATGGTAGTTAGTGCTTTAACATTTTGCTTCATTTGTTGAGACTTATTTATAACTTATACATAAAACTCAAATTTATATCTGCCTTCATTTATTTTCTTTCGAAGATATCTTAGGAATCCTTCACATTTTATAAGGAACCGTAAATTTATTTCAGCCAAGGACCAACAGCTAGCTTTCACGCTGACCTAGATGCACATATGCAATTTAGTCAGTGAATTTTGAAAATTTGAACGATAGTACATTAAACTGGAATAATGAACCAATAAAAATTTTTATAGCATTCAGAAAAATTATTTCTTAAACATTCACATTGTCGTTTTACTCATTAAAATTATTCTAGGATCGTAAGTTAGATCATGAATTCCTAAGCCTTGGAAAAAAATCAGCAGATCTTTTGTGGTGATCAAATGATTTGACCTGACTGCAAGATAACAAAATCCTGTTTCGGAAAGCTAGACAAGGCATTTGTAACTAGATTATCCATCTTCAGCCAAGAGAGTAAAATTCTTGGAAAATCTTTCATGTGGCGTCTGTAATTAATGCTCTTCACATGTTAAATACTATGGTTTGTCACAATTGAAGTTATTACCTTCATGTAGTCTCTGTCAGTGCTTGACATTGGTTTTAAATTTGCAAAGCCTCAAATGCTTCATCAGCAGATGGAAAGACTACTACAATTTCAGAGGGTTTTCATGGAGATTAAATGAAATATTACAGTGAAACAGACACATACTCAGCAACATGGGAATCAAATGTAGTAAGTGCTCAGAAGATGATTTTTCCCAAATCTGCTGACATGTAATTGGCCTGTCCTATACACCAGACCTTTTCAAGGATTTTATAGGATTCTAATCTCCTTGATGCTTTAGCCACTCGTGGTAGTAAGTTATGTGCTCAGGAAGGCATATTAATGCCGAGTCACTAAGGTACTATTTCGTGTTTGCCTAATCACTTTATTGGCCTTTACCTTGTTTTACAAATGCACTTAATTCAGTAAGGAAGATTGCTTCTCCTAAAGTTTTTATATTAGTGAAAAGTGGTTCCAAGCCATATACATTATTTTTATTTGGATTATATATATGGTTCAAGCACTTTTATAATTTTTTCATTTTTTACTTTTTAGGAAGCACTTTAAAACTAGCATAACATCTAACCATGTTGGTATTTTCTGTTTTGTTATAGTTAGTGAGGATAATCCTTATGTTTTAAGTAAATAATAAAAATCTAAGTAAAAATGTTCACATCTAAGGATTTTATATTGTGATTTGGCAACTAAATGCATTAATCCAAACAAATAGAGATTATAGAGATTATTCACATTCCCATTTTGTTTAAACATCTGTGACTAATTGTCATTTGTTTCTGCTTTAATTCAGTTCAGCTACTATAATTAAATGATGCCATTCATCTAGCAGCAGTCCTGAAATCTTTTGTATCTTTGCAAAACACAATAAAAAAAATAAGAGTTTTCTATAAAATTCAGTTAGAATTTTTTTCTTTTAAGTTTTTAGTCTTCATCTTAATTGTGAATATCAAATAGCGCCTCTCCGAGTGATATGGGCTAATTTCAAATTTCTCTAAATCTCAAATATACTCTTCATTTTCCCTAGTCTGGGCCTAAATTGCTGTGCTTGCATTTGTAATCAGAAATTGATTGGGTTGCTGTGGAAACTGGAAAAGTGTATTGCTAGTTGAAGAAAAATGGAGGTAGAACAAGTATTGTCATCATACTTGTCTGCCATCCTAAACGCCGCCTGTCAGTCTCAACAGTACATTGATAAAATCTTCACCCTCCAGCCCCAAAATGCTTCTCTTCAGAATACTGTGGTCGGTATTAACCCTCTAGATTGATTTTTTTTAACACCAAATGCCTTTGTTACATATTTAATTTGTTTTCATATTGAACTATTTTTTTTACACAAAATGAAATGTTTTCATTTTATTCATACCTATAAGACACATCATAGAAAAAAATATGAAACAATAAAATGTTAGTTATTGAGAAGCCAATCATCTGAAACATTTCAACTGCTGACCAAGAAGACATAAAACTAACGCAAAAAATTCAGTTGAAGAAAGAATTTTTAACATCTGGCAATAAAGACAGCCTAGAAGAAGTGAAGGTCTATTTTACATACAGCAAAAAGGCAATGTATGCCTTTTACCATGTGAAAGAAAAGCTGAACTCTAATTGTCTTTAAAGGTTTGTCTTTTGTATGAGAGTTGACAAAGTGAATATTAATGAAAGAAATGAGGAGAAAAAGCAAAAGGAGAAGAGCAAAATGGCCTTCAGCAGAGGCAGGAATTATGGGGATGAGGAGTGATGATAAACCAGCATATTCCAGTGGTACACATTTCCATTAACACGAACAATTTTTCTGGAGACTTCCATTGGTTCCCTGATTTCAACGAGAATAAATTTAGAAAGTTATGTGTGACTTTTAAAGTTCAAAACAAAATATCCCCAGTCCCCCATAAATCTTAGGAAACCAAGGATTCATAAAAGACCAACTTGCTAAAGAAGGTTAATGGAACAGAGCATCTGTAAACAATAAGTCCCTGGTTGAAAAGAGACAGTGTGGTGGCACACTTCAGCTCTAGAGCGTCAGGGAAAAGAAAATTGTGGTACTTAACTTTAGTTCTATTTTTATAAATAGTGCCAGACCCTGAACAAAGAAATCTGCTTTAGCAGAAAAATATTAAAATATATAATATATGCAACATAGTCTAAATGATGTATTACCTAATTTATGTACTGTTGAGTACATGTTGCATGCTAGGTACTTGGACCCTAGTGTTGGGTACTTCATTCCACTATATACTTGAGAAAGAAGTTTGAAACCATATGCGTGTTTTGTATAGGGGTAAATAGACTGTATCTTTAGAAGTGTGTTCTTGTCTTCCTGTTAAGAGCTAAGACAGGCAAAAAATATAGAGAAGTTTCCAAGTACTAGTCACCCTGATGCACAGTTGAAATTGTTTTCACAATTTAGATTTGTTATTCAGTAAGTTAGGCCAAGGGGAGAAAAACATCTGTCTAGATACATGTACTATACTGTATACCTTTTGTTATTTTTGGATAGGTAATAGATTAAACAGGTAATTAATAGTAGCTTAAAAATCAGACGGGCATACACTAAAAGTCTTTCTATCCATTTCTCCTTTACAGAGGCAGCCAGATATTTGTGTGTCTTACAGAAATATTTTATGCCTTTTAATCAAATATGTATGTTTGTATTCATTGTTGTCATACTTCTTAATTTGAGCAAATCTGAGGTTTGTGTAGGATGACATTACAGTTTTATTTTGCTTTTCTCTCATTTATAACCAGGTTGAACAGCTTTTCATTTGCCTATTGGCCATTTGAATATCTTCTTTGTGAAGTGCTCATTGGACTGTCCTACTCATTTTTCTATTTGGTGTCTGTCTTTTATTATTGATTTCTGAGAGCTCTTTATATACTATAGGTCTTTAGATCTTTTATTGGCTATATGTTCTGTAAATGTCTCCTCCCCTTCTGTGGCTTGTCTTTTCACTCAATTAGTTGAGTCTTCAGATAAGCAGAACATTAATTTTAATGTTGTCAAATTTGTCAATCTTTTCCTTCATGGTTAGTACCTTCTTTGTCTTAAGAAATCATTCCCTATCTTGAGGCTATAAAAATATCCTTACTTTTCCCATTTAGATCTACAGTCCACCTGTAGTCAGTTTTTGAGTAAGCTGTAAGGAAGGATCTGGTTTCATTTTGTCAATCTGTGTATCTGGTTGACACAGCACCATTTTCTGAAAACACCACCATTTCCTCATGGCTGCACAGTGCAAGATAAAATATTCATATATGCTTGGATTTGTTTCTGGACTCACTGTTCTGTTCTACCGTCTTATGTCTTGCTCATTGTAACTTTATATTGTGTGTTGTTATGCAGAAATGTAAGTCCACCAACATTTTTCTTCTTCAGGAGTGACTAGGATGTTCTTGGTCCTTAGAATTTCCATATAAAGTTTGTCAAGTTACAGAAAAAGAGTTTGGATATTTATTTGGATTACAGTGATATGTCAGTGGTGACAATTAGCATCTTTATTATGTTGAATCTTCTAAGCCATGAATGTGGTATATCACTCATTATATAGGTCTCCTTTAATTTTTCTTTATAAAGTTTTATAATATTCTTTATAGAGGCCTTACATATATTTCTTGATATTTATTCCTTAGTACATTTTTATGCCAATGTATATGGTATGGTTTTTGACATTATTTTCTAATTTTTGATGTGTACAATTATTTTTTTCTACAGGAAACTTGTGAAACTTGCTTATTTATTTTAATAATGTATGTGTTGAGTTTTAGGACTTTTTGCATACATAATCATATGTGATTGAAAATTTTTTATTTCTTTTTTTTCAATCCATGTAACATTTTTCTTATCTTGCTGGATTAGGTTGGCCTTCTAGTTCATTGTTGGATGGATAAATAATAGTTGCCATCCTTGCCTTCTTCCTGATTCCACAAAGAGAGCCTTCAGTATTTCATGATAAGGTGTAGTATTTGTTATAGTTTTACTTTAGATTCCCTTAAGATTATTGCAATTTATTTAAAGTTTCTATCTTAGATATTGATTTTATAATTTTATATTTATTGAGATGATCATATGCTTAGAATCAGTTTACTAATATTTTGTTTATGAATTTTATATGTATGTTCATAAATGATATTGCCCTATAATTTTCCTTTTCACATTATCCTTTCTGGATATCTCTGTATATTATGAAAATAAAATAAAACTGGCATTAGAAGATTAAGGAACATATAGTTCAATATATAACTATGACATGTTTGCTATGTATAAATGAAACAGTAAGATATAGTGACTTGGGTGTCAAAGTACCCTAGTTTTACTTTTAGTTTTCTCATCAGACAGCTGTGTACTATTTTGCAAATCATTATTTTCCTTGATCTCTTACCTTCTTTAAATGAGACATTAGAAATGTATTTTTTTAATATTTATTTACTTATTTTATTTATTTTTTTGGCTGTGTTGGGTCTTAGTTGCAGCACACAGGATCTTTGTTGAGGCATGTGGGAATCTTTCATTGTGGCACAAGGTCTCTTCGCTGCAGTGCTCGGGCTTCTCTCTAGTTGTGGCGTCCGGGTTTTCTCTCTAGTTGTGGCATGGGGGCTCCAGAGCGCGTGGGCTCTGCAGGTTGCAGCACAGCACGCGGGCTCGCTCGTTGAGGCACGCAAGCTCAATAGTTGTGGCACGCCGGCTTAGTTGTTCCACGGCATGTGGGATCTTAGTTCCCTGACCAGGAATTGAACCCGCGTCCCCTGCATTGGAAGTCAGATTCTTTACCACTGGACCACCAGGGAGGTCCCAGAAATGTTTTATTTTTAAAGCCTCTTCCAGCTCTAGATTCCTGTGATATGCAAACAGTTGATGCTTGTGCATGACTCTAAATATCCATAAAGTTACATTATTTTCTTTTCTCTTGACTATCGCATTTTTTCAGCCATGTGTAGGATTTTGAAGTCAGTTTCTATCTGATCTTGAATTGCCCAGTTTTCAGCTAGCTGTTGTATGACTGACTACTTAGTACATTATATATGGTATTTGTACTGATCCATAGATAATTATAGATGGGGGTATGTACTATACTGTAATCATTAAGAGCGTATCAGAAGCACTATACTGTAATCATTACGAACATGAACAGCAGAGTCAGACTGCTTGGCTTAGAAATCCAGCTATACTCTCTGTTTGCTGAGTGAGTTATTTCTCTCTTTCACAGTTTCTCTACCTATAAAATATGATCATCAGAGTACATACCTCATATAGATATGGGGTATAAGCTAATATATTCAAAACATTAAGACCATTGCCTGCTAAACATATGTTAGCTATTTTTATTAGTTTGAGGATGTAGAGGTCTATACCATGACTTGAAAATAAGCCATTTTCTTAGCCTTAAACAAACAAACAAAAAATCATGTGTATGTAAAATTTAGAATTTTTTTCAAGAGAAAAATAGTACACATTTTTGAAATCTTGAACATGAATAGTATTTAAGTGTTTTTCACTCAAAAGATGATGTGCTTTTGACCCAAACAATTCTAAGCTTTAGGGAAGTACTTCATGTTTTAGAGTGAAAATAAAAACCTTCGTGTTCCTAGCCATTGAACAAAAATTATGCTACTTCTGCATAAATTGACATGGAATTTCCTTTATTATTAATATGAATAAGTGGGTAGAGGAATATTCATTGAATAAGAGAAACAGCTCCCAAAAATAGAGAAATATTCAGATGATTTCCATTGATTAAAATTGATCTTGTTTATAAATTTCCAAGACCAGATTTGAATAAAACAATAAATTGGTCCTACTAAGAGTAAGAATACTTTTGTTAGTCGAGGACATGTCCTTCCACTTTTTATATTGTCTTCATAAGAGTGTAGGTGTTAGGTTAAGATTTTGGCACCTGAGAGTACATCTAGGTATGGTTTCTAGGTTTTGTGAACCATGAGAATTTTCACATTACCTTATGTTTCTGAAAATATTCTTGGCCAGTGAGAAAATATACAGTAATAAAAGATCCAGATCCAACATCTACAAGAGTAAGAGTTGAGGTGAGACGTAGGAGGAGAAATGGTGGATATCATTCATTTAAGTGAATTTTATAATACAGTTATGCCATAATTTTATTTTCTTCGGAACTATCCTCCCAGATTTACTAATAATTATGGTAACAAATGTTTTTTCACCACTTTGACCAGGTCTGAATATACTTTGGGGGACAAGAGACATGTATTTGTTGGATATATAGAGGTAGTAAATCTACTATTCAAGAATCTTAGGTAAATAGAATTACTGAAAATTCACTTAATAGAATGTATGGTTAAGTATGAGCTATTATTTTTACCTACAATAATATAAATGCAGCTTTAGGTATAGTATTTGTGTTAACACAGTGTTCTATTAGGTCCTAACACAGTCCAATATTAGGACTATTTTTCTCGAAAGTAGACCTTCAAATCTTTATGTGTGTGTCTTAGCTTTGGTTGCCCAGTAGTAAAACCCGAGGCAGGGATTCTTGTGCAGGTAATCTGTGAAGGGAGAGCTTTCAGGGGACACCTGTGAAGGGAGTATGTGAAGCAGGAGGGAGAGAGAGATGTGGCTCCAAGGGAAGTCTAGCCTCAGCCTGACCCCATGAAGAGGTTGCACCAAAGGTTCAGTCCTGACTCGAGGGAGGGGAGTGAGGCTTTTGTGCACGAGAGCTGTTCATGCTCCCTGCAACCGTCCGGCATGGCTCCTGAGCTGGCTAATCCTGGTGGTGGAGCATCACTCACAGGTCCCTCTGGGCGAGACCTCTCCAGTCTCCCAAGCTCAGTCCTCCTGAGAAGGTGGCAGGTGTGTGCTGTCATCTGTGAAGCACCCAGGACCTCCAAGGATTTGCATGGGGCACAAACAGCCTATCACAAAGGCGGGACTTTTGTCATTTCGACATCAATAACTGTTGATGGAGTCCATACTGTGGTGATCAGAGGAGGGGAGTTTCAGGTGTACTGACTGAAGAGTAAGGGCACACTTTCTGAGGCAAGAATGAGAATTGGATGCTTGAGGACCATAGTGAGAAAAGGGGGCAATTACAGAAGAGCAGCTCAAGGAGATAGATAGAAAAGGACCAAGGCACCAAGAGCCTTGTGGGCAAAGGAGGAATTTAAGAATTATGTTAAGTGTCAGGCAAAGCCAGTAGAGATGGTTCATGGCTTGATGTGATTGAGGAACCACAAGAAGGCCAGAGTGACTGGAGGAGAGTGAAGCAGGTAGAAAGTTGAAATGGTAGGAAATGAGATGAGAGAATGGGGACTTGGAAAGTGCAGGGATTTGTAGGCCTTTGAAAGGGCTTTAGATTTTACCCTGAGTGGGACAGGCCACTGAAGGATTTTCAGATAATGGTGCCATGGTAATAGGGTCACTCTGGATGTTGTGCCCAGAACAGATTAGGCCTGTGTAGGCAGAAAATAAGGAGACTTTTGCAGTGGTTAGGGATGAAGTGAGGTGACGTGGGTGAGGGTGGTCGCAGTGCATATATGGAAAACTGCGTAAATTCAGGGTAGATGGCCTGGCTGGCAGCGTTTGCTGATGGCTTGGATAGGCAGGAGGGGGGAGGGACATGTGTGAGGAAATAGGAGAGTGGAATCCTATGTGGCTTTCTTTCTGGCCACCTACCCCCATAGGATCCCACCTCCCCAAGTAGCTGGGTGCCTTCACTCTCCCTGCTTCTCTGTGGCTCACACTTCTTTCCCACACGCTGCTCTGAAAACTCGAATCCCTATACTTAACCCCAGAAGAAACATTTAGCTCCCCCTTCAACTTGTCCATGGGTTTACGTCTGCATATCCAAAGATTAATGCTTGGTTTGCACTGCTAAACAAAGTGCAATCTATGGCTGGGTCTTAACCTCCAGCAATACAGATGAGCTGGTAAATTTTTTAAATTGTCTTTCCTTTTTCTGTTCACTACAATTCTCTTTAAATAGAAAGAAGTAGGATCAAGACTTATTTTCCCACCAATATGAAGTAGCTTATTCCCTTTAGAAACCACGGTATGTTTTGGTTTTGAGTATTTTTTCCCACTCTCGGTGCTAAGCACTGTACTGATTATATATCTCTTCTAAATATAACAGCCCAGTGTTTTAGATCAGTGGTCCCCAACCTTTTTGGCACCAGGAACCGGTTTTGGGGAAGACAATTTTTCCACGGATCCGGTGGGGGGATGGTTCGGCTGTAATGTGAGTGATGGGGAGCGATGGGGAGCGACAGACGAAGCTTCACTCACTTCCTGCTGTGCGGCCTGGTTCCTAACAGGTTGGGGACCCCTGTTTTAGACGGTAAGATCTCAGATTTATAGGTGGGAAAATTGATTCACAAAGGTTAAGTGACTTGCCTAAGATAAAACACCCAATAAGGGGAATTTCAAAAGCCTATCTGAGTGAAGCTAAAATTATCTAATATGACAGAGATACCCATGGACTTTGACTTCATGTTCTTTTCATCGTGGATGCTAATTTACATTATGTGAATAGGTTACCAGTTGTACCTTGTTGTATGCTAAAGATATCAGATTTTAAAATCAATTTTACATATAGAACAGTGGATCAGCAATTTAGGAAGCAGATTAGTTTTGCATTTTTCAAACATAATCTTTGCTTTTCATTCTGAGAGGAACTCTATTGATTTGAGTACAATACTGTTTTACAGCAAAGTATAACCTTGATTTATATTCTGATGTTAAGTATTTATACGAGTTTACCCTGTATGTGCACTTTTTTATCTCTATAATTACACTGAATGGACCAGGTTTTCTTTTTAATGACATTTAAGAATACATTTAATTAAAATACCCACTAAAGTGCATGTGGGTTCTGTTTTCATGAAATCAATTAATGATCCTGGCTGGTTTTCTACTTTTTTTCTAAATTTTAAAACGTGCCTGACACAAATCAGAAGTATCCAGGCTTTCAAATTTACAATATCCATTCAAACTTTGAATGCCCTTGATTAATAAAAATACATGTGACAGCAAAGTATAGCTCTGCTTTTAAACTGTTAGAGAGAACATAAAATGATTATGGCTTGCAGTAAATGTTATTATGGTCCTAAGATGTTTCCTGAGGGATTCAGCAATCTCCTGCACTTTCCTTAAGACTGACCCTCTCTCCTTGAGAAGCAGACAAGTAGGAGAGCTGCAGAGGCAAGACCACTGTCGGGTCACCTGTCATGGCTCTGACAAGGCTCTGATAGAAAACCTAATTTACAGTTTAAGAAGCACATCCATTATCCTTCTGATTTTAAAATAGAACATACATCAGCAAAATGATAAAAGAAAGTGCTTAAGAATTATGAAAGTCAAGGACTATTTTATATCATAAAGTCACAACCCTTTTTGAATATTACTTTAAATTATAGCAAAGTCTAATGATATTCATATGTTCTGTTCTCTGAAAGTTAGCATCACAGTATTCTGACTGCTGATAATCTAATAATCATGGATTTACTATTAACTCCCTTTTACATTTAGGTAGATGATGATGTCAGTATTCAGATATTTCTTTATGAAATAGATGTTCACTAGAAAATTGTTAGAAGAACTTTCTGTTGATTTAAAAGTTCAACGTTGTTTTATTTTTTTTATTTTTTAGTTTATATTGGAGTATAGTTGATTTACAATGTTTTGTTAGTTTCAGGTGTACAGCAAAGTGGTTTAGTTATACATATATCTATTCTTTTCCAGATTATTTTCCTGTATGGGGTATTACACAGTATTGAGTAGAGTTCCCTGTGCTATACAGTAGGTCCTTGTTAATTATCTATTTTATATATAGTAGTGTGTATATGTCAATCCCAACCTCCTAATTTATTACCACCACCACCACCACCCCCTCCCCACACCTTTCCTCTTTGCTAACCTTAAATTTGTTTTCTATGTCTGTAAGTCTATTTCTGTTTTCTAAATAAGTTCATTTGCTTCCATGTCTTGGCTATTGTAAACAGTGCTGCAATGAACATTGGGGTGCATGTATCTTTTTGAAGTTTTCTTCAGATACATGCCCAGGAGTGGGATTGCTGGATCATATGGTAGCTCTATTTTTAGTTTTTTAAAGGAACCTCCATACTGTTCTCCACAGTGGCTGCACCAATTTACATTCCCACCAACAGTGTAGGAGGATTCTTTTTTCTCCACACCCTCTCCAGCATTTGTTGTTTTTGATGATGGCCATTCTGACTGGTGTGAGGTGATAACTCATTGTAGTTTTGATTTGCATTTCTCTAATAATTAGCGATGTTGAGCATCTTTTCATGTGCTTTCTGGCCATCTGCATGTCTTTTTTGGAAATATGTCTATTTGGATCTTCTGACCATTTTTTGATTGGGTTGTTTGTTTTTTTAATATCGAGCTGCATGAGCTGTTTGTATATTTTGGAGATTAATCCCTTGTCAGTTACATCATTTGCAAATATTTCCTCCCATTCTGTGGGTTGTTCTCTTCATTTTGTTTATGGCTTCCTTTGCTGTGCAAAAGTGTTTAAGTTTAATTAGGTCCCATTTGTTTATTTTTGTTTTTATTTTCATTACTCTAGTAGGTGGATCCAAAAAGATATTTTGTGATTTATGTCAAAGAGTGTCTGCCTATGTTTTCCTCTAAGAGGTTTGTAGTATCCAGTCTTACATTTAGGTCTTCAATCCATTTTGAGGGTTTTTTTGGTATGTGTGTATGGTGTTAGAGAATGTTCTAGTTTCATTCTTTTACCTGTAGCTGTCCAGTTTTCCCAGCACCACTTATTGAAGAGACTGTCTTTTCTCAATTGAATATTCTTGCCTCCCTTGTCATAGATTAATTGACCATTGGTGCATGGGTTTTTCTCTGGGCTTTCTATCCTGTTCCACTGATCTCTAAGTCTTTTTATTTGTTGCCAGTACCATACTGTTCTGACTACTGTAGCTTTGTAGTATAGTCTGAAGTCAGGAAGCCTGATTCCTCCAGCTCCGTTTTTCTTTCTCAGAGTTGCTTTGGCTATTCGAGGTCTTTTGTATTTCCATACAAATCGTAAAATTTTTTGTTCTAGTTCTGTGAAAAATGCCATTGGTAATTTGATAGGGATTGCATTGAATCTTTAGATTTTCTTGGGTAGTATAGTCATTTTGACAATACTGATTCTTCCAATCCAAGAATATAGCATATCTTTCCATCTGTTTATGTCATCTTCGAATTCTTTCATCAGCATCTTATAGATTTCAGAGTACAGGTCTCTTGCCTCCTTAGGTAGGTTTATACCTAGGCATTTCATTCTTTTTGATGCGATGGTAAATGGGATTGTTTCCTTAGTTTCTCTTTCTGATCTTTCATTGTTAGTGTATAGAAATGCAACAGATTTCTGTGTATTAATTTTGTATCCTGCAACTTTTACCAAATTCATTGATGAGCTCTAGTAGTTTTCTGGTAGCATCTTTAGGATTTTCTATGTTTAGTATCATGTCATCTGCAAACAGTGACAATTTTACTTCTTCTTTTCCACTTTGGATTCCTTTTATTTCTTTTTCTTCTCCGATTGCCATGGCTAGGACTTCCAAAGGTATGTTGAATACAAGTGGTGAGAGTGGACATCCTTGTCTTGTTCCTGTTCTTAGAGGAAATGCTTTCAGCTTTTCACCACTGAGTATGTTGTTAGCTGTGGGTTTGTCCTCATTGTTTTATTTCTAATCAAACTTCAGTTGGCAATGTCCTTATTTCTTCCTTTCTTTCTCACTTCTGACTCTTGCTTCTCCAGTTATTTTCAAATAATGAATGACATGTGAACAAATCCTGGAATGTATTTTTTTTTTAACTCTACCTGTCCTCTTGAAATACAAATAAACTCTCTTAAGGTAAGGTGTCTATACAAAAACCTTGGATTTTCTTTTAAAAGAGTATTCCATATTAACTCTGATCATAAATTTCATTGCAATAGTTGCCTGTTATAATAATTGGTGGTATGGATTAGATAATTTGAATTTTTCTAGAATTCTTTTAACATTTTTCTTAGAATCAATACTTAAACATATATTATAGGTAATTTGTTAGAATAAGATTTGAGATTTGATACTCTGATAGCAGAAACATTGAAATATTTGCTTTGTAGAGTGGAAATTCAAGGTTATCCTTAACTTATCCATATTCAGATTTATAAAGAAAAGACAGAAATAGGCAGTAATTTACACTGCTTCATACCAATTTCTTATACATTAAACATTTACTGGTTTTAAAACTAATTACTGTCCCTATCCCTGCTATATTTTAATGGACTATGCTTAGCTTATCTTCTTCCTGTCTGAGAATTTTATTTTTAAATATAAATTAATATTTAAGATACAAATAAGAACAAAAATAAGAAAAATATTGATAGGCTACTAGAAACTCAGAAATCCAAACTTTCACATTTATATTCATATCTACTCTATATATCTATCATCTACCTACCTATCCATTCATCCACCCATCCATCCGTCCATCCATCCATCCATCCATCCATCCATCCACCTAACCTCTCTCTTTCTCTCTCTCTGTCTCTGTCTCATTTTCTCTCTTTCTCAATCTCTACCTACCAACCTACCTACCTAAATATTGGACCTGTTTGACCCAGCAAGGTGAGATGCCATTTGAATTTGACTATTTAGCTTTTTACCAGTCTGCCTATCTCATAATAAATTTCAGGCACTTCTGAGGTCTCCTTATGAGGGAAGAGGGGGAAACCTTAAAGGTCTTTTTTCCCACTCTGACTCAGTACCTGGTACTTCACTCCTAGCCCTCCCCCTTTTCCCTGTTCTGACCCCAGGGTCCATACAACTTTGAGATCCTTTTGTTTAGGGCTCCCTCAACTGCGATATGAGCCCCCTCACAGTTTTTATTCCATGTGCCGATTACATGGGGGAAAAAATGAAATGGGGGTGTTAGCACTGTCTCCAGTTTTTGTCTCTTGTTTATTCCATTGCAGTGAGTGATTAAAGGCTTCCACTTTTGACTTGTTGCTTTAATCAGGTAATCTGACACCTAAGAGCTCAGCTCCCTCTCCTAGATCAGCTAAGCTCCTGACACATACATATATACCAATACATTATTATTTTTATATTTATATTCATGAGAGAGATTAGCCTGTTATTTTTCTTCCTATTCCAATTTTTTTTTTTTTCATCTGATTTTGGTTTCTAACTAAGAGTGACCTCTTAGACTTAGTTGAGGTGTATTCCAGATTTTTCCCTTCTGGAAGAGCTTGTATTAGAAAGATTAGAATAATCTTTTCTAGAATAATCTTTTCTCTCAGAATTTTGTAGAACATTTCAGGAACTTTATCATGATGATTCTTTATGTAAGCATAACTATGTGTTTAATATTTCATGAACTATTTATTTTTTAAATGCTATGGGAATATTCAATTTTGGTATTTCTTCCTGAGTTAATTTTCTAAGTGATCGTTTCTAAGTATTTTCTATTTATCTGAGTTTTCAAATTTATTGGCATACAGTTGTTTATAATGTATTCATATTTTAAATGTCTGATCTATCAGTGATTATGGTCATCTTTTCATTTTTATTTTTATTTCTGTCCTCTGTTTTTACTCAGCAATCTCAAAAGATCAATTGATTTTTATTAACAACTTTTTGTTAGTAACAGTTATTTGAATTAATAGAACCAGTTTTTTAATTTATTGATTTTATTTATGTATTACCTTTGTAATCTATTTGATACATTTCTTCTCTTATCTCTATTATCTTCTTATTTCTCATTTCTTTGGTTTTATTCTGTTCTTTTTCAAACTTAAGTTGAGCACTTAACCATTAATATTTAGTTTTTATTTTCTAAAAGTAAAAAAAAAAGGTATAAATTTCCCTCTAAGTAATGATTCTTAGACATTTTTTTCTGTAGTAATTTCTTTACTGTTCAGTTGTCAAAATTTTTAAATCCCCATTATAATTTTTTTTTGATCCATGTGTTATTCTGAATTATTTTATAATTTTTAAATATTTAAGATATTTTATATTTACCATTGACTTAGTGCAACATGGGAAAAACAGTCTCTATGCTATTGTGAAGGTATACTTTATGGCCTGTTACATGATAGATTTTTGCAAGTTCCAGGAGTAATGCAGAGGAATGAGTAATATTATTGAATTGTTCAATTGTTTTATATTTTATACACATCTGTGTATGTATGTGTGTATGTATGAATCTGTTCATTTGTTTTATTTGTTCTGCTTAACTGCCTGACTTATCAGTAAGGGAGAGATCTGAGCTATAATCTCCCACCCTAACAATAGATTTGCCAATTTTTCTTAGTTGGTGTAATTTTCTTATATATTTTCAGGTGATTTCATTAGGTGCATAATGTTCAGAATTATCATACCTTCCTGATGACTAAAACTTTTATCATTATGCAGTGACCCTTCTTTTCCTTAAAAATATTTTTTCTGCCTTTAATTCTATTTTGTCTGACATAACTACTCCCAACTTTCTTCTGTTTATTGTTTTACTGGAATGCACTTTTCATCTTTTACTTCAGTATTTTCAATTCCTATTCTTTGTTTTGTTTTGTTTCTGGTGGCTTTTGAAAACAGCATATAAGCTGGGCTTTGTTTATCTTACCCATTTGGTCAATTTTGGGAGAATGTAACCTGTTTACATTTATTGTGATTATTAATATATTTGGATTTAATTCTACCTTATTACTTAAGAATCTTGCTTTTCTTATTCTATGACGTTTTATTATTCACTGTCATTTTTAGTTGATTATTTTGTTACTTATGTGGATTTTAATCTCTCTTTTCAAGGGTATTTATACATACCATTTCAATTTTTTTTTAATAAATTTATTTATTATTTATTTTTGACTGCATTGGGTCTTTGTTGCTGTGCACGGGCTTTCTCTAGTTGCAGCGAGCAGGGGCTACCTTCATTGCAGTGTGCGAGCTTCTCATTGCGGTGGCTTCTCTTGTTGCAGAGCACAGGCTCTAGGTGCGCGGGCTTCAGTAATTGTGGCACGCAGGCTCAGTAGTTGTGGCTTGCAGGCTCTAGAGTGCAGGCTCAGTAGTTATGGTGCACGGGCTTAGTTGTTCCGCAGCATGTGGGATCTTCCCAGATCAGGGCTCGAACCCATGTCCCCTGCATTGGCAGGCGGATTCTTAACCACTGCGCCACCAGGGAAGTCCATATTTCAATTCTTTTCGTCATTACCTTTGAACTTTCACCATGCATATTTATCTTAATAAAATCTAAACTTAATCTATTTTCACTTCTCTACCCAACAGTGTAGTGAATGTTAGAATACTTAAACTATGATCACTCTCAGACTTACATCCTACTTTTCTCCAGCATTTTAATTCTGTTCTTTTTAAACCCCATAAATAAGACATCATTTTTATTATTTTAAATAGGTAATTGGATATGCATGTATGTTTAGCTTTGTAATTACTCATCATTCCTTTTTGCATCTCAAATCATTCTTCTAAAATCATTTTCCTCCTTCTTGAAGAACATGCTTAACCTCTGCCTTTAATGTAGGTCTCTTGGTGGTAAACTTTTTATATTCAGGTAAATGTTTTACTGTCATTCCTGAAAGATAACTTTTCTGGGTATGTAATTATAGGATAATAGTGATTGTCTCTCAGTACTTCAAAGAGATTACTCAGTGATCTTCTCATTTTGTGTTGTTGAGAGTTCCACTATTAGTCTAATTATTGTTCATTTTTTGATGACCTGCCTTTTTTCTCTGGGTATTTTATTATTTTCTCGAAGTCTTTTTACTTAAGCAGTTTTACTTTGATATCAAGGCATGGATTTCTTGTCACTTACTATGTTTGGGACACATTGGAAATATTGTTTCTTGCATCTAGGGGATTTGAAAAATCACAACCATTATGTTTTCAAAGATTGTATCTCCTACATTCTTCTGGGACTTAAATATCTGTTAGATTTTCTTATTCTCTGCTTCATCTCTTAATTTTTAAAAAAAATATTTCAACATTATTTCTTCAGCTGTATTTCCTATACCAGTGATTCTCTGACTTCAGCCTAGAAAAACTAAGTTTAGAGAAGGAATATGACCAAAGTTTTTAATGGAGATTTTTTTTCACTAAGTTCTGAAACACAAAAATAAGGAGGATATTTCTTGTCCCTCTAAAATGACTTTTAACCTTTCATATTTTCTTAAAATAGATTTTCTAACTGTAACATAAATGCACATAGTTGATTGACATTGCTTGCTGTTAAGTCAAATTCATTTGGGAATTTTTAATCAGAAGTGAGCTTCAACATTGATTTTCATAGGAAACCTATCTTGACCACCTTTGGTGGCTGTTACATACCCTCCTTGGTCTGTTCTTATAGCACTCTGTACATGACCCCTGTTAATTAACTCATCATATTCTCTTACAATTGCCCTTTACCTGTTTTAATCCACATTAAACTACCAGTTGTAGGCCTGTTTCCCTATGGTAAGATGTGGAGACAGCTTCTTAGAAGAGACCTTGAGATGAGTCACCAACATCAAAGCAGCCTGGGTCACTGAGTCGGCACATAGGAGAGCATCTCCCTGGAGACAGGACAGACTAAAATTATGGACTGCACACCTTTTATTTAAATTCTTTTAGCAGATGAAGGTCTTCCAAGGAAGACAGTTGTCCTAGAGTGGCCTGGCAAAGCCAGCATTAAAGAATAAGTCATTATTAAGCCACTGGTAGTTTTGAGGTGGTTTCTTACTGTTCTAGGACCTAACATCCTGACTAATAACTGTTAATCTGGGGACAAACATTATTATTGCTATTTTACAAGTGAGGAAACTCTTAAAGAGGCTAAATTAAGTGTTTACCAAGAACTAGATATTCTTATGCACAGTTGTCTGCTCTTTAAACCTTACTTTATCGTTTTGGTGCCTCCTCTATGGGGATAGTAATTTCTACTCCAAAGGAGATACCATGATGGAGAGGATATTGACAAAATATTGGTAAGAAGAAAGAGTTTATGTAAGTAGATGTTGGTGTAACATATATACATGTTGATAAATTGTGAATAGTGATCTTCACCTTAGCTCTGAATGGCTAGTTTTATTTAAGAATTGTTCAGTAAAGTAGATATATATGAATCCAAACATTATTGTTTTAGCCCATTCAGGCTACTATAACAAACTACCACAGACTGGCTTATAAACAACAGAAATTTATTTCTGACAGTTCTGGAGGTTTGAAGTCTAAGCCGGGGTGTCTGTATGGTCAAGTTCTATATCTGGTGAGAGCCAGTTTCCTAGTTCATGAACAGCTGACTTCTCTCTATGTCCTCACAAAGGGTGAAGGGAGAGGGAACTTCCTCAGGTCTCTTTTATAAGCCCACTAATCCCATTCATAAAGGCAGAGCCCTCATGACCTAATTACCTCTGAAAGGAAGGCCCTACTTCCTAATATCATCATGTGGGGCATTAGGTTTCAACATATTGATTTTAGGGGAACATAAACATTCAGATTATAGCAATTATCCTTCTTAAAAAATAGATTTGTTAGAAAAAAATTATCAAAATACCAATTGTTTTTAATGCAAAATAACACTATATAAGTGTCATATACTTGATACGTTGTAGAAGCAGTAGCTAGTAATATCATTGTGACTGACTCTTTTTGATTACATTACAGTGGTATTCCATCTTCTGGATTTTTCAGATGTTTTTATTTTATACATGTAAGAGCTCCCAGATTTTCAACATGATAAGATTGTAGCAATTTTAGCGGCCCCCCATAATTTCTATTAGCTACTCCAGGGCTATCCCAAATAATAAATGTCTATTTAATTTCAGAGCAAATCAATTAATGCTCCTTCCATCTAAACTATATATTTCCAAAAGAGAAATTCAGGAGTATAGTGCTGAGGGATTTTTAACTTGAATTCCATGGATGCAGTCCTTTCAAGCTTTAAAAATATTTATGCTCCTCAGTGTTACATATTCTACCAGGTGTCCTTTTCCAAAATAATTTCATTCCAATTAAAAATCCATTAAGTCTTTTCAAAATTGGGCACTCCTTAGTACAACTATGTAGATTTGCATGCTGGTTGCTCTTATGTGCCAAACTGACTGAGCCTTGAACCTATGGCATCCATCTGTGGTTTGTGATAAAACTTTTTCTGCTGCATTTTTCACAGTCCTTAACTGTTGAATTCTTGAACAACCTTCTAGCTTTCTCTTAAATTAATTTTGGGCTAATATACATTCAAACTTAATTCAGTGTTTCCAGCCACATACAGTATTTAGTTTTCCCTTTTTCCATTTTGTCAACCAGGTTTTTTCATCTTTTGCACTTCACGGTCAATTGGGCACTTTTCATATGTTACATGATTTCCTGTGTCTCATACACAGGGGTGCTCTATTCACCATTTCTCATTACTTCCTTTTTATTGTTCCATACCCACATGCGTAAGCCTCTTCTAAGTATGATTTGGTCACTCAGACTACTTTTTGCTTAACAGACATGTTTTAATGGGTTTAATAACAAATACAGTAACCATTTTTTGTACTAATAAACAACTTGATACTCAGTGAATACCATCTGTTAGTAATGGAAATATTTGGCTACTAACGTATTTATATAGATTAAGTTCCATAGGCTTGATTTTATAAATATAGACATTTCTCTAGTCATAATTTTATATAAGAGCTATGGGAAAATTCCTACCCTCAAGAAGTTTATAATCAGGGCACTCGTTCTGATATTTCCTTTATAACTAAAAATAAAATTAAAATTACATGAATTCGATTTTTTAAAAATTAATAGGTCATAAATTCTGAAAGTAAAATTAGAAATATTTCCTCCTTGTGAAATAGCCTTGTCCCTCCCATCTTGGTTCCTCTATTAAATCATAGGTTGAGTTATTGGATAGACTGTCTTTACTCCAGGTAAAGACTATTTTAATCTATCTATGCAAGTACCTAGTGACATATAAACTTTGATAATCTTTTCACTTAATGGAGGACAGTGTGTTCTGTCAGATAAACACTATATTACAAGTCTACCATCTTCTTATAAGATTATATTTTATTGTTTTATGATTTTAAAGCAAATTAGAGTGTCCATTGTTTCCGCTTTTTTTTATTTGCATGTAACCAGGTCCTGATGATTATTGTGACAATAGGTGTAGAAAGCAGGATTGGTGGTATCTTCTACAATCTTAGACTGTAACACCCCCTATGGAGTTAATGATATTTTAGAGAAATCACAAAGAGACTAGATTTCATTTGTATTCTTCTTGTGCACCTTACTCAAATTACGTTAAAATTAATTATCAGCATGAAAATGTACAATAAAGGAGAAATACATGTAATGAATACTCATAGCTGCTGGCATCTTTGCAAGATAAAGTGGGAAATGATTTGAAAAAATAAAGAGAAATTTCCCTTGGAATAAAGAGAAAAATTATTAGGAATATATTGGCAGCAAAATCCTGCCAAGAAAAGTGTATTCACTTTATTATGTTAATGAAATATTTGTCGATCATTACTGTGTATGAGACAGCGTCTCAGGTGGAGGTAAATGAAACCCCTTCTCCTGTTTAAGGAGTCAGGCAAGGATATATGACAGCAAGAGTACAAATAACCACACTTCAGAGGAGAATAAAATAAACTGTGTGGAACATTAGGGGAAGGAGAAATTACTTCTGTTGTGAGCCAATGGTTAGAAGGTATTTGGGAAAGTCATTTGTATATTTTGGATCTGATGGAAAGACAGAGATAAGATGGGAGGCATGAGCAAAGTCACAAAGGTGTAAAAACAAAAAATGTTTTTAGTAAATAATAACTAATTATGTTGTTAAAAAATAATGGGACTTCTGTTTAGGGCATGACATATTGAAGCAAATGTATTTATTTCTAGTCCATCTTACCCCCACTAAAATAATAGAAAGAGATCATTTTAAAAGAGCACAAATTCAAAAAGGCATGGAAATAACTATAAGACAAACAAGATTTTTGAAGCTAGAAAGCTTCCAGAGGTGTAACTGAGTTAACAGAGGGAAGAAATCTAAAAATTAATGGGTAGCAAAGGGTCACAAAATTTTGAGGAAAGCCTCTAACACAAAGAGCAAACTCAAAGCAAACAATTTCTTTTTAATTCCATTCAAAGAACAAAATACAGTGTGGAAAACATTTAATATTCGTGGAGAAATAAGACAAAAAATCATCATTGAAACAGGAAAAGGAGGATGCAAAAACATTTTTTTCTACACGAAAGAGTTCTGTGATACAATTATGAAAAGACCTGCAGGGTCCACCTCACCCAGAGCCTTGAATTCCTAGTATTGAGGAACCATCGAAAGAATTTGAGCAAGGGGTGCTCATGATGAAGAGCTTTGCCTTACGACCATTAACCTGCCACCAACACAAAGAGTGGGATAAGGAAAAAGAGGCAGAGAGTTATGATAAAAATTATATAGTGAAAGGAACTGAGGATCTAAATTCAAGAAGGGCTGGTAGGAATAGAGGACAGATTTAGGAGAAAAGTCATCAGGGAATGGGAAAGAATTGAGTATGTAGACACAAGAAGTAAAGAGTTGAAGTGTTGAGTCTCACAAGAGCTAATTTCCATGTTAGCCTTTTGCATTTGAGGTATTAATGGAAAGTGCAGGTAGAAATGATTGAGCAAGACAGAGACAATTGATCTCTGAAGACTGAGATCTGAACGATGAATTTGGCAACATGGAGGACATTGGTGATCTTGAAGAGAACAGTTTTGGTGGAATGGTGGAGATGAAAGGCGATTGGAATGGGTTAGAAGAACATGAAGAGAGGAACCAGAGATGATAGGAAGAATGCTGGCAAGGAGTTTTGTAGCAAAGGGTCATAGCTAGCAGAGAGTTCAAGAGAGAGTTTCATTATCATGCATAGAGGAGAGAGTGAGGAATTTCTATTTGTATTTGTGTTTTCCAGTTGGGTGGTAGAGAGCATCCTAATATCTAGAAAGTTTTACAAAACTTCTCTATGATGTTTTTTTATAAATCATGAAAGGAAACAAGCTTGCTTTTTAAAATACACAAACTGTCCACAATAAACTCAGACACACAAACTAGCATGTATACTTTAAAAGCAGACACATGTATTAACAATGCCAACAAGTTTCTGGCTAGTTTTTACATCATGGAAGAATAAATAAATTCAGATATTTGGTATTTGTCAATTCTTACAACTTGTCATTGATTAAATCAAAACCTTATTTTTAGACCTTTATGGAAATCAACATACGATGTAATAACAGATCCTTGCTTGTCCCTGAAAAATCCTAAAAAGGCATACTTTTGATGTCATCTCATATTCTGAATCATGGTAGAGCTCTTCCTTTAAAAATGAATAATTAAATAAATGAACAAAAAAGTATAGACCATACCAAAATTCACTATTCTGTTAATTATTTTTCTGTTCCCATTATTAAATGCTCAATTTTCATTAATACAAACAAGTGAAATCATTTAGTTTCAAACTATTTGAGTTTTTTTCACATTTGCTTTCTTATTATTTGCATGTAGTGGATAAGGTATTTTTTTAATGGACTCACTCAAGAACACACTCGTGACATGATCTCCTAGTGCCCCAGTAACAGACAAGACTCCTATCTGCTCTTGATCTATGGTCATCCAGGAATCTGTATGACATTGTCAATTCAAGTTGCAAACTTGGCTGTAAGCAAAAAGGCTGCTAGCAGTCTTGGAGAGAATCAGTTTAAGCCTTTGTCCAAAAAGTATTTAATTTTGTTTTGTTTTGTTTTGTTTTAATAATGAAGTTCTTTTTTTAGGTGCATATCAGGAACAGTTAAAAGGAAAAATGACAAATATGTGTGTAATGCTTTGTAGTTATGGAATTGCTTTCACATATATTCTTTTTTTGTTTTTAATAAATTTATTTATTTATTTATTTTTGGCTGTGTCGGGTCTTTGTTGCTGTGTGCGGGCTTTCTCTAGTTGTGGCGAGCAGGGGCTACTCTTTGTTGCGGTGTGTGGGCTTCTCATTGTGGTGGCTTCTCTTGTTGTGGAGCGAGGGCTCTAGGAGCATGGGCTTCAGTAGTTGTGGCATTCAGGCTCAGTAGTTGTGGCTCGCGGGCTCTAGAGCACAGGCTCAGTAGTTGTGGTGCATGGGCTTAGTTGCTCCGTAGCATGTGGGATCTTCCCTGACTAGGGATCGAACCCGTGACCCCTGCATTGGCAGGCGGATTCTTAACCACTGCACCACCAGGGAAGTCCCCACATACATTCTTCTTTGATACATTTTGATCTGTAAGATAATACTATGTTTAGGAATTATTTTTCAGTGATAGAAATAATGGCATGGGAGAAAAGCTGGATGTTCCATTTACAGAGGGATCATTTTCTCCTGTTCCATGTGTAGATCTTCTTGTTGCCTCTCTATCCCCTTTAATCCTCCATTTCAAGGTTATTTAAAGGTCTCTATCTCCATTGCACTCAGGAGGTTGTGGTCAGCTCTGGCTGCTATAACAACCACAACAAAAATATGTAGACGGGCTGACTTAAACAACAGAAATTTATTTCTTACATATTTGGAGGTTGATCAGGGTGCCAGCATGGTCTGGTTCTGGAGAGAACCCTCTTCCTGGCTTGAGGATTGAGCCTTCTTACTGTGTCCTCATGTGGTGGAGAGAAAGAGGTCATCTTTCTTGTCTCTTCTTATAAGGGCACTAAAGCCATTCTTGAGGTTCCACCCTCATGACCTGATGAACTTCCCAAAGCCCCACCATCAAATACTATCACACTAGGCATTAAGGCTTTAACATATTTAACTTTTTTTTCAGCTTTCTTATAGTCTATCATTAGAAACACGTTTAGACTATACTTTCTTAAAAGTTTATAAAATTTATCTGATTAGTTAGTGGGAACTAATTGCTACTCAAATTGCTACTATGACTCAAAATAGTAAACCATCTGAAAGAATGTTATGGTGGACAGGTCTCAGAACTTGGAGACCAAGGAAAAGAGAGAGTCATGAGCAAAATCCATCCTCTTTCCCTAAGAATAAGTATTGAGAGAATTTATTTTTACATGCTATTGCAATAATCAATAAGAATATAATTTAAAACAATGAATAGTCCATTTCCAGTCAAGATGGAATAGCAGGAACCGAATTATCCTCCTACACAAAACAACTCCAGACAAAATATATAAAAATATAGCAGTCAAGCCACTGAACATCAGGAATGATGGACACTAATCCCTGAGAGATGGGAAACAAATGCAGTGAGCCCTACAATTGCCTCAACTTGCTGCCTGGAGAAAGCTTCCAGGCCATAACATAGGAGGCATGCTGTAAACTGAATTGTCTCTCCCTGAAATTCATATATTGAAGCCTTAATGCCTAATATTTGGACATAAGGTCCTTGGAAGATTAGGTTTATATATGAGTCATGAGGGTGGGGCCCTCACGATGGGATTAGTGCCCTTTTAAATATCTCTTTAAGAAGAGATATCAGGAGATCTTGTGCTCTCTCTCTCTCTCTTTCTCTCTCCCTCTGCCATGTGAGGACAGAGCAAGAAGGTGGACATCTACAAACCAGGAAGAGAGATCTGATCTCATCAGAACCCAGCCATGCTGGCACCCTGATGTCAGACTTTCAGCCTCCAGAACTGTGAACAATAAATTTCTGTTGTTTAAGTCACCCAGTCTATAGTATATTGTTATGGGGGCTTGAGCAGTCTAATAAAGGGTGGGAACCCAGGCAGAGCCCAGCTGTCACCTCAAGTTCAGGAAATGCAGCTGGGAATTGAGGGGAGACAAGTCAGCTAGAGTCACAGGATAGGGTCTGAGAGAGGAATGAGGCATGCAGAAAAAACCCCAAGATCTGCAGAGGCCCCCCTCAAGTGGTTTGCTGAGTACTTATCAGTGTGTGTTTGAGGAAACTGGTAGAGGCTGGGAAAGGACCACCTGGAAGGATGAAACAGAATGTGGCCAGGGCTAAGCAAGGGATGGGAGAGCGGTGGGATGGAGGACAGCTCCTGTTCCCAACCGCCTAAGTGGAAAACCTAATAATTCAAGGGGCATTGGTTAGAGTACTAAGAAGGGTCTTCCTTCCCACATTAGAGGAGACATGAACCCTGGTCAAAATGCTGATTTGGGACCACCTAACAAAGCTTAAAAGCAAGACCTGGAAGTATCAAAGTGATCCCAAATACTCCAAATAAATTAAACATGTCTAGAGAAATCTCGAGAATATTTATAAGAATACTAAAATGTTCAGCATTCAAAAAATTAATGTCCAAAATGTCTAGCAACCAATAAAAAATTACTGTACATGCAAAGAAGCAGAGAAATACAATCCAAAATAAGTATAAAAATCATTTATTGAAACTGACCCAGAAATTACACAAATGATAGAAATAGGAAATTAAAATAGTTCTTACATCTATATTTCACATATTCAAGGAGTCAGAGGAAATGTCTTACATGTTAGTAGAGGCGTTGAAGATACAGAAAGATCCACATCCAATATCTATATTAATAGATGGAAACTACAATGTCAAAGGTAAAAAATACACTGGATGGAATTAAACGAAGATAAGACATTGCAGAAAAATGATTAGTGAACTTGAAGACAGCAACACAAACTCTCCAAAATGAAACACAGAGGAAGAAAAATTAATAAAAAATGAAAAGAGCATTAATGAGCTGTGAGACAACTAGAAGTAGCCTAATAGATTTGTAATTGAAATCAATGAAAGGTAGAGGAGTGGTAGGTAAAATAATTGAAGAGATTATGGCTGCAATTTTTCCAAAATTGGTTAAAACTGTAAACCCACAGATTTCAGTAAAACCCAAGCACAAGAAACTAGAAGAAAACAGCACAAGCCCCATTATAATCCAATTGCTTAAAACAATTAATAAGAAAATCCTAAAAACAGATATAGAAAAAATGACACATTGTGATCACAGAAAAGAAAATAAGTATGACATCTCATGGGATAAAAAATTCTGGCTAGGAAACAGTGGAGGAACATCTTTAAAGCACTTTAAAAAATTGTCAACATATAATACTTTATCCTGAGAAAATATTTTCAAAAATGAAGGTGAAATGTAGGCTTTTTCAGACATAGATAAATTGAAAATTTTTCTCACCAGCAGACATTCACTAAAAGAAATTCTTCAAACAGAAGGAAAATGAAACCAGAGAGAAACCTGGGTCTACACAGAGGAATGAAGAAGCCAGAAACAAAAACTACAAGAGTAAAACTATACTTTAAACTATACTTCTCTAGTTATTTTAGATAATACCTAATATATTCTAATTATTTAAATCTTTAAAATTTATCTACTATTTAAATAAAAAATAACAATATGTAGTGCAGGGTTTATAACTGTGTAGAAGTAAAATCTATGACTACAATATCATAAAGCCCAAAGGGGAGTTAAAGCCCAAAGGAAGAACACTTTTGGACAGTTTTTATATACTATACGTGATGTGTAGTATACTATCACTGGAAAGTAGACAGGGATAAATTTAAAATATTTACTGTAAACCCTAAAGCAATCACTAAAATAACAATAAATAATTATAGCTAATAAGCCCAAATGAGGTTATAAAACACAATAATAAAAAAATTCTCAAGTAATCCAAAAGAAGGCAGGAAATGGACAGAAAAGGCACAGAGAACAAATGAAATTTAAAAAAAAATAGCGTTAGGTATATTTAAACCCAACAATATAAATAATCATATTAAATGTGAATGACTTAAAAGCCCCAAATAAAAGGCAGTGATTATCAGATTGAATTTAGAAGCAAGACTCAGCTACGTTCTGACTCCAAGAAACCCACTTCAAATATAAGACATAAGGAGGGTAAAATTAAAGGGATAGAAAATATCTAATATGCTAATACTAGTCAAAATAAAGATATGATGGTAATTAGTATCAAACAAAGTAGATATCAGAACAGAGAATAGTACGAGGAATAAAGAGGATCATTTTATAATAATAGAGGGATGAACTCATAAGACATAACAAGAATACTTAACAATCCTAAACATTATGCAAAAACTGATAGCATTGCCTGGAGGAATACACAAATCCACAGTGAGATATCTCAACACTTTTTCCTCAGTAATAAATAGAAGAATAGACAGAAAATAAGCAAGAATATAGGCAACCTGAGGACCTGCATGGAAGGAGAGAGGCAGCATGTGGAAAGGAGGGCCTCTGGAGTGTGGAGTTCCAGAGTTTGGAGTGTTTTGGAAGGTGACTCTCTGGAGTAGGAATTCAGCTTGAATCCCACCTATAAATTTTTATTCTGATGCAACGCAGTGGTTCCTGAAAGCCAGGCTTTCCCTTGGCACTCCAGACTTGAAGAGATGAGACCTAGCTTACCCTGGAAACTGGAGATTTAAGTTTTCAGGGACATCGGAGATTGGTTCAAGATGGCGGAGTAGAAGGACATATGCTCACTCCCTCTGGCGAGAGCACCGGAATCACAACTAACTGCTGAACAATCATCGACAGGAAGACACTGGAACTCACCAAAAAAGATACCCCACATCCAAAGACAAAGGAGAAGCCACAATGAGATAGTAGGAGGGACACAATCACAATAAAATCAAATCCTATAACTGCTGGGTGGGTGACTCACAAACTGGAGAACATTTATACCACAGAAGTCCACCCACTGGAGTGAAGGTTCTGAGCCTCACGTCAGGCTTCCCAACCTGGGGGTCTGGCAACCAGAGGAGGAATTTCTAGAGAATCAGACTTTGAAGGCTAGCAGGATTTGACTGCAGGACTTCGAAAGGACTGGGGGAAACAGAGACTCCCCTCAAGGAGGGCACACACAAAGCAGTGTGCGCATCGGGACCCAGGGGAAGGAGCAGTGACCCCATAGGACACTTAACCAGACCTACCTGCTAGTGTTGGAGGGTCTCCTGCAGAGGCGGGGGGTGGCAGTGGCTCACCGTGAGGACAAGGACACTAGCAGCAGAAGTTCTGGGAAGTACTCCTTGGCATGAGCTGTCCTGGAGTCCGCCATTAGCCCCACCAAAGAGCCGGGTTGGTTCCAGTGTTGAGTCGCTTCAGGCCAAACAACCAACAGGGAGGGAACCCAGCCCCACCCATCAGCAGTCAAGTGGATTAAAGTTTTCCTGAGCTCTGCCCACCAGAGCAACACCCAGCTCTACCCACCACCAGTCCCTCCCATCAGGAAACTTGCTCAGGCATCTTAGATACCCTCATGCACCAGAGGGCAGAGAGCAGAAGCAAGGAGAACTACAGTCCTGCAGCCTGTGGGACAAAAATCACATTCACAGAAAGATAGACAAGACGAAAAGGCAGAAAGCTATGTACCAGATGAAGGAATAAGATAAAACCCCTGAAAATCAACTAAATGAAGTGGAGATAGGCAACCTTCCAGAAAAAGAATTCCAAATAATGATAGTGAAGATGATCCAGGATCTCAGAAAAAGAATGGAGGCAAAGATCGAGAAGATGCAAGAAATGTTTAACAAAGACCTAGAAGAATTAAAGAACAAAAAACAGAGATGAACAATACTATAACTGAAATGAAAACTACACTAGAAGGAATCAATAGCAGAATAACTGAGGCAGAACAGATAAGTGACCTGGAAGACAGAATGGTGGAATTCACTGCCGTGGGACAGAATAAAGAGAAAGGAATGGAAAGAAATGAAGACAGCTTAAGAGACCTCTGGGACAACATTAAACACAACAACATTCTCATTATAGGGGTCCCAGAAGGAGAAGAGAGAGAGAAAGGACCCGAGAAAATATTTGAAGAGATTATAGTCGAAAACTTCCCTAACATGGGAAAGGAAATAGCCACCCAAGTCCAGGAAGCTCAGAGAGTCCCAGGCAGGATAAACCCAAGGAGAAACACGCTGAGACACATCGTAATCAACTTGACAAAAATTAAAGACAAAGAAAAATTATTGAAAGCAACAAGGGGAAAATGACAAATAATATACAAGGGAATTCCCATAAGGTTAACAGCTATTTTCTCAGCAGAAACTCTACAAGCCAGAAGGGAGTGGCATGATATATTT
Organism: Eubalaena glacialis; assembly: GCF_028564815.1. NCBI lineage: Eukaryota > Metazoa > Chordata > Mammalia > Artiodactyla > Balaenidae > Eubalaena > Eubalaena glacialis. The sequence goes on along the minus strand of NC_083727.1, from coordinate 5,795,650 downwards.
AAAGTGATGAAAGGGAAGAACCTACAACCAAGATTACTCTACCCGGCAAGAATCTCATTCAGATTCGACAGAGAAATCAAAAGCTTTACAGACAAGCAAAAGCTAAGAGAATTCAGCACCACCAAACCAGCTCTACAACAAGTACTAAAGGAACTTCTCTAAGTGGGAAACACAAGAGAAGAAAAGGACCTACAAAAACAAACCCAAAACAATTAAGAAAATGGTAATAGGAACATACATATCAATAATTACCTTAAATGTGAATGGATTAAATGCTCCAACCAAAAGACACAGGCTCACTGAATGGATACAAAAGCAAGACCCATATATATGCTGTCTACAAGAGACCCACTTCAGACTTAGGGACACATACAGACTGAAAGTGAGGGGATAGAAAAAGATAGTCCATGCAAATGGAAATCAAAAGAAAGCTGGAGTAGCAATACTCATATCAGATAAAATAGACTTCAAAATAAAGAATGTTACAAGAGACAAGGAAGGACACTACATAATGATCAAGGGATCCAAGAAGAAGATATAACAATTATAAATATATGTGCACCCAACATAGGAGCACCTAATACATAAGGCAAATGCTAACAGCTATAAAAGAGGAAATCGACAGTAACACAATAATAGTGGGGGTCTTTAACACCTCACTTACACCAATGGACAGATCATCCAAACAGAAAATTAATAAGGAAACACAAGCTTTAAATGACACAATAGACAGATAGATTTAATTGATATTTATAGGACATTCCATCCAAAAACAGCAGATTACACTTTCTTCTCAAGTGCACGTGGAACATTCTCCAGGATAGATCACATCTTGGGTCACAAATCAAGCCTCGGTAAATTTAAGAAAATTGAAATCATATCAAGCATCTTTTCCAACCACAGTGCTATGAAATTAGAAATCAATTACAGGGATAAAAACGTAAAAAACACAAACACATGGAGGCTAAACAATACGTTACTAAATAACCAAGAGATCACTGAAGAAATCAAAGAAGAAATCAAAAAATACCTAGAGACAAATGACAATGAAAACACGACAATCCAAAACCTATGGGATGCAGCAAAAGCAGTTCTAAGAGGGAAGCTTATAGCAATACAAGCCTACCTCAAGAAACAAGAATAATCTCAAATAAACAATCTAACCTTACACCTAAAGAAGCTAGAGAAAGAAGAAGAAAACCCAAAGTTAGTAGAAGGAAAGAAGTCATAAAGATCAGAGCAGAAATAAATAGAAACAAAGAAAACAATAGCAAAGATCATTCTTTGAGTCAAAATGGAACCTTTATCAATATGGAACATATTCTGGAAAAATGGACCATATCAACTTAATTCAGAGTTTTCTACCCCATAGTTTTATCCCAAAGTTTATGTAAACCAGAAATAATTTTTGTCAAATACTTTTATGGAAGAAAACTTTCAGGAAAAAATATTTAAAAACTAATTTTATTGGAAGTGCTAACAACTTTTAGATATGTTATCTAATTTAATCTTAAAAGTTTGTGAGGTAAGCATTATCTCACTTTTACAGTTGAGCCAGTTCAAGCTCATATGGTTTAATCACCTATTGGAAGTCACACAATTGCATAACAGCAGTTAAAGATCTTCTAAATCTATTTCCAATAGTTTTTCCACTAAGTTCATACTGAAACTTAAACAAGACAAAATCATCTAGATTCATACCCAGAAATAACCACTTTTGACATTTAACACATTCAAGTTCTGGCTAACCATTGACTGGGAAAATGATCTTTTAAGACTACATAAAAATTTACTCAACATTTTGTAAGCACTCATTCACAAGTTCTCAATTTTCTCTCTCTCTTTCTTTCTCTCCTCTCCATACACACACATACTTACTACTAATGTGATGTTTTTCATTCATCACTATGTGTTGTTGTCACCCCTTTCTATATGAATAATTAGTTTATATTACAATTTTTAGTGGCTGTTTAGAATTCCACTTTTAAGGACAGTATTTGACCAATCTTTATTTTAGAGACACTTAGTAAATTTTCTCTATTTTAAAATGTGATATGATGATTATTCTTGTACTTACACCTCTGTGAACTTTCCAATTAGCTCATTAGTATAAGTTCCTGGAAGTATAATTGCTGGATCAAAGGATATTAACATAAAATTTGAAACCTATTATCAAACTTCCCTCAAGAGTGACTGTACTTGATTTGGAGTCCCCCTAACAGAATATGATTGTAAGTAAGTATTTCCTTTATATGCTTGTCAGTCATTGTTATTATCAATGCATTTTGACAACTGGTTAGAAGGAAATGGCATCTCCTCATTTTTATATTAATTGAACATAAGAGTACTAAATTTTCATATGCCTTGTTGACATTTTTAATATATTTTACTCTCTATTATAAATTTGAAATCATTTGGTCAAGTTCCTTAACCATTTAACTAATTGGATTATAATTATATTAACTTTACGTATTAGTTAGATGAAAATAGAAAATTTAGAATTTCAAGTCTCTCTACAGAAAAACAAGATTTCAATCTTCATTTCTTCAAGTCTTCCTTTATGTCCTTCCGTAGAGCTTTGTTGTTTTTTTCTTTCAACAATGTGTCAGGAACTCACCAAACCTCTTTCTTTCTGACTGATTTCTTTTTTTAAAGGAATTCCTTTATTTTTATTATTTATTTATTTATTTATTTTTGGCTGTGTTGGGTCTTCGTTTCTGTGCAAGGGCTTTCCCTAGTTGCGGCAAACGGGGGCCACTCTTCATCGCGGTGCACGGGCCTCTCACTGTCGCGGCCTCTCTTGTTGCGGAGCACAGGCTCCAGACGCACAGGCTCAGTAGTTTTGGCTCACGGGCCCAGTTGCTCCGCGGCATGTGGGATCTTCCCAGACCAGGGCTCGAACCCGTGTTCCCTGCATTGGCAGGCAGATTCTCAACCACTGTGCCACCAGGGAAGCCCCTGACCGATTTTTAAATCTTCTCTTACATGTATTGTAAGTTCTAGCTAATGAACATCACTCCTATCACTTTTTCTAAAAACTCCCATCCATGGTCATCTTATCTCAATTTCTCCATCTGCTTATCTGGATGGAAAGGAGTATGAGGATCTAGAGGAAGGTAGACTCACGAGATGGAAACATTGCCTTAAAGGCTGCCCATCAAGCAGGAACGTCAGCATTGGACTTTGCGTGCTCAAAAAATTAGATTTTAGCTTGTATGGTTTTGGGCCACTAAGGTTTTTTATTTTCTTCTTTTGTTTTGGGGTGTGTGTGTGTGTATGTCTAATAGCAGATAGTGTTTTCCTAGTACAAAAGTTCAGAAATTGGTGCTAGAGTGAGATGATATAACAAAAACCTAAAAGTATGTGTTAGTGACTTAGCGACTGGGCAGCAGGGCTGTGAGAAAAAAGAGCAATACTGGGATTCAATGAAAAAAAATGTTCCACGTCAAGTGTAGCAATTTGGAAGGCAGACCTAGTGCCTACTGAGACTGTGGCTCTGGGGAGATGCTTGGAAAGACTCAGAATAATAGTGTGTTGGCTACTCTTGGTGCCTTCAGCAAAGTGTTACAAGAAAGAAGTGTGATTAGGTAGGAATTGGCTCATTTCCAAGAGAATGGAGAAATTTCAGTGATAAAAATCCTTACAGTTTTGGAAAATGCAACTTCTTCTTAACCCCAAATAGTGATAAATATATTTGAGAAAGTTCTTAGCCATAAAGGCCCAGTTAAATGTCTCAACTGAACAAACGGATGCAGCCCTGCAGCCTAGATCAAATTACATACATGGCTTTCCCGACTAGTTTTCAGATAGCTTTAGGGTAGCCACAATTATGCACACACACACACACACACACACACATATTCAGAAAGAGAGAGTGTGTCATGGGGGCAAGGAAGCAAGGAAACAAATCAAGCTTGGGAAATAACACTCAGAAAGATCTTTCGCTGTGGTTATCAGCACATACAACCGACTAGAAAGAAACACACAAGTCCACAATACCTTGGGGATAATTGTATTGTCAAAGAAACCGTGAGCTAAGGCTAAAAAAGCCTTTGCCTGATAATTCCTTACACAAACACTTGGATCCTTAAACTTGTAAAGCAAGAAGCAAATTATGAAAGCTGTGCAGTTCCTAAAGGAGCTGAACCCCCGATTCTGATGCTGTATATACCTAATGCCCCACGTAGGATAATAATTAAGTAGGAAACCCCTTAAGGTGAAGTCAGAACCCATGGAGAACAGTGTAAGAGGGAGGCCCCTCCGGAGTGTAGGAATAGGTCCTAATCAAGCAATTTCTCTTACCACCTTAAGAGGGCTCTCATAATGCGTTCCTGGCAGGGACTGCTACATCACTATTTTCCCTTTCCTAAATGGAAGTATTCATTGTGGCTACCTTGTCCTGTTCCACAATTGTATATTGGTGTACAGAGGGGCAGGTAAACTGCCCTTTGAGTTCATACATGTTACATCACTCAGAGATCCTCAACTTTGAGCTTTATATGATGTCTTTGTGGAACTTTGAGTTGTCTGTGGAGACTATAATCTATGGGTGAAAAAAAGAGTAAAATGGAAATTTGGCAATGAGACTGGTGGACTTTAGCAAAGACTAGTTAGACTCTTACAAAACCTGTTTTCTCATGTTCCTGGGCACATAGCTAAACTACATTTCCCATCCTCTTTTGCAGCAAGAAGTAACTATTTTACTGTGTTTTAGCCAATGGAATGTGTGTGGAAATAATGTATGCTGTTCCTAGTGTGATCCATAAAAACCTGGTATTGTCCATAAAACCCTGGTGTGGGCAATCATCCATTCTCTGTTTCCCATCAGCTGACTTAATGCAGAGAACTTCTAGGACCTGGAAAACAATAGAGCCACAGTGTAGAGGAAGCTGGTTCCCAGAATGAAAAGGAGAAGGCAGGAATATCTGCTTTGAACTTTGATCAGAATAAACAAAATTTTAATGGGTTTCACACAGTAAAAATTGATTGGGAGTTTTGATTGTTATAGTAGCAAGTGTTTTTTTGCACTAATACAATTTTTGTTTTGTTGTTAAATCTCTCCTTCTCATTTTTTAGTGTTTTAGAGGTTGTCCTTGTGAAATGTTCAAGAATCCAGTATAAACAGAGTCCATAAATTTTTTTCAATTGCACTGTATTGCTTAGGTTTAACTTAGACGTCATTAAAAAATCAAGTGCATTGTTAGTGCACTCATTCTATGAGGCCACCATCACCCTGATACCAAAACCAGACAAAGACACTACAAAAAAAGAAAATTACAGACCAATATCACTGATGAATATAGATGCAAAAATCCTCAACAAAATACTAGCAAACAGAATCCAACAACACATTAAAAGGATCATACACCACGATCAAGTGGGATTTATCCCAGGGATGCAAGGATTCTTCAATATACGCAAATCAATCAATGTGATACACCATATTAACAAATTGAAGAATAAAAACCATATGATCATCTCAATAGATGCAGAAAAAGCTTTTGACAAAATTCAACACCCATTTATGATAAAAACTCTCCAGAAAGTAGGCATAGAGGGAACCTACCTCAACATAATAAAGGCCATATATGACAAACCCACAGCAAACATCATTCTCAACGGTGAAAAACTGAAAGCATTTCCTCTAAGATCAGGAACGAGACAAGGATGTCCACTCTCACCACTATTATTCAACATAGTTCTGGAAGTCCTAGCCATGGCAGTCAGAGAAGAAAAAGAAATAAAAGGAATACAAATTGGAAAAGAAGAAGTAAAACTGTCACTGTTTGCAGATGACATGATACTATACATAGAGAATCCTAAAACTGCCACCAGAAAACTGCTAGAGCTAATTAATGAATATGGTAAAGTTGCAGGATACAAAATTAATGCACAGAAATCTCTTGCATTCCTATACACTAATGATGAAAAATCTGAAAGAGAAATTATGGAAACACTCCCATTTACCATTGCAACAAAAAGAATAAAATACCTAGGAATAAACCTACCTAGGGAGACAAAAGACCTGTATGCAGAAAACTATAAGACACTGATGAAAGAAATTAAAGATGATACCAACAGATGGAGAGATATACCATGTTCTTGGATTGGAAGAATCAACATTGTGAAAATGACTATACTACCCAAAGCAATCTACAGATTCAATGCAATCCCTATCAAATTACCAATGGCATTTTTTACGGAGCTAGAAAAAATCATCTTAAAATTTGTATGGAGACACAAAAGACCCCGAATAGCCAAAGCAGTCTTGAGGGAAAAAAACGGAGCTGGAGGAATCAGACTCCCTGACTTCAGACTATACTACAAAGCTACAGTAATCAAGACAATATGGTACTGGCACAAAAACAGAAACGTAGATCAATGGAACAAGATAGAAAGCCCAGAGATAAACCCACGCACCTATGGTCAACTAATCTATGACAAAGGAGGCAAAGATATACGATGGAGAAAAGACAGTCTCTTCAATAAGTGGTGCTGGGAAAACTGGACAGCTACATGTAAAAGAATGAAATTAGAATACTCCCTAACACCATACACAAAAATAAACTCAAAATGGATTACAGACCTAAATGTAAGACTGGACACTATAAAACTCTTAGAGGAAAACATAGGAAGAACACTCTTTGACATAAATCACAGCAAGATCTTTTTTGATCCACCTCCTAGAGTAATGGAAATAAAAACAAAAATAAACAAATGGGACCTAATGAAACTTCAAAGCTTTTGCACAGCAAAGGAAACCATAAACAAGACGAAAAGACAACCCTCAGAATGGGAGAAAATATTTGCAAACGAATCAACGGACAAAGGATTAATCTCCAAAATATATAAACAGCTCATTCAGCTCAATATTAAAGAAACAAACAAGCCAATCCAAAAATGGGCAGAAGACCTAAATAGACATTTCTCCAAAGAAGACATACAGACGGCCAAGAAGCACATGAAAAGATGCTCAACATCACTAATTATTAGAGAAATGCAAATCAAAACTACAATGAGGTATCACCTCACACCAATTAGAATGGGCATCATCAGAAAATCTACAAACAACAAATGCTGGAGAGGGTGTGGAGAAAAGGGAACCCTCTTGCACTGTTGGTGGGAATGTAAATTGATACAGCCACTATGGAGAACAATATGGAGGTTCCTTAAAAAACTAAAAATAGAATTACCATATGACCCAGCAATCCCACTACTGGGCATATACCCAGAGAAAACCATAATTCAAAAAGACACATGCACCCGAATGTTCATTGCAGCACTATTTACAATAGCCAGGTCATGGAAGCAACCTAAATGCCCATCAACAGACGAATGGATAAAGAAGTTGTGGTACATATATACAATGGAATATTACTCAGCCATAAAAAGGAACGAAATTGAGTCATTTGTTGAGACGTGGATGAATCTAGAGACTGTCATACAGAGTGAAGTAAGTCAGAAAGAGAAAAACAAATATTGTATATTAACGCATGTTTGTGGAACCTAGAAAAGTGGTGCAGATGAGCCGGTTTGCAGGGCAGAAGTTGAGACACAGATGTAGAGAACAGACATGTGGACACCAAGGGGGGAAAACTGCGGTGGGGTGGGGATAGTGGTGTGCTGAATTGGGCGATTGGGATTGACATGTATACACTGATGTGTATAAGGTTGATGACTAATAAGAACCTGCAGTATAAACAAACAAACAAAACAACTAATACTAAACTTTCATTGGGTTATTTGTATGGAAATATGTTAATATAAATGTTTCAGGCATTACATGAAATTTCTAAAAATCTTATATGTTCTGGTATAATGTTATAAGTCATAATCCTAGTTATTACTTTAAAATGTATATCTCAGAAATAACTAATTTTCTTGTCAACTGCATTATTATGAACTTTCATCAAATCTTTAACCGTGGTCATTTTTAAGTCTTTTGTCATTTACAGACAGTTCTGGGTGTACTCTGATGCTTTTGTTAATATGTTCCTATAAAAGGGTTTCATCTTCAGGAAATTCATGGAAAAGACTCTGACAAGTACAGGTTTCTGGTACCTGACTGTACTGCTGAACTGAATGAATAAGCATTTTCAGAACTCTAATGAAAAACTGATGAGCTCATAAAAGTGCTAACAAAAGATCAAGATGAAAAAAAAAAAATTAATTACATGGGACTGAGTGAACTGATGAGGATGAGTATAATTTTTGTGACTTTCTGGTTGAATTTAAAAAAAGAAAAAATCCCACAAGAACTCAGAGGCAAAGAATATACAAATCAATTTTCACTGCAAAGTAAAGGAGCTGTTGCAGTGGAGGATTACTGGACTGAATGTCAATATTATGACATAGTATGAGTGTGTTTCATGTTTGGTAATTGCAATCATTGTTGCTTTTGTTGTGGTCATCCATGTACAATGCTTGGTGTCAGTCTATTTATCTCTTGTAAAAATAAAATACAGTGTGTGTGAAAAAAAAAAATCAAGTGCATTGTTAGTGCAGAGTTCTCTTAAGTCAAATATAATGTACAATGAATTATATACTGGTAATAATTTCCAAATAACATTTTAAATGACACAAAAATGTAGCGGTTTTGTAAGTATAGACATGCTAAAATTTCTGCCAGGAGTAATAGTTTATAATGGGAAGAAAAATAAATATGTGACCTGCCCTCAGCTTTTGCATGATAGTGAAGAAGTGATTGATATTAGGTTATTCATTTGTGGGTAGCTTATCTGTGTTATATTTCTTACCCTATCAGACTGAGGAGACCTACCAATTTTATTAGGGCTGCTGATGTACTCTGTACTTATAGTTTTATTACTTGATGGAGAAGCTACAAAATATTGGCAGTCTTTAATAACGAGCACTTTATGTTTCCTTATGTCAGCAAATTTCTTAGATTAATACTCTGTGTTTGATTGATGGTATTGTACTGAGCTTTTTTTTTAAAGTTCTAATTTTTCTAACGGCTTGTAAAAAAATCTAGCAGGAAGCCTAACATATATATGTAGTCGTATATATATATATAGTATACTTGACCTATCACTTTCTCTTTTCCTAGGCATCCTTTGTCTGAAGCAGATATTAAATATTTGTCTATGATAATAAATAATCAACACATTGTTGTCTGTGTTATTAGGTTTGTAAAATATTTTTAAAAACCAACAACACAAGATTTAGAAAGAAAATACAAACCTTAATATTCTAAAGTTGAGAGGCATAAGGATGCTTGTCCTTTCATATTTTTTTGAAATTTATTAAAGCTCGTTCAATGTAAGTGTTGGACAAGTACCCAGGATTTTAAAAATCTTAAGAAGAGAATTTAAAACGATTAATTGAAGTAAATATTTAATCATTTATTTTGTTGTAAAACTTAAGATATGTCAGTTATTTGCAAGGAATCTAAAACAATGATAAAGATATTTTTTTCCCTCGTTTGGTCTTTGGATAATAAGGAGGTAACTTAATGGCCCTCAAAAGCTTAAAACAATTTTCAGAATAATTGAAACGACTGAGCTTTGCTCTAATCATTTTTATAGTATTTCTATCAAACAGTTGTTGGTTCCTATAGCACTAGGTAACAAAATCTTGATGAAATATATAAATTTCTTTTATTTAATTTTATAGCATAACTGTATTGGTACATCACATACTTGAACATGATAATTATTTATAGGGAACTAAAAACATACCTTTTGAAAGACAAATCAAAGAAGTGTACCATAAAAATCCACAATCATGTTGTTTTACAAGGTATAAATTTCACTAAGGAACATATTTTTCTTTATAGAGATTAAAAAGGATTGTCTACTGTCTCAAATTATTCTTGGTTAAGTTATAGGATGGGGTTTCTTATATCATATTATATTTAGCTTTTTGAAAATTAAATAGTTCATTTCAAATCATATGGCTATCATGCATTAATTTACATAAATGACTTTATCTTTCAGTATATCATCAGATATTAATTTAGACTGTTCTCTTAAATCTCTTGGACTTCCTCAATAGAAAATAATTTCCTGTGAATTTTCATTAATTATTTCCCCCTATATAACCAGGGTGAGATAACTCTGCTAAAATGATTGGCCAGAGAGAGTGCATATTCATTTAGACCATTCTTAAAAGTATCATAGGAGACCTTGATTATAATTTAGCATGATTTGAATTTGAATCATGTCCTCCAAACCTCTGTTTCTATCTGGATATGGAATAAAAACCTTAACATAAAATTAGCCTCTAACATTGATGGTTTATCACTTCCCAGTACTGATATACTGATATTAGAACCAGATTTCAAATAGTAGGCAATTATTTTTTATCTGTATGTAGAGAGATTCTGCTTTCATATTATTTTTTTCAGTAGTAAAGTATATATAAAAGATAAGTGTTTTTAGATGTAACACGATTAGAAAAAATCTTTACTTGTTTCCTTTGTATAATATTGGCATGAACTGAATGTTCCTGAATTGGCAGTGATGTGTTACCTCAGGGAATGGAATATATATATATATAAAACTAAATAATTCAGACATGCATGCTCATAGGCTTTAAAGGTTTTTGTATAGTTTTCCTTTCTTCAGTCCAATTTTAAATATCCTAATGGAATTTTCTACTGTTTTGTAACAAGTCAACTAATTTTCTTCATTATAAATTTTTTTTAACTTAGCCATTCCATACATAGTTAATTCTTTTAATCTTTCCTCATAAATCAGTCTTTCTGGCTCATTAATCATCTGTACTGCCCTTTTAAAATCTTATATATATTCCTTTCCCCAGTACATTGTAAACCTGATTTTGCCTCTGTACAAAATTTATTATACGTTCTTAAGTAGGCTGAAGATTTAAATTGCTTTTTGGAGGAATGATGCTTTAACATTAAAACGTCTCTAAGAGTAGTCTTATCTAGATCTGTGTTGATCCAGCTATGTATCAAAAGACAACTTAAAGCCATCTGAATGGGTCTTTTAAATTACTTTGCACTTCTAAAATATTAAGTTACATTTTATTGGATAGCTCTAATAAAAGGACAAGATTTATCACTTATAAAACCTTGGTCCTGTATTACTGTGTATTGTCAAGGAAAATTTTTCAAAGGGGAAACATATATTTAAAGAGGTAGTAGAATAGATTTTTTGTTGTTGTTTTTGCTTAATATTCATCAGTTTTGACTTTTTGAGGAAAAAAATGGAATAAAGCCTAAGTTTGGTGTGTGGCATTATAATTTGATACTTGTACACACTACAGTCACCCCAATAAGTCTAGTTGCCATTCATCTCCATATAGCTGACACTCCACTTATTTTGCCTACCCCTCAATGCCCTTCCCCTCTGGTAACCACCAATCTGTTCTCTGTATCTATAAGTTTTACTTGTTTTCTTCTGTTTGTTTTATTTTTCAGATTCCACATATAAATGAAATCAGTGGTATTTGTCTTTTCTTTGTCTGACTTCTTTTACTTAGCATAATGCCCTTAAGGTCCATCCATGTTGTCGCACATGGCAAGGTTTCCTTTTTGTTTTATGGCTGAGTAGTGTGTGTGTGTGTGTGTGTGTATCTCACAATTTTTTTATCCATTAATCCATCAATGGACACTTTGTTTCCATATCTTGGCTCTCGTAAATAATGCTGCACTGAACACGGGGTGCATATATATTTTTTAATTAGTGTTTTCAATTTCTTTGGATAAATACTCAGAAGTGGAACTGCTTGAGCATATGGTTGTTCTATTTTTAATTTGCGAGGAAGTTTCCATACTGTTTTCCATAGTGGCTGCACTAATTTGCATTCTCACCAACAGTGTACTAGGTTTCCCTTTTCTTCACATTCTCACCAACACTTGTTACCTCTTGTCTTTTCAATAGTTGCCATTCTAACAGGTGTGAGGTGATGTCTCATTATGGTTTTCATTTGCATTTCCCTCATAATTAGGGATGTTGAGAATCTTTTCATGTACTTGTTGGCTATCCATATGTCTTCTTTGAAAAAATGTCTGTTGAAATTCTCTACCCACTTTTTAATTGGATTGTTTGTGGGTTTTTTGTTTTTTGCTGTTGAGTTGAGTTCTTTATATATTTAGGATGTTAACCCCTTACTGGATAAATGATTTGCAGATATTTTCTGCCATTACATAGGTTGCCTCTTCATTTTGTTGATGGTTTCCTTTTTGTGTGCAGAAGCTTTCTAGGTAGATGTAGTCTCACCTGTTTATTTTTGCTTTTGTTGCCTTTGCTTTTGGAGTCAGATTCAAAAATTCAACACCAAAAATGATATCAAGGAGCCTACCATCTATGTTTTTTTCTGGGGTTTTTATGGTTTCAGGTCTTACATTCAAGTCTTTGATCCATTTTGAGTTAATTTTTGCATTAAGATAGTGGTCCAGTTTCATTCTTTTGCATGTGGCTCTCCAGTTTTTGCAATACCATTTATTGAAGAAACTTTTCTCTTCCGCATTATATATTCTTGGCTCCCTTGTCTTAAAATAATTGACCATGTAGGCGTGGAGTTTCTTCTGGGCCCTCTATTCTGTTCCATTGACCTATTTGTCTGTTTTTTGCCAATACCATACTGCTTTAATTACTATAGCTTTGTAATATAGTTTGAAAGCAAGGAGCATGATACCTCCAGCTTTGTTCTTCTTTTTCAAGATTGCTTTGGCTATGTGGGGTCTTTTGTGATTACATAGAAACTTTAGAATTATTTGTTCTAGTTCTGTGAAACATGCCACAGAGATTGCATTGAATTTGTAGATTGCTTTGGGTAGTATGGACATTTTAACAATATTAATTCTTCCAATCCATGAGCACAGAGTATCTTTCCATTTCTTTCTGTCTTCTTCAATTTATTTCATCAATGTTACAGTTTTCAGTGTACAGCTCTTTCATCTCCTTGCTTTAATTAATTCCTAGGTATTTTATTCTTTTTGATGCAACTGTAAATGGGATTGTTTTCTTAAGTTCTCTTTCTGATAGTTTGTTATTAGTGTATAGAAACACAGCAGATTTGCATATATTAATTTTGTATCCTGCTACTTTACTGAACTCATTTACTAGTTCTAATAGTTATTTGGAGGAGCCTTTAGGGTTTTCTCTATATAGTATCATGTCATTCACAAATAGTTACTGTACAAATAGTTACTGTTTTATTTCTTTCCAATTTGGATGCCTTTTATTTCTTTTTCTTGCCTAATTGCTGTGGCTAGGACTTCCAATACTATGTTGAATAAAAGTGATGAGAGTTGGCATCCTTGTCATGTTCCTGAACTTAGAGCTTTTAATGGTTTTTTGTGGTGTTAGCTGTAGGCTTGTCATATATGGCATTTATTATGTTGAGGTACATTTCCTCTGTACCCACTTTGTTGAGAGCTTTTATCATAAATGGATCTTGAATTTTTTCAAATGCTTTTTTCTGTGTCTACTGAGATGATCATATGATTTTTATCCTTCATTTCATTAATGTGGAGTATCACATTGATTTGCAGATGATGAACCATCTTTGCATCATTGGAATAAATCCCAGTTAGATCTCCTTCACCAGTCGTTCACATCATCCATTTTGGACTCTTTCACATCATCCATTTTTCTAATTTCAGTCACCTATACTCTCTGTATTTTGCGGTGTTCCTTTTCTCTTTTACTTCTTCCAGTTTCATCTTCATATTTTGACTTTTTTATTCCTACTTGCTCTTAGAGTTCTACCAACTTATGTTTCATTTTCCCCTATCACATTACCATCTCTCTTCTGTCATAATTTTTGCATTTCTAGTTTTTAATCTTCTTCCATAGAACTGATTACTTCATCAAGTTTCTAAAATTCCTAGCAAAATATTTCATGACAATGTTTATCTTTGCATGGTATTTTTTTTTCAATTGTTAGGTTTTGTTGCCCTTTTATACTTTTCTTTCTTATAGTATTTTTTTGTTTTGATGCTGTGCTAGGTTTTATTTGAATACTTATCATTGTATGTGTTGGCTTTTCCTAGACTGTAATTTGAAGTAGGTTTCTGGGTTATGTAGAAGGTAGCATTCTTCTGGGATTCTTAATCTAAAATTCTTCTCCATTTCTGCTGTCAGAAAGAATGATGGTTGCAAGTATTATTTGTTTATGTGTTTATTTTGGTGACCCTTCTCTGCTTGTCTGATTCCAGATGGATATGAAAGGTCTTCTGCTCTGAGCTCTATTTGCCCCCATTTTTGCAAACAAGAAACAAAGTTTTCTTTTTTTTTTTTAATTTTTTAATTTAATTTTATTTTTTTTTTTATACAGCAGTTTCTTATTAGTCATCCACTTTATACACATCAGTGTATACATGTCAATCCCCATCTCCCAACTCATCACACCCCCACCCCACCCCCCCGCCGCCTTACCCCCTTGGTGTCCATACGTTTGTTTTCTACATCTGTGTCTAAATTTCTGCCTTGCAAGCTGGTTCATCTGTACCATTTTTCTGGGTTCTGCATATATGCATTAATATATGATATTTGTTTTTCTCTTTCTGACTTACTTCACTCTGTGTGACAGTCTCTAGATCCATCCATGTCTCTACAAATGACCCAATTTTGTTCCTTTTTATGGCTGAGTAATATTCCATTGTATATATGTACCACCTCTTCTTTATCCATTCATCTGTCGATGGGCATTTAGGTTGCTTCCATGACCTGGCTATTGTAAATAGTGCTGCAATGAACATTGGGGTGCATGTGTCTTTTTGAATTATGGTTCTCTCTGGGTATATGCCCAGGAGTGGGATTGCTGGGTCATATGGTAATTCTATTTTTAGTTTTCTAAGGAACCTCCATACTGTTCTCCATAGTGGCTGTATCAATTTACATTCCCACCAACAGTGCAAGAGGGTTCCCTTTTCTCCACACCCTCTCCAGCATTTGTTGTTTGTAGATTTTCTGATGATGCCTGTTCTAAATGGTGTGAGGTGATACCTCATTGTAGTTTTGATTTGCATTTCTCTAATAATAGTGATGTTGAACAGCTTTTCATGTGCTTCTTGGCCATCTGTATGTCTTCTATGGAGAAATGTCTATTTAGGTTTTCTGCCCATTTTTGGATTGGGTTGTTTGTTTTTCAGTATTGAGCTGCATGAGCTGTTTACATATTTTAGAGATTAATCCTTTGTCCATTGATTTGTTTGCAAATATTTTCTCCCATTTTGAGGATTGTCTTTTCATCTTGTTTATGGTTTCTTTTGCTGTGCAAAAGCTTTTAAGTTTCTTTAGGTCCCATTTGTTTATTTTTGTTTTTATTTCCATTACTGTAGGAGGTGCATCAAAAAAGATCTTGCTGTGATTTATGTCACAGAGTGTTCTTCCTAAGTTTTCCTCTAAGAGTTTTATAGTGTCCGGTCTTACATTTAGGTCTCTAATCCATTTTGAGTTTATTTTTGTGTATGGTGTTAGGGAGTGTTCTAATTTCATTCTTTTACATGTAGCTGTCCAGTTTTCCCAGCACCAATTATTGAAGAGACTGTCTTTTCTGCATTGTATATCCTTGCCTCCCTTGTCATAGATTAGTTGACCATAGGTGCGTGGGTTTATCTCTGGGCTTTCTATATTGTTCCATTGATTTATACTTCTGTTTTTGTGTCAGTACCATATTGTCTTGATTACTGTAGCTTGGTAGTATAGTCTGAAGTCAGGGAGTTTGATTCCTCCAGGTACCATTTTTTTCCCTCAAGACTGCTTTGGCTATTCGGGGTCTTTTGTGTCTCCATACAAATTTTAAGATTTTTTGTTCTAGTTCTGTAAAAAATGCCATTGGTAATTTGATAGGGATTGCATTGAATCTGTAGATTGCTTTGGGTAGTATAGTCATTTTCACAATATTGATTCTTCCAATCCAAGAACATGGTATATCTCTCCATCTGTTGGTATCATCTTTAATTTCTTTCATCAGTGTCTTATAGTTTTCTGCATACAAGTCTTTTGTCTCCCTTGGTAGGTTTATTCCTAGGTATTTTATTCTTTTTGTTGCAGTGGTAAATGGGAGTGTTTCCTTAATTTCTCTTTCAGATTGTTCATCATTAGTGTATAGGAATGCAAGAGATTTCTGTGCATTAATTTTGTATCCTGCAACTTTACCAAATTCAATGATTAGCTCTAGTAGTTTTCTGATTAGCTCTACACAGTTTTATTTCTCCTTTTCCAATTTGTATTCCTTTTATTTCTTTTCTTCTCTGATTGCTGTGGCTAGGACTTCCAAAACTATGTTGAATACTAGTGGTGAGAGTGGACATCCTTGTCTTGTTCCTGTTCTTAGAGAAAATGCTTTCAGTTTTTCACCATTGAGAATGATGTTTGCTGTGGGTTTGTCGTATATGGCCTTTAATATGTTGAGGTAGGTTCCCTCTATGCCCACTTTCCAGAGAGTTTTTATCATAAATGAGTGTTGAATTTTGTCAAAAGGTTTTTCTGCATCTATTGAGATGATCATATTGTTTTTATTCTTCAATTTGTTAATATGGTGTATCACATTGATTGATTTGAATATATCAAAGAATCCTTGCATCCCTGGGATAAATCCCACTTGATCATGGTGTATGATCCTTTTAATGTATTGTTGGATTCTGTTTGCTAGTATTTTGTTGAGGATTTTTGCATCTATATTCATCAGTGACATTGGTCTGTAATTTTCTTTTTTTGTAGTATCTTTGTCTGGTTTTGGTATCAGGGTGATGGTGGCCTTGTAGAATGAGTTTGGGAGTGTTCCTTCCTCTGCAATTTTTTTGGAAGAGTTTGAGAAGGATGGGTGTTAGCTATTCTCGAAAAGTTTGACATAATTCACCTGTGAAGCCATCTGGTCCTTGACTTTTGTTTGTTGGAAGATTTTTAATCACAGTTTCTGTTTCATTACTGATTGGTCTGTTCATATTTTGTGATTGGTCTGTTCATATTTTCTATTTCTTCCTGGTTCAGTCTTGGAAGATTATACCTTTCTAAGAATTTGTCCATTTCTTCTAGGTTATCCATTTTATTGGCATAGAGTTGCTTGTAGTAGTCTCTTAGGATGCTTTGTATTTCTGCGGTGTCTGTTGTAACTTCTCCTTTATCATTTCTAATTTTATTGATTTGAGTCCTCTCCCTCTTTTTCTTGATGAGTCTGGCTGAAGGTTTATCAATTTTGTTTATCTTCTCAAAGAACCAGCTTTTAGTTTTATTGATCTTTGCTATTGTTTTCTTTGTTTGTATTTCATTTATTTCTGCTCTGATCTTTATGATTTCTTTCCTTCTGCTAACTTTGGGTTTTGTTTGTTCTTCTTTCTCTAGTTCCTTTAGGTGTAAGGTTACATTGTTTATTTGAGATTTTTCTTGTTTCTTTAGGTAGGCTTGTATAGCTATAAACTTCCCTCTTAGAACTGCTTTTGTCATATCCCATAGGTTTTGGATTGTCGTGTTTTCATTGTCATTTGTCTCTAGGTATTTTTTGATTTCCTCTTTGACTTCTTTAGTGATCTCTTGGTTATTTAGTAACATATTGTTTAGCCTCCATGTGTTTGTGTTTTTTACGTTTTTTTCCCTGTAATTCATTTCTAATCTCATAGGGTTGTGGTCAAAAAAGATGCTTGGTATGATTTCAATTTTCTTAAATTTACTGAGGCTTTATTTGTGACCCAAGATGTGATCTATCCTGGAGAATGTTCCGTGTGCACTTGAGAAGAAACTGTAATCTGCTGTTTTCGGATGGAATGTCCTATAAATATCAATTAAATCTATCTGGTCTATTGTGTCATTTAAAGCTGTGTTTCCTTATTAATTTTCTGTTTGGATGATCTGTCCATTGGTGTAAGTGAGGTGTTAAAGTCCCCCACTATTATTGTGTTACTGTCGATTTCCTCTTTTAGAGCTGTTAGCAGTTGCCTTATCTATTGAGGTGCTCCTATGTTGGGTGCATATATATTTATAATTGTTATATCTTCTTGGATTGATCCCTTTATCATTACATAGTGTCCTTCCTTGTCTCTTGTAACAATCTTTATTTTAAAGTCTATTTTATCTGATATGAGTATTGCTACTCCAGCTTTCTTTTGATTTCCATTTGCATGGAATATGTTTTTCCATCCCCTCACTTTCAGTCTGTATGTGTCCCTAGGTCTGAAGTGGGTCTTTTGTAGACAGCATATATATGGGTCTTGTTTTTGTATCCATTCAGCAAGACACAGGCTTGTGTCTTTGGTTGGAGCATTTAATCCATTCACATTTAAGGTAATTATCGATATGTATGTTCCTATTATCATTTTCTTAATTGTTTTGGGTTTGTTTTTGTAGGTCCTTTTCTTCTCTTGTGTTTCCCACTTAGAGAAGTTCCTTTAGCATTTGTTGTAGAGCTGGTTTGGTGGTGCTGAATTCTCTTAGCTTTTGCTTGTCTGTAAAGCTTTTGATTTCTCCATCAAATCTAAATGAGATCTTTGCCGGGTAGAGTAATCTTGGTTGTAGGTTCTTCCCTTTCATCACTTTAAGTATATCATGCCACTCCCTTCTGGCTTGTAGAGTTTCTGCTGAGAAATCAGCTGTTAACCTTATGGGGGTTCCCTTGTATGTTATTTGTCATTTTTCCCTTGCTGCTTTCAATAATTTTTCTTTGTCTTTAATTTTTGCCAATTTGATTACTATGTGTCTTGGCATGTTTCTCCTTGGGTTTATCCTGTATGGGACTCTCTGCGCTTCCTGGACTTGGGTGGCTATTTCCTTTCCCATGTTAGGGAAGTTTTCGACTATAATCTCTTCAAATATTTTCTCAGGTCCTTTCTCTCTCTCTTCTCCTTCTGGGACCCCTATAATGAGAATGTTGTTGTGTTTAATGTTGTCCCAGAGGTCTCTTAAGCTGTCTTCATTTCTTTTCATTCTTTTTTCTTTTTTCTGTTCTGCAGCAGTGAATTCCACCATTCTGTCTTCCAGGTCACTTATTCATTTTTCTGCCTCAATTATTCTGCTATTGATTCCTTCTAGCGTATTTTTCATTTCAGTTATTGTATTGTTCATCTCTGTTTGTTTGTTGTTTAATTCTTCTAGATCTTTGTGGAACATTTCTTGCATCTTCTCGATCTTTGCCTCCATTCTTTTTCCCAAGTCCTGGTTCATCTTCACTATCATTATTCTGAATTCTTTTTCTGGAAGGTTGCCTATCTCCACCTCATTTAGTTGTTTTTCTGGGGTGTTATCTTGTTCCTTCATCTGGTATATAGCCCTCTGCCTTTTCATCTTGTCTATCTTTCTGTTAATGTGGTTTTTGTTCCACAGGCTGCAGGACTGTAGTTCTTCTTGCTTCTGCTCTCTGCCCTCTGGTGCATGAGGGTATCTAAGATGCCTGAGCAAGTTTCCTGATGGGAGGGACTGGTGGTGGGTAGAGCTGGGTGTTGCTCTGGTGGGCAGAGCTCAGGAAAACTTTAATCCACTTGTCTGCTGATGGGTTGGGCTGGGTTCCCTCCCTGTTGGTTGTTTGGCTGAGGTGACCCAACACTGGAGCCTACCCAGGCTCTTTGGTGGGGCTAATGGCAGACTCTGGGAGGGCTCACGCCAAAGAGTACTTCCCAGAACTTCTGCTGCCAGTTTCCTTGTCCTCACGGTGAGACAGAGCCACCCCCCGCCTCTGCAGGAGACCCTCCAACACTAGCAGGTAGGTTTGGTTCAGTCTCTATGGGGTCACTGCTCCTTCCTCTGGGTCCTGATGCACACACTACTTTGTGTGTGCCCTCCACGAGTGGAATCTCTGTTTCCCCCAGTCCTGTCAAAATCCTGCAGTCAAATCCTGCTAGCCTTCAAAGTCTGATTCTCTAGGAATTCCTCCTCCAGTTGCAAGACCCCCAGGTTGGGAAACCTGATGTGAGGCTCAGAACCTTCAGTCCAGTGGGTGGACTTTTGTGGTATAAATGTTCTCCAGTTTGTGAGTCACCCACCCAGCAGTTATGGGTTTGATTTTATTGTGATTGCGCCCCTCCTATGGTCTCATTGTGGTTTCTCCTTTGTCTTTGGATGTGGGGTGTCTTTTTTGGTGAGTTCCAGTGTCTTCCTGTCAATGATTGTTCCGCAGTTAGTTGTGATTCTGGAGTTCTCGCAAGAGGGAGTGAGAGCATGTCCTTCTACTCCGCCATCTTAAACCAATCTTAGAAAGTTTTTTTTCCACGAGATTTTCCTCACCCAAAATTATTTTTGTGTTGTTTTCTGGAATCCCTCAGTGATCTCTCATCACTCACCATATTTTGTCTCTTCCATTCCTCCCCCGTGACTTGTGCCGTATCTTAGAGAGCTTTCAGTGGTCAGTTTTTTCTCCTAATTTTACAGTAAATGGAGTTCATACTGTATTTGTATGATTCTAGAATAAAAGACGGAAGACATGTTTTTTCTAGAAATCATTTTAACTTTCGAGATTTATTACTTGCCAGATACCAAGGAATTGAAGTAGACTGGGAAGGAAAGCATTTTGTCGATTCCTCCTATATTTCTTTTAATTTCAGGGTTATCTCATATTTTATTGTATGATAAAAATGAAGATAAAGTAACATATTTCAGAAGAAAGATGAGGAAGCTTCTCACTTAGGTTGTATGATATGTGTGTGTGTGTGTGTGCGCGTGTATGTGTGTATAAACTGCTTATACAAGTACATGGAATGCTTGTATATAATTCTAATGTCTAACATATTTCAAATCATGCTTACAAATTCTATTCAAAACATTTAACTACCTACAGTCATCTAAAGTGAACTATATCTATGCAAAACGAAACACTTCTGAATGTAAAGGAAGTCATTGATAAATCTTCTGATTTGTGAGTTGTGCGTGTCTAGTTAGGGTAAGTTAGACAAATGGCCAAACTGGCTTGTTGTTAATAGAGAAGAGGTTAAGAGTTTATTCTCCATGTGGACTAGTTGGCTTTATTTTGGCCACAAGCTGACCGAATGTCAGCTAGCTTTCACAGATGAAGATCTTGGCTCAGGAAAAAATGCACTTTAATTACTAAAAAGTAAAAATATAAGGGAGAAAAAAGTAAAAACCTATTACATCTAGGCAAGGAATGATGCATTACTATCTTTACCTTGGAGAGATGACGTACAGTTTAGATAGGGCTTCATTTCTTCTTCTATTCGTTTCCATGGTGGAAAATCCCAGACTGTTAAGATTATCATCTTGTATTTCTTATTATATTATCTTCCAGTTAAGTTGTAACATGCATGCTTTGTATGTACGATAACACACATGTTTTTGCACATTTCTTTCTTCCTTGATTTGACCATTGGAGTCTGTAAATTATAATCAGCGTATTTAATATCTCTGCAAATTGTATGAACTTTCGAAGTACTTTTTTTAGAGGAAGCCAGTAGACTGATGGGAAAGCAAAACTCTTTTTTAACCAATATAATTTTTTTTTTATTGTAAACAGTTCTAAAAATTGTTTTCTATTAAATAGCTAGTTCTTTCTGGAGAAAATCAGTTTGCATCATTAAACACAAGGATTTTCAAATTTCCTGTTAAAATATTCATGATATGTAAGGTATAAATGGTAATAGTCTCTTCACATATACAAAAATAACATTTTTACTCTAATTATTCAGTAAGGAATAACTCTGTTGCAAGATACTGAATGTACATGTTTAGATATAAACTACTTACCATGCTCTCAACATTAAAGGTGTAACAGGAATAGAATATATTTTAAACTCTTACTCATTTATAGTCTCCTTTCACATTTAGCTCACTCATTTCTTTGGCCTTAGTGTTAGGTGTAACAATGTATTAGCCAAGCTGTCTCAGTCATTCAGGCATTTTATCAGTTCTACAAGACAGATGCTAAATAGCACAGTCTAAATTGAAATCTCTGATGACTCTCTGGAGACAAGTTGATAGCAAGAATCATACTTGGACACTTAAATATGTGGCCTTTTCCTGTATTTAGCTGCAGGAAGAGAGCAACTTTGCAGTAAACTTTTTTAGCCTTCAACTGTGAAGATTTCTTTTTCATCATTTGATTATTGCATCTCATTGTGTTAGGAAAGGCTATCAATCTTCTTTTTTTTTTTTCCTACAACAAAGAATTTAAAGAACCACCAGTGACTATTACTTTAAACAAAGAAATTTAAAAGAAAGCGTGTAGTCCAAGCATTGCTTTCAGAACTATTTTAGGTAACAGAGACAACATTTTGAAATAAACTCTTAGTTCCAAGCGTGTTATAGTTTAGTTATAAAATTAAAATGACACAACCATAATTTGCTCAGCAATCTTTGGGACTTCCTTTTGTCATATAGTTATTGCAAAAGCATTTTTAAATCAAGTTATTGGATCCTAGCCTGAAAAAGTCTAGAATCCATGAAACCAAGCTTGTTATTAAGATGATAGAGCTGAGAAAAATAAGCCTTGAAATGTAAACTTGAATATGTTTCCATAGCCCCTTTGAATTTCAGTTTGTCAAAAGTAAAACAAGGAATTCATTTGCCACTTGAGATTCCTCTTAGCTCTATATGTAGGTAAATTCTCTGATAATATTGTCCTCAATATTTGTTGAATTAATAAATACACATGTTAGGTTATAGAGGTATAGGAAGGATCTTAGAGGTCAGCCCGTGAAATTTTTTAATCTGACACATGAGGAAGTTGAGGCTCCAAAGGGTCCAATCACTTGCCCTTGTTGTAAGTCAGCTCCAAGTTTATGCTTCTTCTTTACTGCATGTATCTTCATGATCCTTTTGGGAACAAGGCAAGACACAATTTATTGTCAAGTTGAAAAGTTAAGTCTAGTACCAAAGTCTTCTAAATTTTTTAATTGAAGTATTTGTCCTTTTACTCCATGTTACTCTTTTCACTAACACTGTATCTTTCTAGTGCTACCTATCTGAAAAGCTATATTATAAGCTATTTGGGTTTTTGTAATCATTATATAACAATGCTAATTTAAATGCAAATTATTATAATATTTACAATACTAATAGTTTTTATATGCTAATTATATTTAAACTAGTTTCTGCAAGCACTTTAGACTAAGTTATTTCATTTTAAGCATCAAACAAGCCATATTTTAAGCAAAATTTTCCCATTTATAGAAGTGAATTTCAAAATAGAATACATGGGTTTTAATGTGAGAGGTTTTACATAGAAACGAAATGCGTATTGGTCTAATCAATGTTGAATTTTTGGTTATAAAATTGTGGTAATAATTGATAATTACTTAAATGTAATAATAAACAGAAAATCCAAGCAAATTAATTCTGATTTAATAATTAATAACTACATAGGTTATAAACAGACAAATCTGTGGTACAGCAACCATAATTCTCTAATTATTTCTACTAAAATTGTACAGAATTCAGGTTTATAGAAAATTACAATACATTTCTGCCTGGTTCCACTGAAAAGTATAGGTACCTTGCAAGGCTGAATAACATTTTCTAATGAAAAGGAACAATGCCTTAAAACCCAAATGTTTTATCTTCTGAGTGTGCAGAATTCTATACATCTTTCTGTGGCATTTATCGCATTCTTATTTCTATAGAAGATTCTGGGAGATATTCTTATCTCTTTTCCTAAATGATATATATCTTGAGGATAATATATTTGACTTATCTTTTTGTCCCCAATAATACCAAGCCTAGTGACTTGGAAATATTAAGTATTCAATGCATTTTTCAATGAATGAGTGATATAGGTAGTATCTATTTTAGAGCCAATTTCTTAACTCTGTTTCTAATTAATATTTTAGTTTATGTGACCATAAGTTCTTGAATTCAGATTTGTGAGTTTCTAACACAGAAAAATCTATACTTTACCTCACAAGTTCCTCTGGCTGTTCAGATAAGTGTATTAGTTATACATATATCTTGTATTCTAAAATCATTCTGGTTCCATAAGTGATTAGATAGTTTATGAATTCCAGTATTACAGTCCGTTGACAGTCTTTTCTTCCCCCATTTCCAGTTACCACTAACTTCACCCTGCTTTAACAATGACACCTTGCTAGCAGCTCAGATTTTGACAGCCCATAGGGCAGAATAACTCCCAAAGCGTATATCTGGTTTTACTTCATATTCCTTATTCATTACTCCATGCATTATAGTCTGGCTTCCACCCCATCATGCCACTACAGCTGTTTAATTTTCAGAGATCTTTCATTCTTCTTCTTAATTGATCTCCTTGTATCATTAAAACAAAAGAAAAGCAAAATTTGTCCCTCTCATTCACTGATTTCTATGATTTACTTGCCTTCCCTGTTTACTTGCCACCATTCTGACTGTTCTTTCTATTCTCCTGTAGAATTCCAAATCTCCAGGTAATATCTTGGGTTCCCAGCATTTTCCTCACTATATACTTTCCCTTTGGAAAAATTTGCCAACTTCCATAGATTTAACCCAACCACTTGATTATAGACAAACTTTGTCGACAGCCTAGATCTCCCTAATAATCTCCATACAGGTTGTTCCAGTGGTTTAATGACCAAGTCTAGTTTGTCCCCCAGGCATTTCAACCATAAGGTGAAGAACCTGATCCCACCACAGTGTCGAATATGGTTTGTTAGGAAAGGTTTCTTAGGAGAGGTGAGGTTTGTGCTTAGTCATGAAGGTGATTAGTAGTTTCAGGAGAAAAAGAAGGAGGATAAAAAGGAGTAGTAAAGGGGTAAGAGAGAATAACAGATTGATGGGACAGCAAAATCAAGAAGACCAAAGAGAGCAGGGCATGTCTGAGAACTGCCAGTGTTTGGGTATAATTTATGCTTGGGTACCTGTAGAGGAATGCTGGGGAGAGCAACACTCAGCTTGCAAATGTCTTTGTGTAGCATGTTTGTGGGAAATCATTTATGGATTCTAAGTAGATGAGAGATATGATTTAATTAGTCGATTAAAATATTCATTGTGCAGCTGACAGAGGAATGATCTAAACAAGGCAAAGCTGGAGGCAAAAAGAGCAAGTAAAGAAAAGAGAAAGAAACTCTCCTATAAAAAATTTAAAACCTTTAAATGCTAAATAAGTAAAAATGGAAGGCAAAATGATAAGTAGATATTTGTTGTAAATGCAAACATGGTTAATATCTTTTAATATAAAAAGCTCATACAAATTGATTTTAATATAGAAAAGACATGAACATACATTCACAAACGTATTCATATAGCATTTATACTAAAATGAGAAAACGTTCATCCTCATTTGTTAAACATAGTAATCCAAATTGAACAATAAGAAGACGTTATCGACTGAATGTGTCCCCCCAAAATTTATATGTTGAAGCCCTAACCCCCAATGTGATAGTATTTGGAGGTGGGGCCTTTGAGAGGTAATTAGGTTTATGTGATGGCTTCATGAGAGTGGGGTCTCTGTGATGGGGTTAGTGTTCTTATAAGAAGAGGAAAAGAGCCCAGAGCTCGCTATCTCTCTGCCATGTGAGGAACCAGTGAGAAGGTAGCAGTCTGCAAGCTAGGAAGGGGGTTCTCACTGGAACCTGACCTTGCTGGCACCCTGATCTCAGATGTCCAGTCTCCAGAACTGAGAAAATAAAATTTCTCTTGTTTAAGTCATCCAGTCTGTGGTATTTTGTTATAGCACCCCAAGCAGACTAAAACAGAAGACCTATTTAATTAGCAAATAATTTTATCAAGAATCATAAAATATAAATTTTGATCTCATCTCATACTGAAGATTCTGTCTGAAGGAAATAATATAAAATGTGGAAAATGTGATATGCCTGAAAATTTTATAATAATGTAATTACAAAAGGCAAACGAAATGGAAATAATATAAATTCCAAATATAATTGCAGATAGTTGGTAGAATATTGCTTAGCCACAAAAAATGAAAAAGTACACTAAATGGAAAGGACATAAAAATGAAAAAATGGTATTTGTATATATGTTTTTGGAAAAAGTCTAGAGAGAAAGCACAAACTTATTAATAGGTGATAGAATAGTAAGTGATTTAATAAGATTTCCCTCGATTCTGCAGTTTATTATTTATGTAACTTAAACAAATTTATTATTCGCATCTTTGTAGTCAGAAGCCTGTCTCATCTCTGCCTTTAGATCTCTTCATTCAATTAGTCATGTGCCCTAGGTAATTCCCCTTTAAGTTTTTCCCAACCCTCTAGTACAGTGACTGAGGACATGTCCTATAGCGGCAGAGAGATTGGAAGTCAAATATCTTTCCTACTACTTCCTAGTTCTGTGATTTCTGACAGGTTTTGAACATATCTAAGCTTTAATTTTCTTGTCTGTAAGACCATTTCATATGTGTTTTGTTGAAAACTGAAACCAATAATGTTTGTAAAGAACGAACGCAGTATAAGGGGATTTCGTTTTTATTCCTGATGCCACCCTAATTCAAGGCCTTTGCCATCTCATGCTTAGACGACTCTAGTAAAGTCCAGATTGATCATCTTGACTCCACATTCTCCTGACTCTAAGCCATCCTGTTAGGCCTCAGTGGAATAAGCTTCTTAAAATAGGTTACCTATGTCACTTAGAAGTTTTCTCTATCACTCAACTGTTACCATAGGGCCTGACTTTTAAGGACTCCAAAGTATGTCCACATATATTGAATATTTATTGAAACATGTATATTTTACCATACGAGGCTCTTACTAACAAAAACATTACTATCATAGTGTTTTGTTATATCGTTAAATTGTTATGTTGTTAAAGCTTCTTATAAAAATTTTACCTGGTAATATAAGCTCACTTTTGTTAATGTTGAGGTGCCCTACCTACCAACAATCAGATTTGTTAACTGTTAATCTTTTGCAAGTATTTTTCTGGTTATTTGGTGACCTTAGGTATTGCATTTTTCCGATGTATTAAAACAATTACGACTGGCAAATAGGACAGACGCTGAATTATAATACTCCTTACTCAGAAATCTAGGCTGATGGCAACCAATTTACCAGTCCCGTGGCTAACATTCCAGTGACTGAGTAGCTCAGAGACAATACAATTCTGGCCCACCAGCTTCTTAACCACAGTGATTTTATTAATCCGAATTTCATGTTGAAAAATTTCCTAATTAGGAAATTAGTGTCTTTGAATTTTAGTGTCTCAATGTTAGTGAGGTGGCTAAATGGACCAATTAGAAAAACACAATGTAGCTTCCCACTTGAAGGAAAAGTCTCCTTTTTTTTTCTTTTTTTCTTTTTAGCAGTTTCAATTTATGCTAAAAAATAAATCTACTGAAAAGGAAACTTTCGAACTATATGATGAAGAATTTTAGAGAAACTTCCTTCCTGCTAATTATTATTAGTTTTGTGACCGTGACAGAGACTGTGATCTAAGTCCTAAATCCATTACAGCACATTCAATAAATGTAGGCATATAAAGTATTGTGTCATCTGTAGTCACTTCAAAGTGCATTCAATATCTCGGTTCCCAAGTGCATTCGATTTTATTAAAAGCATTCTGCTGCAACATCCATTCATCCTAATTGGTTTACAGATAGACCCCACCATTCAGGCAAATCCTAATTGCATTTTCCCACAAATCTAGTTTGATTTATGGTTCCTTATTTGCTTTATATTATTTACAATAAATCGGGATAAAATTCTTAAGACATTAAATAAAATTTACAGTAGTCCTTGTACAAATATGAGACTTATGTAAGGATTCTTAACAGTATTTTTGTTGGCTTTTAAAGTTGTTTAGTCAAGCTGTATCCATCTGTGTGATTTCCAGTAATAATATCTTTATTACCTTTCCAGAAATTATATTTCACTTGGTTTTCATGTACAGATTTTTAGAACTAGTTGGAATGAATTATGTATGGAATATTAAAAAAATAGTATGTCCTTCTGTAAGGTTTCAGTGGCTACCTATATATTTGGAACAGAAAAAAATATTATCTAGGGATAGAGTGACAGAGCATCTGCATGAAATTAGGTAATGTCCCTTTGCATTAACAAATCTAAGTGGTAATATTCTAGTCGGTTTTACAAATTATAACTCCTGAAATTCCAAGAGTTAATTTGGAATGGATCTACAGCAGAATTGAAAGAATCTAGTGTTTCAAAATAAGTAAATGGCAGAAATATAAAAACAGAGGATAACAGATACTCAATAAAATTTCCACACTGTTGAGTCATTGCATATTAGCATGGACAATTTTTGTAAAACTAAGCAAAGACTTCCAGGGAACTGTAGGTATGGAACCATTTCTCTAGAGAGCCCATAAAAATTTATGGGAAGAAAGAGGAAGTATAAGTTATCTGTTACAATTTATAAAAAGCCTTCTAGGCATCTTAGAAATGTATTCATTATTTGAAAAGTTTGGACAATTAGAATTTTGAGTTCTGAATCAGAAAGATTGGAGTATATTTAGAATAAGAGATATAAGGGAAAAGAGAAATTGATTTTAAGATAAATACAAAGAAAAAGAGAAAGATCGATAATCTCAAACAAATTTTAAGTCAGTTAAATAAATGAGAGGCTTGCTGTCAACAGCATAAATAATAATTTGGCATCTAAAAAAACTGAAAAAGATGGTTAGGATATGATGAGCAGACAAAATACCTAAATAATTGTTGTAGCTGAATTTTTTAAATGAGAAATTGTCTTTGATCTCTACTGGAATAGAAAAGAGGTCCCCAACACCCATAGTGTCAGTGGAGAACACATGGGGGCAGATTGGACTTTCACCCCAGCCAGCAGTCATAAGAGGGTCTTCCCCCTTCCTGTTGGGGTGGTGTCAGAGGATGCCTCATGGAGGGACAGGTACTGCCTAGCAGTAATGAGGCCACTTCATCTGTGTTGTCAGGGTAGGGAGCAATAATCAGCCACTGCTACCCTTCCCTGTCAGGGAGGTGACAGTGGAGGCCAGTGGTGCTGAAGCTCCCACCCTCACCCAGTGTTAATGAGGCGCTCCCTCCACATGGTTCAACCGAGGCCAGGTGGGATACCCGTACTTCTACCCCAACCTGGTAGTAATCAGGTGGCACC
Organism: Eubalaena glacialis; assembly: GCF_028564815.1. Taxonomy (NCBI): domain Eukaryota; kingdom Metazoa; phylum Chordata; class Mammalia; order Artiodactyla; family Balaenidae; genus Eubalaena; species Eubalaena glacialis. Next base: position 5,766,746 of record NC_083727.1, on the reverse strand, counting down.
CCCCACCTCATTTCTGCTAGAGGTGTCAGAATAAACCAGCTAAAGCATAAGGTTTAAGATCTAGAGTCTCATAACACACCAATGTCCAGGTTTCAATAAAAAAATCAGTTGTCACACCAAGAATCAGGAAGATTGTAAAGCGAATGAAAAAAGACAATCAATAGATGCCACACACCCCCAGTCCCTGGCAAACACCATTCCACTCTCTGTTTCTGAGTTCAGTTTTTTTTTAGATTCCACAAAAAAGTGAGATCATACAGTATTTGTCTGACTTATTTCACTTAGCATAATGTCCTCAAGGTCTATCCATGTCATTCCAAATGGCAGGACTTCCTTCTTTTTATGGCTGAATAATAGTCCATTATATATATATACCTATTTACCCATTAAAAAATTAATTTTTCAAAAATATAAAAAGTGAGGTATCTGTATACAAATAATAATAATACACATATACACATGCACACGCATATGTACTATTGCACTACAACTTTCTGTAAATACATATGCCTGCTGGCTATGTTTACTTTCTTTAGTTTATGTTCTACCACTTCTGGGGGGTGTTAAAATGGTGACATGATGGTAAATAGTAATTTTTTTTGATGTAACTTCTTGGCAAAATAAAAAACTGTTGATTCTTTATCATTTCCCAAAAATATGTTTCAAAATTTATTGCTCCATGAATTGCAAAAGTCCAGGAGTGACATCTCTACAGTTTCCATTATACTAACATTGTTGAGAACGTCCTCCTTTATATATAGCATCCAGCTCAGAACTCTGCACAAAGTAGTTGCTGTATGCATATGGTCATTTAACAACTGAATGAACTTGGCTGAAAAATTCTAATACCAGAACAAATTTTAAATCTTCAGTAAGTAAGAGTAAATCTTGCTTCTCCACTGCCCAGTGTCATTTCAGTTACTTACGTAATCATTTGCTGCGAATAATGTGCTATGTAGTGAAGGACATTTTAAACTCTAATAAATGCCTTTGTGTTACCTCGCTCTTCAATTCCACTTCAGCATTTAATCATCTTAATACGGTATTTCTTAATCTCCTACTCAGTTTCTAATCTTAGTCTTTATGTGTGCTTCAGATAAAATGTATTTGTCATTATATAATATATAGTATTTGTTATATCAGATATATTTTTATATATACTTTGTTAAAATTATTTTTCACACAGATATTAAAAATTAATATAGCATCAAATAACTTAAAATATTAAGATAGGTAAATTATTTGCTCTCTTGTCTATTTAAGAATTAACAAAATAATTGTTTTTATTAAACTAATGGATGACTAATATTTACCTTTTTTTTTTACAAACAGGTAAAGATAATAATGTTTAGACTATATATAAGGAACAATACAGTCGACTATCATTTTCTAATGATAGTCATTCACTAATCACTTTGAATTTTGTAACCTAATAAATTAGTTCATATGTAAATAATGCAGATTTAAAAGTTGTAGTCAATGTGAATAACTCAATATGAAATGTTTCTTCTTTTATAAAACTCATAATTTGGCAGGTGAAAGATTCTCATATAATCTCTTCTAATGTTTCTTTCTCATAAATGCATGTTACCAAATGTATGCTATGCACACACAGTAGACCACCATTTTTCTTCTTAAACTCTCTCATTTATCATCACTTAATTTTATATCACATTTTTATGGTTTTATTTTTAATATTTATAACATGAGAACATATCCTAACATTTTATTTATATAGAAAGATTTGAAGGACATATTTTAAATTTATTTCTGGAGTATTCTACAAAGTATATCAGACCTGAGATTAGAATTTGCAATTATTAAGAATCTTAAAAGTTTTAACACTCTGAACTTAGTTGCTTCTATTAAAATGTTTTCCTTAAACAAAAGTTCAGGCTTTTCTTCGTTATAAAGTGATATTTTAAAGTGACATTTTCTAGGAATGCTTTGTAAAGTAGCTTGAAATAAAGTAAATCCTTAATAGTTATTATAAAATAATTTTCTTCTCCAAATGTTTGTATTAGTGAGATTTCAGTTGTTCATTATTAAGATAATTTGGTTTGTCTTCCAGAACATTTTATACAAAATGAAACATAAAAGCCAGTCTTTTCACTGTGCATTTTCCAATGTGTTTTAAAACCTGATTCCTTTTTTTTTTTTTTTTTCTTTAAAGGTGAGAGGCCCTCCAACTGCAGGAGCATTTAAAGAAAGACCAACGAAGCCCACAGCATTTCGAAAATTTTATGAACGAGGGGACTTCCCAATTGCCCTTGAACATGATTCGAAAGGAAACAAAATAGCGTGGAAGGTAAGTCAGGGCACAGCTGGGAGAACCAGCTGTGCTCCCTGTAGAAGTGACATTTCCCAATGTCGAACAAAGTTGGCTGATAAGTAAATAAGCTGGAGTGATTTCTCAGTGAATGGAAGATGGTAGGTAAGCTCTAAGAGAAAGCCCCCCTGTGTCAGCTGTCCACCTTGACTAACAATTAAATTATAGCCTGCAAAAAAGAAAATGACAGAGTTGCTTTGCCTTAGAGAATTGTGTGCTGACCAATTCATCTCTATTTTTATGAGAACCTGGCATCCCAGCCTGTTTCAGGCAGTCCATCAAATTATGGAACTGGTGGCTGGATACAAAGAACAACAGCCATTTATCTCCCCCACATTTCACCTTCCTGCAGGACACTTCCAAATGGAAGCTTTAATTACCTGAATGGATAGGTCAAGATTGTCTGCTCCCTGGAAATGCAGTGTGGAATACAAAAAAAGGCCGGTTCTCACTGCCTCCCTCTCCTCTCTGTCTGCAGCACGTGTCAGCCAGCACAGTGGCTGTCATACGTGCCCTGTTAGAGGCTGACCTCCGGCGCTGAAACCATTACAGCACCGACATTTTTCTGACAAAAGGTTAATTGGTTTCAAAATAAATGTATTGCCTAATGACTCCATTTTAATGTGGCTGTTTCTTTCTAAAAGGTTCACTGATGTTATTTGTAAAAACTTGCCAATCTCTTAACTGAAGAAGGCTTTTACATTTAATTTGAAAAATGAATGCTGATCTCTAACCAGCTTCTGCTATTTAATTATTTTTTGTTATCAAGGACTTTACTTTGGGTGATATTTATCAGCTAAAAGGGCTTCTCTGCCTAAAGAAAGAAAAGCAGTTGCACATGTGTGAGCATCACATCAGGTTAAGGAACATAAAAGGCTTTGCCAAATATCATTTTAAATTTAGCAATTGATCCATGTAATAAAAAAGTCCCACAGTAGTATCTGAAGGGTGAACGTCAGGATTGTTTATAATTAGTAACAAATAAATTTATGTTAAAAAATAAAAATGATCAAAGTGTAGAATTCATCAAAGTAAATAGCTTAGAAATTCATTAAAATTAACCTTTTCCTTCTTTTATGGAAAAACTGAAAGAATTGTTTGCATTATTTCTAGTATGTCTTTAAATGTTTTCATATAATTATCAAACATTTTGAAATCTTGAGCAGTCACATGATATCCAGTTATTGAACTTAGAATTATTAAAAATTGGCAAGAGAAATCTGAAGATATCCTTGTTATTAAGTTTTGTCATAATTTTTTTAGGAGAATGAAGGACATTATTATCCTGGTTTTAATCATCTCTCTTAAAATTTGCATTTGTTATGTGAAAATGTGCATAATGAGAAAAAATTTATAGCAAGTATAACTAATTTAGATATTTTATTCTTAAAAACTTTAATTTGGGGTTTTGTTTGTATTTGATTAGTTAGATGGATTTTGTGTTTGTTTGTCTATGTACCAATTCATTCACTATAACATAGTGCAGGTTCTTAAGAACTTGATTCCTTTTGAGTAAAAGAATATGCCATATTTCTTTATAAAAAGTGAGTAGATTTTTGGTGTTTTAAGTAATTTTAGCACATAAAAATTCTATCAATAAAAAGAATTCATAGATTTTTCTGACCTGTTTGAATAATCGTATGAGTAATTTTTAGAAATGTCAAGAGACTAGAAAAAATTCATCTTGAAAATAATAAAAATATAGGATGAATCATTTTGCTTTATCTTTGATAATCCAACAGTCAGATGGGATATAAATTGCTTTTCTTTCTTATAACTATATTAATTCTTTTAAGCTACTATTGACTATTGTACTGATTCAGCAAGCTAAAAAGTCAGAATAAAGAGGAAGCAATTTATTTGCTGCCACTGGTAGGATAATAGCATACATTTAAAGAAACATCTTATCCTATAACCAGTAGACTTCTACCTTTTAAAGCTTTATCAACCGGATTTCAATTGTACTACTGTAATGTTGAAGATAAAACATTAAAATTATTAAGCACAGGCTTGTGAGCAGTCTCTCAATATATTCATATTTATTCCTTGGCACATGTACTATGGGGAAAGTCTGGTACTTGGTAAGACCAGAGGCCTTCTTTTAGGATGCCATTTCTAAGGAAGGGACCTCGAATGTTGAAGGTGCAGGGCTCCGCATGCACCCCACAAGAACAAACTAACTGAACAACCCCAGACCCTGAACTGTACTTCGCCATGTGTGGACAGAGCCCTGGTCAAGCAAACTTCTCATCTCATGTCATAGCTCGCCCCTTGCTGAAGGCTCCTGAGTATCTCTGATTCCCAGGAAAATACCTGTCCTCTCTCCACACTCCCTGTGACACCCCTGGGGCTCCAAGGGCGGTGGTGAGTACCTGAAATGGTGTGTATAATTAAGTGGCAAGGAGATCCATTTCCTTTATCAGAATTTCAAGAGGCCTGAAAGACCAAGAAGTCACTGCCCTAAACCCTGATGAAGACTTCCCCAGCATCTCAGGCTCATTCCAGTCTGTGAAGTTGCTGAGAGAGGATCCCTGCCCAAGACCTCAAATTCCCCCTCTTTTTGTTCTGGATTAGCTGACCTGATCATCACCATATTAGATATCACCATATATCCTTGAAATAATAAAGGCACTCTACTACGGTAATACTTAATAAATGACTTACTAAAGTCAGAACGTAGAAGTAAGAGTTAGAGACAGGCAAATGTCTTCGCAAGGGTAGGTTTCTCAACCCCACATCCTGAGCTACCATCATAGTTTAGGGCACATGAAATGGTCATTTGTTCCACATGTCAAAACAACAGGGCAGACCAAATGCCACAATCCGTGCAGTTTAGTATATTCCTTGCGGTATCACTAAAGATCCGAGCACTGTCTAATGCAACTTTCTGCAGTGGTGGAAATGTTCTCCATCTGTACTGTCTAATACATTACAAGTAGCCATATGTGGCCGTTAAGCACTTGAAATGTCCCCAGAGAGACTGAGGAACTAAATTTTAAATTTTAATTAATTTTAATTTAGCCACATGGTTACCATATTAGACAGTGCTGCTCTACATTAAGATAATGACAGTCAAGTAGAGAACAAATGTATGGATACCAAGGGTGAAAGGGGTGGGGTGGGAGGAATTGGGAGACTGGGATTGACACATATACATTATTGATACTATGTATAAAATGGAAACATACTGTATAGCTCAGGGAACTCTACCTAATGCACTGTGGTAACCTAAATGGGAGGGAAGTCCAAAAGCGAGGGGATAGCTGTATGTGTATGGCTGATTCATTTTGTTGTGCAGTGGAGGCTAATACAACATTGTAAAGCAACCATACTCCAATAAAAATTAATTTAAAAAAAAAGTTAAATGCCCAAGATTTAGAGCTGGTTTCCTGTCTTATGATGGACTCCTCATTGTGTTTGTGGATTTTATGAAGGCTCTTTACTGCCTACTTTTTTTATTGCCATATCTCTAGATATTCTCCTAAGTAAATATGTAATCTCTAAATATTCAGGATGTAGTAAAATAAATCATTTAGCACAAGAAAAAGATAATGACAGTCAAAAATAAATGCCTGAACCTGCTAGCCAGATAGGAGACTATAGCTATGTAAGAATTTTTATTAAAATGAAAAAATAAGACTGATATGTGCATCTTTGTCATGGCTGGGCTTATACATTCCTTGGTTAACATGAAAGAAGTTTTGTAAAATATTTGTAGTCAAATTTTCTATATACTTATCGGTGGCAAGTTAATGATTATGAAAGATGATAGATTTAATCTAGATTATGAAATGTACCAGGCAAGCTCTGCATACTTTTTTATTTTTAAATACGCATTTTCTAAATACAGCTGAAGAATTCTTGATTGTGAATGGTTGAATCCATTACAAAGCATACTAATTGCTCTAAACATTAATCCACTTACTTTTCTGCATTTTCTTGACTTTACTAACTTTCAGGAAACATGACTTTGTTCTGTTGCTGATATGTTCAGTATCCAGAGTACAAGCAACAGAAGTTGATCAAGAGCCAACCCTTCTGAATAAGTTACAAAGCAGATAATCAGCATGAACAATGGACATTTAAAAATTGTGTTTCCACACCTTAAATTTCCATTATTCAGTCTCCTGTAATTTTGTGATATGAGTCATACCCCTTTATAAGCATAGTGTGGGGTGGGGTGAGGCTCTACCTAGAGGACATTCTGGAGACAGAAGAAGTGTCATACAAACTTGCAGAGCTTTCGGCACATTGTCTCAACTTCTTCTACTTAAAGGAGAGCTGTCTGGCCTTACATTTAGGTCTTTAATCCATTTTGAGTTTATTTTTGTGTACGGTGTTAGGGAGTGTTCTAATTTCATTCTTTTACATGTAGCTGTCCAGTTTTCCCAGCGCCACTTATTGAAGAGGCTATCTTTGCTCCACTGTATATTCTAGCCTCCTTTGTCATAGATTAGATGACCATAGGTGCATGGGTTTATCTCTGGGCTTTCTATCCTGTTCCATTGATGTATATTTCTGTTTTTGTGCCAGTACCATACTGTCTTGATTACTGTAGCTTTGTAGTATAGTCTGAAGTCAGGGAGCCTGATTCCTTCAGCTCCATTTTTGTTTCTCAAGATTGCTTTTGATATTCAGGGTCTTTTGTGTCTCCATACAAATTGTAAAATTTTTGTTCTAGTTCTTTGAAAAATGCCATTGATAATTTGATAGGGATTGCATTGACTCTGTAGATTGCTTTGGGTAGTCTAGTCATTTTCACAATATTGATTCTTCCAATCCAAGAATATGGTGTATCTCTCCATCTGTTTGTGTCGTCTTTGATTTCTTTCATCAGTATCTTATAGTTTTCTGCGGTAGGTTTATTCCTAGGTATTTTATTCTTTTTGTTGCAGTGGTAAATGGGATTGTTTCCTTAATTTCTCCTTCTGATCTTTCATTGTTAGTGTATAGGAATGCAAGTGATCTCTGTGTATTAGTTTTGTATCCTGCGACTTTACTAAATTCATTGATGAGCTCTAGTAGTTTTCTGGTGGCATCTTTAAGATTTTCTATGTATAGTATCATGTCATCTGCAAACAGTGACGGTTTTACTTCTTCTTTGCCAATTTGTATTCCTTTTATATCTTTTTCTCCTCTGATTGCCATGGCTAGGACTTCCAAAATTATGGATTAAAGACCTAAATGTAAGGCCAGACACTATAAAACTCTTAAAGGAAAACCTAGGCAGAACACTCTTTGACATAAATTGCAGCAAGATCTTTTTTGGCCTGCCTCCAAGAGTAATGAGAATAAGAATAAAAATAAACAAATGAGACCTAATGAAACTTAAAAGCTTTTGCACAGCAAAGGAAACCATAAACAAGACGAAAAGACAACCCTTGGAATGGGAGAAAATATTTGCAAAAGAATCAACAGACAAAGGATTAATCTCCAAAATATACAAACAGTTCATGCCACTCAATATCAAAAAAACAAACAACCCAATCAAAAGATGGGTGGAAGACCTAACTAGACATTTCTCCAAAGAAGACATACAGATGGCCAACAAACACATGAAAAGATGCTCAACATCACTAATTATTACAGAAATGCAAATCAAAACTACAATGAGGTATCACCTCACACCAGTCAGAATAGCCATCATCAAAAAATATACACACAATAAATGCTGGAGAAGGTGTGGAGAAAAGGGAACCCTCTTGCACTGTTGGTGGGAATGTAAATTGATACAGCCGCTGTGGAGAACAGTACATAGATTCCTTAAAAAACTAAAAATAGAACTACCATATGACCCAGCAATCCCACTCCTGGGCATATACCCAGAGAAAACCATAATTCAAAAAGACACATGCACCCCAATGTTCATAGCAGCACTATTTACAATAGCCAGGTCATGGAAGCAACGTAAATGTCCATCAACAGACGAATGGATAAAGAAGAGGCGGTACATATATACAGTGGAATATTTCTCAGCCATAAAAAGGAATGAAATTGGGTCATTTGTAGAGACATGGATGGACCTGGAGACTGTTATACAGAGCGAAGTAAGTCAGAAAGAGAAAAACAAATATCATATATTAACGCATATATATGGAATCTGAAAAAATTGGTGTAGACGATCTTGTCTGCAGGGCAGAGGTGGAGACACAGACGTAGAGAACGGACATGTGGATACCAGGGGGGGAGGGGGGGTGGGATGAACTGGGAGATTGGGATTGACATATATACACTATTGATACTATGTATAAAGTAGATAACTGGTGAGAGCCTGCTGTATAGCGCAGGGAACTCTACTCAGTGCTCTGTGGTGACCTAGATGAGAGGGAAATTCAAAAAGGAGGGGATATATATGTATGTGTAGCTGATTCACTTTGCTCTACAGTATAAACTGGCACGATATTTTAAAGCAACTATACTCCAATAAAACATAATAATAACAAAAAAGGAGGGTTGAAACAAGGCATAAGTGTAGAATGTGGTCCTTTGGTGGAAGGGAGCTTTAAATTGCACCAAAGTCAAGCATTAAAGCACGAGTCATAGGAGAATATAAAATTATGTGGGCGTTTACACCGCTTTTCTGGGAACTATCCTCTCGCTTCTGCCACTAGACATTCTCCACCCATCAGTTTAAGACAACCTTCAGGTCTCCTGAGGAGTTGTCTTCTCCCTCTTCCCCTTCCTCATCTTCTTCTCCTTCCTTCTCCTCCCCCACCTCCCTCTACTTTCCCTTCTCCTTCCCTTCCTCCTCCTCCCCTTGCCCCTCTCCTCTCCACCCTCACTATTTTCCTTCTCCTCTCCTTCCTCCTCTTCCTCCCCTTTCCCTTTCTCCTTCCTCCTTCCTTCCCTTTGTTACTTCCCAGAATCCACATTTCCTCCCCTCGTTTCCCCAGGAGAAGGAGCCAGGAGTCCATTCTAGTTCCCTATTTGGGGCAGGAATCTGAAATCACTTCAAGTAGTCACTCAAAAGAACTTGAAATACTACTTGTTACTTACACACTTAATGAGGAGCAAACTATGAATCATCGGTGCACTATGAAATTCACTGTTTTATTATAAATTCTAATTCCAAGACATTTTTTAAAATTGTGCGAGAATACTATTTTATAGTATTCAATGTAGACCTTGGGAGAAAGAGTTGGAGAAGAATAGTCACATTGGATTTTAAAAAATAACTATATGGTGTTATAAACCATTCAGTTATTCTGATGAACTAAGATGAAAACAGCTACAACTCCACTAAGGTGTCTCTAAATTTCTTTACTTTATAGACATTTTGTTGCATCAGATATTGGTGGAAATCACCTTTCTCCATCTGTCCTTGATACCGTGCTACGTGACAGAATGTGACATGCACGGGCATGCACTGAGCGTCTTGTTTTCCACTAAATTTCTTATGATCATGCTTAAGGATGTTCCAGATATTAGAAAGGTTTGAATAAGAAATAGACATTAACTGTCTAGCCAAATCAAGATACAGTGAAAACCCTATGACAAATGTGACTAAAATCGCAAACTTTCAAACTGTCTCAAAAAGGGAAAAGCTCAAAATGGACTTGTACTTTGCCTCAAACCCCCCCTCTCAGCACCTTATAACCCCTCATATGGCAATGTTGTGGTGACATTTGTTTAACCAATAAGTAATATGTGTATGCATTTATATGTTTTATCCCACTTTAATACTAAAAGATTTTAAGTTGTTTTACAAAGAACTATAAAATACAGAAATTTAGCATATAATAGGAAAGATGAGAGAAAATGAAAACCAGATAGGGTCTACAATGGAGCCAATAGCAAGGCTAATGAAAATGACATATCCTAAAGACTTCAAAGGCAGGGACTCTGTCTGTATTCCAGTTTGTTTACTCCTTTATCCCAGTGCTATGCCTGAAAGAGTATCTGGCACAGAGTTGGTGCCCAGTGATGTGTACTGAATGAATGTAAAACATCCTGCAACTGGTTTTGCTTCTCTAGACACTGTTTCGCGACCACGCGTCTCACTCTCTAGGCCTTACTCTCATCTGTGATGACCATGTACTGAATGATTGGTGTGGCTCTTTTTAATTGGGAGGTCTAAGAAAGTTTGTTTCACAATTACTAAAATATCTATATTTTGAGATGTTCACGAAATACTTCAAAGAACAAACATTGATTAGAAATTAGCCATAGAGGCCAAGTCTTCTGGTAGCAAATTAAGAAGATCAGCACCAGCAAGTTAATTTGAATGCACAGTCCAGAGTTATATGCAATAGTTTCTGTAGGTTGAACTTTTACCTTGAAAAGGCTTAGGTTATACGTAATGCTTTCCCAATGATTACTGATTTCTTAAATTTCTTAAATTCCAAAATGACAAGTTTGTTTTTCTTTCTAAATGACTCAAAATGTATGTCCAGTCTGGACATCCAAGTAAAGAAATGCTGTGCCTAAGTTAATTAAATGCCTAAATTTGTTTTAAAAATTTCTGCTGATGGTGGCTGGACTATACCTTCAATTCTGTATCGACCCCCTAGTTGCTAACACTCATATGTGACTCTATTCAGAATTTTTTCCTCCAGTGTTCTCTTTTTTTTTTTTCAGTTCTTAGAGGCATTTGTATTCATGAACTATAAATAGCTCTGTCAGTGTGACTGTTTTCATTGACATAACTGATAATTTCCTACCAGGAAAAACATTTATGAATATAATTATTATTGAAATGTGCACTAATTTTCTTACAATTAAGATCAGCCCCAAACCATGATAGCTCATTATCTGTAAATACTACTGCATTTTAAAGTAAGTCACACTGTGATATGATACCTAATCCATTAACCCTCAGTATATTGTCTCAAAACTCTATAATTTTGATTAATAATTTAGTCCTCTGGTGCCTTCAATTTCTTAATGTTTCAGTTTCTTAAGGATTCAAAAAATTAATGCCGTATCTATTACCCCGTTAGGCAAAATCGATATTGATCTTTAAAATCTTATAAGCAAATTTATTTGAGTTGAATAATTTGTTGCACATGAAGAAGAATGAATGCATTCATGGAATTGTCCTGGGCTTCTGTTTCTTTTGATAACTGTCAAAGTTTGAGTTTGGATAACAGGCCTTAGTAGAATTTGTAAGGCAAATTTTACAAGAGAAGTGACAATTTACCTGATTTTTCTACAAGAGAGCTGCCACATTTCCACTATTAATTCCTCTGTGATTAATTAATAGACAGAGCTTATTCTAGAAGTCTTGAAAAAAATAATCTCCTGGCAATTACTGTGCTGTTCTATGTTTTTTGGAGGAGGGGACTGCATGAACAATTAATGCCATTCTTTTATTTGATGTGAATTGCTATGTCTTAGAAGGGTACAGCATGAAAATACAGCCATGTATCAGAAATAACTTTAATTTAAATTGGTTAGATGACCTCTGAAAGCTAGATGAAAGATTTTCTGCTGAATGGGCTGGTGCTCCCTGCTGCCTATATAATTTATGTGAGAAATTAGTGTGAATGGTTCACTTTTATGGAGCAGTGCTGCTTGTAGAAAGCCTGCAGAAACAATTTTCCCCCAAGCCTCCATCTGTTCTTCAAACTAGGGCATATGCCATCTCATCGAGCTTGAAAGTCAACTGATTTATAACTCCTGGAAAGTGCATAGATTGAAAAGAAAGGTCGGCCGCTGCTATGTGACAGTGATTTGGTAGGCATCGGCTAAAGACAATTCACATCCCAAGAGAAACAAGCAGTGCTGTAAGTTTCATCTCAGTGGACTGACATCTAGAAGAAAAACAAATCACTCCTGCTTTTCAAGTTACGCAACCCCCTGCTGTTGAAAAGTAGGCGTGGTCTTTGCAGCGCAAGGGTGCCACAGCTAAGATACCCTATCACTCTCCCATGAAGAAGTGGGATTGTTGCCACCCGCCCAGTGATACATGTTGCCATCTCAGAAATATCAGTACTCCAATCTTTAAACGAAAAATGTGTGTTGCTGCTTTTCAGAAAGTCTGGTTTGGGGACACAAGTCGGGCTTTGACGTTTTTTCTGTATCTGCCCGGAGGGCGAAATTCCATATCTGTTCCAATTAGTAATTTAATGAATGGTTCCCTCTCTGTCTTATCACTTGTCACATAGCCCATCTCTTTACTGAAGCACTTTTGAGATCAAAAGTTCTTTGACAGATGACAAATGGAATCAGATTGATGGCATGAGAGTAAAAAAAAAAATCAATGTTTGTTTGATGTTTTTATTTAGAGTGGTCAGTGTCTCTTTATATTTGAGGCTTCTAGATACTTAGTAAATTTTCAACCCCCTGAAGTTATATTAAAGTTTCTCCTTTTCTTTCAGGTAAAATCTAAATAAAGTATTAATAAATAATCATATCAATTTTAATACATATTTGAGGCAAAAATTTCAGGAAATTATATTTTACCTTTATCAAAAGAAGGTTATCCTGGCTTTGAAAGTTGTATGCAAAAATTAATTCTGGTAGAATAATCAGCTAAACTCATGTAAAAAATACAAATTTTTATCCTTATTATTGCTTATAAAGGTTTATTCTCAATATGAAATATATACATTTTATTTTATAAAATAAAAAATATTGAAAAGTAGAAGGAATACATGAATCAATCATCTTTCCACCATTCACTGAATGCAACTGTTAACATTTTTCAAAGTATTTCTGTCTTATCTTTCTTCTTCCCAGTTGTGATCATAGTATATATAATAGTTTGTAAAAAAATATTTGTCATTGTATGGTATATGAAAATTGTATGCACTTATTCTTAGATTTTCTGACTTTGTTATAGTTTAAAATAATAGATGATTATTTTAGAAAATTTTGAAAATGAATAAAATGTATACATAAGATAACATTCATCCGAAGATAACCACTTTCAGTATATTGTTTTAGTTCAGTCTGTCTTCTGCATGTGTGTTTTTAGCTTTGTTAAAACTGTGTTTCATATGATGATTTGTGTGTGTGTGTGTGTGTGTGTGTGTGTGTTTTAACATCTTTATTGGAGTATAATTGCTTTACAATAGTGTGTTAGTTTCTGCTTTATAACAAAGTGAATCAGTTATACATATAAATATGTTCCCATATCTCTTCCCTCTTGCGTCTCCCTCCCTCCCCCCCCCCTCCCTATCCCACCCCTCTAGGTGGTCACAAAACACTGAGCTGATCTCCCTGTGCTATGCGGCTGCTTCCCGCTAGCTATCTATTTTACGTTTGGTAGTGTATATATGTCGATGCCACTCTCTCACTTTGTCCCAGCTTACCCTTCCCCCTCCCCATATCCTCAAGTCCATTCTGTAGTAGGTCTGTGTCTTTATTCCCGTCTTGCCCCTAGGTTCTTCATGACCTTTTTTTTTTTTTATTTCTTAGATTCCATATATATGTGTTAGCATACGGTATTTGTTTTTCTCTTTCTGACTTACTTCACTCTGTATGACAGACTCTAGGTCCATCCACCTCACTACAAATAACTCAATTTCATTTCTTTTTATGGCTGAGTAATATTCCATTGTATATATGTGCCACATCTTCTTTATCCATTCATCTGTTGATGGACACTTAGGTTGCTTCCATGTCCTGGCTATTGTAAACAGAGCTGCAATGAATATTTTGGTACATGACTCTTTTTGAATTATGGTTTTTTCAGGGTATATGCCCAGTAGTGGGATTGCTGGGTCATATGGTAGTTCTATTTCTAGTTTTTTAAGGAACCTCCATACTGTTCTCCATAGTGGCTGTATCAATTTACATTCCCACCAACAGTGCAAGAGGGTTCCCTTTTCTCCACACCCTCTCCAGCATTTATTGTTTGTAGATTTTTTGATGATGGCCATTCTGACTGGTGTGAGATGATATCTCATTGTAGTTTTGATTTGCATTTCTCTAATGATTAATGATGTTGAGCATTCTTTCATGTGTCTGTTGGCAATCTGTATATCGTCTTTGGAGAAATGTCTATTTAGGTCTTCTAACCATTTTTGGATTGGGTTGTTTGTTTTTTTGATATTGAGCTGCATGAACTGCTTGTAAATTTTGGAGATTAATCCTTTGTCAGTTGCTTCATTGGCAAATATTTTCTCCCATTCTGAGGGTTGTCTTTTCGTCTTGTTTATGGTTTCCTTTGCTGTGCAAAAGCTTTTAAGTTTCATTAGGTCCCATTTGTTTATTTTTGTTTTTACTTCCATTTCTCTAGGAGGTGGGTCAAAAAGGATCTTGCTGTGATTTATGTCATAGAGTGTTCTGCCTATGTTTTCCTCTAAGAGTTTGCATATGATGATTTTTAAGGAACCCAAAGGAACATTCAAGGACCTAATTAGAAGAGGAGATTAATAATGGACATAATGGCCACAAGAGTATTAATAATGAATAGTTTTGTCAAATTTAACAAGAGCAACAACGAAATAGATAACCATAGTTTAATATGCATTTTAAAGTTTCCAGTGGTCATTACTCAAGGCCTTTGGAAGAAATATGTGCCAATATGTGTCTCTGTGTAGCTTTGCTTTGGGCTAGGTACATGTGGCTTCTCCTTAAGCAATTCTGAAGCTACCATGCCAACCACGTTAGTGGATTCGCCACTGTAAACATGTTGTTAATATATTTTTGGAGAATAGCAAGAGATATTAAGAAAAAGGTTTATTGAATATGAAACACATTTCTTACTATTGGGAAAAGTATAAAAAAATGAACAAAGATAGTCAACAGAATCACTATAAAATCAGTCTCTGCCTTCAATCTAAGGCATATCCCTTACAAGAAAAAATCCTGAAGAATTTCCGAGATTGCATTCCAGTCTGAATAAGGTAAAAACTCATAAAACCTTCAAGCCATAAATTCCCCTTTCTTGAGTTCTTATTTAGATTCATCTCTCTCTGTTCATGTATATGTTTAGGGAATTTTATAAGAAACAGGTACATGGGTTGAATATTTCTGAATCCTTGACTATCTTGAAAATATAATTTTTCAACTTTCATACATGAAACACATTTGATTCAAATTAACATTCTTAAATTACAACTGTCCCCCTCCAAATCTCTGAAGAACGTAACACCATTATATTCTAACATATAATTGCTGAGAAACTAAGGCCAGTGTGATTTTTATCCCTTTGATCTGTTTTTGTTTGCTTGTTTATTTTGTTTGACAGTCTGGGTAAATGCATTATTTGTGTATAATTAGAAGTTGCTACCATGCTTATTTTTTGTTTTCATTGAGCTTTTCTTTAATATAGTAAGCTTATTTTGTCTACTTACTTGATTATTATTTTTGTTACAATTTTTAAATCCTTTCTTAGAACAAATATGTGTAGACTGTAAACTTATATTTTATCCTGTCATTTCTATCACTGTCTCCCTCAATATTTTTATCTTTTTATTCACTTTTAAAAAACTTATAAGAGAGCTTTCTTATATTTTCTATTTTCTTTAGTAACAATTTGTCTACTAGTGCCTCAAGTTCAAATTTTACTTCCACTGCTATAGCTAATCTTGCAAATCTTTGTATTGCTGACTCATATCATTGTACATACTGGCTTAAAAATTATTGTACAAATAAGTTTATCACAGAAAATGTTCTGATATTTTATCTGTATTTTGTAATTCAGATAAGCAAAAATAAAAATATGAATCAACCATAGTCCCACAACCCTGAGGTAGCCTCTTTTGCATTATTAGTGTTAACTATTCAGACCCTTTTTTCTCTCATACGCAAATCTATGTATGTATGCAAATTTTATAAAACATTTCACTCATACTTCATAACTTTTTTCAAGTAATTACAAGTCATAACTTGCATATGCACTTTAAAAATCATTTTGGGAAGCTCTAGAGTGCTCCATAATTTAACCAATTCCATATTGTTGGATAGTAATGCTTTCCTTAGGTATTAATGCTTTTCTTCAGTATTTTGCTATAATGAGCACTACTATTATCAGCATCATTGTACATTTTGTATATATTATGTCTTGCAGATATGTCTGATTGTTCCCTAATGGTACAAATCTCATTTTTTTAGCTTTTGCCTATTTTCATCATATGGATTTCTGCTCTTCTTTCATAAAGATTTGGCTTCTTGAACACTTGAGCATGGCCATTTCTCAAAATCACTGATTACTAAAGTAGTGCATTTAAAGGGGCTTCCTCAGCATCTAAGTCTATAAGATGATATTCTGTTTCCTTTCTGTGCAGGATATTTATAAAACCCATTATTTTCAATTTTACCTCAATCTAGAATTGGTGTTTGCCAAGACTTAGAACATGTCATTGTGCTTGACCTCATTCATTCTCTGCTTGGAGACCGGTGAGCTCTCCTTATCAGGTATATTTAGGTGGACTGCCAAGCTCTCAGCCAATCCCTAGTGTCCGGTATGAACATGCTTCAACTGGTTCTGTTCTGTTGGCATAAAAAGGCATAAAAAGGAATTATCTGTGACTTCTGACAGTGATATAGATGGAGTAGGCAAATCCCAGAAATGCACACATACTCAGCTGTGTTTTTCTCTGCCCTTACCTGTAGCATTTTGCTTGTGGGGCACACCACTTTCTAGGATGCAGTGCAGTGTGCTGCCAGGGGTCTCTGTCCCTACTCCTGTTCAATTGTTTTCTGAGAGTTGGCTGTGACTGGATGTGGGTGTGATACTTATGGGGATGAGAATGGAAAAGATCGCACTTTGTCTTAAAAAGCAAGTACTTCACAGCAGCAGGATACTGTTCTACTCCACGCCCACCCCTCAGTGGAGTTTGTTCTAGACCTTATGTTTCTGAGGGGGCAGAAAGTGTAGGAGGGATTCAAAAAAAAAAACAAGAAAAACACCTACCAGCTTTAGGATGGGTGCCTCTGGTTGCAAAATACAAGTTGACCATGAACAGTGGTTTTGCAATCCAGTTCCATTGTACTCTTCATCTGTAGAAATTCCTTTTCTTCCTGCTTGTGCATTCATTATTATACCTGGTTTTCAGTTACATGTTATGTTCTCCTCTTTTTCTGCATCTTCATAGGTAATTTGATGGCATGTTGGGAGACACTGTGTCAGAGACTCTTGTCCAGAAGCTGTTTAAAATAACAGAGTCCTATTTAGTTTTGTCCATTATTGGACTGAATTCTATTACAGAGAAGTGATGTGATTTCATCAATGCCCAGGCAACAGTGACTCATCTACTAATAAAGGAATTGAATATTTATAATAAGTGAGACACAGTGATGTGCTCTGTAGCCTGCTTGATATGGACTCTGGTCCTAAGAAGTTTATTGGCTAGAATAGATCACTATCCAACAAAGAAACTGAGAAGTGTCCAAAGGGTACATATCAAGTCTTCAATTGCTTCCTCTTGCATAGCTCATAAATTTTTTTTTTTTGGGCCGAATCAACATTTATTTTCTCACAGTTCTGGAGGTGGGAGGTCCAAGAAGACTAAGGTGCCGGCAAAACTGGTTTCTCCTGAAGCCTCCTCCTTGGCTTGCGTACGGCTGCCTTCTCACTGTGTCCTCACATGGCTTTTCCTCTGTATATGTGCATCCCTGGTGTCTCATAAATTCTTAATCCTTTATTCAGTGTGTGTTTAACATTTGCTACTTTAATTATTTGGTTCAAATAATTTTTGTAGACAAATATTTAAAACGTGAGGCTCTACAAAATTTCTATCAGTTCATAAATTTGTATATATTTCAGTGAATGCAGTCGCCTGACACTTTTGATTTTTCCTCCTACTTGTCTATTTATTACTATATAGACAAATAGTAAATTTTACCTATAAAATGACCTTGAGGTGATCAATCCACATACCTATATATCTACATATTGTGGCAATCCCAAGTATAAATGAGATATCACTGACTCCAAAATTCTATACTGTATTTTGAAACATATACTGATTTCAAGTGTGATTTCAAGTGGTCTCTCCACGGGTACGGGTTCTGAACTGATTTTTATGTGAATCGGACTCCACTTTTCTTCACCAGGTTATTGCCCATCACTTCCTCTTCATTTCTGAGAACTTGATATTTGCCTTTCTTACTTTTGAGAATGGCCATGGATTTTCATAATCTTTCATCCAGCTTTTTATAGCTTTTTATGGTCATATTGATCAGAAGTCTTTTTATAGGATTGTTTTCTCAATTAGCCTAATATCTTATCCTAGATACAGAGAAAGAACTATCTTAAGATACAACCTTTTTCCATTGTAAGACCAAATCTAAAATGCTCCCACTTAAGAAAATCGATGAAATAAAATACTCTTTGTATTTCTCATGCAAGTCTTTTATTTAAACAACTGTAATTAGCTAATTTATATTACATGATTTTGTGTGTGTGTATGTGTGTGCGCACATAATCAAACACAGACAAATACTAAATCTATTTTGAAGGTAGTAAAATTTGGACTTGGAAAAATCACAAGGAAAAGACATAAAGATTTTGTGCCAACCCTAATTCTCATATTTGTAAATATAATGTGTGTGTGTACATATGTATGTGTGTTTATATAGATATCTTGTTTCTATTGGAGTTAAGATTTCAATTTTCATTCAGTAAAATTTAACCAGAAAATTAAGGATGATGGGGTGACTCTAAGGAGACCTATATCTTCTCATTATTTATATCTGGTAATACTGAGTCGCTTGGGAAGCATTAGCCCATCAATTGAAAAACATCTTTTAAATGCTTTCCATGTGCAGTAAGTTGTATAAAATTTTACTAAACATAATTATTTTTTAAAAATCAACAAAGTATAACACTGTATTGAAGAGATTTAGTTTTTTATAAATTATCCTTCACAGAACAAATCACTTTAGATTTATTAATTTCTATTTTTGAAGAATTTCTTGGGTAATGAAGTATTTGTATATGCACAAAGTAGATTGCTCTTTTATGAACATTATTCTTTTTTCTTTATATTTTTTAAAATGCAATACAGGCAGTGCTAGTGTACTAGACTGGTAATATTAAAACCACAAGTCAAAAGATAGAAAAGTTAAGATTTTTATAATTCTGTCTGGGAATCTAGCTTTTTCTGCCTGTGTTTGTTATAATTTTAACACTTCATTATTGTAACTTATTACATTTAATAAACTAACAGTTGGGACTAGCTTCACATCTCAAGCAGCAATTTAGCAGATGATTCATTTCATGAAGAAGAAATGAAGACTCTCATGATTGTTTCTGTGTCATTGGGAAAAGCATTGGCTAGTTGCAATATTACCGGTAATATTTTCTCTGGTCAACAATGTTAGAATTTAGGTCAGTTTGCAGAAATAATGATGTCTAAACCCAATGAATACATCCTCTACAGAATATGCTAGTATTGTACAAAACTTTTTTGGTAAGAAATTTTGCATGTTATTAATATAAAATATCACTATTTGGCTTCTTAAATAATAACCTTGGTTTTTCTCATCATTTTCTGTCTTGTACTTTATACATCAGAAACCTTTGCTCTTGTGGATTCCCAAACATGTCATCTTGTTTCGTACCTCTTAACCTTTACTCATGGTTTAGTTACCCTGCTCTGGGAAACCAGCACGTCCTATTATTAGTCTCAAAGTTGAGCAAGATAGAAATCTGTTTCCATGTCTCCCCTTGTGATGGCAGATTTTGAAATGACGGAGGCAGAGCATTATTTAACTTCGACTTACCATAGCCCCTGATATATCATGAATAAATATTTTAAAGCTGGTGTTTCAAATAATTCACTAAAATACTATATTTTTACATTTTACACATTTTGTTTGTTTAATACAATAGCAATTAGAATTTTCATCTACTCATCTCCTCAAGAGCCAAGAGTTAGGACAGTTATTTGAGACAGATTTTTAATTTTATTTTCAAGCCCCAAAGATCTTTTCATAGCTGTTTATTTTTATATTTCCTTACAGACTGTAGTTTGTTGTTCCTTTGGGACCTATTTTGGATCAGGTCACTGAACATTACTTATTGCTGAAAATAGAATTAGTTTATTTAAACTCCAGTATTCTGATCATCTTGAAATTGTATTCTTATGTATGTGATGTTTTTAACTCTGTGTCATCTAGTTGATGTCCGTGCAGTTTAGTAAGAAGCATCCATTTATTGAATAGACATTACATGAATGCCTACTATGTGGCAGGCACTGTTCTAGACTCTGGAAACATAGCAATGAATAAAGCAGACAAATAATCTGTCCTCATGGAACTTGTATTATAGTAGTAAGATAATAAACAATCAAACAAGTAAATATAGAAACTGTTAAATGGTAATATTATGAGGAAAAATAAAGCTGGGTGATAGAGATAATCATGGGAGGATAGGATACAGTTTTATGGGGTAGTAAGAGGAGACTCCTTTAATAAAGTGACATTTAAGCAGAGGCCATTTGGTAATATTGTCTAAATTCTTTTTTAGGATGAGAGTCCTAACTTGATGCCTTTCCCTTTTAAAAATGTAGCAATATCAAAAAAAAAGGAAATGTCAAAGAAAAAATACAGTGAAAACAACCAAATAAATTGTGTGCTTTGAAGACCTGTTAATTACAGAAAATCGGTGTCAAAGTTATAATCCAACACTAATGAATTAACAAATTATATTTTAAGTTCTTATTCTACTTAAAGACTACTTAAAGGATCATAAATGACTGTGATTTGTATATTTGAACATAAGTATTTTATGAGCATACGCAAATACATATTTCCTTTGTGAAAAGTACTTTTCACATTTAAATGAGAGGAAGCCTAAATAACCAAGCACATTTAAATTTTATGTCCCCTTTCACTTTTTAAAAAAAAACAAAATCATTACTAGTAAGCACATTTGAAAAACAAGCAAGAAATGATGAGATACACATGAGCAGACACATCTGGGTACAGAAATGTCATATCCCTATTATCTTTATGTGGGTCACACAAAACACAAGCTTCCAATTCAGGTAACGACTGGACTACAGGCAAAATATGTTTATATGCTTTTGGAGACACAATCTGATGGATTCACGACATAATATACTTTTTTTTTTTAGTGTGAATTAGTTGTTGTGTTTTTTTTAACATCTTTATTGGAGTATAATTGCTGTACAATGGTGTGTTAGTTTCTCCTTTATAACAAAGTGAATCAGCTGTACATATACATATATCCCCATATCTCCCCCCTCTTGTGTCTCCCTCCCACCCTCCCTATCCCACCCCTCTAGGTGGACATAAAGCATGGAGCTTATCTCCCTGTGCTATGCAGCTGCTTCCCACTAGCTATCTATTTTACATGGGGTAGTGTATATATGTCCATGCCACTCTCTCACTTCATCCCAGCTTACCCTTCCCCCACCCCGTGTTCTCAAGTCCATTTCTACGTCTGCGTCTTTATACCTGTCCTGCCCCTAGGTTCTTCAGAATCACTTTTTTTTTTTTTTTTAGATTCCATATATATGTGTTAGCATACAGTAATTGTTTTTCTCTTTCTGATTTACTTCTCTGTATGACAGTCTCTGGGACCATCCACCTCACTAAAAATAACTCAATTTCATTTCTTTTTATGGCTAATATTCCATTGTATATATGTGCCACATCTTCCTTATCCAATCATCTGTCGATAGACACTAAGATTGCTTCCATATCCTGGCTATTGTAAATAGAGCTGCAATGAACATTGTGGTACCTGACTCTTTTTGAATTATGGTTTTCTCAGGGTATATGCCAAGTAGTGGGAATGCTGGGTTGTATGGTAGTTCTAGTTTTAGTTTTTTAAGGAACCTCCATAATGTTCTCCATAGTGACTATCAATTTACATTCCCACCAACAGTGCAAGAGGGTTCCCTTTTCTCCACACCCTCTCCAGCATTTATTGTTTGTAGATTTTTCGGTAATGGCCATTCTGACTGGTGTGAGGTGATATCTCACTGTAGTTTTGATTTGCATTTCTCTAATGATTAGTGATGTTGAGCATTCTTTCATGTGTTTGTTGGCAATCTGTATATCTTCTTTAGAGAAATATCTATTTAGATCTTCTGCCCATTTTTGGATTGGGTTATTTGTTTTTTTGATATTGAGCTGCATGAGCTGCTTGTATATTTTGGAGATTAATCCTTTGTCACTTGCTTCATTGGCAAATATTTTCTCCCATTCTGAGGGTTGTCTTTTCATCTTGTTTATGCTTTCCTTTGCTGTGCAAAAGTGTTTAAGTTTCATTAGGTCCCATTTGTTTATTTTTGTTTTTATTTCCATTTCTCTAGGAGGTGGGTCAAAAAGGATCATGCTGTGATTTATGTCATAGAGTGTTCTGCCTATGTTTTCCTCTAAGAGTTGGATAGTGTCTGGCCTTACACTTAGGTCTTTAATCAATTTTGAGTTTATTTTTGTGTGTGCTGTTAGGGAGTGTTCTAATTTCATTCTTTTACATGTAGCTGTCCAGTTTTCCCAGCACCACTTATTGAAGAGGCTGTCTTTTCTCCACTGTATATTCTTGCCTCCTTTATCAAAGATAAGGTGACCATGTGTGCGTGAGTTTATCTCTGGGCTTTCCATCCTGTTCCATTGATCTATATTTCTGTTTTTGTGTCAGTACCATATTGTCTTGATTACTGTAGATTTGTAGTATAGTCTGAAGCCAGGGACCCTGATTCCTCCAGCTCGGTTTTTCTTTCTCAAGATTGCTTTGGCTATTCGGGGTCTTTTGTGTTCCCATACAAATTGTGAAATTTTTTGTTCTAGTGCTGTGAAAAATGCCATTGGTAGTTTGATAGGGATTGCATTCACTCTGTAGATTGCTTTGGGTAGTACAGTCATTCTCACAATGTTGATTCTTCCAATCCAAGAACATGGTATATCATTCCATCTTTTTGTATAATCTTTAATTTCTTTCATCAGTGTTTTATAGTTTTCTGCATACAGGTCTTTTGTCTCCTTAGGTAGGTTTATTCCTAGGTATTTTATTCTTTTTGTTGCAATGGTAAATGGGAGTGTTTCCTTAATTTCTCTTTC
Source organism: Eubalaena glacialis (assembly GCF_028564815.1). Classification (NCBI taxonomy): domain Eukaryota; kingdom Metazoa; phylum Chordata; class Mammalia; order Artiodactyla; family Balaenidae; genus Eubalaena; species Eubalaena glacialis. Next base: position 5,743,489 of record NC_083727.1, on the reverse strand, counting down.
AGTTTTTCCATCATTAGTGTATAGGAATGCAAGAGATTTCTGTGCATTAATTTTGTATCCTGCTACATTACCAAATTCATTAACTCTAGTAGTTTTCTGGTAGCATTTTATGATTTTCTATGTATAGTGTCATGTCATCTGCAAACAGTGACAGTTTAACTTCTTTTCCAGGTTGGATTCCTTTAATTTCTTTTTTGTCTCTGATTGCTGTGGCTAAAACTTCCAAAACTATGTTGAATAATAGTGGTGCGAGTGGGAAACCTAGTCTTATTCCTTATCTTAGTGGAAATGGTTTCAATTTTTCACCATTGAGAACGATGTTGGCTGTGGGTTTGTCATATATGGCCTTTATTATGTTGAGGTAAGTTCCCTCTATGCCTACTTTCTGGAAGGTTTTTATCATAAATGGGTGTTGAATTTTGTCAAAAGCTTTTTCTGCATCTATTGAGATTATCATAAGATTTTTCTCCTTCAATTTGTTAATGGGGTGTATCACATTCAGTGATTTGTGTATATTGAAGAATCCTTGCATTCCTGGGATAAACCCCACTTGATCATAATGTATGATCCTTTTAATGTGCTGTTGGATTCTGTTTGCTAGTATTTTGTTGAGGATTTTTGCATCTATGTTTATCATTGATATTGGCCTGTAGTTCTCTTTTTTTGTGACATCTTTGTCTAGTTTTGGTATGAAGGTGATGGTGACCTCGTAGAATGAGTTTGGGAGTGTTCCTCCCTCTGCTATATTTTGGAAGAGTTTGAGAAGGATAGGTGCTAGCTCTTTTCTAAATGTTTGATAGAATTCGCCTGAGAAGCCATCTGGTCCTGGGCTTTTGTTCGCTGGAAGAATTTTAATCACAGTTTCGATTTCAGTGCTTGTGATTGGTCTGTTTATATTTTCTGTTTCTTCCTGGTTCAGTTTCGGAAGGTTGTGCTTTTCTAAGAATGTGTCCATTTCTTCCAGGTTGTCTATTTTATTGGCATAGAGTTGCTTGTAGTAATCTCTCATGATCCTTTGTATTTCTGCAGGGTCAGTTGTTACTTCTCCTTTTTCATTTCTAATTCTATTGATCTGAGTCTTCTCCCTTTTTTCCTTGATGAGTCTGGCTAATGGTTTATCAATTTTGTTTATCTTCTCAAAGAACCAACTTTTAGTTTTATTGACCTTTGCTATTGTTTCCTTCATTTCTTTTTCATTTATTTCTGATCTGATCTTTATGATTTCTTTCCTTCTGCTAACTTTGGGGGTTTTTTTGTTCTTCTTTCTCTAATTGCTTTAGGTGTAAGGTTAGGTTGTTTATTTGAGATGTTTCTTGTTTCTTCAGGTAGGATTGTATTGCTATAAGCTTCCCTCTTAGAACTGCTTTTGTTACATCCCATAGTTTTGGATCGTTGTGCTTTCACTGTCATTCGTTTCTAGGCATTTTTTAATTTCCTCTTTGATTTCTTCAGTGATCTCTTGGTTATTTAGTAGTGTATTGTTTAGCCTCCATGTGTTTGTATTTTTTACAGATTTTTTCCTGTAATTGATATCTAGTCTCATAGCGTTGTGGTCGGAAACGATACTTGATAAGATTTCAATTTTCTTAAATTTACCAGGGCTTGATTTGTGACCCAAGATATGACCTATCCTGGAGAATGTTCCATGAGCACTTGAGAAGAAAGTGTATTCTGTTGTTTTTGAATGGAATGTCCTATAAATATCAGTTAAGTCCATCTTGTTTAAAGTATCATTTAAAGCTTGTGTTTCCTTATTTATTTTCATTTTGGATGATCTGTCCATTGTTGAAAGTGGGGTGTTAAAGTCCCCTACTATTATTGTGTTACTGTCGATTTCCCGTTTTATGGCTGTTAGCATTTGCCTTATGTATTGAGGTACTCCTATGTTGGGTGCATAAATATTTACAATTGTTATATCTTCTTCCTGGATTGATCCCTTGATCATTATGTAGTGTCCTTCTTTGTCTCTTGTCTTTAGTTTAAAGTCTATTTTGTCTGATATGAGAATTGCTGCTCCAGCTTTCATTTGATTTCCATTTGCATGGAATATCTTTTTCCATTCCCTCACTTTCAGTCTGTATGTGTCCCTAGGTCTGAAGTGGGTCTCTTGTAGACAGCATATATACGGGTCTTGTTTTTGTATCCATTCAGCTAGTCTATGTCTTTGATTGGAGCATTTAATCCATTTATATTTAAGGTAGTTATCGATATGTGTGTTCCTATTACCATTTTCTTAATTGTTTTTGGTTTGTTATTGTAGGTGTTTTCCTTCTCTTGTGTTTCCTGCCTAGAGAAGTTCCCTTAGCATTTGTTGTAGAGCTGGTTTGGTGGTGCTGAAGTATCTTAGCTTTTGCTTGTCTGTAAAGGTTTTGATTTCTCCGTTGAATCTGAATGAGATCCTTGCTGGGTAGAGTAATCTTGGTTGTAGGTTTTTCCCTTTCATCACTTTAAATATGTCCTGCCACTCCCTTCTGGCTTGCAAAGTTTCTGTTGAAAGATCAGCTGTTAACCTTGTGGGAATTCCCATGTATGTTATTTGTTGCTTTTCCCTTGCTGCTTTTAATATTTTTTGTTTGTGTTTAATTTTTGGTAGTTTCACTAATATGTGTCTTGGCATGTTTCTCCTTGGATTTATCCTGTTTGGGACTCTCTGTGCTTCCTGGACTTGACTGACTATTTCCTTTCCCATATTAGGGAAGTTTTCAACTATAATCTCCTCAAATATTTTCTCAGTGTCTTTTTTTTTTCTCTTCTTCTTTTGGGACCTCTATAATTCGAATGTAGGTGTGTTTAATGTTGTCCCAGAGGTCTCTGAGACTGTCCTCAATTCTTTTCATTCTTTTTTCTTTATTCTGCCCTGTGGTAGTTATTTCCACTATTTTATCTTCCAGGTCACTTATGTGTCCTTCTGCCTCATTTATTCAGCTATTGATTCCTTCTAGAGAATTTTAAGTTTCATTTATTGTGTTGTTCATCATTGTTTGTTTGCTCTTTAGTTCTTCTAGGTCATTGTTAAACATTTCTTGTATTTTCTCCATTCTATTTTCAAGATTTTGGATCATCTTTACTATCATTACTCTGAATTCGTTTTCAGGTCGACTGCCTATTTCCTCTTCATTTGTTCGGTCTGGTGGGTTTTTACCTTGCTCCTTCATCTGCTGTGTGTTTCTCTGTCTTCTCATTTTGCTTAACTTACTGTGTTTGGGGTCTCCTTTTCGCAGGCTGCAGGTTCATAGTTCCCATTGTTTTTGGTGTCTGTCCCCAGTGTCTAAGGTTGGTTCAGTGGGTTGTGTAGGCTTCCTGGTGGAGGGGACTGGTGCCTGTGTTTTGGTGGATGAGGCTGGATTTTCTCTTTCTGGTGGCCAGGACCACGTCCCGTGGTGTGCTTTGGGGTGTCTGTGACCTTATTATGATTTTAGTCAGCCTCTCTGCTAATGGGTGGGCTTGTGGTCCTGTCTTGCTAGTTGTTTGGCGTAGGTTGTCCAGTACTGTAGCTTGCTGGTCGTTGAGTGGAGCTGGCTCTTAGCGGTGAGATGAAGATCTCTGGGAGAGCTTTTGCCGTTTGTTATTTTGTGGAACTGGTGAGTCTCTGGGCACCAATGTCCTGCACTCGGCTCTCCCACCTCAGAGGCTCAGGCCTGACACCCGGCCGGAGCACCAAGACCCTGTCAGCCACACGGCTCAGAAGAAAAGGGGGAAAAAAGTAAAATAAAGTTATTAACATAAAAAATTAAAAATAATTATTAAAAATAAAAAGTAATAAAAGAAGAAAGAAAGAAAGAAAGAGAGCAACAAAACCTAAAAACAAATTCACCAATGACAACAAGCCCTAAAAACTATAAAAAAGTTATAAAGTTATAAAAGTTATAAAGTTATAAAAAAAAAAAAGGACAGACAGAACCTAGGACAAATGGTAAAAGCAAAGCTATACAGACAAAATCACACAAAGAAGCATACACATACACACTCACAAAAAGAGAAAAAGTAAAAATATATATATATTAAAAAAAAGGAAGAGAGCAACCAAATCAATAAACAAATCTACCAATGGTAATAAGCTCTAAATATTAAACTAAGATAAACATAAAACCAGGAACAAATCAGATGCAGAAAGCAAGCCCCAAGTCTACAGTTGCTCCCAAAGTCCACTGCCTCAATTTTGGGATGATTCGTTGTCTATTCAGGTATTCAACAGATGCAGGGTACATCAGGTTGATCGTGGAGATTTAATCTGCTGCTCCTGAGGCTGCTGGGAGAGATTTCCTTTTCTCTTCTTTGTTCGCACAGCTCCCGGGTTTCAGCTTTCGATTTGGCCCCGCCTCTGCGTGTAGGTCACCTGAGGGCATCTTTTTCCTGCCCAGACAGGACCGGGTTAAAGGAGCAGCTGATTTGGGTGCTCTGGCTGACTCAGGCTGGGGGGAGGGAGGGGTACGGAATGCGGGGCAAGCCTGCGGCGGCAGAGGCTGATGTGACGATGCAACAGCCTGAGGCGCCCTGTGTGTTCTCCCGGGGAAGTTATCCCTGGGTCATGGGACCCTGGCAGTGGCGGGCTGCACAGGCTCCTGGGAGGGGAGCTGTGGATAGTGACCTGTTCTTGCACACAGGCTTCTTGGTGGCTGCAGCAGCAGCCTTAGTGTCTTATGCCTGTCTCTGGTGTCTGCGCTGATAGCCGCGGCTCGCGTCCGTCTCTGGAGCTCGTTTAGGTGGTGCTCTGAATCCCCTCTCCTCACGCACCCCGACATAATGGTCTCTTGCCTCTTAGGCAGTTCCAGGCTTTTTCCCGGACTCCCTCCCAGCTAGCTGTGGCGCACTAGCCCCCTTCAGGCTGTGTTCATGCAGCCAACCCCAGTTCTCTGCCTGGGATCTGACCTCCGAAGCCCGAGCCTCAGCTCCCAGCTCCCACCCACCCTGGTGGGTGAGCAGACAAGCCTCTCGGGCTGGTGAGTGCTGGTCAGCACCGATCCTCTCTGCGGGAATCTCTCCACTTTGCCCTCTGCACCCCTGTTGCTGCGCTCTCCTCCGTGGCTCCGAAGCTTCCCCCGCTGCCACCCCCCACCCCCTGTCTCTGCCAGTGAAGGGGCTTCCTAGTGTGTGGAAGCTTTCTCTCCTTCACAGCTCCCTCCCAGAGGTGCAGATCTCGTCCCTATTCTTTTGTCTCTGTTCGTCTTTTTTCTTTTGCCCTACCCAGGTACGTGGGGAGTTTCTTGCCTTTTGGGAAGTCTGAGGTCTTCTGCCAGCATTCAGTAGGTGTTCTGTAGGAATTGTTCCACATGTAGATGTATTTTTGATGTATTTGTGGGGAGGGAGATGATCTCCATGTCTTAATCCTCTGCCATCTTGAAGGTCCCCCCCTATACTTTTTTTTAACATAAACATATCAAGGTATCTACTCTGACAGTTACACAATATAGTGTATCTCAGAAATTAATAGATGAATAAAAGGAGATTTAATTGGGTATTAAAGACATGCTCTCTTCATTTGTTTATTCTGAGCATTCTTTCATCCATCACACACTTTGGAAGTTTGCGATTTATTAGGCGCAGTGGAAGTCGTTGGTGATAGTGTCCTTTGTACAATGTGTACAATTAGTCACAAGTGGAATGAAGTAAAAAGTATCTTAAAATAGTGCAAAATTACCTGTATTTTTGAAACCATAAATCTAAATGCCTGCCCCACTGTAAGCCATAAAATTAGTAGAGAAAATGTGCTTGAGAAATCAATTGGATAACAAAACCACTTTATCAAAAATCTAAATTTTGTGTAATTAATGAATACACAGATTTTGTAATTTATTTTGCTTCATAAAATTATTTTATCAGCACAGAAATGTTCATCTGTCTCAATCTAAATCTGAGGAGAGTTTTATAACAGATGGAATATAAACATATTAAATCTATTTTTAATTGAAAGAGTAATGGAATATATAAAGGATATTTAAATATATAACTTCAGACTACACTTTAAAGAAAACAAGATCAAGTCCAGATTTTGACTAATAGAAAGCCACCTTTGTCACTTCAGCCATATTTTGGACCTTAGATTCTCTTGCTCTTCTTTTTAATTCTTATTTATTCAAATAGGACTTTAATACAAAATCAGTATAGTATGGAATGCTAAAAAAGAGGGGTGTGGGGGAAAGGAAATAGTTAATCAAGTCCTGGAAGCACAGAGAGTCCCATACAGGATAAATCCAAGGAGAAACACACCAAGACACATATTAATCAAACTATCAAAAATTAAATATAAAGAAAACATATTAAAAGCAGCAAGGGAAAAACAACAAATAACACACAAGGGCATCCCCATAAGGTTAACAGCTGATCTTTCAGCAGAAACTCTGCAAGCCAGAAGGGAGTGGCAGGATATACTTAAACTGATGAAGGAGAAAAACCTACAACCAAGATTACTCTACCCAGCAAGGATCTCATTCAGATTTGATGGAGAAATTAAAACCTTTACAGACAAGCAAAAGCTGAGAGAGTTCAGCACCACCAAACCAGCTTTACAACAAATGCTAAAGGAACTTCTCTAGGCAAGAAACACAAGAGAAGGAAAACACCTACAATAACAAACCCAAAACATTTAAGAAAATGGGAATAGGAACATACATATCGGTAATTACCTTAAATGTAAATGGATTAAATGCTCCCACCAAAAGACACAGACTGGCTGAATGGATACAAAAACAAGACCCATATATATGTTGTGTACAAGAGACCCACTTCAGACCTAGAGACACATACAGACTGAAAGTGAGGGGATGGAAAAAGATATTCCATGCAAAGGGAAATCAAAAGAAAGCTGGAGTAGCAATTCTCATATCAGACAAAATAGACTTTAAAATAAAGACTATTACAAGAGACAAAGAAGGACACTATATAATGATCAAGGGATCGATCCAAGAGGAAGGTATAACAATTGTAAATATTTATGCACCCAACATAGGAGTACCTCAATACATAAGGCAAATACTAACAGCCATAAAAGGGGAAATCGACAGTAACACAATCATAGTAGGGGACTTTAACACCCCACTTTCACCAATGGACAGATCATCCAAAATGAAAATAAATAAGGAAACACAAGCTTTAAATGATACATTAAACAAGATGGACTTAATTGATATTTATAGGACATTCCACCCAAAAACAACAGAATACACATTTTTCTCAAGTGCTCATGGAACATTCTCCAGGATAGATCATATCTTGGGTCACAAATCAAGCCTTGGTAAATTTAAGAAAATTGAAATCGTATCAAGTATCTTTTCCGACCACAATGCTATGAGACTAGATATCAATTACAGGAAAAGATCTGTAAAAAATACAAACACATGGAGGCTACACAATACACTACTTAATAACGAAGTGATCACTGAAGAAATCAAAGTGGAAATCAAAAAATACCTAGAAACAAATGACAAAGAGACACGACGATCCAAAACCTATGGGATGCAGCAAAAGCAGTTCTAAGAGGGAAGTTTATAGCAATACAAGCCTACATCAAGAAACAGGAAACATCTCGAATAAACAACCTAACCTTGCACCTAAAGCAATTAGAGAAAGAAGAACAAAAAAACCCCAAAGCTAGCAGAAGGAAAGAAATCATAAAGATCAGATCAGAAATAAATGAAAAAGAAATGAAGGAAACAATAGCAAAAATCAATGAAACTAAAAGCTGGTTCTTTGAGAAGATAAACAAAATTGATAAACCATTAGCCAGACTCATCAAGAGAAAAAGGGAGAAGACTCAAATTAATAGAATTAGAAATGAAAAAGGAGAAGTAACCACTGACACTGCAGAAATACAAACGATCATGAGAGATTACTACAAGCAACTCTATGCCAATAAAATGGACAACCTGGAAGAAATGGACAGATTCTTAGAAATGCACAACCTGCCAAGACTGAACCAGGAAGAAATAGAAAATATGAACAGACCAATCACAAGCACTGAAATTGAAACTGTGATTAAAAATCTTCCAACACACAAAAGCCCAGGACCAGATGGCTTCACAGGCGAATTCTATCAAACATTTAGAGAAGAGCTAACACCTATCCTTCTCAAACTCTTCCAAAATATTGCAGAGGGAGGAACACTCCCCAACTCATTCTACGAGGCCACCATCACCCTGATACCAAAACCAGACAAAGATGTCACAAAGAAAGAAAACTACAGGCCAATATCACTGATGAACATAGATGCAAAAATCCTCAACAAAATACTAGCAAACAGAATCCAACAGCACATTAAAAGGATTATACACCATGATCAAGTGGGGTTTATTCCAGGAATGCAAGCATTCTTCAATATACGCAAATCAATCAACGTGATACATCATATTAACAAATTGAAGGAGAAAAACCATATGATCATCTCAATAGATGCAGAGAAAGCTTTTGACAAAATTCAACACCCATTTATGATAAAAGTCCTGCAGAAAGTAGGCATAGAGGGAACTTTCCTCAACATAATAAAGGCCGTATATGACAAACCCACAGCCAACATTGTCCTCAATGGTGAAAAACCATTTCCACTAAGATCAGGAACAAGACAAGGTTGCCCACTCTCACCACTATTATTCAACATAGTTTTGGAAGTGTTAGCCACAGCAATCAGAGAAGAAAAAGAAATAAAAGGAATCCAAATCGGAAAAGAAGAAGTAAAGCTGTCACTGTTTGCAGATGACATGATACTATACATAGAGAATCCAAAAGATGCTACCAGAAAACTACTAGAGCTAATCAATGAATTTGGTAAAGTAGCAGGATAAAAAATTAATGCACAGAAATCTCTGGCATTCCTGTATACTAATGATGAAAAATCTGAAAGTGAAATTAAGAAAACACTCCCGTTTACCATTGCAACAAAAAGAATAAAATACCTAGGAATAAACCTACCTAAGGAGACAAAAAACCTGTATGCAGAAAATTATAGGACACTGATGAAAGAAATTAAAGATGATACAAATAGATGGAGAGATATACCATGTTCTTGGATTGGAAGAATCAACATTGTGAAAATGACTCTGCTACCCAAAGCAATCTACAGATTCAATGCAATCCCTATCAAACTACCACTGGCATTTTTCACAGAACTAGAACAAAAAATTTCACAATTTGTATGGAAACACAAAAGACCCCGAATAGCCAAAGCAATCTTGAGAACGAAAAATGGAGCTGGAGGAATCAGGCTCCCTGACTTCAGACTATATTACAAAGCTACAGTAATCAAGACAGTTTGGTACTGGCACAAAAACAGAAATATAGATCAATGGAACAGGATAGAAAGCCCAGAGATAAGCCCACGCACATATGGTCACCTTATCTTTGATAAAGGAGGCAAGCATATACAGTGGAGAAAAGACAGCCTCTTCAACAAGTGGTGCTGGGAAAATTGGACAGGTACATGTAAAAGTATGAAATTAGAACACTCCCTGACACCATACACAAAAATAAACTCAAAATGGATTAAAGACCTAAGTGTAAGGCCAGACACTATCAAACTCTTAGAGGAAAACATAGGCAGAACACTCTATGACATAAATCACAGCAAGATCCTTTTTGACCCAGGTCCTAGAGAAATGGAAATAAAAACACAAATAAACAAATGGGACCTAATGAAACTTAAAAGCTTTTGCACAGCAAAGGAAACCATAAACAAGACCAAAAGACAACCCTTAGAATGGGAGAAAATATTTGCAAATGAAGCAACTGACAAAGGATTAATCTCCAAGATTTACAAGCAGCTCATGCAGCTCAATAACAAAAAAACGAACAACCCAATCCAAAAATGGGCAGAAGACCTAAATAGACATTTCTCCAAAGAAGATATACAGATTGCCAACAGACACATGAAAGAATGCTCAACATCATTAATCATTAGAGAAATGCAAATCAAAACTACAATGAGGTATCATCTCACACCGGTCAGAATGGCCATCATCAAAAAATCTAGAAACAATAAATGCTGGAGAGGGTGTGGAGAAAAGGGAACCCTCTTGCACTGTTGGTGGGAATGTAAATTGATACAGCCACTATGGAGAACAGTATGGAGGTTCCTTAAAAAACTAAAAATAGAACTACCATACGACCCAGCAATCCCACTACTGGGCATATACCCTGAGAAAACCATAATTCAGAAAGAGTCATGTACCAAAATATTCATTGCAGCTCTGTTTACAATAGCCAGGACATGGAAGCAACCTAGGTGTCCATCATCGGATGAATGGATAAAGAAGATGTGGCACATATATACAATGGAATATTACTCAGCCATAAAAAGAAATGAAATGGAGGTATTTGTAATGAGGTGGATGGAGTTAGAGTCTGTCATACAGAGTGAAGTAAGTCAGAAAGAGAAAAAGAAATACAGTATGCTAACACATATATATGGAATCTAAGGGAAAAAAAAAATTTAAAAAAAAAGGTCATGAAGAACCTAGTGGCAAGATGGGAATAAAGACACAGACCTACTAGAGAATGGACTTGAGGATATGGGGAGGGGGAGGGGTGAGATGTGACAGGGTGAGAGAGTGTCATGGACATATATACACTAACAAATGTGAAATAGATAGCTAGTGGGAAGCAGCCGCATAGCACAGGGAGATCAGCTCGGTGCTTTGTGACCACCTAGAGGGGTGGGATAGGGAGGGTGGGAGGGAGGGAGATGCAAGAGGGATGAGATATGGGAACATATGTATATGTATAACTGATTCACTTTGTTATAAAGCAGAAGCTAACACACCATTGTAAAGCAAATATACTTCAATAAAGATGTTTAAAAAAAAAAAAAAAAAAAAAAAAAGAGGGGTGTGGTTATCATTTCCCTGACAAGAGTAAATGAGAGGAAGGACATAATGTGCTTTTGGAAACCCTAATGGTTCATAGCCTGTTGGTTAACATTGGTGAATCACTTCTTTCTCTTCTCCCACCACCTTGCCCCCAGTCCATGTAGCAACACCAATGCATTGTCTGGTTTGACTGGATTACTTTTGATGGACTTAAGCTAAAAACAAAGTTCAAAGAGAGGAGACCAAATTTGAGTGCCTGGATGATCAGGGATTAAAATTTCAAACCTCTGCAAGTCCATGGGTAGATGGTTGAGCTCGGTCAGGCAGCCAGACTAGAAATCAGGTGGAGTCGCTGGCGGGTTTAAAGCTTTTTGTTTCATCATGATTCTCATTTCCTGTGACCATGGCCTGTCCCTTCCCATTCACCCACCTGTCTCCAGCTATACTGGCTCCTTGATTTTCCAAGAACATAAGCCAGAGCCAGCCCTGGCCTTCACCAGGAATGCTTTCTCCCTAACTCTTGGTCAGGTTCCCACCTTCAGGTATATGGTTTGTCTGGCACATCAAAACAGCTGTCCTTTGTCATTCTTTTTAAAATGGCACCCCTCCCTGTCCCCCATGCTTCAGGTAAAGCAGGGGACTAAGAAAGACCTTTTGTCTGTGGATTTCTATACCATCCACATTTTTTAAGACAGGAAAGATTAAAGGATGGTAATCTAGATGAAAGTGTGAGAGTTGTGTTGGGTTTAGCGGAACATAGAGGTCCTATATTAAAACAACTTTTACTTATGAAGCATATAGTTATTTGGGCAGGTTTGGTGGAGGGGGCAACTGAAGAGATGAAGTTGGGGAGAGAGGATCAAAACACCTAAAGCATCCTCTGTAGCTGCCACTGACACCTTCTCACTGCCCTTGCTTCTGACATACTCATTCTCATCTCTCCTTTACTTATTCATTAACTTACTCATTTATTCAAAAAACATTCATTAAGCACCTTTGTTTCTGTCACTAGTTCCAATGATCCCTTCTGCCTTATTTTTAAACTGCTTTATTTTGTCTTATTCTGCTGACTATTAAAACTTACATGTTCTGTGTTAATCTCATTAGAGGACTGCTTATTGTTCTTCTAAAGTAAATATCATTCATTGCTTGAACCTAAAAGAGTGTGACTTTAATGCATAATCGTGGGCAGGTAGGGTTTAGAGAATTAGAGAGAAGTAGGGCAACAGGGTCTTTCAACGGCCCTCTTTAGAGCTGGCACATACACTACTATTTATTCCATCTAAGATGGGCCTTCATAATTAAAAGTTAATGGAGTTAATTTATACTTTGCTTTTCACTGTTTTATTATATTTCATTCAATAAGTACTTATTGAGTGTCTACAATTTACCAGGCACTGATTGGGTGCTGGGCATACAGCATCTAAATCGTTGTCCATTGAACATGATGAAATGGTATTTTAAAATAATAGACATTTTAGTTGTCTGATATTTTAACTCAGAATACCATATGATGATATTCTTGGGCATTAGAAAAACTGAAAATTTTATTTTTTTTCTTTGATTAAACTTTCTGCATTATTAAAAGATGGGTTTTAGAGAAAAATAAAGCTATTTAAGAAAAGAAAATTTTTAGTCAATCATTTTAATAACTAATTGTAAAATCTAAATATGTCATAACAGTATTCTGACCTATATGGGCTGGTTGCTTCTAAATTTCATTATTGATAGTTGAATGAAACTGAACAAAATTTTTGCTGTATTTGGTTTAAAATTATTTTGAATGTCAGCATGTGTTACTAGCATTTACAAATTCTAAAAAACTTTCACCACATCTATTACATTCTTTAGTTCCTTCTGGGATTTGCTGCTTAAAGGAAAGTGAGAACAATGTAGCTCACATTATTCTAATAAATTAACATCTGTGAAGGGCAAGCTTCTGCATAAATTTTTCTCATCATAGGAGGAAGTACATAGAATGATGCATCATGTGCTGTGGTTTTAGTATTTAAATATTTTTTCTCTTAGGAACTGCACCTCTAGCTTCTGCACATAAAAACTATTTTTAAGGTTTTTTTTTAATTTTTAATTTTTTTGCTCAGATAAATATAGATGATTCCAAATAAACTATTTGTTTGGTAATAGTCTTCTTTTCTACACATGAAAATCAGTGATTTGTAATTCTAACAGCTTTTCAAGTAATTACTTATTTTTTAAAAATCATTTTGTGTGATTTCAGAAATGAAGATTTAATCAACATTTGATTATAATCCAATTCCTCTTACTAGAGCTTTCTCACTTTATTCAGGCATGGGTTCAGGATTTTAAATATTTCCCCCATGGACTACTGGTAATGTGTTGAATTTCTTGTGATTCCCAAAAGAATGTGTTCTACAGCCTCACTCTCACTAGTTTCAAGATTAATTAGCTTTCTTTGTTGCCTAACCAGAGCCAGTTTGCCAGCCCTCTGGGGTCTTAGAAATTGATCCTACTTCAGTACTTGGGTAATGTGACTTCCAGTAGCATCAGGACTTCTGGCATGGTTGGATTGATGGTCTTTCTTTAACTGCATCATTCTTGAGAAGATAGCATCAACACTTATTCTCACTTTTGATATCTGGAGCTCTTCTAGTCCCCTTGGTGTTTTCAGATTTGGTTGTGAAGTTTTTTTATGGAATTGGAGCACTCTTTTTGTCTTCTTTTAAAAAATATGTTAAAATTATTTTTAAAATATTAGGAAATAATGAACTTTCCCCCTTAAAACAGTTTTATTTGTACTAATGACTTTTTTTATAAGTACAGTATTGATACAATCTTATTGCTGTTCTTTAAAAAAATGGTAAAATATACATAACAAAATTTTCCACCTTAACTATTTTTAAGTGTATAATTCAGTAGTGTGTAGCTGAGGCACATTTTTACCTCTTCCCTCTAAGGGTTTTTTGGTTGGGCTTGAGAATTAAATTGACATAAGACAAATTAACAGGAGAGAAGTAAAACAAATTTATATAAGTTTTCCACGATATGGCAGCCCTCATAAGGAATAAAGACCTAAGGAAATGGTGGAGCCTCATGCTTTTATAGTAGGTTGAACAAAGAGAGGAAAGTGTGGAAAAGTAATTAAACTATGTGAGAAGGCTAAAGGAGGATATGAATTATTTTAACAAGGTCTGTTTGAATAGAATTCTCTCATTCTCAACTTCTTGTCCTTGATGATAAGAATCTTACTTACCTGTACTAGGAGGACCTCTTTCATGTGTGAATTTCATCACCTGCTTTTAAGAAAAAGAAGGAAATTCAGAGCGTTTTTCCTGCATTTGCTATTTTTCAAGTACCTTTAGCTCAAAATAATCCTTATGCCAAAGGGGCATATTTTGGGATGGCATATTCTGCCACCCTTCAGGTGTTAAGTACATCCACATTGTTGCACAACTGATCTCCAGAATCCTTTCATCTTGCAAAACTAAAACTCTATAACCATAAGACGTCTTTCCATTCCTTCAGCTCCCCCAGCCCCTGGCAACCATCATTCTAATTTCTGTTTCAATGGGGAAAAAATGGATTTTAGAAGAGATTTAATAAATATGTTAGGTACATAGTTAGATTTATTTCGTCATTTATATAGGTGTAAGGGAAGAAAAATACCTTCCTCCTACCCTCTTAGGTTTGGTAACTGAGGAATGCAAATTAAACTGTCAGAAGACAGATTAACAGAAGAAAAGATTTATTTTATATACACACAGGGGAGCCTCACAGAAGGAAGTGAAAACCTCAAAGAGGCTGTCTGATAATAAACGCATGCATAAAAGGTTATAAAACCTTTAAAGATGATATAAGTTGTTTTAGGCCAGTTGAATTATGTAGCTGCCATTTTCCAAATATTCTGTTTAATATCTCTTAGACCTATGCACATATGTGTATTTGTGTATGTTTGTATTCAATTTACACTTCTACCAACAATGATCTTTTTTCTCATATCCTAACTAAATCTTGGAATTGTTCGATTTTTAAGAAAATTTTAATAATTGTGAAAAGTACCTAACTAGGCCTCGAGATTTTTGGCCCTACTACCAACATTTGCCAAAAAGCCTTAGAGCAACTGTACCACATCAGACTGGAAGTTCTATATCTATACAGGTCTTTTTACTAAATATGATTTGTGTGTTACTTTGTGACAGCTTGAAACCCAGAAGCAGTGATTTCATGTTAAGGAGTATGATGAAGGCTTATCATATCCTAATGCTAATCCAAAATTGAATTCAAATGTAATACTTAGTAATACATTTTGAATGAAAAGGGGTCTGCTTGGTTTACATAACAGATTAAATCTTCTTTATTTTGGTACATTAATTTAAAATAAGCATAAAGAATAACTTAAATGTATATGCTTATTTATATTGTTTTCTATATTTCTTGGTATAATTCAGCTTTGTTTCAAGGACTTTCCCTGATGTTTATTTGGTTTCTTTTTTCATTTTCCCATTTCCTTCCATTGTTTGAGGTTTGGAATAAATTATCCAAGCTAAACTATATCATTTTTCATTATCCGAGCATATTTTTCTGATGATGAATATACTTTAGAAATGGCTTATTTGATAAAACAATATTTCATCAGTCATCCCTATCTGAATCAATGTGCAAAGTATACATGAAATATTAAAAAAAGAATCTTTACATTAAATTCTCTTCACCATTTGTCATCCTTTCATTATTGTTTATAAAGCAAATCCCATTTCTAAACTTAAGATACAATATAATCTGATCTTTGCCTACTCTTTTTATTGCTATCTGTAACTTAGTAATACACAACTAAGCACTGTCTTGAGTCATTAGACCAGACTAAGGCTAGGAAATCATCCTTTGATATACACCTTTAACACATAAGAAGATAAACAAATCAAAAAACAGTAAAATGAACACCAGGTTAAAATATTTGCAAATAATTTATTAACCATAAATGTATTTTACAATATTTATTTAATTATATATCTTAAAATATGTGTTTGATCGTACATCTTGACAATCAAGAAAATCAAGGATTTAAGAAATTCTGTACTAAGCAGAGAAAATCTGGGTGTTTTCTGCTCTGTGGTGTTATGTGTTACACTTTTCAGTCTCTGCTGCCATCAAAGTTAGATTGTCAAGTTCAGACGCTTGTCATTGAGGAAAAGAAAGCGTGGGTCTTGCAATCTTACACTGGACAAATTTCAACAAAAATAGCAATTCACTGCTACTTTTCAACTCTTTTAAATTCTTCCATTACAAATTTTAATAAAAAGTCTCCCACTATTTGTATTCTTTAGTAAAATTCCTCTTTCCAATATGAAAAAAAAGATGATTCGAAATAACATATACATTTTCTTCCCCTCTTCTTCTTTTTTTTCATCAGTTGTACATCCCACATCCTGTTCTATTTTATTTTGCTTTATTGTTATGAAATACTTTCCTCTCCTAAATCTTGAATTCTGATATATTGTCTTAAGGTTACAATCCTTCATTTCTGTTGTTCATCTTAAAACAGTTATTTCTTCTATTTTGTCCAGGTTTATAGTTATTTTTAATGTGAAGGTTAGTTCTGTACCAATGACTCCATCAGGGCTAGAAGAAAAAGTCCCTCTTGGTATTACTATTATTTTTTGTATACAGTTTTAATTCTTTCTCGTGCAAGCAGTTTCTTCTATTAATCCAACCTGAGAGTCTTTGCCTGTTATTGTGGAGTCATAAAGCTGATATGCTCTCCAATCAAATAATCCCATTTCCTGGTCACTATAGGAAATGAAATAATGAAGGTAAACTCTATGGAAAGATGTTCATTTTTATAATGAACACTTGAAAGCAATCTAAATATCCACAAGTGGATAATAGTTAATTAAATCATAATACATTCACTTGAAGAGAAATTATACTTCAATTTTTTGAACTAGCAATGTAGTGAAAATATTTATTATACAGTGCTAAATTAAAAAACAAAAAACTCTGAATATAAAATGGGATATTCTAGAATTAAAACTATGGAAAACATATTCACATATCAAAACAGTGAGCAAGAATACCCCAGTTTGCAAAATCCACTGTTTCAATATAAGGAGAAAGTATCATCTTTTTTTGGGGGGGGTTGGGCAGGAAGGAGGAATTTCCATACTTTTAGGGAAAGTTCATTACTTATACAATTAAAAATAATTTTTACTATAAAGATAAAATATAAATTTTTCAAATAGATATTAGATGTATATATTGTTCTAAATCCTGCTATGATCAACATGCACTTAACTTTTCTGTTATCTTAAGAGAATGTCACTTACTGTCACCTTTAACTTTTCTGACATCAGATCCCTGCAAACTCATGCCAGTACTCTTTCTCAGAGGCTTAGAACTTTAACCTATATGCTCCTCTTAGCTTCCTTCAAATTATTTTCTTGAATTCCATGTTTACAGTTTAATGGAAAGGTGTTAATTTACCTCCAGCTGCTAAAATTAATTGCCAGTTTGCTTCTTTCAATCTTTGCATTTTAATTTACATGTTATCACACACTACCTAATGTTTCATATCCCGATTTTTACTAAATATCATGTTATGATTATTTCCCAGTATCAATAATGATATAATCCCTGTGTCCTCAAGACATCAGATGCCAAGACTAGGATAAACATGCAAGAAATGTATGAGAATAGCACTCTGTGAGAGAAAGGAGGGAGCTGAGGAGGGGAGGGGGGGATGACAGGTGGAAGCCCTCAGACTGCACTGCAGCTCTAAGGAGAGCTGGGCAAGGTGGTCAGGGGTCCTTGAACCACAGTCACCTCTTTGAGAGTCCTGCAGCTCCAGGAATGGGCCTGTCTAGTGTCCCTGCCACCCTTAGTCATTGGCTGGAAACAGCCTGTGGTCAACTTGGCCTCTGCTGGAATGCAATGATAGGTTGCAGAGTACAGCAGCTGGGTCCAGCGATCAATCACATTCCCTACTATCCGAGATCTGAGAGGCACATTCTCATGCCCTCAACACTTTACAAAACTAACTTCTAATGCTGCATAATATTCAATCTTAAAGCTATATCATATTAAATGTATTTCTTTTGAGTAAGCCAGAAATCTAGAAATCTTCCCTGACAGCTCTTTCTCCTTACCTCCATAGCCAATTCATCACCAAGCCATGCTGATTTTATCTCTTAAATACCTCTTAACTGTGACCTTTTATCTTCGTCTTCAGTACCAAGACTCTAATAACTCCATCCCCATCTTTTACCTTAGCGTGACCTATGTCCACGCTGTCCCCCCCCAATCACTACTCCACCATGTTGCCAGGTAACCTTGGACAAAAAAAACCTTATCCAGCCATACCCAACTGTACCCCTTTCAAGTCCACCGATTCTCTTAGGAGGGTGCAAAGTGAACTCAGTATTTTCTGTAGTGCGTCAGTTCACACCACACTCCCCATTGCTCTCTGTGCCCCCTCCACTGACCACCTTTCAGTTTACACACAAGCCGTGGTTCCTCCCAGCACAGACTTCATACATGCTCTTCCTTCTCCTGGAATGCTCTGTATCTCCCTCTTTGTCAATAAATTATGCACAGCTCAGACCACAGCTCAAGAGTCACTTATTCACAGATCCCTTCCTTGACATTTCTGATGATGCCAAAGCCCTTGGTGATGAGCTCTTGGAGCACCATGTTCCTCATCTTTATAGCATTTATTATAGCTTAAGCTTCCCGTTTTTTTTCATAATTACTGATTGCTACACTTTATAATACTCTGAATATCCCACTGTACTCTATACTATGAGGGCAGGGTCCCCTGTTTATTTTTGCTCACCAACAATTTCTAGCCCTTAGGACAACCCTTAGAACAAAGTAAATATTTGTTGTTGAATGAAAAATTGGGCTCAGCGTAAAGGTGTAAGCTAAGACATTGACATGGGAACAGTTATAGCTTAAGAATGGATGTGGTCCCCAATCTAAGAAGAGAAGAGAATAAAAACCACCCAGATATAGTACCAACATCCTGCTTTCAGGTAGGCATGTTAAAGCATCTTTGGAGGCATTAAGGGGCCCACATCAGCTTGCATGTGAAGAATCACAAGTAGTTCTGAGTCACTTGAGTTAGGAAGATAATTTGGAAAGGGGCTAATGATGAGGGTAGATGTAAAGAGAAACCTGACCATGAAGTATTTTTTTTTGGAAGTATTAATTTATAATGTTGTGTTAGTTTCAAGTGTACAGCAAAGTGATTCAGATATATATATATATATATATATATATATATATATACACATATATATACACACACACACACACACACATATATATATCCTTTTTCAGATTCTTTTCCTTTATAGGGTATTACAAGATACTGAATATAGTACCCTGTGCTATAGAGTAGGTCCTTGTTGTTTATCTATTTTATATATAGTAGTGTGTATCTGTTAATCTCGAACTCCTAATTTATCCCTCCCTCACCCCCTTTCCCATTTGGTAACCATAATTTTGTTTTCTACGTCTGTGAGTCTGTGTTTTGTAAATAAGTTCATTTGTATCATATTTTAGATTCGACATATAAGTGATATCATATATTTGTCTTTCTCTGTCTGACTTACTTCACTTAGTATGACAGTCTCTATGTCTATCTGTGTTGCTATAAATGGCATTATTTCATTCTTTTTTATGGCTGAGTAATATTCCGTTGTGTGTGTGTATATGCGTATATATATATATACCACATCTTTATCCATTCATCTATCAATGGACATTTAGGTTGCTTCCATGTCTTGGCTATTATAAATAGTGCTGCTATGAACATTGGGGTGCATGTATCTTTTTGAATTAGAGTTTTCTCTGTATGAAGCATTTTATGTACAAATTGAATAATTTGGACTCTACGTGGAAAGCTATTGAGAAGCACTAAAAGGTTTTAAGGAGAGAGAGACCTGAGCAGTTTTGCCTTCTGGAAAGATCGTTTCATCAGGAATGGGTAGGAGAAGTTGGAGGGCCCAGCTGGAGCCATGAAGCCCCATTTGGGTAGTTTTCAGTAACGCAGGTGGGAAGGAGGAGAGCTTGAACTAGAATGGCGGCAGTAGTGAGACTAGGAAGCAAACGGAGGGTACAGATGAAAAGCTATTAAAGAGTTAGCATCTGCAGCACCCAGTCTGTTATTGCACGAAGTGGGCAAGCTGTTGGTAGGTCAAGGGGGGTGAGGTCAGGGAACAGGCCTTTGGATTTGGGAAGCAGTCAGATCTCACTATGAGCAACGAATTAACTTCTGCCTTCCCCCAAATAGCACTAGCAGGGAAGCACAATTACTTCTTTACCTTTTATAGACGTGTGTTCTGTAGCTTTGGGAAGGGCATAGAATCAGGAAGGGGAAAGAGAACATCCCTGTGGCCAGTTGGTCAGGAGAGCTAAGCCTGGGATCAGTGATACCATGGGGAGCACAGCAGGGCACAGACGCACATTGAAAACATCACAAAATGCCTGGTATTCTCCTTCTGGACGAATAACGTGCTTCTCGAAATCTACCAAAATACATTTATAATCAGTACTTTGCCCTGTAAAAGGATATCAAGAAAAGCATTGGAAAAATACTTAGAATATCCTCTTTCTGACTTTCAAATCAAGGTAACCACCTTTATTCCTACAAAGGCTTCCTTAAGCCAATTTTTATGAATAAGGGGAATTTTGAAAGCTCCTTATCTCCATTCTTTGTGACTTTATTTAAGATTCATGGATGGTAGCTATGTTGCCTTAGTGTAATTTAAGGCTTAATCTGTGTCCAATGAATTGGATAATAATCACTTACTGAATTTGCACTATGTGCCAGGCAACGTACTAGGTGCTAGAAATACAGATAGTGAACACAGAATGGTCTTTGCCTTCTAAAGTTGAGTGACTTGGGGAAAAGAACCCAAGTGCAAAAAAGAAAGAAAAAAAAAAAAAAGAAAGAAGAGGAAAGAAAAGAACAAGAATACACATTTTAACAGAAATATAAAAATCCAAATGCTATGAAAACATAAAGTGCAACTTTGGGGAAATCAAGTTGATGCCAAATAGGAACTAGAAGTTTGCCAAGTTTGCAGAGAGAAAAACGAGAGAAAGGTTTGGAGGAAGGAATACAGGCAAAAGAGACAGTGTTTATAGATGTACCAAAATATCTAAGAAATCGACATTATCGGAGAACAAGTAAACTTAATGCCTTGGCAATGGGAAAAGAGTGAAGGGGTTGAAAAAGGACCCATTTAGAAAATTGTTAAGCCTTAATTTAATACACACACACACACACACGCACAGAGGAATGGGATATCACACAGATATATACCTGTACAATAAGGTATGAGGACAGGGGAGAGAGAAAACAGCAGAAAAGAGTAAATCATCTTGAAGTTCCATTCGAAGTTCCACAGTTGTAGTCAGTCCCCAGTTCTATCCATGTCTCTGGTTATCAAACTGTCCTTATTCTTCTTGACTTGCTCTATGCATTCACTTTTGTCATCTTTCTAAAATTGTGGAGATTATGGAAAACTGCACTTTAGTATCTGCAATGATTAAAACAACAGAAGTTTAGAACTATAACTTATAAATGTTAGGTTATTAAAATATCTAAATAATTAAGGTAGATTTAAGATACATCAAAGGGAAAAGGCATACTTTCTGTTTACTATATAAAAGTAAATAATAGCTGATCAATATTCTTAGTAAGAAAAAAGAAAGAGACATATAAAACTATACTACCAGGTACAAAATCTTGGGTAAATTACTTAACCTCTCCGTGAGTTCAGTTTCCTTATCCATATCTACATGTCTACCTCATAGAGTTGTCATTTGTCATAGGGATTAAATGAGATGATACATGTTGAACTTATAACACTGTTTGATCCATGGTCTGTGGCAGGTATAAATATTAACTATTGTTTTTATTGTCATTAGTATCATTATATGTTTAAATATACTAACCTATTCTATGGCCAAAAGTCAAAGCAAATATATTATTAATATACTTCTATAAATTTTACCTCCCATATATTTTGCCTTTAACTATAGTTATTTATTTTGTATCTGCATTAAGTATTTAGTTCTCACTAATTTGTGAACTCTTGGAGTTAGGGGATCATTTCTTTTCTGGTTTAAAAAAAACTGGCATGATTTTTATCTTGTTATTTTTTACTTTCTTGACCTTATATAGCACCTTGCACACAATAAGCATTTAATAATTGTGGAATTGAATTACATAAAATCTCACCTTTTCTTATCTGTGAAAACCCATGGGTGGCTGGCTAATAGTCTATTAAGTTGGTAACAGAAATTTCTAGCAGCATAGTTCCACAAAAGAATTACATCTGTAATGTTTGTTTAACCAGTAGAATTGAAAGGTGTTTTGACTTTGCTCCAGGCATTAGAGGTTTATGTGACCCCCAGATAAATGCCATCAACACAAAATGAGACATTGTGGCAATGGAATTAAAAAGCGAGCATTACAGATCCTACATTAAACTTTGTTTTTCTTTTTTTTTTTTCTTTGGTTTGAGACTGACTTTGTTTTTCACCAAAGAGAAATTAAAGCAAATGTTCTTTGTGTATGTAGTTTTATAACATATTTGTTTTGATAGATAATGTCACCGACATTAATTGCTATGTACACATGAGAGCATGACTAAAAAGCCACTGTACAGCTAGCAGTGTTTAAAGTCTTTTAGTTTTGACTAGGACCATCTGAGGCTAGTATGAAAGGTATTTGATTTTGACTTTACCTTAACAAGTCTGGTAA
Source organism: Eubalaena glacialis (assembly GCF_028564815.1). Classification (NCBI taxonomy): domain Eukaryota; kingdom Metazoa; phylum Chordata; class Mammalia; order Artiodactyla; family Balaenidae; genus Eubalaena; species Eubalaena glacialis. The sequence goes on along the minus strand of NC_083727.1, from coordinate 5,720,947 downwards.
TATGTTTGAAAGGCCCCACTCCACAGCTGGTTTTTAGCATGACAACCTTTTCGGTCCACTACTGTGACTTACTGTGAAATTCTGCATTGGTTGTCCCTTTGGAGGTGGTGTGGTGTCCAAAAAGCCTGTCCTCCTTATTATATAATCATATTCTGGCACATTTCCTGGAGAGGCAGTTGAGTCACTGCAGTGTCATCACTCTGTGTCCAGGTTCTAGGTTCTGGGTTCTGGAGGAGGGCTTAGCTGGTGTTGACCACCTGAATCCTAGGAGCAAATGATTCCTGATTCAGTCTTTTGAGTGTTGACCATGGTTGATTCATTCATTTCCAACCCTGCTGTTTATTAGCTGTTTGATCTTGGGCAAGTTATTGAAACTTCCTTGGTTTATGATTACTCGATTGTAAATTGGAGATAATTATGTCACAACCCAGTAGGGTTGTTGTGAGGATTAGATGAAACAATGCATGTGAAACACTCAGCACCCTACCTGACACACAATAAACGCATTAAATGATGATCGTGTTATAATTATTCGTTATTTATAACACTGAAGAAATTATTGGGAATATTAGCCTTTAGGTCCTTCAGGTCTTCAGCTTAGACAAATTCCTAATATGATATAGACTCTTCTTTTCTTTTTCAAAGATATGTAAGTATGGTAAATTTGTTTTTAATCATATATTACTCTGAAGAAGAAATTATTACAAATATCTGTCTTAGATCATTATTATTCTAACTAAAAAAAATTGAAAAGGAAGAAAAACAGGGTGAGAGACTTGACTTACCAAATATGAAAATGGATTTAAAAAGTAAAATAATCCCAAAATATGGTACAGGAATCAATAAAGAGATCAGCGAAGCAATAACCAAGAAAAAGCCCTCATATCAACATGAATGTAATGAATATGGTATATGTGAAGGGAGTTTGGAAGAGAGCACACAATTGTTCTGGAAGCTAGTACAAGCAAGCTTCACTATACCACCACAGTGACTCCTTATTACAACAAATCTTGTAGTGTTTTCTTCCACTTGAGATGCCTGGGAAGCGCTTCGCACAATTCCTTGTATGCAGTAGACATTTGGTGGGAGATAGATGATGTAACTGGTCTTCCTAGGGCACCAGTAGCAGACATTGCCAGTCAACCCTGGTCCCTTCTCTCATGGAGTTTGCATTCTCCCTCAGATCCTCTTTCAACAGTGCTCTGGGCCACCTCTATCAAATAGAAACCTTATGCATGCTTGATCTGGAGGGTCTCCTAGCCTTGTTCAGTTCTAAAACTCTGATTTTAGTAGAACAAAGTGCCAGATTGCGTTGTCATCTAGTACTTTAATAGCAGTACATTCAACTGGCTGTGTGATTTTAGCAAAGTCATTCCAACATGACGATGAAGGATGAGATTATCATCCTTCATCTTATCATCCTGATGAGATTATCAGAGTATTATCAGCAGCCCCTGAGCATCCTGTGGTAGCACAATAACAAGTAACGTAAAGAGGCATTTTGTTAAGTATGTATCATGTTACCAAAAAAAATCTTTACACAAAAATGGCAAAGGCTTTGAAGAACTAACACATCTTTTGCATGCACCACATCACGCTTTTAAATATCTTTTTCAATTTGTTTAAGTGGTTAGCTGATTTAGTTTCATAAGTCAAATGGTTATTCTTTTTAAGTGATTTGAATCATCTTTTAAATTTTCCTACAAAACACATAGCATTTTAAGTGATGATTCTTTATAGCTGATGTTTAGACAGAGTTTAACTGGAAGGATCGAGTTTTCTGTTGAAGACTTCGTACTACTCTGGAAGCTGTTCTTCCTCTGAATTTTATTTTTCCCATTTTTGGCTGACAAGGCATTTGGAGTGATTCCAGCTTGTTTACCTACATCTTCCCTGAAGAGGTTAGGTGGTTAGACAATAAAAAGAGGAAAAGTTCTGTTGCCAGTAGGTGGCTCACTATGAATATGCTTGGGACAGGATCAGGAATGTCACCCCTCCTCCACTTAGCCTTTGTTTTCAATCCCTGCTTCTTTGAGCCTTTTTCTATAAAGTCTGAGTCATTTACAAGGGGGAAGAAAGGGGGGGACAGGGGTTTAAAAAAAGAAAGAAAGAAAAGGAAAGCAGCAGCCTTTGAGATCTAGAATAGCAAAGGCCCCATCTTACTCTGAGTGCTCAGAAAGTCTAGCCTAGTCCGAGTTCTCTTCCACACACAACTGCTTGTTTTTTTTGTTCCTTGTGTCCTTGGCAAAGACTGAAAGAACTCAGCCTGTAATACTTGGGCCTCCTGTGTCACTTAAGAAATAATAAGCCATTGTCTTCATTAAGCCACCCTTGTTTTATAAAATAAAATCCAGATCCTGGAGAAGGGGACATTTGGAAGAAGGGAGAATTAGAGTAGGGGTGGTTACAAAATTCCCTAGAGAAACTGCTTTGTTTCTCCCATTTTATGGCTTCTTACTGAGAGGATTCATATTCAAATGGGTTGAGGCTGTGAATAGTTGCTTGCACATTCTCATGCACCCAGGAAGGCTATGATTATGGCTAATTACAATGAAGAATGAAGTCCTAACAAGGGTGCTCAATCAGATAGCTGTTCGAGCATGAAGTAACTAAGGCCAGCCAATGGAGGTGTGATTTTGGTAATTACAAACAATGTGGCTATTTGAAAAATGCTTAGTAAATCTGTTCAAGACAAAATAAGGTCTAATTAATCACTTTAGGCTCTGAATTCTCCAGATGATCCGTTTGCTCTGTTTTTTTTTTTTTAGGGTCCCTTTTATAAACTAGATTTCTAAGGTATCAAATATGTTCTTGCTGCCCACACTTCCATTTGTTGGAGGAATGCAACTGTGCCACCTGTTAGGAAGCTTCTTTTCTGCCAATCATATCGCAACCTGTTTTTAATGCAACTTGACAGAACAGTTTTAAAAATAAACGTGCACATATTCTTGTTGTTATCCAGCAAAACAATTGCATTATGAAAAGTTACTGTAAAATATTAACTATTAATTAAGCATTTTGGTATCATCACAATACTGATATATGTTAACTTTTGAGAGTTGCGTGTGTTACCCTTGAGTTATATCTAACTACATTCTGCCTTAAATAATTGGAGGCCTCCATAAAGCAGCTATGATGTATGAACTGTATGCCCCCCCATAATTTTTTTCAAAAAATTCTTGAACTGAAAATGGTTTGAGCATGACTTTTTTTCTGTTCGCCATTTTGCACCTTTGCTTACTCATCTGAAAACAGGTTAATAAAATGGCCAGAGTTACCACAAGAAACTTGCAGGGATAAAAATCATCCAGTAAAGCTTTTCAATGCATTAATCTCCAGTTTCATTTAAATGCCCAGTAGAATGAACTCTGCCCAACCAGTTGAGGAGTTTTCTTATTTTTGGCTTATTTGTTTTCAATATATGAACCAAAAGGAGCTACCTTTTCTTAACTGAATTAACATGGCCAAAAATTAAATTTGGTACAGATTTTAACCTAAGGATCAATGGATAGTCATCTTACAACCTTGGCTGCTGTTCTTTCTAAATGAGAAGGAAGAGGAGGGAAGGAGACAAGGAAGACAAAAAGGGGAAACAAATTTTACATAGATATCTTCTTATTTTAACTAATTTACATCATATGTCATTTATAAAGAGAAGCAAATACTAAAGTTATTAGTTTCCTTATGAGGATGAGTGAAAAAGAAATTCTTGTAGCAAAGGAAGAAATAATTCCACACATATATCTTTTTTTTTTTTGCTATTTTTTTAACATCTTTATTGGACTATAATCGCTTTACAATAGTGTGTTAGTTTCTGCTGTATAACAAAGTGAATCAGCCATACGTATACATATATCCCCATATGCCGTCCCTCTTGCGTCTCCCTCCCACCCTCCCTATCCCACCCCTCTAGTTGGACCCAAAGCTCTGAGCTGATCTTCCTGTGCTATGTGGCTGCTTCCCACTAGCTATCTATTTTACATTTGGTAGTGTATATATAAGTCCGTGCCACTCTCTCACTTCATCCCAGCTTACCATTCCCCCTCCCTGTGTCCTCAAGTCCTTCTCTACATCTGCATCTTTATTCCTGTCCTGTTCCTAGGTTCTTCAGAACCCTTTTTTTTTTTAAGATTCCATATATATATATGTTAGCATACAGTGTTTGTTTTTCTCTTTCTGACTTACTTCACTCTGTATCACAGACTCTAGGTCCATCCACCTCACTACAAATAACTCAATTTCATTTCTGTTTATGGCTGATAATATTCCATTGTATATATGTGCCGCATCTTCTTTATCCATTCATCTGTCGATGGACACTTAGGTTGCTTCCATGTCCTGGCTATTGTAAATAGAGCTGCAATGAACATTGTGGTACATGACTCTTTTTGAATAATGGCTTTTTCAGGGTATTTGCCCAGTAGTGGGACTGCAGGGTCGTATGGTAGTTCTACTTTTAGTTTTTTAAGGAACCTCCATACTGTGCTCCATAGTGGCTGTATCACTTTACATTCCCACCAACAGTGCAAGAGGGTTCCCTTTTCTCTACACCCTCTCCAGCATTTATTGTTCGTAGATTTTTTGATCATGGCATTCTGACCAGTGTGAGGTGATACCTCATTGTAGTTTTGACTTGCATTTCTCTAATGATTAGTGTTGTTGAGCATCCTTTCATGTGTTTGTTGGCAATCTGTATGTCTTCTTTGGAGAAATGTCTATTTAGGTCTCCTGCCCATTTTTGGATTCAGTTGTTTGTTTTTTTCATACTGAGCTGCATGAGCTGCTTGTAAATTTTGGAGATTAATCCTTTGTCAGTTGCTTCATTTGCAAATATTTTCTCCCATTCTGAGGGTTGTCTTTTCGTCTTGTTTATCGTTTCCTTTGCTGTGCAAAAGCTTTTAAGTTTCATTAGGTCCCATTTGTTTATTTTTGTTTTTATTTCCATTTCTCTAGGAGGTGGATCAAAAGGATCTTGCTGTGATTTACGTCATAGAGTGTTCTGCCTATATTTTCCTCTAAGAGTTGGATAGTGTCTGGCCTTACATTTAGATCTTTAATCCATTTTGAGTTTATTTTTGTGTATGCTGTTAGGGAGTGTACTAATTTCATTCTTTTACATGTAGCTGTCCAGTTTTCCCAGCACCACTTATTGAAGAGGCTGTCTTTTCTCCACTGTATATTCTTGCCTCCTTTATCAAAGATAAGGTGACCATGTGTGTGTGAGTTTATCTCTGAGCTTTCTATCCTGTACCATTGATCTATAGTTCTGTTTTTGTGCCAGTACCATACTGTCTTGGTTACTGTAGCTTTGTATTATAGTCTGAAGCCCGGGAGCCTGATTCCTCCAGCTCGGTTTTTCTTTCTCAAGATTGCTTTGGCTATTCGGGGTCTTTTGTGTTCCCATACAAATTGTGAATTTTTTTGTTCTAGTTCTGTGAAAAATGCCATTGGTACTTTGATAGGGATTGCATTGAATCTGTAGATTGCTTTGGGTAGTATAGTCATTTTCACAATGTTGATTCTTCCAATCCAAGAACATGGTATATCATTCCATCTTTTTGTATCATCTTTAATTTCTTTTATCAGTATCTTATAGTTTTCTGCATACAGGTCTTTTGTCTCCTTAGGTAGGTTTATTCCTAGGTATTTTATTCTTTTTGTTGCAATGGTAAATGTGAGTGTTTCCTTAATTTCTCTTTCAGATTTTTCATCATTAGTGTATAGGAATGCAAGAGATTTCTGTGCATTAATTTTGTATCCTGCTACTTTACCAAGTTCATTGATTAGCTCTAGTAGTTTTCTGGTAGAGTCTTTAGGATTCTCTATGTATAGTATCATGTCATCTGCAAACAGTGACAGCTTTACTTCTTCTTTTCTGATTTGGATTCCTTTTATTTCTTTTTTGTCTTGGATTGCTGTGGCTAAAACTTCCAAAACTATATTGTATAATAGTGGTGAGAGTGGGCAACCTTGTGTTATTCCTGATCTTAGTGGAAATGGTTTCAGGTTTTCACCATTGATAATGATATTGGCTGTGGGTTTGTCATATATGGCCTTTATTATGTTGAGGTAAGTTCCCTCTCTGCCTACTTTCTGGAGAGATTTTATCATAAATGGGTGTTAAATTTTGTCAAAAGCTTTTTCTGCATCTATTGAGATTATCATATGATTTTTCTCCTTCAGTTTGTTAATATGGTGTATCACATTGATTGATTTGCATATATTGAAGATCCTTGCATTCCTGGGATAAACCCCACTTGATCATGGTCTATGATCCTTTTAATGTGCTGTTGGATTCTGTTTGCTAGTATTTTGTTGAGGATTTTTGCATCTGTGTTCATCAGTGATATTGGCCTATAGTTTTCTTTTTTTGTGACTTCATTGTCTGGTTTTGGTATGAAGGTGATGGTGGCCTTGTAGAATGAGTTTGGGAGTGTTCCTCCCTCTGCTATATTTTGGAAGAGTTTGAGAAGGATAGGTGTTAGCTCTTCTCTAAATGTTTGATAGAATTCAGCTGTGAAGCCATCTGGTCCTGGGCTTTTGTTCGTTGGAAGATTTTTAATCACAGTTTCAATTTCAGTGCTTTTGATTGGTCTGTTCATATTTTCTGTTTCTTCCTGGTTCAGTCTCGGGAGGTTGTGCTTTTCTAAGAATATGTCCATTTCTTCCAGGTTGTCTATTTTATTGGCATATAGTTGCTTATAGTAATCTCTCATGATAAATTGTATTTCTGCAGTGACAGTTGTTACTTCTCCTTTTTCATTTCTAATTCTATTGATCTGAGTCTTCTCCCTTTTTTTCTTGATGAGTCTGGCTAATGGTCTGTCAATTTTGTTTATCCTCTCAAAGAACCAGCTTTTAGTTGTATTGATCTTAGCTATTGTTTCCTTCATTTCTTTTTCATTTATTTCTGATCTAATCTTTATGATTTCTTTCCTTCTGCTAACTTTGGGGTTGTTTTGTTCTTCTTTCTCTAATTGCTTTAGGTGTAAGGTTAGGTTGTTTATTTGAGATGTTTCTTGTTTCTTGAGGTAGGATTGAGCTATAAATTTCTTGTTTCTTGAGGTAGGATTGAGCTATAAATTTCCCTCTTAGAACTGCTTTTGTTGCATCCCATAGGTTTTGCATCATTGTGCTTTCACTGTCATTCGTTTCCAGGCATTTTTGTATTTCCTCTTTGATTTCTTCAGTGATCTCTTGGTTATTTAGTAGTGTATTGTTTAGCCTCCATGTGTTTGTATTTTTTACAGATTTTTTCCTGTAATTGATATCTAGTCTCATAGCGTTGTGGTCGGAAAAGATACTTGATACGATTTCAATTTTCTTAAATTTACCAAGGCTTGATTTGTGACCCAAGATATGATCTATCCTTGAGAATGTTCCATGAGCACTTGAGCAGAAAGTGTATTCTGTTGTTTTTGGATGGAATGTCCTACAAATATCAATTAAGTCCATCTTGTTTAATGTATCATTTAAAGCTTGTGTTTCCTTATTTATTTTCATTTTGGATGATCTGTCCATTGGTGAAAGTGGGGTGTTTCACCAACATAGAAAATCCCCTACTATGATTGTGTTACTGTCGATTTCCCCTTTTATGGCTGTTAGCATTTGCCTTATGTATTGTGGTGCTCCTATGTTGGGTGCATAAATATTTACAATTGTTGTATATTCTTCTTGGAGTGATCCCTTGATCATTATGTAGTGTCCTTCTTTGTCTCTTGTAGTAGTCTTTATTTTAAAGTCTATTTTGTCTGATATGAGAATTGCTACTCCAGCTTTCTTTTGATTTCCATTTGCATGGAATATCTTTTTCCATCCCCTCACTTTCAGTCTGTATGTGTCCCTAGGTCTGAAGTGGGTCTCTTGTAGACAGCATATATATGGGTCTTGTTTTTGTATCCATTCAGCCAGTCTATGTCTTTGATTGGAGCACTTAATCCATTTACATTTAAGGTAGTTATCGATATGTGTGTTCCTATTACCATTTTCTTAAATGTTTTGGGTTTGTTATTGTAGGTGTTTTCCTTCTCTTGTGTTTCCTGCTTAGAGAAGTTACTTTAGCATTTGTTGTCAAGCTGGTTTGGTGGTGCTGAATTATCATAGCTTTTGCTTGTCTGTAAAGGTTTTAATTTCTCCATCGAATCTGAATGAGATCCTTGCTGGGTAGAGTAATCTTGGTTGTAGGTTTGCCCTTTCATCACTTTAAATATGTCCTTCCACTCCCTTCTGGCTTGCAGAGTTTCTGCTGAAAGATCAGCTGTTAACCTTATGGGAATTCCCATGTATGTTATTTGTTGCTTTTCCCTTGCTGCTTTTAATATTTTTTGTTTGTGTTTAATTTTTGATAGTTTCATTAATATGTGTCTTGCCATGTTTCTCCTTGGATTTATCCTGTTTGGGACTCTCTGTACTTCGTGGACTTGATTGACTATTTCCTTTCCCATATTATGGAAGTTTTCAACTATAATCTCCTCAAATATTTTCTTAGTGTCTTTTTTTTTCTCTTCTTCTTTTGGGACCTCCATAATTCGAATGTTGGTGTGTTTAATATTGTCCCAGAGGTCTCTGAGACTGTCCTCAATTCTTTTCATTCTTTTTTCTTTATTCTGCTCTGCGGTAGTTATTTCCACTATTTTATCTTCCCGGTCACTTATGTGTCCTTCTCTCTCATTTATTCTGCTATTGATTCCTTCTAGAGAATTTTTAATTTCATTTATTTTGTTGTTCATCATTGTTTGTTTTCTCTTTAGTTCTTCTAGGTCCTTGTTAAATGTTTCTTGTATTTTCTCCATTCTATTTCCAAGATTTTGGATCAGCTTTACTATAATCACTCTGAATTCTTTTTCAGGTAGACTGCCTATTTCCTCTGCATTTGTATGGTCTGGTGGGTTTTTACCTTGCTCCTTCATCTGCTGTGTATTTCTCTGTCTTCTCTTTTTGCTTAACTTACTCTGTTTGGGGTTTCCTTTTTGCAGGCTGCAGGTTTGTAGTTCCCATTGTTTTTGGTGTCTGCCCCCAGTGGGTAAGATTTGTTCAATGGGTTGTGTAGGCTTCATGGTGGAGGGTACTGGTGCCTTGTTCTGATCTGGATCTGTCCGGTGGTGCGTTTTGGTGTTTCTGTGACCTTATTATGATTTTATGCAGCCTCTCTGCTAATGGGTGGGGTTGTGTTCCTGTCTTGCTAGTTGTTTGGCATAGGGTGTCTGGCACTGTAACTTGCTGATCATTGAGTGGAACTGGGTCTTTGAGTTGAGATGGAGATCCCTGAGAGAGCTTTTGCTGTTTGATATTACATGGGGCCGGGAGGTCTGTGATGGACCAATGTCCTGAACTTGGCTCTCCCACCTCCGAAGCTCAGGCCTGACACCTGGCTGGAGCACCAAGACCCTGTCAGCCACACAGAATGTGGCACATGAAGTAATGGTCCCCCAAAGACACGGACATCCAAATCCCTGGAACCGCCTGGCTGGTGTGCGGCGATGGGGACCCGGATCTTCCAGAGGGACAAGGCAGTGGCCTGAGGCTCACAGGTCGACCTGGTGTCCTCGGGGTAGAGCAGGGCCGTCTGTGCCACCCACGCCGCCTTGTGTGGCAGGGACTCAGCCTGGACTTCACAGGCGTCTGCACCCCAGATTCACGTCTGAGGCCCCACCCACACATATATCTTTAAATCTCTGTATTTCATTTACCTAAAAACTGGTAATTTATAATTAGAAGCCTTCTTCTAGTTTTCACGAAACGAATTTTACTTATAATGAAGACAGATAAAATAACAAACAATGCAGGAGGAAATGAGTTTTAGAGCCTGGTCTTAATTCTTTAAAAAATATACACTCTATACAACTCACCAACTTGATTGCTTAATAGCAATACAAAAGTGACTCCCGTTTACCATTTTAAATTATCGTTGTTTCATATTAGCTAACGATTTGAGTCTTTGACCTGTAATGTGTGTGAGTTAAAATAATTGTAGATATTATTTTATCTACCAAAAATATAGATTTTCTAGGTTTTGCCAGTATAAAGCATTTATTTTTATATACTGGGATTTAATATTTAATGGTTTATCTCAAATTCCTAATTCACTGGTCAATATACTGTTGACAATTTTTACATTTTAATCAAGAAATATAAATTTGAAATGACTCCATGCATGTCGTAGAAGAGAAAGCCATGATTATGTTCTCTAAAGCAATTCATGGAGAGTCTAAGTGGGTGACTATTCTATCCTGGTTCTGGTGCTGTCTTTGAAGAATTTACATTTCAAGTATAAGAAAAGGTGGTTAAAAATCTGATGAATCCAAGTAGTTGCTTGTGAGAATGAGTAAAGTCCATTTTTTCTCTGATTAAAATTGAATCTGTTACTTCCCTTCCTGCTCACCAAACACATCAATACAGATGCAAATAAGACGAGGCCACTTCCTGTAAATCAGCTGTCAGTATGTATCAGGGAGAAAAACAATGAACAAGGAGAACTGCTTCTTATAGAGGCTGTGCCGTTCTTCTGTTTGCAAGAAGAATATTTATGGCCCTCCTAGCTGGCAGCAGAGAACACAAAAATATAACTTCATACACTTCCAATGCACTTTGTAAATTAAATCAATTCAAAGCATAGAATTTGAGAAGGTTAATAGAATTTTTTGGTAACTGTTTAATAACATTAATGTGCTGTTGGTCTGACGTCTTATTCAACTGCCTACTATATATTCCTAATTCTCACTCATAGGTGAGCCTTAGAAAAATTTAATAAAGATTGTTTAAAGGTTGCCAATTTTCCTAAGAATGTGAATACAGTAAAATGCAATTAATAAAACTTTATTGAATCTTTGATTTAGGCTCTATTAGGATAGCAATAATATTGTACATATACATATATAGTGCCTTATATAGTCCCCTAAATGTGTATTAGTTCCTCTAATTTTGAAATTAAAAAAAAAAATTCAAGAAAAGTAGAGCAGGTGTTCCTAGCTACCTATGAAAGGGAAACCAACTAAGGCTTTGAGTGAAGTAATTAACCTAAGAGGACTCACTGAAGAGAAGTGAGGAACGACTAGCCAAAACTCATGTCCCTCTCCCTCATCAGACTGCCTCTTATTATAAACACCGATTTCCATTACACCATGGATATGCAGAAGTGCTGGCAGAAAGTTCTGGGTAGTTACATGTTGGATAGGTCGATTTTAATTAAGCTTTTTAAAGTATGCTAATTACAGTTGTTGGTGAAATCACTTTACATTTCTGTTGTACAAGCCTAAATTTTTGCATTTATATCGGTGTTCATAAATCATGATCTGAGGGGCTGAAATGCCACAGAGGTAGTCTGCATTAGAAAGATATTTCTGTATCAGTTAGGATCTTTGGTTTTAGGCAACAAAACCAGACCCTGCCTAACTTGGACACATGTTGGTTGGGAAGAGGCTGGGCACTCATGACCTGCAAAGGAGGCCCAAGAGCCAGGTTTGGAAGGTCTCCAGAATGAACTCCATTTCCTCCTTGGACTATGTTGCACAAGATTTAGAATTATAGGAGAGAGATGGGCAAACCCTCGGCCATGTCATTATACCAGGAAATGAGAGGACAACACAGGCTGAAGGAGCTTCCTGGGACCCTGTCTTAATCAGCCAGCTGCCATAACAAAAATACCATAGCCCGGGTAGCCTATAAAAAACAACAATTTTTTCTCACAGTTCTGAAGACTGGAAGTCTGAGATCAGGGTGCCAACATGGTGAGGGTCCTCTTCTGGGTTACAGGATGCCTACTTCTTATAGCCTCACATGACAGAGAGCAGAGGAGCCGTGAGTTCTCCATGACTCTTAGAGGGCCACTAATACCATTCATGAGGAATCCACCCTCATGAGCTCATCTAATCCTAATTACCCTCCCAAGGGCCCCACCTCTTAATACCATCACATTGTGGGGGTAGAGTTTCAACATATGAATTTTAGGGAGACACAGACCTTCCATAACAGGATGAAGATGCTCCTTTCCTCTGGGTATAGAGAGGATACCTCTCCCATGAGGGTCTTATGACCTGCTTTAGGGGAAGGAGAGAGAGTCCTTCCTGTACCTGACATTTCTCAAATCCCCTCAGCTTAAAACTTTCAATATGCCAAGGTTGGCCATATTTTGGAGTAGTGTATCCTGAACTCCATCAACCCAAAGCAGAATTTCTATTTAATGTGCCAGATGATGATGGCTAAAGGGCCATCTTTTTTTTTGGTTTAAAACAACACATGTTTATTATCTCATAATTTCTATGAGTCGGCTTTTATGGGTTCTCTGGGCACAGCTTAGCTGGGTCTTCTGCTTCAGTGCCTCTTACAAGGCTGTAATCAAGTTGTCAGCTCGGGATGTCATCTCATTTGAAGACAATTGGGGGGGATTTACTTTCCTTTTTTTTTTGAATTTTATTTTATTTTTTATATAGCAGGTTCTTATTAGTTATCTATTTTGTACATATTAGTGTATATATATATGTCAATCCCAATCTCCCAATTCATCACACCACCACCACCATCCCCAACCACTTTTCCCCCTTGGTGTCCATGTTTGTTCTCTACATCTGTGTCTCTATTTCTGCCTTGCAAACTGGTTCATCTGTACCATTTTTCTAGATTCCACATATATGCGTTAATATATGATATTTGTTTTTCTCTTTCTGACTTACTTCACTCTGTATGACAATCTCTGGGTCCATCCATGTCTCTACAAATGACCCAATTTCATTCCTTTTTATGGCTGAGTAATATTCCATCGTATATATGTACCACAACTTCTTTATCCATTCGTCTGTCAATGGGCATTTAGGTTGCTTCCATGACCTGGCTATTGTAAATAGTGCTGCAATGAACATTGGGGTGCATGTGTCTTTTTGAATTATGGTTTTCTCTGGATATATGCCCAGGAGTGGGATTGCTGGGTCATACAGTAATTCTATTTTTAGTTTTTTAAGGAACCTCCATACTGTTCTCCATAGTGGCTGTATCAATTTACATTCCCACCAACAGTGCAAGAGGGTTCCCTTTTCTCCACACCCTCTCCAGCATCTGTTGTTTGTAGATTTTCTGATGATGCCCCTTCTGACTGGTGTGAGGTGGTACCTCATTGTAGTTTTGGTTTGCATTTCTCTAATAATTAATGATGTTGAGCAGCTCTTCATGTGCCTCTTGGCTATCTGTATGTCTTCTTTGGAGAAATGTCTATTTAGGTCTTCTGCCCATTTTTGGATTGGGTTGTTTGTTTTTTTAATATTGAGCTGTATGAGCTGTTTATATATTTCGGAGATTAATCCTTTGTCCGTTGATTCATTTGCAAATATTTTCTCCCATTCTGAGGGCTGTATTTTTATCTTGTTTATAGTTTCCTTTGCTGTGCAAAAGCTTTTAAGTTTCATTAGGTCCCATTTGTTTATTTTTGTTTTTATTTCCATTACTCTAGGCGGTGAGTCAAAAAAGATCTTGCTGTGAGGGCCATCTTTATAAACTAGAAATATTTACATTTCCAGACTCAAAGAACAAAGACCTAAGAATAGTACAAAAAGTTGCCCCACATCATTGGAAAAGGATGGTTATCTACTTTGAATGTTTTTCAACTCTCATCCATACATTTTTACATAAAATGTAAAATGAGGGTGTAAGATCTAGAGCAAGACACAGACAGAACAGGTGCTGGGATGAGCAGAGCCTCTTTCAGACAGGCCTGTCATGTATTGGAACCATTTCTCTCCTACCCTTGTACATGCTCTTTCCTCCCCTTTCCCTGCCTGGTTCATGTGAACACTGAGTCTCTACCTATCTCTAAGGCCAACTCTACTGAAGCCTCTATGTCCTTTTGCCTGGCTCAGATTTTTGTTGAAAATTAATTTGAAACCCTCTTCTCTTGCTACTCTCAGCAGGTCAGCAATTAACTGGAAGTTTAGGGCCCCATGTTTGTCCTGTTTATTCCAAGCTTGTGTCACACATAAAAACAGGCTTAAACACAATCAGAATGCTCCGTGTAATGGAAAACCTGGGCTGAGAATTCTCCGCGAGTCCCCTCATTAGCTACACAGCCCTGGGCAAGGCCCCTTACCAGCCATCCAGCCCTGGACAGGGCACAAGGCCCTCAAGGCCTGGAGGCAGGCCGGGTCCTGCCGTCTGTGTACACTCTTGACCACTGTTGTGGCTGGCAGGTAGTACATGCTCAGCTAGTATTTGTTGAGTGAATAATCAGATAAACACATGAATAAGCATTACCTCTCTGAGCCTCAGTTTCCTCAATTTGTAAAATCAGGGAGCTGGGTTCCTTCTAGTACAAGGATCTATGTGGACCATAATCACTTACGTGGAACTTTGAAGAGAATGCAAGCCTTAGGTCTTCACTGATATATTTAATAACACCTTATTATCATTTTGAAAGGTGTTTGAGATTATGTGGGCAAATGCATCCATTTTTTCCCTAAAAATTAAAACAAACTTGTCTTTGCCACAACCAAACAAGGGAGGATGACCCTGCATAGAAGGGGCTGAGCTACTAGCCAGGTGCTTGTTGAGAAACAAGTTAACCCAAGTTTAAACTTGTTGTGCAATGAGCAAAAACTTAACATATATAGAGTATCTATGCTGTGTCATACCAAGCTATTTTCATATATGTTATTTTATAAAATTCTTAAGAATGCAGTGCAGTTTGTATTATTATTTAATAAATAAGAAAATGCAGGCTCAGAGAGATGACTTAATTTGCTCAAGGACATATAGATAATAAATGTATACAGCTAGGATTTGAATTTAAGTCTGAATAAATTGTTCATTCTTTCAGACCAGCCTGCTTAATGTTTCATTTCGAAGACTTCTACCTTTTCGCTTTCATTTCCTTTTATGTATTTTTACTCTGCACGATCCTTAACTTGAGGCCTTCTGTGACTTTTTCTCCTCCTCTTGATTCTTCCATTATTTCTTTTCTAATTTGTCCTTTGATGCATCTATTTTCCCTATTGAGCCAAGATGTTTTTCCTCCTCCCCTTTTCTCCTGAGGGTACAGAAGTCCTCTACTTCTTAAATCCCAGTGCCAATTTACTTATTTCTAAATCTCACTTTCAAATAATTATCTTTTAAAGTTTGTCTTCTTTTTCTTTTAAATTGTGTATTGTGTTCCCTGTTGACATTTTTAAGTCCTTTATACATGCTACTTGAATTAAAACATTTATATTTAAAATTTTCTGACTACCGATTATCCATATTTGCTGCTTGATTTCCATAATGAAATCATAGTTTGACATGAAAGATATTATTCTAAAAAGAAATCAATTTATTAAAGCAGCAGAGTAGAGCTAAAAAGAAGACTCTAAGATAAACAAATACTTATTCATTCAATACCTGTTTGTTGATTACCTACTATGCATCAGGCATGATTCTAGAATCCTGTTGATTCTAGGAGTTTAAGAATAGACAAATAGATAGGTAGAAAGATATTAAATGAGGCAGACAGATGAATTCTTTCTATCTGCCTATCTGCCCATTTGTCTGTCCACATGTCTTTAAGAAAAAGGAGTCAAGAAAAAAAAAAAATGAATTCTCATTTTTGTTCTAGCTCTTGTTTCAAAGTTTAAATCAACTCTTAGCTCTCTATATATTTTAGAAAATTTAATTTTCACTAAAATAAGCTTTCAGTTCCTGCAAATGTTGACTTTTAGCTCCAAGAGTACTTTAGGTGGTTGGGAAATCATTTCTGGTAAACTCAGTACTACAGGGGGAGGAGATTTCTACACCTTTGTTACTCCTACACTTTTACTGAGTACTGACTATATGTGCTCAACATTTGTTGTTAGCAAGTTCCATGTATGATTTTATTGTATTCCTACAACCGATCTATAAAGTATATGCTGTTATGTTTTGTTTCATATCATATCAAATAATTTTTCAACCAAAAAATTGGGCAGAAATACATTTAGACTTGCATGGTGATTGTTAAGAGAAAGATCTGTGGCTGCCCTGAGTTTTCAGAACCTCGAATGAATCTCTTACTAATTACTAAATGTTAACTGAACATTTATGAGTACGTGTCATATACTCCCTCTAGGATAGTATAAAACCTCAAGAAGTCTAGGAAAATGGCCAGATTCTTTCCCTGGACGGTTCTCAACAATATTTGACATACACTGGTTATTTAAGACCTTGTAGCTCCTCCATTCAGAGTACTATTTGACACATAAATTTGTAGGGTATCTGTCCAATCTGCCTTGGCTCTTACAAAGTTAAGTTTTATTAAGGTGCATAAGTATATTGAGAAAATAATATATTTCTTCTGAATATGCTAGTTTTGCTCTTTTACCTACTGTTTGAGAATATGATAATAGGGATATAGCATCTTAATATACTTTACATTAAAACTTCTCATGGTAAATTAAAATGGGTGTTGAAACAGAATTCTTTTTTATGTATATACCAAGTTTCAATTATACTGACTCATTACAAACTCACTGAAGAAGATTGTAAAAAGAAGATTGTAAAAAGCTTAAACTGTAGCTATCCAGATTTGTAGTTCTGCTAAACCCTGTTATTTAATCCTAAAAATGTTTAAGTACATCACATATGTAATTTAAATTATTTAAAAGTTTATTTTACACTTCTTGGAGACTCAGAACTCCTTAAATTTATTTCACAAAAGGCCCATCTTCTCTAAGATAAATTTAACTTCCCTCATGCAATTAGTATTTAGAAAGACCCTGCAAAGGGACCTTCACAACAGAAGGAGGATGGGACTCAGACCTTTCCTCTGGTCTTCCCCAGCAGGCCCTGTTCTGCAGTTAAATACCACTTATAATCATTATTCAGCATTCAACAAATATTTATCAAATGCCTATCATGTGACAAGGCCTGAGACAAGAACCACAGAGGAAGCACCACTTGAAGTTCAGTCCGGAGAAAATGTTTGGTTTTCGTGATGCACTGATTTACTTCCTTTAATCAAACATAAACCATGGAACTCATCCCATTTCCTGTTTTCCCATCCTGTTGTGAATATCAGCGGTATCTTTTGGTTTGGGTGCAAATCGCTTTCCTTAGCATCATTTTTCCGACAGAATCCTCCTCCCGCCAATTCTCTCCCTTGCCTATTTAGACTTTTATTGTAATGGTTTCTTCGAAGTCTTTTTGGAAGTAGGAAAGCCAGTAAGTAGATGAAATTGGGGATGGACAAATCAGAATTCTAATTTAGAGATTTTTTTCCCTATGTGTTTGGTAAACCTCTCTTGAAGAAAATGGAAAAATGAATTGTCTGAACCTGCAGATTCTGAGGTGCAGAGAACTATCAGAAGTTATGGCAAACGAGCCATATCTGTAGGAAGTAGGGTTTCTGTGTTACTGAGGATAGTACCTTGCACATTCATGTTGTCAGACTGTACATACTTATTTATTTTAACTGTTATAATAAAGACTAATTGGAGCAGAGTTGGCTAGAGAGCCTTGGAGGCAGGAGTTGTCTTTAGACGATTTCTGAAAAAGTGGGTGGGTGAAATCAGGGCCTAAGGGAGATCAGTTGGCAGAGACTAGAAGAAGCTTATGCTGCTCTCAATAAATGCGTAGCTTTCATCACAATTATTTTGAGCAGTTTTTTTTTTTTTTTTTTTTTGAGCACAATCTCTAACCAAAAGTATTTCCTCTGTTTTTCTCCCACAAGTATTTTTTATCTCTTACCCATCCCTTTGTTAATCCATTTGATTAATTAGAATGCTCGTGTAAAAATGAGTTTGGGTTAATTTAGTTTCTTGTTTTTCAGAGTGATAACTAGAAAACCAATTTTGATTCAGTCTTTCATTGCTGAAAGTATTCTCAACATCCATTAGATCACCTTTCTGCCTTAGCAAATAACAGTATATCAAACACAATTTAGACTTCTTTCAAGAGTCAGAACATTGGTATCTCTGGTTCATCATTTTAAATGAATCCTAACTTTATGGTTTTGTAATATGAAAAGTGGGCTAGCTGTTTACTGACCCCAGCACCAAGCTTGTAGCCTGAATTTTAAAACAAATCCTTGTTATCTTGTTTGTTTTCTAGTGATTTTATGCTCTCTCCCTAAAAGTAGAGCAAAAAGGGAAAAAAAGTCTAGTTAATTAAAAGTTCTATTTAGCTATGTTCTAGTTAATTTGGGTCTTTCTAAATACTAATTGTATGAGGCAAGTTAAATTTATCTTAGAGAAGATGGGCCTTTTGTGAAATAAATTTAAGGAGTTCTGAGTCTCCAAGAAGTGTAAAATAAACTTTTAAATAATTTAAATTATATATGTGATGTACTTAAACATTTTTAGGATTAAATAACAGGGTTTAGTAGAACTACAAATCTGGATAGCTACAGTCTAAGCTTTTTACAATCTTCTTCCGTAAGTTTATAATGAGTCAATATAGTTGAAACTTGGTATATACATAAAAAATTCTGTTTCAACACCCATTTTAATTTACCATGAGAAGTTTTAATGTAAGGTATATTAAGATGCTATATCCCTATTATCATATTCTAAAACAGTAGATAAAAGAGCAAAACTAGCATATTCAGGAGAAATATATTAACTGGGTGCCCGGGTGGGCTAGAGGACCCACCCGGGCACCCAATTAAGATGATCTGAGCCTTTATCTCACATCCTCTCAGAAGTGTCAGAAACTGCCCAGTGTTTTCTTGTTTGATGTTTTATTTTCTTGTTTTGTTTTGTTCTGTTTTTATTTCTATTTGAAATTCCTGCTGTGGGATCTTCTTGGTTATCCCTTCATCACATTTGCCATTTCTCCCCCAAATCTCTGGTAACAGAAACCATGGTAGCAGATTTTATTCGTTTTTACTGAAGCCTTGGAGGTAGCAATGGGGGGATGATGTTACAGAATGGGTGAGCTCTAGACATCACTGAAGTAAAGACCATAGCCATCTCTCCTCAGCTGTGGCTTTCTGCAGAGCTGCAGGGGCCTCTCTTTTTCCATCCTTACCTTGGAAGCACTTTAGAATCCCTTGTTGCTGTGCAGAGCAACTTGACTCTCTTGTCTCTTCCCTCCCATTCAGGTGGTTCAAAGGTCCCGTCTTTGCATAATCAAAATGTACATGAGATATTTCCCAAACAAAAAGAGGAACTGTCCCCAAGAGGAACATAGTCCTCCTGGAGCAACTGGCCCAAATTGGAACCAGATTTTAAAATGGTAAAGTTTTCTCCCTACTGCACATACATATCTCACTGAATGGGGTCCTGGGAATCAGGTCATGGCCCTCCAGTATCCTGGAACATCTACCAATCCGATCTCACCCATTTCCTCCCATAAGTGAAGAGGCCTCTAAGGAGTCGAGCCCTAGCTGTGGCAAAACCACAGCATACACTTAAAGAACCTGAGTGGGCTGGCTGGCACCTTTCCTTATTCTTCACTTTTAGATACTGCTTATGCAGAGAAGCATGATGAGATGAGTACCCTCTGGTCAGTATTGTTTTAGGGCATCTTTATGGAATGAAGAGAAAGAGAATGGCCAAGAGTTGTTGGTGTTTGCCGCTGAATAACCACAAGGGAAAATCCCAGAATAATTATGGACATATTTTGTTATCAGTAAAATGAAGGGGTTTGGTTAGATTGGCTTCAAGATCCCTTCTGGCTCAGAACATTCTTTGATACTGTGATTCAATCAATCGTACATATCCTTAAAGTCTTAGAGCATGTTTTCTGAGTACATCCCAGTAGAATACCTTGTCTGCAAAAGACTGAAAGTTATTATTTGGGAATAATAAATCAGACCAAAAAAGATGTAGAGTCCATAGTATATTATTAGTTTCGTGTTTGCTAATCCTTATTTTATGAGATTTAATTTTCATGACGTTTACTTTTCCATTCAGCCTATTGTCAGAAAAAAGAATGATTTTTGTGTTCAGTGAAGAGACAGGCCAGAGACTAATGCATGTGTGCTTTGCCCTTGATCAGATAAATGCCATAGTTATAAGAAGTCATGGCAGGGTGTGGAGGCCTTCTGTTTACCGTGATAAAGTTAACACCTTACAAACTTTCTAAGGAGTTTGTAAGATGTCACAGATTTATTTTTAATATAATTTCAAAGTTGGAAAACTAAGAAATATGAAACCTGATTCTTGATAAATTGATTATCATAATACCATATTCAGAACAAAATTACATATGCAGCAAAAATATTATTCCATAATATTTTATTATTACTCTGAGACTATACATTATAATTTGCAAATTATTTAAAATATACCTGAAAATAAGAATCCTCTTGAAAGTATGTGGAACATTTTATATCATTATTTAATATTCTCTCTTATTTCTTGATCACTATATTAAGGAATTGTAGTCTATATGGTTTTATAAAAGTAAAGCAAATCATAGAGTAATTGAGCTAGAAGATGCATTAGGAGATCGTCTATCTCTATGAAATGTAGGTCCTCTTTTTAAAGGCCTCTAGGGATGGAATGGAGACATTCTTGGGTGCCGCTCCAGAATTTTATTACCCTGGACATCCAGGTAACTATCCCTCCCTTCACTCTAACATGGCCCTGCTTTACCTACGTGCATTTTCACCTGTTTATTTTTTATACACAGCGAATGCTTGCAAAGTAACTAGCACACTGCCTAATAATTATTAAATGCTCAACAAAAGATATTAGTATTGTTCTCTGTACAAGAATTTTTGAGAGGCTAACCAAAATCTGGGGGAAATATTGGTCAATTAATAAATGTATTATTAAAATATCTTCATTTGATAAATATAGATTCATAATTCTAAGTAGATATTTCTAACAATTGAATACTAGAATGCTATTAATATTACAAACAAAAATTAATATATCAACATACCAACAAAAATTAATCATGTTGAATTGAGACTCAAGAAGGAAGAACGTATTTAAATCTACCATTCCCCACTTCTGTCTATGAAGAAATTGCCCATTTCCAGATATTTCTTCCCTGCTCAACCAGTCTTTTGGCTTTAAACAAATAATAATGTATACATAATTTGAGTGAGCTACAATTTAACATTCTTGTATCCACCAATTTTTTTAACAAATTTGGGGGGAAAATAACAAGCAGAGCATGATTACATTAATAAAATGCTGTGATTATATTTACTTACATATATATAGATGTACATTTAAGAAATTAGAAACTACTGTAAAAAATTGTAATGACACTTGTACAGATTATAGGAAACCTTCACAGGAAAGAAGAGACAAGTAGGTAATTTTTATAATTGGATTATTTGGGGAAAACCTTATCAAGAAAAATTGCAAGTACAGACATCCAAATATTCCCAGCATCTACCTTTGGTCTCACCCACCACCAACCCCACCAAATATCCCCCCACCTTTATGCAGAACTGTCTTCCAAGGGCAGTTTGCATAAAGAGAAGTTTACAGAGATTCAGGGAACAAGTGTCCAAATATAGTGTGGGTGCCTTATTATCTCTCATATCATGCAGATTTTGGCCTCAAGGCCTGAGTATCACTAGGTCGGAAGCTCAATTTTGTTAGTATATCTGAAAGATAATTAGTCAATTAAGAAGTGGAAGTACAAAAAATAGTTTAATGTGCAATAAAGTAATTTACAGTGCAAGTGTAAGCCTGACTCAGATTCAGATTCCAGTAATTTCTGCTAAGCCTACGCTTTCTACCTGATATGTTTTCCTCCTGATCTAAATATATTATTTAGATGTATGAAATTTGATTATTAAGAAATAAATAAGAATATTGAATTCCAAGAGTAGTTTGTTCAGGTAACAGATGAAATGAAGTTGCCCGATGGACACTTAGTTAGCTGGGCCAGGTGCTCTATGAGGGCATATGTCTGGTTTCTCTAGCACCTGGTACAGTGCCCAGTCCATGTAAATACTTAACAACTACTGACTGCCTCAATAACGGTGAGTCTCACGTCTTTATTTTCTAAACTTTAGTGGTAGGAACTACCTCTTACTAGACCGTCACTTTCATTCACTCAGCAAATATGTGTATGTCTTAGTTTTGAGTATGTTGTTGTAGGTTAGCAAGAAATTGTTTAATTGCTCTTGACATAATGCAATGAAATTATGTAATCTGATCAATAGCAGGGAAGCATAAATTTGTCAAAATGTCTAAAGCGAAGCCTATTTAGAAATCATTAGAGATCATTGCTAGATGTCACTGGTAATTGTTTTGGCACCAAACCATCAGTGAAGCAAACCAGGATGACCTTCTTAGATCCCAACTAGATCCTAAATGCCATTAAGTGCACGAAAGCATAAATACATTATATTTCATTCTAATCATCCTGGAAAGAGTTAATGCTAACTTCTAAAATAGGCTAAATATTCTTCTAGATACTAGCCGGCTTAAAACCCAATTTGGCACCAAAACTTCCAGTGACTAACATGTTATTATCAGGCCACGTTTAAAACAATTTGATATGCTGGCTGAATACTCTGCATGAAAAGAAAGTAAGGTTAGCCAGTGTATTGTTGCCTACCATTCAACTACAAACAGAAGAGCCAAATCAATGCACGTTCACTCAGATTTCTTGTAACTCGAGTTATCTTCTTTTTCATAAATTAAACCAAGCTAGAAACAGATTTTATTGCTTACAAATGAGTGGTCCTTCTGCTTGTGCACTTTCATGTTAGACCTCATATGAACAATACTGATTATTTTAGGGATTTGCATAAACTCAATATTGCAATGGACTATTTTACACTTGTTTTGTATTCTAAATCAGACAGATAAGGCAAAAACATGAAGGGGTGAAAAAAATGCTCCGATGAAGATAGGTTGTCAAATAGTTCAGAGATTTTTTTTTTAAACTTTGCTTCCACTGCCCCTGAAAAATGCTCAAATACCCTAAAGAATTTTTATTAACAAGACAAGCTGCTTTAATCTTTCCTCTCAAACTTCATCTGCCAGTTTGCCTAACATTTGTGCTGTTGGAATATAATTCTTATTTCTTTATGTTAGTTATGGCTTTGGGCTAGAGTTTAGGGGCATGAATCTAATACTCATCCATCTTCCTTCTTAGAGTTTTCAGCCAAGGGGTCTGTACCCGAGAGAACAATAGACAAATAGTAAACAAAGTGCCAGCTAATTAATTGGACCGGGAAAGTGCCCAACAACCTTCAAATTCAGGACTCCTGTGAAAAAGTTGCCTTGGCCGAAAGGCTCCTTATTTCTTTCCCCAGTTCTCCATCAAATGAACTCCCCAAATATAGGGATTGGATTAGATTGTTTCAATGTGGAGAAAGGCCAATCAGAACTGGCCCACAGGCACCTGGCAACCGAGGGCGGAAATGGGGTGTGACATCTACACAGGCTGACACACACATACACACCCACACACACATACACAAATATAGCTCCTTCAGCTACAGCTCCTGGGTAGTGTGGTGTTTGGACATCCCCCATCTGTTCTCACTGAAGATTTTTTAAACCCTTAGCCAAACGTGGCTGGGGAAATACCTTCTTTATTATTCTGTACTTTTTTTTTTCTCGTGCAGGTTCTGAATTAGCTGCCTGTCCTCTTCCTCTATGTGACATAGGTCTATGTCCAAAGCTGGTCTTCTCTGCAAAACTGTGTGTAATACTTGTGTCCTTCACTCAGGGGGCTTAATACTAAATGCAAAGAATTATCAGTCTTGAGATCTGTTAACACTCCAAGTTTTATTTTAAAATAGTCTTCAACAATTATATTTCCAAGAGGTTTTCTTTCTCCAATATGATCTGCTAAATGCTTCCTGACTGTTCAGTCTTGAAAATTTCTTTCTTTTTTTTTTTTTTTTCCATTTCCCTGAAGCTTGAGCCCCTGGGTCTGTCTCTAATTATTGTACCTCATGTTTGTTTGAGGTGAACTATGGTGATGAGAAGGAACATTTGTATGCATTTCCTTCCCTAGACAGAGCCCAAGCTTAGAAATGGTCCCCAAGCAATTGCCTCTTCACCACCTCCCCTGCTTTCCTATGCAAAAGCCATGCATGTCATGATGCTTCCTGGGTGTCACTAAAACCACGTGGGATGCAGCCATCTGGGGTGTAGAGTTTAAATATCCATGGTCACCATCATAAGTGTTAATCACAAAAGAAAACAATTTCAGGTGGAACCTCACTTTAGGTGCATTTCCAAGAGACTTTAAATCACACTGAAGTTTTCTTCTGATAAGTGGGAAGTCATGAGTGGGAGGGGAGACTCCATTGAAAACCATTGTCTTCTTGCCTGCCAATAATGCAGAGGAGAACATGGTGACAGCAACTTTCAGCAGGTAGGCACATCCAGAACCAACAGGGTGGCTTGAATCCTGTGAACTTTTCCCTATTTATTGTTCACTTCAAATCACTTTACTATTCAGGAGTCCACAGTTAGATGTGGACTGATTGGGACCAAATGTATAGCAAATGTATTTATATCTTATAGAAATGTTTTAAGTAACCTGTTGTATAATGTCCTTTGGCCCAGAAATGGTCTTTCCCCTTCTTGTCTAGCACAGAAATAAAGTATCAGAGGGTTTTTTTTGCTTTTCTTTAGAAAGATAAAGATTGTTGCTCTTTTTCTTTATAGAATTAAAGTTAATGATGAATAATAATAATTTCCTACCCCTAAATTATTAGATAGCAACAGTCACCATGGTAACTAAATTGAGTGCTTTAAATTATTTCTTATAATATTATTCTTAGAATTTTACCTAAGGTGGGAGGTAGGTTCATTTAGCTATTTAAATACTAAATTTAGAATGTAGTTGTGTGTTATAAATAGTATGAACAAAAGCATAGAATTTGTGGATTAAAATTCTGTGACATTTTTATATTAGAGAAATTATAAACATAATTTTGGATGTTTGTACCTATTAGTGTGGGTGAGATGCAATATCACAATTCATATTTTTACAATAAAATTAATAATTAATGTTGTAACACCAAAATCAGAGATACTACATTATAACAAGAGTAGTTTTTAGAAGTCATGTATGTGGGAGTTCCCTGGTGGCCTAGTGGTTAGGATTCCGGGCTTTCACTGCCTTAGCCTGGGTTCAATCCCAGGCGGTGGGAAAGTGAGATCCCACCAGCCGCATGGCGTGGCCAAAAAGGAAAAAAAAAATAGAAGTGATAGAAGATTGTTTAAAAAAAATTAAAAAATAGAAAAGTCATGTATGTGAATAATAAGAAAATTATTATGATGAACTTAATTGTTAATGTTTATTCTCTAAGTAAAATTACACCAATGTAACTATCTTAATGTTTAGTTCTTTTTTGAATAGAGTAATAACAAAAAATGTCTTAATAAATAAGAGCTAAATATTTTACTTTTGTGGAGTGTTTGACACTTTTAAAAATACTTTTTTGGTGATTTTTAAGGGGAAAGATATAATATCAATATCTATCTGTGTATCTGTCTATCTATATTACAAATAGGAATTAGGAATTAGATAGTCACGTTATACATTAAGGTATTTGATCAATACTATTAGGAAAATTAGGAAGTTTTCTGGCCTTTGAGTTTAGAGATAGAGCAAATGCATGTAGGGCAAATTAAAAATTAATCCTCTAACTTCATACAGTATACCGTTTTTAGCTTGTAGTTTACTGTGATTCATAGCATGTTAAGATTAATATATATACATAAACCCCACATCGTTCTAAATCTGAGTGGAGTGAATGATTACGTTGACAAGTTTAATTAAAGATGTCTTGCTTTTCTTCTTTTGTGTTCCAGAAATATTGCTATTATAGAATGGCTCTTTGTATTGAATATTAAAATTTTAACACTACTTAAATTTTTATTCACTGAATATTATGTTTCCTGTGATATGTAATTGTATACAAAGGAACTTCAGACTGTTCCAATAGAGCCTAAATGCTTTCCTTACCTCAAAAAAAACCTTGTAGTTTACACGATGTTCCTCATAAATTAAACCCTGATATGATTCTCTATCAGTTCACAAAAGAACAATATTAAGCTTCATGTAAAATACATATTATGAAATAAATACTTTATTGCTAGTTATGCCAGCAGAGACATAGCCTATTTTTAACATTAAGAGTCTCAAGTCTTCTTTTCTACAGAAATTGTCCTTTAGTGAAGGGAGAAGATAACACAAAAGATAACACAATGAAATTATGCATTTAACTTCCCTTTGTGCTCAGAAGTTCAAGGTTTTAAAAGTTTCATTATATCTATTGGGCAAAAAGTAACATTGCCACTGTGTGAATTTGGGCCTGATTGACCTGGTATTCAGGTCTCTGTCTCAGCGTCCTGCCTCTACATTCAGGAATCCTTGGTGGTAATGCACAGGTGATGCTGAAACTTATCAGTTCTGTTCATTTGGATCAACTGATACATTTGTAATATACAAATGTGAATTCAATAAAGGACATAAGAAGTTAATCTAGTAAAGGTTTTAATCAGTAGTTAGGGTAAATGGGAGAATTCATTCATTTGTTTATTCATTTAACAAATACTTGGCAAGGCAGAAATAGAGACACAGATGTAGAGAACAAACGTATGGACACCAAGGGGGGAAAGCGGGGGGGAGGGAGATGAATTGGGAGATTGGGGTTGACATCTATACACTGATATGTATAAAATAGATAACTAATAAGAACCTGCTGTATTAAAAAATAAAATAAAATTAAAAAAAAATACTTATTGAGCATCTGCTGTGTGCCAGGCCCTGGGCTAGTTGAGGCAGATAGGGCAGTGATCGAGACGAGACCAATGTAGCTTTTAATCTACGGGGAGATGAGGAGAAACCGTGGTCAAACAGCTTACAGGGAGGTGTAGTGCAGTGACCCTGAATGAGGTACTTCTCTGTCTCTGATGCTTCTGTAAAATACCTCTCTCATAAAGTAATAGGAGTGTGTGTGGGAATATCTTTTAAAGCACTTAGCAGAGCACCTGGCATATGGTAGGTACTAGGTACCTGGTAGCACCCTTTCTCTACTGTGTCAAGGTCAAACCATGCCCTCGGAAAAGACAAAGGTCAATTCTTTGCTGCTGCCTTTGTCGTTATGGAAGCCTTGTGTCCTCCACACTAGGCAGTTGTTCTTTCTGGTAAGGGGGCAAGTGATGGGAGAGGCTGAGCAGAGGGAAGAGAACAGGTCATGGAAAGGGGTCCTGTGAGAACGGGTTGCCTCTAACACCCCCTGGTGCAGAAATGAATTTTCAGCTGGCGGGCATGTTTTGGGAGAAGGAAGGTCCGATCCCCTGGCCTCTGATTGCAGCTTGTTTTGTTTTCCCTGTGTAAAATGTAGCAACCCTACATGCTGTTAAATTTTAATTCAATTCAGCAAACACTTATTTAGCACCCACCATATAAAAGGCTGTGTAACTTGCTTAGGAATTTGTGGGTGACATGACCCTTTCCTGGAATCTTACAGGATAGAATTATCACTTAGGTGACATTGGTTTTTGATAGATTTACTTGGGATCTTTGTTAGATAGACTAAAATACCAGTGTGTATTTCTATTATAGAAAAGACAAAGGAAGAAAAAAGAAGAAAGCCTCTCACGTAATCTGCTGCAGAAGAATGAGTGTCTTGTAGTGTTTTGAATGTCTGTGGTAGAGGGTGACACACAGCCAAATGTTCTGAGTGTTTGTGAACAAAATGGCGAAATATAATGCTTTGTACCTTTCAGGCAACTCTAGATTATATGGAGTAAGGTCCGTCATGATTATTAAACGAGAGTACTTTAAAAAAGATAAAATGAAAATTTATATTCCTTTTAGAGTAAAACATCTTAAATTTCTATGAATTGTTACACCTCATGCATATTACAAAAATATGCAGTAAAAATAAATTGCACCTATCTGAATTCTTCTTCCAAGGTACCCTAAAGCTACAAATCACTTTAATCTTAATGGGGCATCATATAAGCTAGCCCACATTTCATACCAGTCAGATCAAACATATGCAGAAAGCATGCATCAGGATCACAGTGTTTAGTCCTTGCCCTCGGTATTGTATTAGATGGAGTAAGTACGTACACAACCCAGTGCATTTATAGAAAGACACAACTATTCTAGATGTTGTTTAGATACGGATAGCATTGTCCTGGTCCTGGTAGCTGCTAATGGTGATGCTGACATTGGTACTCAGGTATAAAATTGGATTTAAAAAGCCACTCTATGGACAACAGTCTTGGCTTCCTTCAGAGCATATATTATACTATATTCTTTGGATTGTGCCTATTGACAGTATATTCAAACTTAAAACCTGTATTTTTGACTTAGAGCCTTGCTTTAGGGTCTGCCTAACAGCTGGCTCCAAAATGAACAAACTTTCAATGACTGATGCTCATTAATGAACCTATTTTCATTTGGGCTTAAATGAGGTCTAGATTTCATGTCTAAGTCACACAGACACCTACACAAAAGGTAAGTGCTTATGAAAAAAATTGTATTAATGGCTCTAATCCTGTGGGAGTTTAAATTAGGAGGACAGAGAGATGTGTATCAGTGCTCCAACAACTGCATGTGAATAAAGAATTAAGAAAGTGGTATTTCCAGTAATAATGTTCAAGAGGTTTGCAAAGCTATGCACCTATGGATTTTCATTTGGGCTGAAGAAAGGGAGTCCAGGGCGTGCTGTCCACACACAATAGACCTTGTTGCCTGGTGCATAAAGCACTCCTACTGGGCAGGAATCCTGAGGAGTAGATGAGTTCAGTTCTGAGACTCACCCCTCTGAACATCACACCTGGAGAAAACTGTTCTCTCCTGAGTCCAGGCCTTTGCCCGGGCCATTTCTTCTGTATCTTCTTTGTATTTCGAGCTCACAGGACTCTTGTCTAGGAAGCCTTTTTTTTGACCTGCCTACCAAGTATCCCAAAGCCACTTGTTTGTTCCCATGTAAGGGCTCACTACCCTGAATTGTTATTTTTTTAAACCCGGCAACTCTGAAGCAGTCTGGGGTGGGTCCCAAGAATTTTTATGAAATAAACTGTCCAAGCTGAGACCTTCCTGGACAGGGTCATCTTGGTTTCCCTAATCATTGTATCCTTAGCCCCTGGAACAGAGTCTGAAAATAGGCATTCAATTACTATTTACTAAATGAAACTAATTTTTTTTTTTTTTTAAACATCTTTATTGAAGTATAATTGCTTTACAATGGTGTGCTAGCTTCTGCTTTACAACAAAGTGAATCAGTTACACATATACATATGTTGCCATATCTCTTCCCTCTTGCATCTCCCTCCCTCCCACCCTCCCTATCCCACCCCTCTAGGTGTTCACAAAGCACCGAGCTGATCTCCCTGTGCTATGCGGCTGCTTCCCACTAGTTATCTATTTTACATTTGGTAGTGTATATATGTCCATGACACTCTCTCACCCTGTCACATCTCACCCCTCCCCCTCCCCATATCCTCAAGTCCATTCTCTAGTAGGTCTGTGTCTTTATTCCCATCTTGCCACTAGGTTCTTCATGACCTCTTTTTTTTTTTTTTCCCTTAGATTCCATATGTATGTGTTAGCATACTGTATTTGTTTTTCTCTTTCTGACTTACTTCACTCTGTATGACAGACTCTAACTCCATCCACCTCATTACAAACACCTCCATTTCATTTCTTTTTATGGCTGAGTAATATTCCATTGTATATATGTGCCACATCTTCTTTATCCATTCATCCGATGATGGACACCTAGGTTGCTTCCATGTCCTGGCTATTGTAAACAGAGCTGCAATGAATATTTTGGTACATGACTCTTTCTGAATTATGGTTTTCTCAGGGTATATGCCCAGTAGTGGGATTGCTGGGTCATATGGTAGTTCTATTTTTAGTTTTTTAAGGAACCTCCATACTGTTCTCCATAGTGGCTGTATCAATTTACATTCCCACCAACAGTGCAAGAGTGTTCCCTTTTCTCCACACCCTCTCCAGCATTTATTGTTTCTAGATTTTTTGATGATGGCCATTCTGACCGGTGTGAGATGATACCTCATTGTAGTTTTGATTTGCATTTCTCTAATGATTAATGATGTTGAGCATTCTTTCATGTGTCTGTTGGCAATCTGTATCTCTTCTTTGGAGAAATGTCTATTTAGGTCTTCTGCCCATTTTTGGATTGGGTTGTTCGTTTTTTTGTTATTGAGCTGCATGAGCTGCTTGTAAATCTTGGAGATTAATCCTTTGTCCGTTGCTTCATTTGCAAATATTTTCTCCCATTCTGAGGGTTGTCTTTTGGTCTTGTTTATGGTTTCCTTTGCTGTGCAAAAGCTTTTAAGTTTCATTAGGTCCCATTTGTTTATTTGTGTTTTTATTTCCATTTCTCTAGGACCTGGGTCAAAAAGGATCTTGCTGTGACTTATGTCATACAGTGTTCTGCCTATGTTTTCCTCTAAGAGTTTGATAGTGTCTGGCCTTACACTTAGGTCTTTAATCCATTTTGAGTTTATTTTTGTGTATGGTGTTAGGGAGTGTTCTAATTTCATACTTTTACATGTACCTGTCCAATTTTCCCAGCACCACTTGTTGAAGAGGCTGTCTTTTCTCCACTGTATATGCTTGCCTCCTTTATCAAAGATAAGGTGACCATATGTGCGTGGGCTTATCTCTGGGCTTTCTATCCTGTTCCATTGATCTATATTTCTGTTTTTGTGCCAGTACCAAACTGTCTTGATTACTGTAGCTTTGTAATATAGTCTGAAGTCAGGGAGCCTGATTCCTCCAGCTCCATTTTTCGTTCTCAAGATTGCTTTGGCTATTCGGGGTCTTTTGTGTTTCCATACAAATTGTGAAATTTTTTGTTCTAGTTCTGTGAAAAATGCCAGTGGTAGTTTGATAGGGATTGCATTGAATCTGTAGATTGCTTTGGGTAGCAGAGTCATTTTCACAATGTTGATTCTTCCAATCCAAGAACATGGTATATCTCTCCATCTATTTGTATCATCTTTAATTTCTTTCATCAGTGTCCTATAATTTTCTGCATACAGGTTTTTTGTCTCCTTAGGTAGGTTTATTCCTAGGTATTTTATTCTTTTTGTTGCAATGGTAAACGGGAGTGTTTTCTTAATTTCACTTTCAGATTTTTCATCATTAGTATACAGGAATGCAAGAGATTTCTGTGCATTAATTTTGTATCCTGCTACTTTACCAAATTCATTGATTAGCTCTAGTAGTTTTCTGGTAGCATCTTTTGGATTCTCTATGTATAGTATCATGTCATCTGCAAACAGTGACAGCTTTACTTCTTCTTTTCCGATTTGGATTCCTTTTATTTCTTTTTCGTCTCTGATTGCTGTGGCTAACACTTCCAAAACTATGTTGAATAATAGTGGTGAGAGTGGGCAACCTTGTCTTGTTCCTGATCTTAGTGGAAATGGTTTCAGTTTTTCACCATTGAGGACAATGTTGGCTGTGGGTTTGTCATATACGGCCTTTATTATGTTGAGGAAAGTTCCCTCTATGCCTACTTTCTGCAGGACTTTTATCATAAATGGGTGTTGAATTTTGTCGAAAGCTTTTTCTGCATCTATTGAGATGATCATATGGTTTTTCTCCTTCAATTTGTTAATATGATGTATCACGTTGATTGATTTGCGTATATTGAAGAATCCTTGCATTCCTGGAATAAACCCCACTTGATCATGGTGTATGATCCTTTTAATGTGCTGTTGGATTCTGTTTGCTAGTATTTTGTTGAGGATTTTTGCATCTATGTTCATCAGTGATATTGGCCTGTAGTTTTCTTTCTTTGTGACATCTTTGCCTGGTTTTGGTATCAGGGTGATGGTGGCCTCGTAGAATGAGTTGGGGAGTGTTCCTCCCTCTGCAATATTTTGGAAGAGTTTGAGAAGGATAGGTGTTAGCTCTTCTCTAAATGTTTGATAGAATTCGCCTGTGAAGCCATCTGGTCCTGGGCTTTTGTGTGTTGGAAGATTTTTAATCACAGTTTCAATTTCAGTGCTTGTGATTGGTCTGTTCATATTTTCTATTTCTTCCTGGTTCAGTCTCGGCAGGTTGTGCATTTCTAAGAATCTGTCCATTTCTTCCAGGTTGTCCATTTTATTAGCATAGAGTTGCTTGTAGTAATCTCTTATGATAGTTTGTATTTCTGCAGTGTCAGTGGTTACTTCTCCTTTTTCATTTCTAATTCTATTAATTTGAGTCTTCTCCTTTTTTCTCTTGATGAGTCTGGCTAATGGTTTATCAATTTTGTTTATCTTCTCAAAGAACCAGCTTTTAGTTTCATTGATTTTTGCTATTGTTTCCTTCATTTCTTTTTCATTTATTTCTGATCTGATCTTTATGATTTCTTTCCTTCTGCTAGCTTTGGGGTTTTTTTGTTCTTCTTTCTCTAATTGCTTTAGGTGCAAGGTTAGGTTGTTTATTCGAGATGTTTCCTGTTTCTTGATGTAGGCTTGTATTGCTATAAACTTCCCTCTTAGAACTGCTTTTGCTGCATCCCATAGGTTTTGGATCGTCGTGTCTCCATTGTCATTTGTTTCTAGGTATTTTTTGATTTCCCCTTTGATTTCTTCAGTGATCACTTCGTTATTAAGTAGTGTATTGTGTAGCCTCCATGTGTTTGTATTTTTTACAGATCTTTTCCTGTAATTGATATCTAGTCTCATAGCGTTGTGGTCGGAAAAGATACTTGATACGATTTCAATTTTTTTAAATTTACCAAGGCTTGATTTGTGACCCAAGATATGATCTATCCTGGAGAATGTTCCATGAGCACTTGAGAAAAATGTGTATTCTGTTGTTTTTGGGTGGAATGTCCTATAAATATCAATTAAGTCCATCTTGTTTAATGTATCATTTAAAGCTTGTGTTTCCTTATTTATTTTCATTTTGGATGATCTGTCCATTGGTGAAAGTAGGGTGTTAAAGTCCCCTACTATGATTGTGTTACTGTCGATTTCCCCTTTTATGGCTGTTAGTATTTGCCTTATGTATTGAGGTGCTCCTATGTTGGGTGCATAAATATTTACAATTGTTATACCTTCCTCTTGGATCGATCCCTTGATCATTATATAGTGTCCGTCTTTGTCTCTTGTAATTGTCTTTATTTTAAAGTCTATTTTGTCTGATATGAGAATTGCTACTCCAGCTTTCTTTTGATTTCCATTTGCATGGAATATCTTTTTCCATCCCCTCACTTTCAGTCTGTATGTGTCTCTAGGTCTGAAGTGGGTCTCTTGTAGACAGCATATATATGGGTCTTGTTTTTGTATCCATTCAGCCAGTCTGTGTCTTTTGGTGGGAGCATTTAATCCATTTACATTTAAGGTAATTATCGATATGTATGTTCCTATTCCCATTTTCTTAAATGTTTTGGGTTTGTTATTGTAGGTGTTTTCCTTCTCTTGTGTTTCTTGCCTAGAGAAGTTCCTTTAGCATTTGTTGTAAAGCTGGTTTGGTGGTGCTGAACTCTCTCAGCTTTTGCTTGTCTGTAAAGGTTTTAATTTCTCCATCAAATATGAATGAGATCCTTGCTGGGTAGAGTAATCTTGGTTGTAGGTTTTTCTCCTTCATCACTTTAAGTATATCCTGCCACTCCCTTCTGGCTTGCAGCGTTTCTGCTGAAAGATCAGCTGTTAACCTTATGCGGATGCCCTTGTGTGTTATCTGTTGTTTTTCCCTTGCTGCTTTTAATATGTTTTCTTTATATTTAATTTTTGATAGTTTGATTAATATGTGTCTTGGTGTGTTTCTCCTTGGATTTATCCTGTATGGGACTCTCTGTGCTTCCAGGACTTGATTAACTATTTCCTTTCCCATATTAGGGAAGTTTTCAACTATAATCTCTTCAAATATTTTCTCAGTCCCTTTCTTTTTCTCTTCTTCTTCTGGGACCCCTATAATTCGAATGTTGGTGCGTTTAATGTTGTCCCAGAGGTCTCTGAGACTGTCCTCAGTTCTTTTCATTCTTTTTTCTTTATTCTGGTCTGCAGTAGTTATTTCCACCATTTTATCTTCCAGGTCACTTATCCGTTCTTCTGCCTCAGTTATTCTGCTATTGATCCCATCTAGAGTATTTTTAATTTCATTTATTGTGCTTGTCATCGTTTCTTGGTTCCTCTTTAGTTCTTCTACGTCCTTGTTAAATGTTTCTTGCATTTTGTCCATTCTATTTCCAAGACTTTGGATCATCCTTACTATCATTATTCTGAATTCTTTTTCAGGTAGACTACCTATTTCCTCTTCATTTGTTAGGTCTGGTGTGTTTTGACCCTGCTCCTTCATCTGCTGTGTGTTTTTCTGTCTTCTCATTTTGCTTATCTTACTGTGTTTGGGGTCTCCTTTTCACAGGCTGCAGGTTCGTAGTTCCCGTTGTTTTTGGTATCTGTCCCCAGTGGCTAAGGTTGGTTCAGTGGGTTGTGTACGTTTCCTGGTGGAGGGAACTAGTGCCTGTGTTCTGGTGGATGAGGCTGGATGTTGTCTTTCTGGTGGGTTCGTCCACGTCTGGTGGTGTGTTTTGGGGTGTCTGTGGCCTTATTATGATTTTAGGCAGCCTCTCTGTTAATGGATGGGGCTGTGTTCCTCTCTTGCTAGTTGTTTGGCATAGGGTGTCCAGCACTGTAGCTTGCTGGTCGTTGAGTGAAGCTGGGTCTTGATGTTGAGATGGAGATCTGTGAGAGATTTTCGCCGTTTGGTATTACGTGGAGCTGGGAGGTCTCTTGTGGACCAGTGTCCTGAAGTTGGCTCTCCCACCTCAGAGGCACAGCCCTGATGCCTGGCTGGAGCACCAAGAGCCTTTCATCCACACGGCTCAGAATAAAAGGGAGAAAAAATGGAAAGAAAGAAAAAAAGAGGATAAAATAAAATAAAATAAAGCAATTATAATAAAAAATAAGAAAAAAAAATTATTAAGAGTAAATTTATTAAGAAAAAAAAATTTTTTTTAATTTTTAAAAATAGATTTATTAATTTTTTATACTAAAAATAAGAAAAAAATTATTTAGAAAAAATTTATTAAGAAAAAAAAATTTTTTAATTTTTTAAAATAAAAAATATGAAAAAACTTATTAAAAATTTTTTTAAAAATAGAAAATAAGGAAAAAATTATTAAGAAAACATTTATTAGGGGAAAAAAAAAATTTTTTTAAGCCAAAAAAAAAAAAAAAAAAAAAAAGAAAAAACGGACGGACCTAACCCTAGGACTAACGGTGAGAGCAAAGCTATACAGACAAAATCTCACCCAGAAGCATACACATCTACACTCACAAAAAAAAGGAAAAGGGGAAAAGTTAATATATCCTGCTCCCAAAGTCCATCTCCTAAATTTGGGATGATTCGTTGTCTATTCAGGTATTCAACAGATGCAGGCACATCAAGTTGTTTGTGGAGCTTTAATCCGCTGCTTCTGAGGCTGCTGGGAGAGATTTCCCTTTCTCTTCTTTGTTCGTACAGCTCCCGGGGTTCAGCTTTGGATTTGGACCCGCCTCTGCATGTAGGTCCCCTGAGGGCGTCTGTTCCCCGCCCAGACAGAACGGGGTTAAAGGAGCAGCTGATTCGGGGGCTCTGGCTCAGTCAGGCCGGGGGGAGGGAGCGGTACGGAGGAGGCGGGGCGAGCCTGCGTTGGCAGAAGCTGGCGTGACGTTGCAGCAGCCTGAGGCGCGCCATGCGCTCTCCCGGGGAAGTTGTCCCCGGATTACGGGAGCCTGGCCGTGGCGGGCTGCACAGGCTCCCGGGAGGGGCGGTGTGGAGAATGACCTGTGCTCGCCCACAGGCTGTTTGGTGGCGGCAGCAGCAGCCTTAGCGTCTCATGCCCGTCTCTGGGGTCCGCGCTGATAGCCGCGGCTCGCGCCCGTCTCTGGAGTTCGTTTAAGTGGCGCTCTGAATCCCCTCTCCTTGCACGCCGCGAAACAAAGAGGCAAGAAAAAGTCTCCTGCCTCTTCGGCAGCTGCAGACTTTTTCTCGTGCACCCTCCCGGCTAGTTGTGGTGCGCTAGCCCCTTCAGGCTGTGTTCATGCAGCCAACCCCAGTCCTCTCCCTGGGATCCGACTGAAGCCCGCGCCTCAGCTCCCAGCCCCCGCCCGCCCCGGCGGGTGAGCAGACAAGCCTCTCGGGCTGGTGAGTGCTGCTCGGCGCCGAGCCTCTGTGCAGGAATCTCTCCGTTTTTCCCTCTGCGTCCCTGTTGCTGTGGGATCCGCGCTGATAGCCGCGGCTCGCGCCCGTCTCTGGAGCTCGTTTAGGCGGCGCTCTGAATCCCCTCTCCTTGCGCGCCGCGAAACAAAGAGGCAAGAAAAATTCTCTTGCCTCTTTGGCAGCTGCAGTCTTTTTCCCGGACTCCCTCCCGGCTAGCACCGAAGCCCGAGCCCCAGCTCCCAGGCCCCGCCCGCCCCGGCGGCTGAGCAGACAAGCCTCTCGGGCTGGTGAGTGCTGGTCGGCACCGCTCCTCTGTGCGGGAATCTCCGCTTTGCCCTCCGCACCACTGTGGCTGCGCTCTCCTCCGTGGCTCCGAAACTTCCCCCCTCTGCTAGCCGCAGTCTCTGCCCACGAAGGGGCTTCCTAGTGTGTGGAAACCTTTCCTCCTTCACAGCTCCCTCCCACTGGTGCAGGTCCCGTCCCTATTCTTTTGTCTCTGTTATTTCTTTTTTCTTTTGCCCTACCCAAGTACGTGGGGATTTTCTTGCCTTTTGGGAGGTCTGACGTCTTCTGCCAGCGTTCAGTGGGTGTTCTGTAGGAGCAGTTCCACGTGTAGATGTATTTCTCATGTATCTGTGGGGAGGAAGGTGATCTCCACGTCTTACTCTTCCGCCATCTTCGAAACTAATTTTTAAATAGTTAAAACAAGAGTTAAAGTCCTATGTTTCTTTCTGTCACTACCAGATTTTTAGCCGACCACTTATTTATTTGTTAAATCATTTAAAACATGCTTTCACGTAATTTGCTGATATGATATTAGCCATAGTTGCTAGTGTTATATAAACTGGCTGACAGACATGAAATGTCCAATAAACAAGTTTTCTCTCTTCATTCCTTTCATGACATAGATAATTGGTGTCTGCTATTTTTTTAGCTGGCCACTAATTTAACTGTTAGGTTTTTTTTAAAGTATGATTTCACAAAATTATAAAGACATGTTTTCTGATGGTATACAAACTGTCTGGCACATTACCCCTTTCATTCCTCTCATGTCATAGAGGATGGGGGTTCTCTGCTCATTTACACTGATTTCATAATTTAACTAGTTTAGAATTTGATTTTATATTTCATATTTTAAAATATATCTTTGATTTTATCAGTCTTAATATTTTACAGTCTTGTGACAAGTTCAGTACATTTGATTTTTATTCAGCAAGAGTAAACATCAAATGGTTCAGAATGCATCAAAAGATTTTTTAAAAGTATGTATGTGTATATACATATATATACAATATACATAGATAAATGATAGATGGATGGATCAATAAATAGGTAGATTGAAAATTATAAAGCAAACAGGATAAACTATTAACAGTAGGTGAATATCAGTAAAAGGTATATGGATGTTATTTCCAATATTTTTATTTTTGCAACTTTTTATGAATTTGAAATTTTTTCCTAACAACTACTTAGAAAAAAAGCAAACAGCAAACTTCCAATTACTTCATCACTCTTAGTGACCAGTGGTACGTGATATAAATGCTTCATACCTAATTAGGAATAAAGTAGTGTTCATGATGAGCCTAAAATACAAAATGACAGTGTTAATATAAGTCACTTTCTCTTCCATAGAGAGATGTGTGTATGTGAGAGTGTGCTATGCCCATGGGCCATGGTTCATATTTATGTGTATTTCATCACATTCCCAAAGTCTAGCTTGTCTCAGCAGTAAAAATTCAGTGAGGCCAAAGATTTCAGGGACCAAGACTTATATATTAGCATAACATGAACCTGGCCTAGGCAGATATGTTGAAATTGTGCCATGTGATCCATACTTCCTGTGACAGAGGTTCTCTGTTCTCTAGTCACAAGAAACATTTGTTGAAGACCTTGCTTAGCTTCAAGGGTGGAGTAGAGGCTAAAGGTTAACCAAGTCACCATGTCTATTAAAGATGCCGTCATGGCCATGATATCATTTTCCGAGTTAAATTTTGGTCTTCAAACCCTTGTTGAGGTTACTATACACATAGCGCTGCACTAAACACTGCAGGGATTGTAAACTGTGAAAGAGAAATGCTTTTTTCCGATCTTCTTTAGCATTTAACATTTAACCAATACCTCTTTCTGGAAGCTCTCTTTTGCCTTGTCTTTCTCCATAGCTCTCTCTCCTTCTCCTCCAGCCTCTCGGGCCAATCTTTGTCAGGCTAAGACCGAGGTTCTTCTCTGTCCTCTAACCATCCACATCTTTCCTCCAGGGCCACTCTTCTGTCCTCATTTATTCGGAGCTGTTCTTTTTCAAAGACCTGTCTCATTCTTATGTATCCTGTGAACCTGATAAAGCCTTCTGTAACTTAAAATAAATACGTCGCACAGCTTCTCCTGAAAGTTCAGAGATCAGTTCCTTAATTGCCTCAAAAAGCTATCATTTTTGAGCCAGCGCGACTGTGAGAAGCAGAAGCAGAGGCGTTCCCCATAGTTCCTCTGCTCATTTTAATTAAGTAATTGTTTTACAGTTTCCAAGTGTTCTCTGATTTCTAAAGTTTCGGCTATCGGCATGTCACAGAGAGAAAACTTATTTTCATGTCTTATGCTTGTTACACACAGCTGGGGGAAAGTGTGTCAGTGTCTACTCCCTTACAATTATTAGTCACATCCATTTGCTTTCTCCTGGAGATAAGCATGCAGGGATGAGAACTATAAACTCTAGATATTATTAAATTTTTTTTGTAATTTAAATAATTTCTAAGGGAAAAGGAATAAATGTTATCCGTAAAATAATTATGCAACCTCAATTATATTTGAATAGTTGCTTTGGTATTGTAGAAGTGTTCCTCATCAACAACCAGACTGGAGCAAGTTCCGCCCAGATGGTCATTGCCAATTAAGTGAAAGATAACTTGAGTGGATAATGGGTGGGTTACCTCCAGTGTGTTTTTGGGATTGCAGTGAAAAAAATTAACGGCAGGTACTGTTCTGGACACATGATCTCCCTTGGTGCACGTGACCACCAAAGTTTTGGGGAAGGTATTGCATGTGACTTGTGTAATTGTTAAGGTAGTCACTGTCAGAGAGAAAGAACTAAAGATATTTCTGAGTAGACTTATCTCAGGACATAATATACAATGTTAAGAAATGTAACTATTTAAGAAGTCTAAACTGAAGTTGAATCTTGAGATAACCCTAGAAATCTCTGGCCTCGCTCCACCCTTGAACATGTTCCCTAGGGTTCGGTTTAACCAGTCCTGGTTGAGAGGGCCCAGTCCCTGAAGGTGGGATGGGGGTTTGGTCCTCAGTCTTGGTGGACAGAACACCCAGTCACTCAGCATGGTCTGCGGGGCTAATCTTCATTTGTGGGCCATCCGAGCTAGTGCACTGAGACAGGCATTTGGGTCTGAATCCGTGGCCACGTCCCTCACACCAGTTTGGATCCGCTGACTCTTCTTTCTTGCTGTGCCAGTGCAGGCATCCTGCTGGAGCTTCAGGAAACTCTGTCTGCACTCCTCTTCCACCCATGGAGTCGTTTGGCTGCTCTGGGGCTTAGCGATTTTCAGAGACCTTGAGCAGATCGCCTAGACGTAAGACACAGCCATTTCTACTCCCATGCTGCCAAGCCCTGCTGGGCTGCAGAGGAACCCAGGATTTTGCGCCCTCCCTGGGCTCTTCCCAGAAGAGAGGCTACAGATTCCTTCTGCTCTTAGCCTTAGGTCATCTCACTCCCTGACCTCAGCTTATGGGAGTGTGGGGAGTAAAGAGGGTCCAAGCACAGAGTCTCTTTCTGTGGTCTCACCACGGCTCCCCTTGCCTCAGCCTGGAGAGTATCCTCTGCTCTTGGAGGAAAGAGGGATTAGAAGCCTTTCCTTAACCAATCATTTTCGTATGGAGCTCTAGGTTGCCACTGGTATCCTTCTGCTTTGGAATCACCAGTGCCCCGAATTTAAGACAAAATTTTTTTTCTCTAATTTTCTGCTCTAACAACCCTTCCCTAAGGCAACAAGATCTAGCTGCTGCACCAGTAGGGAAGAGGATCAGAATTTATAAGAATTAGCAAGAAAGAGAACATAGGTATATATTTCAAAATAACATCCTTCTATGGTATCATTACTATAGCCATGGTTATCAGATTAGAAGCTCACTTATTAGGCTAATTTGGGCCCCAGTGATAGAGAAGTATAAACTTATCAAAAACATGAGCATTATAATAGCAACATAGTAATGACACTGTGAGAGTATCAAACTGGGTTAAATGAAGTATCCATCTCACCTGAAAACTGGATTCGATAAAGTATTCATCTCACTTGATAAGCCATTATGACCCTCAGGCTTTCAATGTACATTTTTAGCTGTTATTCATCAAGGTAGTTATAGTAATGAAGAACTCTGTATTGTTCTATAATATATACTCTATTTTAAGTCTGCTCAAATGATACCAAATTTTCTACACCATTGATCCATTACCAAAAAAATCTTTCCTTAAATTCTGCTTGCCACTAATAAGGCTGTTATATTCAGTTTTTTAGATAGGTTGAGAAATTGAAAACCCAGCTTTAAATGTTGCAGTAGTTTAAATATAGAGGTCTTTTACTTCAAACTATTCTGAGTTGCTCCTTTAAGCAATAAAAATGTACTTTATAACTTGTTAACCTAGATCTCATGGATATTCTTTCTACAATGATGTAAGCAGACCATTGTTTACTGTCTAAATCAGCCTTGTCAGAGTAATGCTCTCTAGCGATTTTTCTAAGTCAGAGTAAACTGATACATTCTGTCTTCTGTGATTATCCAGCCTGGCATGGTGTTCTCCTTGTATAGTTGTATTTTGAATATGAATAACAATCTTTAGCTGACTTCAGCATTTTATAGAAATTTTTATATGTAACTACTACTTATATCAGCATCTACCAAATATGTTAACTGAGTTTTATAGCCCGGTTATTTTGTATTTCAGTTGCTTCTAAGACTTTTGAATACACACTCGTATACTTTATATTCATTAAATCAGAGTATTGGAAGCTATTTTGAGGTACAACATACAGTACTAGAAGAGTTCAGTTACTACACATTTCAACATAATTTACTCAAGGTTAGGACATGTTGCAAAAAAGCAGAATGCATCAGGAGACAATGTAATGGTGACCTGGAATTTTATGACCTGAAATAAAGTATAACAAACCGATTAGAAAGGTCTAAGTACATCTTGAAAACTGGCAGATAATTTAGGAAGAAATAAGTCATTAGCGCTCAGACCAGTTAAATTAGGAGATTAAAATATATCACTTTGAGAGGCTATTGCCATAAATTGTAGCTTGATATTGAGCACAAACTCCAGTCTAGTTTTGAAACTCAAATGATTAGCCTTTACCTTGGATTCTTACCATCTTTCTGTTGGTCCTCAGGAGAAAAAAATAAAGCAAGAAATATTTAAGTGATAAACAATGTCTACTTGTAACATCTATATCATATCTATGTCCATATCTATGTCTATATCAATATCTGTATCTATCAAACAAAGATAATATATAGTGAAAAAATCATCCTCTCTGGGTTCTAGTTCTGAAATCCTGACCAGCCGACCTCCTCTTCTTTTCCTTTTTCTTTTTTTTTTTCTCCTGGCTTCTCACCAGCAACATTTAAAAGCTCTAATATTTACAATTACCACAATGAAAGTTGTTTCCTTGACCTAACTTTCTCTCGGGTACTGTCCCAGTGCTCTCCTGTTCTTCAGAGCCAGCCCTGTTCAGTTTTTTTTACACTCGGTGCATGCATTTCCTCTCTTCAAGATCACTCAGATAAGGAAAAAAAAAAACAAACGAGGCACAAAAACTTGTGCCTCTTTGTCCTCACCACCAAAAAGGAGGCCCAGTGCCGTTTTTACTCTTTGGATATTAGGGACAGTATGTGCCCCACTTAGGCATTCTCCTGGATCTTTACGTCACATAACTCAAGAATCAGCATCCTTGGGGTGGGACCTAAACCAACAGGCTGTGTTGGAAGCCATCCAGCAAGCTGTAGTTCGTGCTCTACTCTGGAGGCCCCATGACCTTTGTGACCGCTTGAGCTCCACGTCTCTGTGACTGATGGCTTCGATGACCAGAGCCTGGAAATGGTGGCAACCTCTGCCTGGAAGCACCCCTTGGAGTTTTGTTCTTATACCTCTCTGACTCGGCTACCAGAAACACCTTTTGCAAAGCAGCTATTAGCTTACAACTGGGCTCTTGCCAACTCAACGACTAAGGCGTGGGAAGGGCCCAACAAGCTTTGCTTGTCAAATGGAAATAATATTTTCAGGAACACATCTAGCCTGACCCCAGTGGCATTGCAGCTTTACATGAAAAAATGACATCTATCCATTAGGGGAAATGTATCTCCCACTCTGCCACCTGAAGCAAAGCTGGTGGCTCAATGGGGCCTCTAATTTATAAAGGTTCCCCTAAATGCCTATGTCTGGGCCTGGTTCACTGATGATCAGGCTAAGATGAGACCCAATGGTGTCCACCGGGCTGCCGCAGCTATTCAACTCCAGCTCCAATTTGTCAGAAACAAAAACGAACATGGTTGCTCCTTTCAGTGGGCAGAACTCAAGGCCAGCTCTAGCCAATACTCCTCTCAATAAGCCTTGTTATATTTTTCCTGACACTTATTTTAGGCTGTTGCCAATGGCCTAGCTACTTGGTCTGCCACTTTTGGGTAACTACAGCCTGGCAAATAAAATGCACTTATTTGGGGGACTGCAGACCATGGAAACAAATCACACTGTTGATCAAACCATCTGGGTCACTCATATAAGTGCCCGT
Source organism: Eubalaena glacialis (assembly GCF_028564815.1). Lineage (NCBI taxonomy): Eukaryota > Metazoa > Chordata > Mammalia > Artiodactyla > Balaenidae > Eubalaena > Eubalaena glacialis. The sequence goes on along the minus strand of NC_083727.1, from coordinate 5,678,150 downwards.
AGTATGGACCTGTTCTCTGGCTAGACTGACTGGACTCCAGCTACTGATGGAGACTGTACTGCCCAGATGGCCACCATGGCTGCCTGGACCCATCTTCATACTGGGCATGGCAATATGTCTACCATCATAGACTGGGCACAAAGTGAAAAGTGAAGAACTCTGTTTCTGCCACAGAGCTACCACTGCCTGCCAGACTTGAGACCCATTTGTATCACAGGGACATTTTTCCACAGGACATTGCCCCCAGCTGATCCTGGAAGACTGATCACACTGGACCTTTGGTCTCCTCTTGATGCTGTTGGTGGGTGGCTCTTCATCATTTTTTCAGGTTATGGTGTTGCTGTTTCATTCTGATCAGCCCACTTCAGCCACACTGCTGGGCCCTTGAAAGACATTTGTTCATACTTTTGGTTCATGTTTGCAGTTTGAAAAAGTTATGCTTTTTATCAGAAAACCACTCAAGAATGGTCCGATGGGCCTTCCACCCTGCCTACAATCCACAGGCATTGTTAAACATTGGTACAATCTCTTCAAAAACTGACTGAAAAAAATTCTTTTATCTCCTCCTGGTCCACACAGTTTAGTAAGACACTTTGGTCACTGAATGCAGTTGTCCCCAGAGAGGGATCATCTTCTGTCCACTTCCTGGGTAATGATCAGAAAGAAAGGTTAAAGAAATGTGTAGATCTATTTTGAAAATTTGACAGTCCACCCTGATCATTCCTGGACACAATGCTTCTTTCTTTAGCCTAATGCCACCCGCCAGCCCATCTGGTTGGTGCACCCTCCAGGACATTGTGGGTTCAGATCTAATTCTGATTCACCCACCCAGATTCTCTTGTGGGGTTGCCATCGACTTGGATCATTAGGAAAATGGGCACTGGCTCCCTGAGTGGGTTCTGCTCCCTGAGTCACACAGTATGCACCTGTCCTCTGACGAGACCACAGTATGAACCTGTTCTCACACCACCAAAGTGGTGGCCCTAAGGGGTGTCTGTCAATTTTATAAAAATGCCCTTGGACCTCTTGTACTAGCCACCGGATGAAAGGCCTAGAGTGAGTTGGGGATGTTGGAAAACAAGACATGAGGTGTACCAGTTCTGTGAGGTGAGAGAGAACAACAACCTCAGAGCCAAGGAGTCCTGGGGAGGTGAGGAACATTAGTGACCTTTGCCCTTTAGAATCATCCCTGGTGTCTTCTCATGAAGGAAAATGACATAATGCAGCTCACTCAAATTGTCACAAGCACCTTAAATTTAACTGACTACTGAGTATGCCATCTGTCACCAGACAGATCTGACCAGGACTGAGTTGCCATTCCCCTTAAGTTATTGAGAAATTTTTTGGAAATGGCAGGGGATGGCCCCAGATAGGCTGGTGGTGTGGATAAACAAAGCAGGTGGACTGATGGCTCTTGGACAATTCCTGCAAAACCAAGGACTTAACTCAGTTATTCAGACTGAACTATAAATCTGAAATTTTACCAGCTGGCCAGGAGGTCATATGCATTGCTCAAAGTACACCTCCCAATTCAAATAAGTCCAACTTGAGGGGCTCCAACAGCTGTAACCGACACAATTTTCAGAGGCACCACACGTGTCCCCAAATCTGTACTTCCTGTGTGAGAGTCAAGCATTAACTTGCTTTCTTTCCTCCTTACACCTTATGGGTGCTCATAAGAGTTTAAGGAAACACCGGCAATAGGGCACGTAGCACTCAGATGACTAGGGAGACGTCCTAAAATGAGGCTGCCTTTGGTTACCCTCACCCTGTCGGAAGTTATCTGTATGTTGGGAGTCATCCAGTTAGGAAAGTGGTGTGTAATGTGTCACTGACTTTAACTGCAATAATCAATGGCAGTGCTCTGGAAGGCAGTCAAGTCATCTTCAACTCACTGGCCAGAGTTGCTATGGATGATAGAGTTGCCTTAGACTTACTCATAAGAAGCCAAGACAGAGTCTGAACGATCACTAATGCAGTCACTAACACCTTGGGACAAGCAGAAGTCAGTTATTTTGTCAGCAGTAACATAAGCACAACATGGCAGGTAGACCCAAGCTGGGTGCATGATTGTACTTTTTCATTCTGATTTTATTAAGACGTTGTAGGTAGACTTAGTACTTGGAGCAGTTTGGGACCTGAGTGGGTTGAACCTTTTATCCCTGATAAAAATGGATGAATATAAGGATATTTCTCTGATAGCCTCTCTCAAGCCCAGAACCATGATCTGGAACAGCATTTGCATAGAATGACAAATTATAGGCTTTAATCCAACAAGTATTTCTTGATTATAAGACTCTATTCTAGGTTAGGCAGATAGAAAATGTAGATGAATACAAAGCATATGTCTTGCTCTCTACCAAATTACAGTTTGGTTTAAAAAGTAAGACCAAGATGACTAACATGATTAAATAGTATCTTTGTATTATTCTTTAATTACAAAATTATATGGGACCAAAATTTACTAAAATTCAGAAAAGAGATTGCAATCTCTAAGTGGTTAAAGGGTCAGGAAGGTTTTGAGGAAGAGATCCATTTGGGTCCATGACAGGTTCAGCTGGCCCTCTGTCCACCTGTGGAAATTAGACTAATATCTGTGGTCTGCAAATTTCTTAGATGTTCTCAGATGATATGGATTGCATGCTATTGCATGATTTTTCTTAATGGCAAAGTCACCAGATGAGTGTTTTATAGTTAAATGTTTCCTTTTGTTGATTTGGAATCTTTTTTCTATTTATTTCTATGTGAAACAAGATTTGTGGAAGAAATTATGCCAGTTTTGCAAAGTAGGTATTTTTAGAGAGAACATTTTCATTGAAACAGGAGCAGAAATTTAATGACGAGATACATCTAGGTTTCATCTGCGCAGGGTCTTTCCTGTGGTCAAGTCGGAGCCAGTTCCAGGGAGGTTGACCACTGTATATCTCTTGAAGTACAGCTGCATCTCTGCCAAACATCAGTCTATAGATGAGAAAACAGATACTGAGGCACAGAGAGGTTAAGTTGCTTGCTCAAAATCACATAGATACCGTGTGCCTGACAGGGTCTTGGTGCTCCGGCTGGGTGTCAGGCCTGAGCCTTGGAGGTGGAAGAGCCAAGTGTAGGACATTGGACCACCAGAGACATCCCGGCCCCAAGTAATATCAATCGGCGAGAGTTCTCCCAGAGATCTCCGTCTCAATGCTAAGACCAAGCTCCACTCAACCACCAGCAAGCTCCAGTGCTGGACACCCCATGCCAAACAACTAGCAAGACAGGAAGACAGCCCCACCCATTAGCAGAGAGGCTGCCTAAAATCATAATAAACTCACAGACACCCCAAAACACACCACTGGACGCGGTCCTGCCCACAAGAGAGACAAGATCCAGCCTCATCCACCAGAACACAGGCACCAGTCCCCTCCACCAGAAAGCCTACACAACCCCCTGAACCAACCTTACCCACTGGGGGCAGACACCAAAAACAAAGGGGACTACGAACCTGCAGCCTGCAAAAAGGAGACCCAAAACACAGTAAGATAAGCAAAATGAGAAGACAGAGAAATATGCAGGAGATGAAGGAGCAAATTAAAACCCACCAGACCAAACAAGTGAAGAGGAAATAGGCAGTCTACCTGAAAAAGAATTCAGAGTAATGATAGTAAAGATGATCCGAAATCTTGGAAATAGAATGGAGAAAATACAAGAAACGTTTAACGAGGACCTAGAAGAACTAAAGACCAAATAAACAATGATGAACAACATAATAAATGAAATTAAATATTCTCTAGAAGGAATCAGTAGCAGAATAACTGAGGCAGAAGAACGGATAAGTGACCTGGAAGATAAAATGGTGGAAATAATTACTGCAGAACAGAATAAAGAAAAAAGAATGAAAAGAATTGAGGACAGTCTCAGAGACCTCTGGGACAACATCAAACGCACCAACATTGGAATTATAGGGGTCCCAGAAGAAGAAGAGAAAAAGAAAGTGACTGAGAAAATATTTGAAGAGATTATAGTTGAAAGCTTCCCTAATATGGGAAAGGAAATAGTCAATCAAGTCCAGGAAGTGCAGAGAGTCCCATACAGGATAAATCCAAGGAGAAACACGCCAAGACACATATTAATCAAACTATCAAAAATTAAATACAAAGAAAAAATATTAAAAGCAGCAAAGGAAAAGCAACAAATAACATACAAAGGAATCCCCATAAGGGTAACAGCTGATCTTTCAGGAGAAACTCTGCAAACCAGAAGGGAGTGGCAGGACATATTTAAAGTGATGAAAGGGAAAAACCTACAAACAAGATTACTCTACCCAGCAAGGATCTCATTCAGATTCGACAGAGAAGTTAAAACCTTTACAGACAAGCAAAACCTAATAGAATTCAGCACCACCAAACCAGCTTGACAACAAATGCTAAAGGAACTTCTCTAGGCAGGAAACACAAGAGGAGGAAAACACCTACAATAACAAACCCAAAACAATTAAGAAAATGGTAATAGGAACACACTTATCGATAACTACCTTAAATGTAAATGGATTAAATGCTCCAACCAAATGACACAGACTGGCTGAATGGACCCATATATATATGCTGTCTACAAGAGACCCACTTCAGACCTAGGGACACATACAGGTTGAAAGTAAGAGGATGGAAAAAGATATTCCATGCAAATGGAAATCAGAAGAAAGCTGGAGTAGCAATTCTCATATCAGACAAAATAGACTTTAAAATAAAGACTATTATAAGAGACAAAGAAGGACACTACATAATGATCAAGGGATCAATCCAAGAAGAAGATATAAGAATTGTAAATATTTATGCACCCAGCATAGGAGCACCTCAATACATAAGGCAAATGCTAACAGCCATAAAAGGGGAAATTGACAGTAACACACTCATAGCAGGGGACTTTAACATCCCACTTTCACCAATGGACAGATCATCCAAAATGAAAATAAATAAGGAAACACAAGCTTTAAATGACACATTAGACGAGATGGACCTAATTGGTATTTATAGGATATTCCATCCAAAAGCCACAGAATACACTGTCTCCTCAAGTGCTCATGGAACATTCTCCAGGATAGATCATATCTTGGGTCACAAATCAAGCCTTGGTAAATTTAAGAAAATTGAAATTGTTTCAAGTATCTCTTCTGACCACAATGCTATGAGACTAGATATCAATTACAGGAAGAAATCTATAAAAAATACAAACACATGGAGGATAAACAATAAACTACTAAATAACCAAGAGATCACTGAAGAAATCAAAGGGGAAATCAAAAAATACTTAGAAAAAAGTCACACTGAAAACATGACGAACAAAAACCTATGGGATGCAGCAAAAGCAGTTCTAAGAGGGAAGTTTATAGCAATACAACCGTACCTCAAGAAACAAGAAACATCTCAAATAAACAACCTAACCTTACACCTAAAGCAATTAGAGAAAGAAGAACAAAGAAACCCCCAAAGTTAGTAGAAGGAAAGAAATCATAAAAAACAGATCAGAAATAAATGAAAAAGAAATGAAGGAAACGATAGCAAAGATCAATAAAAAAGCTGGCTCTTTGAGAAGATAAACAAAATTGATAAACCATTAGGCAGGCTCATCAAGAAAAAAAGGAGAAAGTCTCAAAACAACAGAACTAGAAATGAAAAAGGAGAAGTAACAACTCACCCTGCAGAAATACAAAGGATCGTGAGAGATTACTACAAGCAACTATATGCCAATAAAATAGACAACCTGGAAGAAATGGACACATTCTTAGAAAAGCACAACCTTCCGAAACTGAACCAGGAAGAAACAGAAAATATAAACAGACCAATCACAAGCACTGAAATCGAAACTGTGATTAAAAATCTTCCAGTGAACAAAAGCCCAGGACCAGATGGCTTCTCAGGCGAATTCTATCAAACATTTAGAAAAGAGCTAGCACCTATCCTTCTCAAACTCTTCCAAAATATAGCAGAGGGAGGAACACTCCCAAACTCATTCTATGAGGCCACCATCACTCTGATACCAAAACCAGACAAAGATATCACAAAAAAGAAAACTACAAACCAATATCACTGATGAACATAGATGCAAAAATTCTCAACACAATACTAGCAAACGAGAATCCAAAAGCACATTAAAAGGATCATACACCATGATCAAGTGGGGTTTATCCCAGGAATGCAAGGATTCTTCAATATATGCAAATCAATCAATGTGATACACTATATTAACAAACTGAAGGAGAGAAACCATACGATAATCTCAGTAGATGCAGAAAAAGCTTTTGACAAAATTCGACACACAGTTATGATAAAAACTCTCCAGGAAGTAGGCATAGAGGGAACTTACCTCAACATAATAAAGGCCATATATGACAAACTCACAGCCTACATCGTTCTCAGTGGTGAAAAACGGAAACCATGACCACTAAGACTGGACACAAGACAAGGTTGCCTACTCTAACCACTATTATTCAACATAGTTTTGGAAGTTTTGGCCACAGCAATCAGAGAAGAAAAAGAAATAAAAGGAATCCAAATTGGAAAAGAAGAAGTAAAGCTGTCACTGTTTGCAGATGACATGATACTATACATAGGGAATCCTAAAGACTCTACCAGAAAACTACTAGAGCTAATCAATGATTTTGGTAATGTAGCAGGATACAAAATTAATGCACAGAAATCTCTTGCATTCCTATACACTGATGATGAAAAATCTGAAAGAGAAATTAGGGAACCACTCCCATTTACCATTGCAAGAAAAAGAATAAAATACCTAGGAATAAACCTACCTAAGGAGACAAAAGACCTGTATGCAGAAAACTGTAAGACACTGATGAAAGAAAATAAAGATGATACAAACAGATGGAGAGATATACCATGTTCTTGGATTGGAAGAATCAACATTGTGGAAATGACTATACTACCCAAAGCAATCTACAGATTCAATGCAATCCCTATCAAACTACCAATGGCATTTTTCACAGAACTAGAACAAAAAATTTCACAATTTGTATAGAAACACGAAAGCCCCTGTATAGCCAAAGCAATCTTGTGAAAGAAAAACTGAGCTGGAGGAATCAGACTCCCTGGCTTCAGACCATACTACAAATTCTACAGTAATCAAGACAGTATGGTACTGACACAAAAACAGAAATATAGATCAATGCAACAGGATAGAAAGCCCAGAGATAAACCCATGCACATATGGTCACCTTATCTTTGATAAAGGAGGCAAGAATATACGATGGAGAAAAGACAACCTCTTCAATAAGTGGTGCTGGGAAAACTGGACAGCTACATGTAAAAGAATGAAATTAGAACACTCCCTAACACCATACGCAAAAATAAACTCAAAATGGATTGAAGACCTAAATGTAAGGCCAGACACTATCCAACTCTTAGAGGAAAACATAGGCAGAACACTCTATGACATAAATCACAGCATGATCCTTTTTGACCCACCTCCTAGAGAAATGGAAATAAAAACAAAAATAAACAAATGGGACCTAATGAAACTTAAAAGCTTTTGCACAACAAAGGAAACCTTAAATAAGACGAAAAGACAACCCTCAGAATGGGAGAAAATATTTGCAAATGAAGCAACTGACCAAGGATTAACCTCCAAAATATACAAGCAGCTCATGCAGCTCAATATCAAGAAAACAAATAACCCAATCCAAAAATGGGCAGAAGGCCTAACTAGACATTTCTCCAAAGAAGATATACAGATTGCCAACAAACACATGAAAGGATGCTCAATATCACTAACCAGTAGAGAAATGCAAATCAAAACTACAATGAGGTTATCACCTCACACCGGTCTGAATGGCCATCATCAAAATATCTACAAACAATAAATGCTGGAGAGGGTGTGGAGAAAAGGGAACCCTCTTGCACTGTTGGTGAGAATATAAAGTGATACAGCCACTATGGAGCACAGTATGGAGGTTCCTTAAAAAACTAAAACTAGAACTACCATATGACCCAGCAATCCCACTACTGGGCATATACCCAGAGAAAACCATAATTCAAAAAGACACATGCACCCCAATGTTCATTGCAGCACTATTTACAATAGCCAGGACATGGAAGCAACCTAAGTGTCCATCGACAGATGAATGGATAAAGAAGATGTGGCACATATATACAGTGGAATATTACTCAGCCATAAAAAGAAATGAAATTGAGTTATTTGTAATGAGGTGGATGGACCTAGAGTGTGTCATACAAAGTGAATTAAGTCAGAAAGAGAAAAACAAATACCGTATGCTAACACATATTTATGGAATATATATTTTTTAAAAAAGCTTCTGAAGAGTCTAGGGGCAGGACAGGAATAAAGACGCAGATTTAGAGAATGGACTTGAGGACATGGGGAGGGGGAAGGGTAAGCTGGGACGAAGTGAGAGAGTGGCATGGACATATATACACTACCACATGTAAAGTAGATAGCTTGTGGGAAGCAGCCGCATAGCACAAGGAGATCAGCTCCGTGCTTTGTGACCACCTAGAGTGGTGGTATAGGGAGGGTGGGAAGGAGACGCAAGACGGAGGGGATTTGGCCATATATGTATAGGTATAGCTGATTCACTTTGTTATACAGCAGAAACTAACACAACATTGTTAAGCAATTATCCTCCAATAAAGCTGTTAAAAAAAAAAAGAAATTTAACAACAATTTGGGTAGAAATTGTTATGATTCTTGCTGGCGTATGTTGTTATTAAAGGCATTTATTAAACATGGTGATAGGATTCATTAGGTATATCAAATATGATAATATTGACAAAAAGACATCAAAAATCTCATTCCACCATGTTGTAGATTAAAATTAAACAATATATACCATCAAACAAAATAAAGTGTACTTTCCAGGTAATTATACAATATGACTTCAAATGAATTTATACTCTATTTCAAGTGAAAATTCCCAATAATTAAAGGAAAATATTGCAACTATACAACATAACTCTCTGTCTTTGATCTTTCATCCAAACTTCAAGGCCGTAGGGTTCTATGACTGTCAAAGTTACCAATATCTAAGGAGCATTAACTACATGGTCTTACATCTTCATCTTTATTAGCATCAGATGAGATTATTACTTACTTTTTTATAAATTTAAAAGCTTTCGTATGAAAACATACTTTCTTTGCCTAGCCTAATCTTGACAATAATGCCTAGCACTAAGCAAGTCAGTGTTTGGATTAGTTTGCTTAATCTTTCCAAGTATAATGGCTTAAGACCTGTATAATCTGAAGATAAAACCTGCAATACTTTTTATATATGAATAACAATCTTGGTTCTTTCTGAAACCTTATGAGAATCTGCATAGATGCACAGACTGCATACCATGCATCTAGCAGTCTTGATTGGAGTTGTCTGATTATTACTTACAGGATACAACAAGCTTTAAACACATTTACTCTACACTGCAGGAAATGTGTTTTGGTTACCTCCTCAGTGAATTTGTTGTTGCCTTTGCCCAAGTCAAAATGACTATTTCATTGTAGTATTTTACTGTGGGGACAGTTGAATGCTTTTGCCAGGCTTTTTCCTTCTTATACAGGATAATATTGTTAGTGGTTAACATAGGGAGAGGTTATCCAGATAACAGCACCTGATTGATCCTGGTGGATTTGATTATGTCTGTGCAGAGATGGATTTGCCATGAAGATCAAAGGGCCACTTGCTGGCATGACCCCTTTCCTCAGCCCTGGGAGGGCCTAGGCAGGGTGTTCACATGGCCATGTGTTTTTTATAAAATTTGCAAAAATAGATATTTTAACTGCAGTCTGTTATGTTGCTGCCTCTTTCTACTCTGACTTCTTCCATCACATTTCCTGTGTCCAGTGGAATTAGAGTGGCACTTGGAAGTTTTGGGATCTGGCTAAGGGGAAATTGTTGTGGAGATACACTGAGTATGAGTTTAGTGTGATACATTGTGTGGTTCACTCTTCCTGCTGACTATGCCGACTCAACAAAGGGCCTTACATGAAGGTCCAGTGATCGTATCTCGGTATGAACGTGTCCTGTGGTGCAGGCAGCAGACCCATGCGGGAAACAAGTGAGGAGAAAAAAGAGGAGAAGCAAGATTAGAAATGTGCGGAACCAGAAGCAAGTCTCTGGTAAATTCTTGGATAGGTAAGAATTATATGATGTATTGGATGTGTAAGAAAATTGTAAGAGGAGGATTGTGCTCTCATCAATAGTGCAGTACATACTATTATAAATGTATCCAGATATTGATTTATTTTTCTCATGTCAATTATGCAAAACAAAATTTATCACCATTTCTTCCTTTGTAGGACAGCAACCTGTAGTAGCACTTCAGTGAGCAAGTAGTCTGTGTGACGCTGAATGTTCCACACCTTCCAGCATATTGAACCGTGTCTTAACATGTCTGATTATCTTGTCCCAAAGCAGTCTGGGACTTCCAAGCAGCACTATGCTTTACCAAAACCAGTAATTCATTGAGAAAGAGATAAATTTTAAATAGCTCTCAGATTGTCTGATAACCCAATTAATGAAGAGAAGTGATGCATATGAACCCATAGGGAAAAGATTTGAATATCCTGCTGTTTTTACATAAAGTTCTGACATCAGTGAAGATAATCTAACATGTCATAGATCTATGCCAATAAGCCGCTACCACAGGGGACTGACAACAAGCTAATGAGTGTCATCAATTCAGAATATTTAAGATTAATTCACGTTCAAGAAAAATTTTATATTCTACTCATCAAAGAGAACCCCCAAATTTTGTAAGCCTCAGGCTGTACAGAACTTGGACTCGCCTTGTGCCTGAGCGTTTTGCATCCTTTCCAGAACTTGAGGTCTCATCATTAGACTAGATAGTGAGATGGCAGTTAACACAGAGATTCACTCCTCCATGGGGTAGACAAAGCAAACTTATCAAGAAATAAATGTGTAGATATAATAGAAGCTGTTGTTCATACCAAGATTACAAAACTGTGTTCCATTGAAAACAAGTAGTGTGGTTTCCTTTTACAATACATCCTGGTCACCGTCGCAGAAATGTTAACACTGAGATGTTGGAGCCTGTGGTCACTTCAGATCTAAGGTTTACTGATTCTGTTGATCTGTCATCAGCAAATTTCTTCACTTCATACCAAGTATCAGTGCACTGGGAATGGGTATGTGTGACTATAGCTTGGTTGTATGCACAGTCTCTGGCACTATAAGCTTCAGGGCACAGAAAGGAGATAGCACAGGGGATGTTTTTTGGATGCGCTGTCAAGTCTGCACTTCTACATGAAGTAGGGTGAGGGGACTTTCATGCTACAGGTGGGTCCCAGGCAAGCCGGGATGAGTTGTCACCCTGATGTGAACTGAAGAGAGCTTGCAAAGGCAGGACAAGTCCTGGTGCTTAGTTTCACACCCCCATACCCACAGCTGCATTCATAGATGCTCCCGCTCTCCAGGAGAGGCCCTGCAGAGTACTCTAAGAAAGGGGCTAATTCTTCTCCTAAGACTAGGTTTCTGATGAGATGAAGACCATTAGAGGGTAGGTGCCTGGGGGATAGGGTCTGCCTGCTCTTCCCTATTCAGCCCAGCATTTAGCACAGTGTGGGGCTCCTCACAGGTCATAAAGATCAGTGGCATGAAAGGGAACCCCCTTTCTATCGAGTAGCCTGCTTAGTGGAAGAAGCACTGAATAGAGTCCCGAGGTCAGGCTGAGAACGAAGCATCTGGGACTTACAGTATGTCCTATGGAGAGGAACGGAAGCAGTCTGAGCCATAGTAACATCTGTCTTTACATTGAAATGGGATGATTATATGAATACTCTCTGTATGTGGGAATGCACCACAGAATTATACATTGCTTTGATGAAATATTTTAGTAAAGAAAAGATCCCTAAATATGCATAACAATGTTTCAGAAATTTCAGCGAAAGGCAGGTGCTGGAAAGGTTATGAGCACAGGCTCTGGGACTAGACTACGTGCCAATCCCAGCTCTGCCTCCCACCAGCTGTGTGACCTTCAGCAAGTGCCTTTGTCTGTCTCTATTGCTTCACCTGCAAATAGTGATAATAGAACCTACCTCACAGGGATGTTGTTAGGGTTAGATGAGCTCATGCAAATATAGAACTCAAAAATAAAACTTCAAATAGATGAGCTCATGCAAGTATACAACTTTCCATAACATCTTAACGGAAAGACCCGAATGAACTTTCTGGCCAACCCAATATTAGCTATTATTATTGTTATTGCCATTAATATTATTATTGGTGCCTGAAGTAATTTTGAACTAAAAATCAGGATAAAAAATTTCGTTTTGTTTCAGATATTTGGGATTATTACTAAAATCCACCAGATCTTGATAAAGTATTAAAAGAAAATAGAATTTTTGGTAATATCCCTGTTTTATTATTTAATATCTAAATACATTATTTGACTGATAACTAGTATGTACATTTATAATTCCCAAACCAAAGAAAGTAGGTTTAAATCTCATGGGTTGTTAAATGTAAATAGCTGTTTAATTCCAAGAGTGATTATCCCATGGGGTGAACAAGTACCAGGGTTATCTCTGCTGCACCCCAGCCCTGAAAGATTGGCAAACCTGAGTAAGTCTCTAAAGATATTCCTTCTTGTGTGCTGAGTGTTTCCCAGTTGTGTGGCTGTCACAGCCCAGTGTTAATTATTGAAAATTAGTGGCAGTACTAGGCAGTATGAAGAGGGGGGTACTGGTGTGAAGGAGGCTTTGGTAACAACCAGAAACCAAGAGGGGAGGCAGCTTACCAGCAGTCAGTCAGGGCATGTAGGACTACTGAACTTTCTAGATCCTGTGTGGGGCACAGCACTGGCATCACTAGGCGCTGTTGCAAGTGCAGAATCTTGGGCCCACCTCAGACCTTCTGAACCAGAATCTGCATTTTTATGGCTCTAGTGGTGACTCCTGTGTCAGTTACCATCTGGGAAGCCCTGGATAGAAAAGCTTCCTTCCATTCTCCTTCTGTCTTACTCCTCTGATGTCCTCTCTGTAAGGAAGGCCTTCTTCCTCCACCCAGGGTAGGCCTCAAACACTGAAAAGATAAGATGCAGATGAGCAGGACCTGAGCTAAGTAATCACACCAGGCATGTAAAGAAATTGCTGGGTGTGAAGAGTACTAAGATTTTAGGATTATGAAACCTTGCTGCCTGGGAGACAGGTGATGAAAACAGCAGCTAGCATTTATTGAAGCATTTGGATACTTTCATTAACCCTGTTTTACAGACAAGGAAACTAAGGCAAGAAGTTAACTTGTTCATGGTCTCAGAACTAGGAAGGTACTAGGAAGAACTAGGCAGTTACTAGGAAGAACTAGGAAGTTTCCCTCAGTTACTCTAGTCACCTTGACTAGAGTAATCTTGTCACCTTGTTTATTTTATTCAAAAGATTTATCATGAGCTGAAATTGTTTTATTTGCTCATTCTCTTTCTCCCCAACTAGAATTCTTGAGATATGCACTACATCTATCTTACTTGTTTCAGTATCTTTCATGATTAGGATGTAGGCTTGGTGAATATTATAAGCTTACTAATATTTAATCAAGTGCATATATATACTAACGAATATACAATTCATAGATATATAATATGAACAATTTAACCTGGGATAGAATAGACCAGGAGAGATATGACATCTGTCCTGTAATAGCTAAAGGACTGTCATGAAGAGGAGGGACTTAATTTATGCTAGTGATAAGAGCTGTCCAAAGACGTAATGACTTGTTTGGGGAGGTGACAAGTTCCTGGTCACTATAGCTGATCTCAAATAGGCAGGGTGGTTTGGGGGCAGAGATATTGTAAAGGAGATTCATAATTTTGTGTGATAATGGCTTTTAGGGTTCCTTTCAACCCTGATTGTCTTTAAGAAGTTGAGTGCAGTGATTTTCCCTAAGACACCTATTGTTCTTGATGGGAAAATGGACTAGGTTCTTTAGTTGCCTCCCAGTACTCTTCATCAAAGGCTAGGTTGGGCACTTACACTTTTTTTTTTAATTAAAATGAGGTGGAAAGAAATCAAAACAACAACAACAACATATTTCAATCTTGTGGAGCTGCCTTGGCTCAATAAGTCTTTAGAGTGTCTGCTCCAGAATCTCATTCAGAGTCATGTAAAAGGAGGAGTTTGGTAACTTTGTAGTTTTATTATAATTTTTACAACAGATTTGATTACCCACATTTGTCACACATTTTATTCATTAGATTTCCAGTCAAATAACTTTTGCCTTGAATCCATCCCTGATGGGTGAAGTGTGCCTCCACTGAGGATATTTAAAAGAACAGGTTCAAGTCTCTGAAAGCAGATCTGTCCAAAAATATTTTGCACAGTGGCAGAACTAATATACGTAGAGTTCCTTCCAAGGTGATTGCTCAGAGATGAACATCTATTAGATATATTGGTTCTGTTGGGAGTGCTAAAGAAAACACACAACATATTTCATTAATGTCATATGATATGTGTATTTCAATGTGTACATGCATATCAAAATACACAAACTTTTTTAAAAATAATTTTTGTTTTGTTTTGTTTTGACAAGAAGATCCGTGCTGTATGACTTTGCACAGTGCACACCTCAATACTTAGGCCTTTGCAATTGTAACATGCATTTACTCTGCCATTTTTGGAGATATTTTCATAGCATTTAAAAAATTATTATGTGTTTCCTCTGCACATGTACAATCAATGTGTACTAAGGCTCTATATGTGATTATAGTATTGCACTCACAAAGAAAATAGCTGTAAGTATGAAATGATCAATTTGGATGTTCCGAAGAGTAACTTGAGTGGTTTGAAAACTTTGAATGTTTTGCGTAAAACATATGGCTGATTGTATACCTTTAAATCGCCCTGAAACAATGTAGTTTATTTTCTATGAATGATTGTAGAAATTCTAAGCATATGCTTAGCGCATAACATATTCCAAATTGTGTCCTTTTCCATTTTTAAGAAATTAAATGCTTTTTCATGTCTAGTTCTAATTTATCATTTTGTAGTTATGCCCAATGAACTGATAGACCATTTTCCTATCTTATTAAAACACTCAAGCCTTGCTATTCTGACAATACATCAAAAGAAGAGCAAAACAAGGAGATGTATACAGAACACTTAAGTCAATGTCACCGCTAATACAAGATTTTTAGGTCGAGATAGTATAATTCTTAACAATAAAGGTACAGCATAGTTTGGTCTTGCTTTAATTTTCAGATCAATTTTTTAGACAAAAATTATCCTGTAGTTTCATATTTGACCAAATTATTTTCTTCTGAATCTCCCAAAAGGAAAATAAAGCATTCCTTGTATCAGTTTGACCCTGCTACATATGTTGCCCTTAAGGTTTTATTCTTCAATTCCAAAGACATTTTTTTTTAAATTTTTTTATGGAGATATAATTTATGTATAGTGAAATGCTCAAATCATTTTTTTTTAAATTTATTTATTTTATTTACTTTTGGCTGCATTGGGTCTTCATTGCTGCTCATGGGCTTTCTCTAGTTGTGGCGAGCGGGGGCTACTCTTTGTTGCAGTGAGCGGGCTTCTCACTGCGGTGGCTTCTCTTGTTGCGGAGCACAGGGTCTAGGCATGCGGGCTTCAGTAGTTGTGGCACACGGGCTCAGTAGTTGTGGCTCGCATGCCCTAGAGCTCAGGCTCAGTAGTTGTGGTGCACGGGCTTAGTTGCTCTGCGGCATGTGGGATCTTCCCAGACCAGGGCTCGAACCTGTGTCCCCTGCCTTGGCAGGCGGATTCTTAACCTCTGCGCCACCAGGGAAGCCCCCAAAGACGTTTTAACAACTGTAATCCAAGAGAGAAGATAATATATTTATCATTTGATAATTTTCATAGCTTCTACATTTCTGCTGTAATAATATACCTTAATGTTCATCCTCCCCAGCTATCAGTGTAAAGCTCTTAGATTAAACTATGTCTGGTTTTTTAAACATCCAAAAGCTGAAATCTTTCATTATTTCCTCCTTTTCATTAAAGGAAAGCTAAAATTTGTCCAGATCTTGATAAAATTGGTATCAGATTAATGTGAATTTCCCCAACACTATGGTTTGTTGCATATTCTAAGTAGTAATATTGTTTCAATCTGATTCTTCCCCTCCCCCCAACTACGTAAGTAAGAAATGTCACTTTGTATGCAAGAAACTGAATGGAGGATGAGGAATATTGGAGAATATGTTTTTCTCTGGGGGAAAAAGAATGATATATTAATAACCTAGTTAAAATACCTAAGTGTTTGAGATTGGGGAATATATAGATGTCTTTTACTTTTTTGTCTCCCTGCTTCCCTTAATTTGGGAAACTTTCCCAATTCCCCTTCATGTAATTATGGTAGGTTTGTGAACTAGAGGCTTTATTCAACCTACCTCTGGGTGAGCCAGGATGTCACTGAAGATTCTCCAGAGAAGCAGAACCCATAGGATATACAGAAATAGACTTATTTTAAGGAACTGGCTCTAATGATTGTGGGGACTGGCAAGTCCAAAATCTGTAGGGCAGACTAGCAGCTTGGATATTCAGGTAAGAGTAAATGCTGCAATACTGAGTCTGAAATTTATAGGGCAGGCTGGCAGGCTAGAAACTCAGGCAGGTTTTCTATGTCACAGTCTTGAGGCAGAATCCCTTCCTTCCTTCTCTGGAAAACCTCAGTTTTCTGTCTTAGTGCCTTCAACTGATTGGACGAGGCTCACCCACATTATGGAGGACAATCTGCTTTACTTAAAGTCAACTAATTTTAAATGTTAATTACATCTACAAAGTACCTTCACAGCAACATCTAGACTAGTGTTTGACCAAACAGCCGGGCACCCTAGCCCAGCCAAGTTGACACATAAAATTCACCATCGCAGCCCTGCTCCCCAGGGCTCTTCTATGAGACTGATACAGACTCAGGAAAACCAGAGCAACATTCTCTTTCTTAAATCATAGCTATAAAGACTGTGCTTGAACTTTGGGTTGGGTGGGGATTGGGGAGAAACATTTCCAGCTGGTTGAGAGAGTCTGCTAGAGAATGCAGCAGACCCTGGGGAGAGTGGGAACATAGGGTGATGGAAGGAGGGAGAGAGGGGCTGAGAGCTAGGGAGGCTGTCCTAATGAGGGCATCTGAGCCCTGGATTCAGCTGTGCCATGAGTCTGACTCTTCCCAGAAATTCCCTCTTTTGCTTGAGCAACTAAGACTGTTGACAAATGAAGAGGAACTTTGAAAAACCCTTTAATACTTACAGTTATCATGAAGCAGTTAAATGTTAAATGATGTTCAGAAATCCACTGAATCATTTGTTCACAAATGTTTTAGTGCCGATTTTTGCGTTTGTAGAAATGCTAGGCATTGGGATAAAGCAGTTTGACCTGTTTGATAAAACAGGCAAACAGTGAACAATTGATGGCAAGTGAAATAAAGTTTATAAAAAAGGGTGGAGATGGGACTTCCCTGGTGGTCCAGTGGCTAAGACTCTGCATTCCCAATGCAAGGGGCTCAGGTTCAATCCCTGGTCAGGGAACTAGATCCCGCATGCCACAACTAAGACCTGGCACACCCAAATAAATAAATAATTTTTTTTTTTTTTTAAAGGGTGGAGATGATACAGTGGGAGAATAATGCAGGAGGAGCTGACCATCTTGGGTTAAGGAATTAGACTTCCTTGAGGAGGTGCGTGTATGATGACACCTGAAGGATGAGGATAAGTTAGCTAGAAAAGGGGAAAGAGGGTTCAAGTCAGAGGGAAGAGTATGAGTGAAGGTACTAGAGTGACAGACAAAGAATTATACAAGCAATTGAGAAGGCAGAATGACTGATAAGAGACAGAGACAGGAAGAGAGGCAGGAAGACTTCATCTGAGGAGAGAATTGAGCGTCAGCCAAACCCTCTCAGGGCCCTTGTAAGCCAAGGCCAGTATTTGAGGAACAAGGTAGATGGTAACACCATTACCTGAGACAGGTGTGCTGGAAGGAGGAATTACTTTAAGAAGCCAACATAGTTGTTCAGTTTGGGGTTTGCCAAGGTAGAGAGGAGATATTTAATAATGTTTGGTGCTCAGGAGGGATGTCTGCACTGTCACCTGGCATCTGTGTGAATGGGGTGGACAGGGCCCTAAGGATGGAAAGAATTCTTTCTGAAGAGTATTTAAAAAAACTAGTAACAGAGAGATAGCACTTCAGTTTACTGCTGCTTAAACAAATTTACCAATTATGAAAGAAAGGAAACCTTTCAATTTGCTGATCAGACACCAGGGACATAGTCACAGAGTGGGAGTTGGAACAAATCCCACAGCTCATCTAATTCAACACTTTAATTTCAAAAATAAAAAATTGAAGCCAAAAGATCATCAAGACCAAAAATAAAACTACCTGATATCTAGTACTTTGCTCTTTCTTCTACAGTTTAGTGGAAAGGGGGAGAGGAAGAGAGCACTTTAACATGACAAATATTTCAATTTTTTTCATACTGCACTCTCAATTTTATGTGAATGCCTGCCTATCAACCTAATTTCACTTTCAGTTAATGTTGAGCTATGACTGATTGGCAGTAGCCGCCTGGAGCACTGTATCTGAAGCCACATTGGTTTGCAGTGTCTACTACAAGTAGGGCATCTATCTAATGTCCAAACTGCTCTCAAAGGACAGTGAAATGAAGATTGATTATCAATTTTGCAGGGACAGCAGGCAGGAGCCTGGATTGTCCCTGGCAAACTGGAACCTGTAGTCTCCCCAACCATAAGGGATGGAGGAAGAGAATTAGGCACAGGTGCCATTTTTGCCATTCCTGTTTCATATGGTGTTCCCATCAAAGTTAGAATTTATTTTGATTTTGACAGGAAAAGAAAAGAAGAAGAAAAGGAAAAATTGATTCCCAGCTGCAGCAAGGTTTTAGAATTTTTTACTATCATCTTCTTCATGGAGATTTATTAAATGTTGGCCTTGAATGTTAATAATGTTTTTTTTTCAAGAAAAAGGAATTAAAATAGAGTTACTTTCTATAACTCTACCTTGAGCCAAAAGAAATATCTCAAAAGAGGGAATATGTAAGTGTTGGTCTAATCCAACGCTCATAATTCTGCTCTTTCAGTCAATTCCTCTTTCCTCTGAAAGAAAATTTTCTGTACAGGTAATAGCTTTGTCTCTGCTTTTGATGAGCATTTTTAGAGTGTTGGAAATAACTTTGACAGGATGGAAATTTTTTAGTATAAGTTAAATAATCAGTAGAGAATAGTGCTTCTAAAACAGTTTTAAATGCGAAATCATATTTAAAAGAATCATGTAATTAGAGTTAAACATCAATACATTTAGGAAATGTAGTTATCACCCATGTTAAGAGAAAATTTAATATTTGTAATAATGGTAAGGTATATAGCAAGCACCAATGAATGTGCTTGTTTGGAATTTCCTCTTGACCTTCTTCACATGTAGGTGATGCCAGCTCTTCTTCCGTGGTGTTTACCGACACATCAATACAAGCAGCATCTCAGAAGGAGTTCAGAGTATCAAAAGTCTTAATCCCTCTGACTTTGGGATTTCTCTAGGGAACTGACACATTGCCAAAGAATAGACTCAACATCCATTACCACTTTTTACTTGAATCTCTGTATCTCAAAGCAAATTTCACTGAAAATAATAATCATAATCTAATGTATTGGAGAAATGTTCATATTATGGGAAATGCACAATCACTTCTAGAATCTAGTGTATTAACAGCATGTGAAAACCAATGAGTTTTAGGGAAAGGTATAAATGTGGGGAGATACAAATTGTACTAAAATGTGGCATTCTCACTAATGTGAGGAGCTAAGGTTTTTAGGGGATTGAAAGTTAATATTCTATGAAATGCTTCTTAAGCAGAAGCCTTAAGTAAAAAGCCTCCCCAAATAAAACTAAGCCTCATTATTGAAAAGCACATGTTCATATTCCATGAGCTCTTTATTTTAACTATCTGCATATATCTGATTTTTTTTCTATTCAAGACATTTTTTTCCTGGAAAATATGCATTTATTTTTGCAGATTTTGCCCTTTAAATCTTGCAGCTTTTAAACATGTCTGCTTTCTATTCTATAGTTTTGAAATGTTTTATATTTAGTGGCATTATTAAAAATATTATCAATATATGCCTATTTTCCGTATTTAGTAAGTGGATATCTGAACTCATTTGTGAAGCAGATTTGAAATTATATAATTTTTCTTTCTTCCAATTGGACATTCCTAATTTTTTCTAGTCTGAAAATCAACTCTTGGCATCATTTGAAAATTGTTCTGGTCAAGAGGAAGGAAAAAGTATAGAAAAATATTTTCTACAGATTTATCCCATTAGATTATAGGACCCAAAGTCAAGGTTTGTCTGGTGGAATTTCATCAAGCATGACATGGTAGGAAAAAGAATGAGTTAGTTTATTTTAATCCATAATCTCAAATAACATATAGACCCATGAACTTTTCATATGAGTGGCTTGCTTTTTTTTTTGGAGGGGGAACTGTATTATTTCATATCTATTATTTCTAAAAATTGCATTTCCATTTGAACTAGACTCACAGATACTGTTGAAGCTATGAAACACATTTCAAAAAAAGTTCTGATGTCTTCAGTGTGTGTCCATTCTTCCAGTAGAACAGTGAGCTGAGTCCCCTTTATCTTTCAGAATGTATATAGCCAAATCTCAAGGACCAGACTTATTAATAGCTACTGTCTTCAAGTATTTTCCATCTGATTTCAGTGATTTAAATCTCATATGCCTTGAAAACTTAAAAATTTATGTATCACAACAGAAAAACTCCAAGTGGCATTTCCAGAAAATTTTAAGAGATTTTTGTGCCTCTCAAAAAAATCGAAACTGCAATTTGGGTATATTACCACTAGATGTCACTGACTTGTGATTTTTAAATGCTGGAATTTAGCCAGAGGCACATATTGGGTTACCCAAAAAGATCGTTCAGGTTTTTCCATAACAGATTACGGAAAAACCCGAACGAACTTTTTGGCCAACCCAACAGTTAGATCAAATCATATTGCTGACTTTTTCTAATGGACAAGCAACAATAATGATGTTACATTTATATGTGATTCTGAAGCTCAAAGTTTAGTCAAGTTGTCCAAATTTGCATACATAGGTTCTAACTAATAGACATCTATGATTCCAAAGGCATACTTTTCTGCAGTCTCAAACTGGATTACTCTAATAGCTATTAGAGTTTTAGAGTAATACTCTATAGGACTACTTAGGTTGTATTTTAAAGAAACCCAACATAGCCTAAGTACAACACAGGGAACGTGTTGGCATATGTACAGAAGTCCAGTGGCATACTGTCTTCAGGCATGACCAGTCCTAAAAGCTCTAAACTATTTTATCATGGTACCATCTCTCAGAAGGCTCTCTGCCACATGGCAGATGATACATCCTGGCAGCTGAAGAGCCACATTCTGTAGGTTCATCAACCCCAGCAGACCATCTTTCCCGGTAATTGGCAGAAATGAGCTGGAATAAGTTTCGATTAGCCAGCCTTAGGTGACAAGAACATCAAGGATCCAGTCACTATAGACGGGAAGATGGAGGGCACTTTGATTAACCTGAATTGTATGTCCACCCCTTGGCTATGGACACATCACCAGTGGCTGTGGGATCAGTCTGACTTAAAACATAGGGGGTTGATTCCCCACAGGAAGGGCAGGGGACACTATTACTAAAAGATGGGGGGATAGAATTTGGATGGGCAAAAACAGCAGATGTGCACAACAAATTGTTGGACTATTTTCCTGCATCTCTACCCTTTCAGGAGAGGAAAGTTGTATCCAAGACTACCAAAGTGATCTTTCTAGAATAAGATCTGAAAATAACACTCTCCTAATTGGGATTGTAAAACAGATAGCGAGTTGGAACCTGCTGTATAGCGCAGGGAGCTCAGCTCTGTGCTCTGTGGTGACCCAGATGGGTGGGATGGGGAGTGGGGTGGGAGGGAGGTCCAAGAGGGAGGGGATATATGTATACATGTAGCTGATTCACTTCGTTGTACAGCAGAAACTGACACAACATTGTAAAGCAACTATACCCCAATTAAAAAAAAAAAAAAAGAGCACCGAGATATAGTACAAAGTTCTTAGTACGCAAGGTTCCTCTCGACTTAACTTCTTCCTGTCCTTCTTTACTATTCTCATTTCCAATCGCTCTCCTCGACTCCAGCCACACAGAACTCCCTGTGATTCTTCCAAACAATCATATTATTTCATGTACTACTTCCCACCTCATAGTCTTATTACTCTTTCTCATAACAGAGATTTTTCTCAAGTTATATCTTCTACCTGAAGCCCTTCCACACTGTTGTCTTTATTTATCATGTAAAATCACCCTTAAGCATTGCTTTCTCCAGATTTCCTTCCTTGACCCCACTCTCTACACTTCTTAGACAGATTTAGATATTACTCTTCTACATGTCCATAGTACTTTGGGCATATACGTATCATTAGTATTTATCATACCGTATTATAATATTTGGCTTATGGGTATATCTCCCCATTAAACAATGAACTTATTAAGAGTAGGGGCTGTGAATTATCTAAATTTTCCTCCATGAATTATCTCTCAGTATTTTGTACAGAGGTTGACACGTAATAAGCATTGAATGAATGGTTGATCAATGAGGGAATGGATGTATGAATGAATGAGTGGATTCACACCAGTTTGACACCAAAGCAATTCCCTATTTCCTCTCTGCAAACAGCTGGTGAAGAAACATTTGGGAGGCAGTGTGCATTGAGTGCAAGCTGCAGAGCTAGAAGACTAATGCTCAAAGCCCTGCTTCTTCACTTGCCAGTTGTGCAGCTGTGGGCAAAGTGCCTAACCCTGTGTACCTCTGGGTTCTCATACATAAAAAGAGAAGGATAATCGTTTCCATATACCAAGTATTCTCTTCTTCAATTTTCATTAACCCTGCAATAAATATATTGATAATTATTCCTGTTTTAGAGGTGAGTAGAGTGAGATTCAGAGTGGTTAACTAGCCTGCTCAAGGGCACACAGGTTCTAAACTGGGGAGTGAATATTCTGCTGAAGGATTGCCTGATTCTAAACCCTCGCAGTTTCAACTGCGCCAAGATTTCACAACTTGTTTTTATTGACTGGAAAATGGTCCAGGGAAATATTTTTCTTACCTTAGATAAATTTTCTACTAATGATTGTTTTCTGTATAAGAATGTAACCTGAACCAAACAGCTTTTAGATATTGCTGTCGTTGAGCACACTACTTTTAAAATATTTAATGTTTATCCCTTTGGGTAGGTGAACTGAGATAGTTGATGAATAAATGACAATTTTTTAATTTGAATTGAAAAAAAAACTATTCTATTCAACCCCTGTGCTGTTTGTGTAGATATTAGCAATTTGTTCCCCTAGAAGAACAAGATCTATTGAAAAGTATGTCTAGTTCACAAGAGCAGAAGTTTATTCAGGATGCAGTTCAACTGGGTTTCTTTTCTCCATTTCCATGTGTCAGACTGCCTAAATAGAGATAATTGGGTCTTCAAAGCACTAGATGGAAGCATTAGCAGTTCATTGCCCATAATTTTCTCTGCAGATGAGTTCTGAGACCTACCCAGAAATGAGGAAAAGTGGATCAAACCAAAAGTTAAAGAAACTTTCTCACCTTCTGGCAAACCACTGGCAGCCAGCACTAGCTGGCTGTAGTAATTCTGAGGATTATGTATAGCTCATTTTACCATCCCAAACTCATAAAGTTAGACTTCACGTAAAAGGATAATTGACCAAACTGTGTCATATTAAGAAGATTAGGAGAATACTGGACAATTTTTTTTAGTAGGATAATTGATATACGTTCCAAGTCATGACATACATCTGCACTGATATCAACTTGTTTTCATTTACTTAGACAACTGAAATCAAGAACTAAGTTATTTTAAGCAAACAGCTTCATTTTACATTCATTTATTTCTGCTTTGCATGAAGCACAGCTGCATTATAATGTGATCAAGCACAATAAAGTGTGTTTTGTTGTTTTTAGATAGAAGAATTATACCATTCAGGTAGATGTACAATTTCACCTAAAGTGTTTTAAAAGTACAAGTGCATGAGATTTTGTTCTCTTCCAAAAATAACTCTTACTCAAACTTTAGAACCTATAGATTTTCTACCTCCTGTTAGACCAAAAACAAATGAAATGTTCTGAGCCAATTGTCTGGAGTTACTTAATTGAAGTTATTTAACTGGTGGTAACTTTTCCAATGTGTCTGAATCCTTTGGAAAAATAAAATGGCCGAAAATAGCTACTGTGTTCAGAATATTTCCAGAATACATATATACGTACTACATATCATATAAATGTATGTAATATATATATATACACACACACAATATATGCAGTAAAAATAAATGAATATATGGTATATATTTATATGATATATGGTAAATATATATATATATACACATATATAGTATTTACATTTTATATTTGTATATCTCTCCTGGTACACATATGTGTGACGGTTCTCTAGGTATATAACTAGAAGCAGAGTCTCTACGTCCTGGAAAATGCCCATCTTTAGCTTTACTAGATATCACCAAATTCCTCTCTACTCAAATTCAAGATAATTTAAGGAGAGTTTATTTGCAAAGATTTACAAAGTTATGAAGAGAGGAGGGCAAACCAAGTGACAATGCAGTAACCTAGGGCTAGTGGTAGCTGAGCCACTATCCTAGGCCCCAAAGACTGACAGGAGAGGAAGTTTACTTGAAACTGGAGATCATGTAGAAAAAGCTGCCTTGAGAGTAGTAACCTACAGTGGAGAAGACCTAGCATAGAGGAGCCAGAGGAATAAATACCCTGTTTTCACTCTCCACTCTTCTGCTATTCTTGTGCCAAAGCCCACCGTTAGTAAACCAGAAGGTATTGGAGTCTGTTAATGTTGACCATACAGGTCAGCTTCTCATAGCAAAGAGCAGAGATGGTCTGGAAGGGGAAAATGAATGTGTCCACTATAATATCTATCCGAGTCATTAAAAGTATCCTTCTACTGTTGCTGCTAACTGCTATGGAGTACGCCCTAGCACATTTCTTCCATTTTTACCTATCCTCTTATCCAGTGATGAACTCCCAGATTATTTCCAATGCCTTGTTGTCACAAATAAAGCTGCACTGAATCTTCTTGTCTCTTTATGAACTTGATTTCTTAGGGCTACAGATCCAGGAGCAGAACTGATTGGTCTTCAGTGCATGTTTATACTTCATTTGACTGAGAAGTAATGGTTTTTCACTAAGCATGAATTTCATGTGCAGCCTTGTTGTTGCATGTAGCAGTAATTCTTTCTCTTTTCTTTCTGAATAGTGTTTTATTGTATAGATATGCTGTAATTAGTTTATCCATTCACCTGTTGATTGACATTTGGGCTATTTCCAGTTAGGGGCTTTTACAAATAAATCTGCTATGAATATTGGAGTAGAAGTTCTTGTTTGGACACACATTTTCATTTCTTTTGAGGAAATATCTGGGAGTATAATGGCTGCCTTTTATGGTAAGTGGCATGTGCTTATCTTTTTAAGAAATTACCAAGTAAATTTCCAAGCTAGTTGTACCATTTTACATTCTCACTAGCAGTACATGAACATTCCAGTTTCTCCACAGCCTCACCAACCATTTGGTATGTTCATTCTTTTTAATTTTAGCCAATCTAATGGATGTATAGTGAGATACCTCTTTGGGCATTTTCCTCATCACTAATGAAGTTGCTTATCTTTTTATGTACTTCTGTAGCTTCTTCTGTGAAGTGTCTGCTCAAATATTTTGCCCATTTTTATTGGATTAATTGTCATATTATTTAGTTGGAAGTATTCTTTATATATTTTAGAAACAAGTGCTTTTTATAATACATGTGTTTCAAATACTTTATCTCAGTCTGGTTTAGCTTTCTGGTTTTCTTAAGGGTGTCTTTTGAAGAGCAAATGTATTTAATTTTGATGAAATCTAATTTATCATTTTTTTCTTCTATGTTTTGGCTTTTTGTATAATATCTAATAAAATTTTGCCCACCCCAAGATCTATGTTTTGTTTATTTTTGTAAAAGTTTCATATTTTTAGGTTTTACATGTAGTGCTATGCTCAATTTTTAGTTAATTTTTATGTACAGTATGAGCTGTGAGTTGATGTTAATTTTTTTCCACACAGACATTAAATTTACCCAGCATCATTTGTTGAAAAGATTCTCCTTTCCCCATCAGATTGCCTTGACATCTTCATCAAAAATCAATTGATGATCTATGTATATGGGTCTATTTCTAGACTCTCTATTCTATTCCACTGATTTATATGTCTTTATTTTTGCCAATTTCAAACTGTAGCTTTATAGCAAGTCTTAAAATCAGGTAGAGTTTAACTCCTCCAGGTTTTGTTTTTACTCATTTTGGCTTTCCTAAGCCCTTTGCATTCCGTATGAATTTTAGAAATCAGCTGCCAATTTTTACCAAAAAAAAGACTGATGGAAGTTTGTTTGAGATTGCACTGAATCTGTAGATCTACTTGGGGACAATTGCCAGTTCCAATCCATGAATATGGTATATATTCAGTTATTCATCTTTGAATTTGCTCAGGAATGTTTTCTAATTTTCAGTGTATAAGTCATGAATATCTTTTGTTAGATTTGTTCCTGGGTATTTTGTAACTTTTATCATTAAGTGGAATATAAAATTTTATTTTTGAATATTTTGACACTGATATATAAGAATATAAATGATTATATATATGATCTTATTTTTTCCCTCCTGTTTTCATTTTACATGCTGAATTACACTGAGTGATTTCAAGTGTTAAAACAACCTTGCATTCTTGAAATGAGTCCAACTTAGTCATCATGTATTACTTTCTTCATATATTGCTGTATTTGATTTCTTAGATTGTTAAGAATTTTTGTGACTATCTCATGAGAAAATCTATAATTGTCTCTCTTTTAAAAATTTTTTGCCGAATTTTGGTATTATGTTATACTGGCCTCCTAAAACTTGTTGGACAGTGATCTTTCCTTCTCTGTTTTCTAAAAATGTTTATGTAAGTTTGGTATTATTTCTTCCTTCAGTGTTTGATAAAACTCAGCAGTAAAACCATATATGCCTGGGGTTTTCTTTTTTGGAAAAGTTTTTCATAACAAGTTCACTTTTATTAGTAGAGGCATATTTAGATTTTCTATTTGTTCATGGACGATTGTGGTAACTTGTACTATTAGAGTCTGTGTCATCTAACTTGTCAATTTTGGGGGCATAAAATTGCTTACAGTGTTCTATTATTAACATTTTTTTTTAAATAAATTTATTTATTTTTATTTATTTATTTTTGGCTGTGTTGGGTCTTCGTTTCTGTGCGAGGGCTTTCTCCAGTTGCGGCGAGTGGGGGCCACTCTTCATCGCGGTGCGCGGGCCTCTCACTGTCGTGGCCTCTCTTGTTGCGGAGCACAGGCTCCAGACGCGCAGGCTCAGTAGTTGTGGCTCACGGGCCCAGTTGCCCCGTGGCATGTGGGATCTTCCCGGACCAGGGCTTGAACCCGTGTCCCATGCATTGACAGGCAGACTCTCAACCACTGCGCCACCAGGGAAGCCCTATTATTAACATTTTAACAACTGTAGAGTGTGCTGTGATAACCTCCTTTTCCTTCCTGATATTTTGATGATATGTGTTCTCTCATTTCTCCTGATCAGTGTTGTTAGGGGTTTGGCAATTTTGTGACCTTTTCAAAGATTCATCTTTTGCCTTTGTTAATACTCTCTATTGTCTGTTTTCTATTTTATTGATTTCTGCCTTATCTTTATTGTTTCTTTACTTCTACTTTGAGATTACTTTCTCTTATTTGTGCAGCTTCTTAAAGTAGAACCTTGGGTTAATCATGTTAGGTATTTCTTCTTTTTTAATTCATGCATTTAAAGTTTAAGTGTTTATCTAAGCACTGCTTTACTGAATCTCACAAATTTTGATATGTTGCATTTTAGTTCTCAGTTAGTTTAATACTTTCTAATTTCCCTTGTGATTTTGTTTTTGAATCATGAGTTATTTAGAACTGTGTCATTTATTTTCCAGATATTTGCAGTTCTTCCAAATATGTTATTATCTATTTCTGATTTAATCCTATTGTGGTCAGAGAATATATTCTGCATGATTGTAATACTTTTAAGCTGTTTATGGCCTATATATAAGTCTATCTCCTAAAATACACTATGTGCATTTGAAAAGAATGCCTATTCTGTTCTTGTTAGATGTAGCATTGTATAACTGTCGGTTATATAAAGGTGACTGAGCTTGTTTTTCAGCTCTTACTCATTTATGTCTAGTTCTATCAATTACTGAGAGAGATATGTTAAAATCTCCTACAATGATTGTGGAATTGTCTATTTCTTTCTTTAATTCTGTCAATTTTTGCTTCATGTATTTTGGGGGATTATTATTAGGGACATACTCATTTATAATTATAATGTCCTCCTAACGAATGGGTCTGTTATCATGAAATGTCTGTCTTTGTCTTGAGATCTATTTAATCTGATATTTAAATAGCTATGCCAGACTTCTTTTACGTATTTTTGGCATGTTATGTTGTGTTCCACCTAATTACCTGTAATCCATTTGAGTCTTAATATGTAGAGTGTGTCTCTTCTAGGCAGCATATAGTTAAGTCTTGCTTTTTAAAAATCTGCTCTGTCAATATCTGCCTTTTAATTGTTGTGTTTAGATCAGAGGTAGGCAAATTTTTCTTAAAGGCCGAATAATAAATATGTTAGATGTATCAGTCCAAAAGACAAATTTGAAGAATATACAGTATATATATATATATATATACACAAACACATATATATTAAATATAATCACTTAACAATGTAAAACCATTCTTAGATTGTAGGCATTAAAAAAAAAAGGTGGCAGGCAGATTCGGCTTGTGGGCTATAATTTTCCAATCTCTGTTTTGTACTATTAATATCTAGTATGATTATTGATATTTCTAGATTTAGGTCTATCATTTTATTATGTGCTTTCTGTTTGTACCAAGTATTTTTGCTACTCTGTTCCCCTCTCCTGCCTCCTTTAAGAATATTTGAATGTATTAGTATTTCATGTTAATGTACTCTTAGATATCAGCTATATCTTTTGTATTATTTTTGAAGTTACTTTTTGGATTACAACATACATACCTAAACTTCCACAGCCTACTTAGAGTTAATATTGTACTGCTTGATATGGATGTAAAAGGCTTGCAACCACAGAGGTCCCTTTACCACCCTCCCTACCTTTATGCTATAGTGTGATCTGGGTTATATCCGCCTACACTGAAAACATCATAAGACATGATATAAGTTTGGGGCTGCTTAGTCGTATATATATTTCAAAGACCTTAAGAGGAAAGTGCATTTATATTTACCCAGGTATTTATCATTTCTACTGCTCTTCCTTCACCCCTGAAGTTCCAGATTCCTCCTTATATCATTTCTCTTCACTCTGCAGAATTTCCTTCAGGATTTCTGGTAAAGTAGGTATACTGACAATGAAGTTTCTTAGTTTCTGTTCACCTGAAAATGTTCTTATTTCTCCTTCATTCTTGAGGGATATTTTCACTGAGTATAGAATTCTGAGTTGATAGTTCTTTTCTTTTAACACTTTAAATAGATACTATCCCACTATCTTCTGGCCTCTGTAGTTTCTGATGAGAAATTTGTAATTTGTGGACGTTTGAATCGTTTTTTCTCTGTATGTGATGTGTTGCTTATTCCTAGCTGTTTCAAAGAGTATTTTCTTTATCCTTGACTTTCAGTAGTGGGATAATGGTTAAGTCCAGGCATAGTTTCTTTGGAGTTATTCAGTTTGCAGTATTTTAAGATTCTTGAATCTATAAGTTTATGTGTTTCACCAAATTTGGAAATATTGTCTATTCTTCAAATACATTTTCTGCTTTATTGTTTTTCTCCAGTCCTTCTGGAAGTTAAAGTATAGATTTCTTATCACATACTGTGCCTTTTGCATTTCATTCTGTTTAGTTTGTTTCTTTAACCTGTTTTTCTTATGACATTCTCCTCTTTTGTAGAGACCATGTTATGTGGTACTCTGTTCCAGAGACCAAATAGTTTCATGAAATTTTTTACTGCAGCATACAAGTAGATAAGTTTTACAAACATATACTTTCTCTAGGTCTTCCAGATGCTATTTTCTCCCTCTTT
The DNA here is from genome assembly GCF_028564815.1 of Eubalaena glacialis. Taxonomy (NCBI): domain Eukaryota; kingdom Metazoa; phylum Chordata; class Mammalia; order Artiodactyla; family Balaenidae; genus Eubalaena; species Eubalaena glacialis. The sequence goes on along the minus strand of NC_083727.1, from coordinate 5,647,972 downwards.
TATAGGCTACAGGTCATGTTTTTAAAATTTTTTTTAGAATTTACATATAATTGACATATATATGTATATAACATATAATTATATCATACATGATATAATTGACATATGACATTGTGCAAGTTTAAGGTGTATAATGTAATGATTTTGTATATGTATATATTGTGAAAAGATTACCACAGTAAGGTTAACTAACACATTTGTCACCTCACACAGTTACAATATTTTTTCTTATAAAAAAAGGAGGAAATCCTGCCATTTGTGGCAACATGGATGGGCCTTGAGGGCATTAAGCTAAGTGAAATAACAAAGACAGAGAAAGACAAATACTATGTAATTTCACTTATGTGTGGAACCTAGGAAGACGGAACTACAGAGAGCAGATTGCTGGTTGCCAGGGATGGGGTGGAGGAAGAATGGGTAACGGTGGTCAGAGGGTACAGATTGTTACATATCCTCAAACAAAGCAAGAGCTCATAAGAGTCGATATCTGACAAGAGACACAATGAATGAACAGACCTCAGTCCTCTTCTCTGTCCACAGATACAGTGGACAGATCCCTCTCTCAGAACAGCGGTGGTTAGTGTATGATACTCCCAAAGTTCCAGTTTCTCTTGGTGGCTTATTTCTTCTACACATACTGCCTTGTCTTCTAATTGTCTGAAAAAGTATAATTCCCAGAACGCATTAATTTTTGTCTCTTTCCTAGAGTATTTTAATTATGGAGACCGTGCCTTCCAAGTTGCCCTATAGCTTCATTTGCGGTGTCACTTTTGCCTGGTTTTAAGGCTGGCTTCATATTAACAGTCCTTTTTGAGAAAACTAAATTTGGATATTGCTGGTTTTACTTATAAGGTTGAGTTATATGAAGAAACCTTGAAGTGATGCTCATGAGCACTTCTCCTGGCCCCCTGAGGTACACAGGAAGGGGGGCCACTCTCATCTTCAGCCTCAGCAGTGAGACCATCCCTCAGTCTTCTGACTACCACCAGTCTCCTCTGCTTCTGCTTGGAATTTAGGGAGATTTGCAGTCTGGGCAAATGGTCTTACTTCTGAGTTGAAAAATACAATGCTCCTCAAGGAGTAGAACTCTCAAAGGTCAGCATTCTGGCCCTGTGCCCCTGAGTCAGGGGACGAGTGTCTCCAGGTCCATTTTAGAGAAAAATTAGAACAGGTTTGGATTCAGGTAACCAGACGTCATTTAAAATCAGAATGCACACCTCAATGCAAGTTTTTTAATGAAGAAAGCATTCCTAGCTCTCTCCCTTTCCTGCCTTTAGTCTTTTGGTTCCAAACTCTAAGTCAGCTTCTGAGCTTTCTTAAGGCACAGCATTACTGGACCTCTGACTCCCATATCCTGTGCACTCTCTCACCAAGTCTCCCCTGCTTCGTCTGCCTTCTCCTTCTAAGTATGAGCTTCATTTAGCAACCGTGTTTGGAGATAATAAACATCCTGAAAACACAGACAAAATGGAATATATTTATATTTGTAGGCTTCCATTCATGTTTGTATAATGATTCTTGTAGTCTTTAGGACTGTAGACCATTCTGTAAATGACAAATGTATGGACAAGGTGCAAATTTTGTGCTATCTGACTAGTTATTTAAGTGACAGTAACACAGTGATCAACCTTTTAACACATAGATAGACAGATTATTACTTTTCCTAGTCATTTTGTTAGTAGATTCTGTAATATAGGAGTTTTTAGACCACCAGATATTTCAAATTAATAATGTTCAATAAATTAGAAATCCATTTTCTCCTCGTTGTAGAAGGAAGCCAGTTGTCATAGGTATTATTTATTAATCTTTCTGGATTAAATTCATTAAAAAATGTGTTCTGTTGGAAAATTTGATAATATTTTATTTTTAGTGACCATGAGCTAATACTACATTACAGTGTAATGCTTCTGGAAGTGCATGTGACATCCATATGAATACCAGATGAACTCATAATTATCTGTACTATAATAATGAATATCAAGCCAATTTATAATGATACACTTAAAATAAAGCACTTCTGAAATCTTATGTTCTCATCAATTTTAAGAATGAGACGTGACTATAGATCACTGGAGCAACTGTGGGCATTCAGTGAACTGCACTCCAGGCTTCGGTTTTGTTGTCTGGTATTTCAGGCACCATTACAATGATTTTGAAAACTGAAAAATATCATGACACCATGGTGGGAAGGGGGCGGTGTATGTATTCAAGGAGGGCATGTTTATAGGTATGATTATGAGAAACATTTTTAAGAATAGAATAAAATGACTGCTGCATTTCAAAGGAAACTACAACACATATGTATTAATTAGTAAACAATTGAGGAACATAATAAAAAATGTCCAGTGGCTAGCTAGTGAAAGTATGCAACCCTAAGCAGGCTTAGCCAATTACTTAGTAAGTAAACTATTCTATTTTACCTCCAAATAAAAATGTATTTCTCCAGGTTCCCTTTTTGTTTCACAAAAGAATAATTTTACCAAGTTCACGGGCTGTCTTATTAAATTTAATAATTAATATTGTAGTGATTTGGCGTACAAGACTGATATTACAAAGATGAGAGAATCCAGGGATGCTGGCATAAGGCAGCTAAAACTTGCAGCTGGACCATTATGACTGAAGAGAAGATCAAGCTCTGTAGAAGTTCAAATAAGGGAGAGGAAGCAGTTAGTTGCATATTTAAAAAATAACATTTGAGATAAGCCTTAAGGAATGCAATATTGGGACACATAGTGGTTTAGAGGGTGTATTTTAGATAAAGAACACAGCATGAACAAATACATGGAGACAGAAAAGTACCATATGTTTCTAGAACGACAAAGATGTTTTGTGTGTATAAAGTTCATGCCTGTGATTTGTGGGGAATAAGCACAAAGAGATAGTGTACAGTCTCTGAAGAACTGAGGCCTAAAGTGACCAGATAAGAAGTTTGGTGTTAATTCGTAAAGACAGTGTGTGAGTATCCAGGAAATAGAAAAAGGCAGAAGCTTTTTCTGTCATGAGTCATCTGAGCCATGCTCCTGTCGACCTGTGTAAAATGGGCTAGATTAAGGAGTAGAGGAACCCAGGGTTCCCAGCTAGGGGGTTAATAACAATGGTTCAGTGAAAGTAATACCCAATGGTGGCAGCGGGAAAGGAAAGGAAGGATGCAGATGTGTGATAGGCATGGTGGAGCTGGCATCAACAGGTTTTCAGGCTGCTTGTTCACAATGAATCCTTCCCCAACATACTGTTGTCCTTGAGTGAATCAATATTAATTGAATGAAGGCATTGCATTGAATTTCACTGAACTAGGTTTTTACAGAAATGTATGCCCTCATGTATTTGTGTTATTCTAGTGTACATGACGCATTAAAATTCATTTAAGATGATTATAAACATTTAAAATTTACCTGATATAAGTAACTCAAGTAACTATGTAATAATAAATCAATGAATTATACACATATAAGATACAGGTATGTATATACACATTTTATGAAAATAATCTGTGCACGTCTGCCTGTTCTAAAGAGATGAGACCCCTGCAAGGCCAAAGCACGATGAGACCCACTGACCCCAGGTTGGGCTTGGCCACAACCGACTCTTCCAGCCTCATCTCTTACACTCTTTCTCTTCGCTCTGCCATCTCACCATCCCTCTTCCCAAGCGCAGCTCTTGGTGCATGTTTGGCGCTTGCTATTGTTTACTAAATGAAGAAATGGATGGAGGGAGGGAGGAAGGAAAAAAGGAATGAAAGAAGAAAGGGAGGGAGGAAAGGAGACAGCAAAGGAAGAGCACAGGAGCTCTGCATCCACCTCGCCAGCTTTATCATCTCAGGCAAGTTAATTAACTCCCTGAGGCTTGAGCGTTTCAGTCTGAAAAAAGGAAACAATAGGATTGTTAAGAAAAATTAAAAACTAACGTATTATGATATCTGGTATCATACCAGCCAGATAGTAGTAGATATGCACTTAGAGTTGCTCCCACCCTGGTAATGTTGTATTTTACCACCTGCATCCCACTTCCTTTCTTCTTTGGGTTCCTTACTATAGATTCTTGGATGGCAGAGATAACCATGGAGGCTGATAGCTATGGATGGATGAGTAAGTGATGGAATCAGTATGTTTCTGGTTACTAGATTTGTGTCAATCCATCCAAATTCCCTTACCTAGTCTCTTTTATAACTATTGGCAAATGTTTTTAAAACTGTTGACTGGGTATGAAGTGTGGGCAGTGACTGTGCAACAGAACAACTCAAAGGTTCAGAGCATGAAAGTCTTGGCCTCATGAGTATAGTTCTCTAACTCAGCAACTGGCTACAGGTCATCATCAAATACCAGTAAATAAAAATACTCTGTCATTTTCAGTAGAGCACAACTAATATAGAGAAACTAATTCGGTTAGCAAAATTAGTATTTTTAGGTAGGCAAACACAAGGTAAAGTTTTTCAGTCCATATTTAAATTAGAGCTTGTTTATATTCTAGATAATAGGGAGAAAAAAGCTCTTATTTTTAAATTCTACAGAAATGTGAAAATAAATGTGATTCATATTATATCTGCCTAAGGCTTTCATAAAACACAATTTCCAAAATAATGTATCTATTATATTTTATGTTCGTGAGGATAGTTTGAAACATATATTTCTACTCAGGGACTTTTGAACTAAGCAATGGAACAAACTGCAATAATTAGCTGAACTACAAACCAAACTTGAATGTTAATGTGTTTTTACATAAACAACTTCTTGTTACAGGAGATTGTTTGAGGAACTTAAAACATTTTTTATACTCTGTACCTCAATCAACCAGAATTGTATAGACCCGGAAAGGACTAATGGGGAGTGAGCATGAGGCTGACCTGCCATGTTCATGCAAAGCCTTTCACCCTCTTCCACTAGGCGACCAGGCTGTGCTGCAGGGCCTTATAAAAATCCCCTCCGTTATTTTCTCCGACATCCAAGGCCAGTGGTCGAGAGGAAGAGCTGGTGTCTGACAAGGGAGCCTGACTATATCCCTGGGCATCTCACTTCCCTCTGGACCTATTTTCCTATTATGTGGATGCCTGGGAACTTTTTTTGTATGCTAAATACTGTGAATTTTATACATTTGGAACCATGTATTTTTGTGTGCCTCTGAATATTCTTGAGCATTGTTTTGGAAAGCAGTTAAATTACCTGCAAACAATTCATCTTTCCAAGGTTTTCTTTAAATCTTTTTGATAAGTTAGGGTTGATATTTTTTTCCGTATTACTAAGCCAATACCCATCTGATTCCTCTTCCCAGTGCCTGTTAAATCATGAGGGTTTTCTACTCTGTCTGGTGAGAACGTGATCTAGTCCCAGCCCTGTGACACTTTGGGGAGTGTTTCCCCCGCTCCTTTTGGGTGGTTTGTTCCACAGGCTCAGGCAGTTTCCTTACATGCATGCACCAATCAGTATTCTGTCAAAGACTGTCTGCAGGTCTCCAGAGCTTTCTCTCTTTTTCTCTGAGCAAATCTCTCCTCTCTTCTGTCCTGTGAACAGTAGTCATGTTGACCTCCCAGGACTCCCAGCTCCATCTGGCTTTGTGCAGGCCGTCTCTAGCTCTGCACCAGGCGGTGAACTGGAGCCATCGTAGGGCTCCTCTGGGGACCATAGTCCTGTGCTGCTTGATGCTAAGTATCGAGCAACCATTGTTTCATACCATCTATGCTGCTGTTTACTATTTTAAGGAGGGAGAATAAATCTAGTCCCTGTTACTCCATCTGGGCTGGAGGCAGAAGTTGAATTGGTCAAGGTGATAAGAAAGTTAAAGAGATCCAAAATGCTCTCAGTATTGTCCATTGTTGTTAAACAAAACAAAGACTGGCACCTTTTCAACATCTTTGTGGATGGATAAAAGCTTAATATGCAGGGAAACTGTGTTTTGTAACACAATATTGACTATGAATGGTAAAACTTTTAGGGACTACTGGAATCTTGAGAGTGTTATCAAATGATCTTCCAGATGTGAAAGTGGCCAGGAAATCACGTGGTTTTCTTAAACTGGTTTTCACATTTTATTTAAAATGTCCTTATTACATTGCTAAGAATTCTTAAAACTCTATATTATGTTTTCTAGGTATTCAAAATAAGAAGCAATGTAACATTGTTTATCATCTGAGAGAAATTATAAATACTTCGTAACTACTGTGACTGAAAAGAAAAACAAAATCAAAATGTACTCGCTAGAGGTTTGAAGTCTAAAGCCCTTTGAAGAAAAATTTTAAATTCTAAAAAATTAGAGATCATAGAAAATTGGAGGACAGTATAAAATTAATATTTATTACTATGGATTGGATAACATATTACCAGATTTAAACTTAAAATCTAAAGACTGGGAACAAAATAAAACACATCTCAGAATTACTGTTTTCAAAAGACCATCACCAATAGCTACACATGCACAAGAATTCCGTAGACTTGCTATAAGCAGGATCCCAGAGCTCAATTTTATTTATGAACGTATTAATTTAGGAAGTCTTTGCTATTCACTCAACATGATTTCATTGCATGCTTTATGTGTTACCAAGCTATTATATGCACATATTATTTTCACTTAGCCAATTCCCTAAAGCAAGCATTGCTTTGCAGTCCCTAAAAATATACTTGGAATTGGGGGTGAGGGTACATTCTGGCACTTAATCCTGCCAAGCAGATGATATTGGGGAAAATTTTGCCATTCTGGTGTCACCAAGAGATGAATGACACCCTAGCAATGTATTGTCTCCATAAGAATTTTGTATTTCAGTTACTTATATTGGATATCACTTTGTTAAACATGGGTTCTAACTCTTGCTTTTGTTGATAGGCTGTTTTAAGAAATATCCCTGTATTATATAAAAGCAAATAATTTATTTGAAAGGTATATATTTGTAATTTGTCAGACACTTCTTGATTTTTAGTTTCACTACTTACTTTCATGTTCCTACTAAGATGTGCCTTTCTAAAATATTTTAGAAACCATGCATCTATAAGATTGAGTTAGTTGTTGAATGCAAGAAGAAAGAGAGAAGTCAAGGACAACTTCTAGGTTTCTGATTTATATCACTAGTGAATGGTGTGACTTCAGAGGGAACATGGGGAAAAGGATGGGTTTCTGATGAGAGTGAGATAGGTGAGTTGAATCTGGAATATGCTGAATTTGAAAGTGCCAGTCAGACTAGCAAATGCATGTATTGCTTTGAAGCTCAACAGAAAGATCTGGGCTGATATATTTACCAGAGTGGATGGTTAAGTTTGGGGTAGCCTGTGTAGAGCAGCACTGACCAATAGATATATATGAACCACATATGTATTTTAAAATTCTTCTAATAGCCACATTTAAGAAAATAAAGTTAAACTTTAAAAATACTAATTTTAGTGATATTAGCTCAATATATTCAAAATATCATCTCAACCTGTGGCACTAGCCACATTTCAAGTGCTCACGCCACATGCAGCTCCTGGACTGTGCAGGTGTAGAGTGAGAAAGGAGGGTTGTGAACAGACCGACGTTTAAAGATGGAGAGCCCTCATCTGGAGGTTAAGAGGTCTTTCTGGAGCTCAGCTTGCCCACAAGTAGAGAGCAGCAGCTTAGCACCTTCCCCTCAGGGATTACTTTCTCAATAGCCTGAAACATCCAAGGTCACTCCCAAAACTAGTTTCCATTCTGAGAAAGGACCTCTTCTTTCCAGGTTGCAAGTCAGCAGTGACCTCTCCACCTGAGGCTTGCAGGTGTGTTTACCAACAATATCTTCATCAATGCAGTGCAATGTGTAGCCTTCCTACAACAACTGTACGCATTTAGTGTCACATCCTGCTTACTCAGCTGCACCAGGGACTTCCAGTCTCGGAAGTGGACATGTGGGAAAGGCATAAGGCGACGAAACCACTCCCTTGCTTAGTGCTTTGCAGTTTATTTGCAGCCATTGTCAGCCAATCCCAAATTGAGGTCCAGAGCCAGCACTGCCAGAGACCCAAGTTTAGTGGAGGGGAGGGGAAGATAATCAACTCAGCTTTCTTCTCTTCAGTGTTTTCCTTTATTCCTTGCTCTTCCCCTCCTTCTCCTCTCCACTTTCTCATCTTTCTTTTCAACTCTTATGTCATTTTTTTCTCCTTCCTCTAACTGTAACCTTTTCTCCTCTTGTTTTCCTTATTTTCTCCCATTCTTTGTTCTTATTTCTTTCCCATTTATTGTCTTCTATATTTTCCATTCCCTATATTTTATTATACCTATATATAATGTAAATATAGAATATATAGATATAGGTATTCTGTATTATATATATATATATTTCTACCTACTCTATCTGTCAAATCATTTAACTACCTTGAAGAGATAGTTTCCTTTCATAATTATTGGCGTAATAAAAAAGTCATACATTTTGGGAGGATTATTTTCATTTAGCTGACTCTAACATGGGCTAGAAACACATGTTTTATGATCTGGTATATTATTGAATACTGTCTTATGTGCCAGACTTTTATTTTATTTTTATTTAAGCAATATTTTAAATCCATAATTACACTTAAGTTGTTAATTTGCAAAATTTATTTAGTGCCTGCTGTCAGCCTTTTTCTTAAATTAAGAACCATGCAATAAATTAGTTCATACTGGTAATTATATTTTCTGAAATTATTGATGCAAATCAAAACTAGAATGTCAAAGTATTTTCTCAAGTGAAGCTGAACCAAACCCATAATTTAGGTTTGTTGCTAATTCTAATTGCATGTATACACTCCTTATAATAGATTTCTATACTTCTTCTGGATCATGGATCTGGAGCTATGGAATATTACAGTTGAAAAGAAGCATCAAGAGCAAATCTTTCAAATATCTCATTTTACAAATATTTATGCCGTAGCTCAGGGCGGTGTCCTGATTTGCCCAAGGTCAGAGAGCAAGTTAGAAGCAGAGGCAGGTTTGGAAGAGAAGTGGAGATAATTCAAACTTTGTAGACCCTGCTCTGTTCTAGGCAAGGCAGGGACTCGATACATCCTCTTATCTGTTCTCTCTTGTAGGTGGTTCTCTATGTTATCTCTGTGTGTGTGTGTGTGTGTGTGTCTGTCCAGAATGAAGGAAAGAGAGCAAGAGGACTGCTTCTCTAAGAATCATATAGCATCAGAAAGGAATTTGTCCCTTCACAAGACATGAAGATAACATCTAAAGCTCCTCCCTCCACAACCCCATACCTGGACTGGTCACCAGTATTCTCAGCTGGCCTCACTTGTTGTCATCAGCAGGCTCAGGGGACAGTCTGTCCTTCTGTCTCGGTTTGTTTTCGGGATATTTTTTTGGAGGGGTGAAATGTTATGAAGGGAAGTGATGACAACCACCATCATTTAATCACACCAGCACACAGGATCATTGCTGTACATTCACAATCTGGGAGAAATGAGTTTTTATTAGACTGTCAGCGACTACAGTATAAGATATAAAAAATATTTTTAGAACTCAGAATTTGTTTTTAAATCAAATTACATGGGCGAATGTACACATACTTAATGCGTGTAGTGAACATGTTTCTCTTTCACGTGTGTGAGACTGTGTGATCCCAATGTCTGCCACCTGGTGTCCCCACATCTTCTGGCCTTTTTGGGGTCTCCCCTCTCCTTTACTGTTCAGTAGAATAACTCAAGCCCTCATCCATGTACTGTGCGAATGTAGCGGCTTACTGTCCCCCTTCCTCTCTCCAGCGGCTCCCTGGTTTTGTACTAGGTTACAGTAAGTCCCCTACACACAAACAAGTTCTGTTCCAAGAGTGCGTTCATAACTCCAATTTGTTCATAAGTCCAACAAAGTTAGCCTAGGTACCTAACTAACACAATCGGCTATATAGTACCGTACTGTAATAGGTTTATAATACTTTTTGCACAAATAATACATAAAAAACAAACAAAAAATAAAGAAAACATTTTTAATCTTACAGTACAGTACCTTGAAAAATACAGTAGTACAGTACAACAGCTGGCATACAGGAGCTGGCATCAAGTGAACAGGCAAGAAGAGTTACTGAATGGAGGAGGGAGGAGAGGTGGGAGATAGCAGAGATGAAGGCTTGTCAGTAATAGGAGATGGAAGGCAAGCTGCAATTTCACTCATGTCTGATGTTGATGGCACAGGTTCTTGTTCCTTGCTGGATTCAATTCTATCTACCCTCTTGAAAAAGCGATCCAGCGATGTCTGGGTAGTAACTCTTTTTTTCTCGTCATAGATGAAATGGTAGCACTGGATTGCATTCTGAATGGCTGCTGCATCATTCGTGTACCTTTCTACGTTTGGGTTGGTCCTGTACTTAAAAAACTAACAGTGCCTCCTCGAATAAAGAAAATCCCCTTGCCATTTCCTGCATCGTTTATCTCTTCGGTTCTTCAGTTACTTCTTCGTCCTCTTGTCTCTCTTCGTCCTTTCTCTGGGCCTCCAATTCCATCAGGTTTTCATTAGTAAGCGCCTCATGTTGCACAGCAAGGAGTTCAATGGAGTCATCCTCTTGCAAATCTAGTTTCAGCTTGTACACAGAAGCACACCCACTTGTAGAGGATGCACGGACGTGACAATGTACGTCAGACACGTGAACTAACGTGATTGGACATGCAAACACACGTTCATATCTTTGAAAGTTCGCAGCGTGAAGGTTCATATGTAGGGGACTTACTGTATTTAATTTTGTGACTTCCTGTATTGTGGGATTCTCTTCCCTTTGCATCGTGCACATTACGTCCACTTTCTTTCATTCCCGCAAAGTGCCATTAACACAAGTCTCCTGTGTGTTACCTGCTTTTACCCAGGGTTTGGGAAAATATGTGGAGATTATAGCACATTACAGTAAAAGGAAACCAAAGCAGAGTAAAAGCACATATTAGACACCAACCTACTAAAAATTGACCCACAATTCCCTGACATCAGAAGGTTTTTTTTGTTTGGGAATTTTTGGCCACCTATGTCTCCTTTAATTCTCTCTGACTCCCTCTCAGCTCTCCCAACTCTAGAACCCTTTTCTTACCCACTCTGTAGCTGCAGCCTCAAATCCCAAGTGGCTGCTCCTTTCCGTGTAGAACATGTGAGCTATTTCCATTCCCACCTTGGACTAGATTCAGCCTCCTTTGCAGAACCAAAATTGAAGCTTCACTAAACAAACAGTCCACTTCTCCTTACCAACTCTTAACACCAAGTAAGTAAATAAATAAATCAATAATTTTTAAAAATATCCTTTGGAACTTTGAAATTATAGTTTCTTTAACATGATTAAATTCCTAGGCAGCTTTCTTTAATTGGGATAGGGAATAGAAAGAGTTATTCTCCCCACATACTGGAGGGAGGGAGGATTATTTTCAGTTTGGGAAAATTATCAGCCAGTATCACTCTCAATATTACTGCCCATTCTCTATCTTTCTTCTTCAGGGAAGCACATATAGCATAGAATATGTCTGTTGCCCACTCTTTTTTAAAAATTTTTCATCCTATTTTTTCCTCTATGTTTACTGGGATATTTTGTACTGACCAGTTTTCCAGTTCATTAGTCATCTCTTCAGTATAGCTAATCAACTCCTAAACCTATCTGCTGAATTCCTGCTTTCAAAATATAGTGGTGTTTTTCAGATCTAGAATTTCCCTTTGATTAATTTTATATGTTTCAGTTCTTTGATGAAATTCTTCACATTTTTGTCTCTTTTTGAATACATTATAATTCTTTAACGTCCATATCATATAATGATGTCTAATTCACCTTCAATCACTTTTAATCATCTGCTTTTATTCTTGGCTTTCGGTCATTTGGTCCTGGTTTCTGGCATGACTGGTAATATTTGATTGACTGCTAGAAATTGTGTATAAAAAGTTTTGAGACTTTGGATAATATATTTCCCCAGAGACATTATACACTTTTAAGTGCAAATAGTGTATAGGCAGATCCATATACTAGGTGAACCTCAATCAGATTCTTTGAGGCTGTTGTTTAAGCTTCATAAGGGCTAGTCTATTTCCAATTTCCTTTGCTCTTAGGGCCTAGCTCTGAAGAAGGCTCACCCGAAAGACTGGGGTGTCTACTAGGTATCCCTTTTCCAGGCCCAACACTCCTTGCCTCTTCAGCATTGCTAAAATGTTTAAATTTCTACTTAGATTTTTAGCTTCTTAACAGATGCTCTCTGCATGGTTTTAGGCCTCTCTCCTGGGCAGGTGGAGCAGGTGTCTCAAGGGGAAGTTGCATCAGATGTCAGGCTCACTTCTCTGTGGTTCCTTTTTCTCTAGGATCTTGGAGCTGCAAGTCTTAGTTGACAAAATGACCCTGAATTCCAATATTTTCCCCCAACCCAGTGAGACTGACAGAAGTTCTAGGCCATTGTTTTCTGCTTAGTCTCTACGCCCTATGAAGTGAATTGGAATGTATCCCAAGGAGGGAAACATTGGTGAATTTTTAGGCATCTTCCTTTTTCTGGGATTTTGGCCTTTCAAGTCCTAGATGCCTTGGTTACTGTCTGATGCCTTCAAACGGCTTGTTTTTCCATTTTATAAACGCTTTATTTGTTTGGAGTAGTTGGTTTAGTTTGATATAAGGTATCCAGAAGTAGAAATTCTTTTACATTAATTGTTTTAAGTGTTATCGCTCCTTGCCTCTCATCTTCCTGCCCCCAAAATACACAAAATAACATATTTCTGAAACCTCAATAATCGGAAGACTCCAATCCTTTTCTATCTTGCCAAGAAATATCCAGGGAGATGAATACAAATATAATCCTTGTATGTATATCTATGTATGTATATCTATCTTTTTTATTCTTTCATTCTATACTAGTATATTTAGAAGACTTTCAGTGTTTGGGCTTGTAGAACTTTGAATTTCTTTTAGCAGTCTTGACAGATTTTACCATTTTGCTGTTTAACATCTTAGTTTAAATATACTTAAAAATTAGAGTATTGTAGATCCATGACAAAACATTCCTTTTTTTAACCATTCACATCTTTCCTATAAAATTCTTATTTTTTTATGAATGAATTTGGAAATCACAATGAGCATAACATAGGAGAACTCTGAAGCACCTTGGCTAGAGCACTTGAGTTGAAGTGGAGTTCCATTAGCAAATGAAAGTAATGCTAAGTAATGCTCTGTCACATTCTTGGTCCACGATGGATGCAGAGGTCCAAGCAGTTTGTGAATGTCACTTCATTTTTCCTCTTTGCCTTAAACATACTTGCTTGAAGTTTTGTTAAAACAAATATATATAAATGTATTAGAAGAAGTATGAAAACTCAGACATTGAGATTAACCTTAGTCTTGAAAGATTTGCTTTTGCAACATTATATGTTTCACACTTTTAAAAAATACTGTTGTAGAGTTATTTTTGTGAAAATTAAGAAATTGCATTATTCAATCTTTGTGAAAAAAATCATTTTGATTTCTGTTTTTTCTTTGAACATTTTTATTTCCATGAATTGACTTTTCCTAATGTGTGGTACAATTGTGGGAAAATAATTATTAAACATTAGTGAACAGATCATATTTTGTACAGGGAATCACATACCTCCTCTTCCCCAAATTGAAAATATGCTGGGTTTGGAAATATGTTCATTATTCAAAAACATTTTCATTATTTAAAACACATCAATCTTTTCCAATCTATTTGATCTCTGTGAATGAATTAAAGAAAAAAATACTATGAATATCTCATTATTCCTGGGTTCAATCCAAACTGATTTTTTAAGCTTGTAAAATACATATGGGAAGGAATTTACTATGAACACTCAAAAAACCCTTTCAGTGTGGAAAGGGCTGATAGGCAAAAAGAAGAACCCAGACAGAGTGAGGACAACAGGCCATTGGTGAAAATAAATAAACTTGTTCTAGCTCTTAGGGAAAACAAGTAAACAAATGTTGGGAGTCTGAAATACAGCTTTTAAATTGATATGGGAAGAAATACCAGCTGAAACAGATGGCATGTTTAATTTTTCTCTGAATAGATGAGATGAAAAATGTTGTCCTCTTAAAGAGAAACTGTTACAAGTAACATTGATGGTTGATGGTATGCACTTCTCGTACAAGTTGGGTAGCATTTATTTATATTCTAATTTCTTTTTATTTAACCCCAATTTATCAGTTATGGGGTTGCAAGCATTCCAGAGATAAAAATTTCAGTATTCTTTCAGCTGATGGTTTTTAAAAAACAAGTCAGTTTAGCTTTTTGCCCTTGTTTTAGCCGCCCCAGTGTGAGGAGAGCTAGCAAGAGAGCTGGAGAGGTTGCTCTAACAGCCAAATAGCTTTCCTGGCCTTAACCCCATCATCTTTGCTTTGAGACTCAAAAATTCTCTTTTGCTTTCCGGGTTCTGCTGATAAATCCTTGGAGAGAAATGCTCCGTGCATTTCACAAGCATAGAAATGAGATCCGTCATTAAACAAAAGTGTCAGTAGCTCCCCCATAACTGAACCTGACAAGATATGCGTAATAATTTTTCCCTTTGCTTCTGAGAATCATTAAAGATGGAGATTCGTTTTCGGATAAATTAGCTCTTCTCTCTGTATGTTGTAAGAAATTGTTTAGTTACTAACCTAGTCTCTAATTATAAGACAGTACTAATGGAAAAATGTAACTAAAAAAATTCTACACAGTACACTTTAGTTATAGGTCATTAAATGGTTTGAACTTATTTATATCCAGTCGTTTGCTCTCAGCAGCTCAAGTATTCAAACTTGGGAATCCTTGGCTGCTATACAGCTCACTGAATTTTCATAATATAACCCTCTCCTCTTTAATGCAAAATATCCTAAAAGAATCTTCCATCAGAAACCACTTTAACAAAACCTAAGGTATTTGGGTGGTTCAACAGATAAATAGTGCTGTTCCGCAGAGAGTGAAGTTAACGTCCAGCCTCAAGTCTAAATTAAATGAGCTTGATCGTATCTCCCCAGTCTCTTGTGAACAGCAGTCCAGAACACTGAGCTGTATGAATAATTCCACCGTTCGGTGTGATTGATAGTCTTGGCTCAGGAGAGTCCTAGAATTGAACTAACAACCGCACTAAATTGTATCGCATCTTTAAAGGAGATAGCCCTGTTTAGTGAGGGCCCAGTTACACGACAGGGGCATGTTAACTAACGTGCACCATCCTCAGCCTGCGACTAGATAGAGGACGGCTTCCAGCTCTGCTGCTGGGGTCATCTCTGAATCAGGTTGTGCAGCTCCAACTGCACGGAATGATCTATTTGCTTCTCTGGGGCTGCCTCTAGCTTCGACTTTTTTTGTGTGATATTATATCTACTGATAAATATGTGAATTTTTCTTGCTAAATAATTTGTCTCTTGCAGTGTTAATGTCTGTATTTCAAATACATAAGAATATTCCTATGGCTGTAGTCCACGTGCATTCTTCGGCGTCCAAAAATTCATTGCATTTATTTACCTGCTATTTGGCCATTTTAAAAAAATATTTTAAAGTGATGAAACCTGGGGTTTCAATGGACTTTTCTTCTTTAATTTAAAGAACCGGGAATGTCATAACTGCATTGAAAATATACTTTCTTTATAACCCGTACTTAGTCAGTTGTGTTTATTGCCTTTTGGGCTCTGTCATAACAGTAGTTAAGGAGGGCCTCCAACAGAAATAAAAATTAAAAGTATAGTTTTAGCAATCAGTATTCCTTTAATATTTTAGAATTCTTATTAAGCTTTCACAGAATGACATCTACTCACAATTTTCAGGCTTAATTAAATTCCTTAAATGATATAGAAGGAGTTTCTTTTGAGTATACAGTATGTAAATGAGTCAGTGGAAGAAAAATAATTTAAAAGATAATCAAATAAAATAATTATTTCTAAATAAAATGAACTATTTTCCTGAAAGGCAGCATAAAACAATAACTTTTATCTGCAAAAATAGAAAATTTAAGGTAAATTGCTCCCAAGAATGTTAGGGCTTAAATGACCTTGAGATTATTCTCTGACTAACTGTCAAGCTAACATATCAGATAGTGGTGATTTTTCTCTGGAACTGTCTAGAACTGCAATAGTACTTGACTGACAGAGCTTTCTCTCTCTCTGAGCCTCTCTCTCTCTCCTTTATTGTTCCACTACCAAATGTCAATCATCCACGATTAAACAGGAAAGAATGATGGCACATTCTATTCTCAAACATAAACTCACTTTTTTCACTAACTGTAGACTTTATGGTGCATAGATAGGCTGTGGGTTTGTTTTGCTACTACACACAGGCCGAAAACCGGAAATTGAAAATAATATATGAACTTTTTGATGCTACCCTTAAAAATTCTATTAATAATAAAGGTCAATAAAGGTGAAATATTACTATAGAATACCAATTTTATTTGAAAAAATTCTAATATAGAACTAAATAGCTGTAACATCAATATTTTTCACATAATTTTTATTTACTAATTGAAAAGTAACTAAAACAATGTAACTAATAATTGCTTTTCCTGTGGATAAGTATATTAAAAAGTAACTTTCATCTTTACAAAGTATGCATTCCTATTGTATGTTATAGTATAATCTCACAAGTTAGAGATTAAGGGTTTCTTTCACACGTGTTTGTACTAAACATCTCAAAGCAGTAGTCTATCGTGATGTATTTTAAATTAATTTTCAGTTGCATTAGAAAGAGAATGATGGCTTGGTTATTTAGTTGTCACACTGATAAAGCAAGTATTTTAAAATTTCTGGCTTTCATGTTTAACATGAGAAATATAGGTAATATGTATACATATATCTTAATTTTCCCTTTCTTAAACTTACAAGCTGGAAAAAAAAAAGCTACAAAATTTCCTTATTTTTTGAATAACCCTGAGTTTCTCAATTTAGAATTGATCACCCAAAATAGTTAAACATTATTTCTATAATTGTGCAAACTTTTAGCCTCAAACACTAGATCATTATAGCAGTGTTTCTGGCATTCGGTGCTACGTAACATTTCCCACTAATTAATCTGGAGTGATTTTCTTCACACCTTATTAGCATTCATTTATTATCTCAACAATTTTTGAAGCCTATGTATTAAGCATTGTGCTGAAATGAATGAAACTGTATGGGTGAATAAAAATCTCATGTCAAAAAAAAGAAATTAAAAAAGAAATCTCTTGTCAAGTAGCTTATAGGTGAGTATAGGAAGATAGAAAGAGAAATCAAATAAATGCAGTGTTTTAGTAAGTGTATTTTTTTTACCCTAACCCTGCAAATTGGTTCTTATGGTACTTTGTAGAGATAATTGTTGACTACTCATGTCATAGCTGGTTTTGCCATTTCATATGTTGAGGATTAACCTGATATTCTAACTGATAAAACTAGCAAAAACTGGTAATTTACCCATCACGACAAATCAACTGGAGACCAACAGCATCTGCTACTGCTGGGTCATTAGAAATATATCAGCCTTTGTGTAAACATAACCAATAATCTTTGTTCCATTTCCATTTGATTTAAAAATTAAATTATTTTGACATTGCCTGTAGTTACTCACACTTAAAGGAAAGAAAGCCTTTCCAGAGAGAAAGAAAAGCAGCAAGTAAAAGCAAAATGGAGAGTTGGCTGGGTGGGTAAGGTGGATGGGGGTTCATAAACAGGAAAAAAGGGAAAGTATTTCAAATTCCCTTGGCAGTCTAGAAATCTGTTTTAATATTCCATTTATATTTTCTGGGAATACTTAGAAATGGTGTGTTATTTATTTATGACACTGAGCCTGTCACAAAGTTCCAAGATTCACTGCAAAACATCCTTCTCATTCTAGTTGGAGCAGAGGTAGAGTTACGGTCTTGGAAATGCACATGTGAGGTCTAGGCTGAACCACACCCCGAGACTTTCCATTCTGCCCGTGACCTCTACTGCTTCCGTTGCTTTCCAGGCCTTCTGTCTGCCCGGTTGGTGACAGCACGGTTTGTGTAGATACTCAGGTTCATGAGGAGGCAGAGGAACCCTGGAAGACATCAAGGCTTCTCTCTCCTGCTCTTTTCCCTTTGCTACGAGCACAGGGCCAGCATGCACTGTGGCTCCG